>NC_088103.1:15519403-16162153 GCF_036370855.1 Dromaius novaehollandiae
GTGCATATATACCAGCCACCTTACTACAGCACGCTTACTGGCTCTTAGGCAAGACACACTCACAAGTAATGATATTCTCAAACACACACCTAAACAGAAATATTCTGCACTTCAGTGAAGCTGGCAAAAAACAAGCTACACTGAGTTGAAGAAGGTTTTGTAGAGCCAACACTTCCTTCTGTTTTCAGATCAATGACCACACGCAACTGTGTTACAGCCTCTGTTTTACTGGTTTATGAAAGTAAGAGTGGTAATACTGGAAAAAAGGATGACTGAAGTCTATAAAGCACCTGATATTACCTATGGTTGCAAAGAAAAATCTCATTAAAATACATATCCCAAACCAACCCTCAACAACCAATTGTTACTGCACACCTATGTTAGGAAACTTAAGAAACACTAAAATAAAAGATCTCTTCCTCCTCTTCAAATATGCCACACACAATATGTACCAAGTCTGAATTTATTCACACACCAAATCTTACCTGACAAGTCTTCAGAAGGACCCCAGGTCATCTAGAACATCCTTCAGACTAGTCCGGGAAGGACTGCTACACTAAGTTACCCAAGCATTTTATCCAGCGCACTCTTGCATGCCCTGACCGGAGATGCCTTGCTGACCTCTCTTGCCGAGTGCCCACGTTATCTAATTGACCTCACTGCTTGAAAACTTCCCTGTTTAGCTTCAGGTCATTACATCCTGTTAGACCACCCATGACCACCTTAAATAATCCCTCCTCCTCCTTTCATGATATTTCTTCTCAAGTATGTCAGTTATATTCCCTTTGGCGGGCTGTATATAGTGCGTTCCTGAAACCTGCCTTCGTAGGTCATGCTCTCCTCTCCTTTCATCGTTTCTGTCACCCCTCTTTGAACTGTCTGCCATGTACTGATGTCACCATGTAGTGAAGAGCCCTTAATGATAAAAGTAATCCACACAAATATACTTCTACTTGCAACCAAAAAAGAGCATCCATCACTAAGTGGAAGAGGCAGGGGAAATGCAGCCGTGTCTATGGGAAGCTGTAAAAAGGGGGAGTCTTTTGAGGCTCAGACCATGCTGCCTGCACCAAAGGGAACAACAGAATAGCTAAAAGAATACACCTCCTCCCCAGCCCTGATTTTCCTTCTTTTCCTCCTATGAATTGCCTTGCAGGGAGTCTGGTCTTCACAATATAAAACTGTTTTTGCTGTCACATACTCACCCTTATAATTGAGGTTTTGCATATAAAGTGAACAACGGCACCCGGCCAAACATATCAAGGATTTTTGCAGGTAGAGAAGGAAACGTTTTTCTCAAAATGATTAGGGAAGGACATACTCTTTAGATAAGGTTTGCTTTAATCCCAAAGTGACCTTTTAATGCAAAACTTGGGGTAGCTAACATTTTATAAATGTATTTACCTTCTGTTTTCTAATAAATGCTGATTCCATGCTTATGCCTATACCATTGAAAAGATTTCTCTCTTTCTCCCAAAACAGTCAAAGCAGTTTTAGCAGAATAATAAATCTTGAAAATTTATGGAAATGTCAATAATCTCTGATGCAGTAAGCCTGACGCATCACAGAACCAGGCTCTGAGGATACTAAGTCTGTAAAGTAAAAATGATGCCTAAATAAAAACTAAGCCAAAGAAATAATCCTACAAATGAGTGCTTCCAGGATTTGGGTAGTTCAGAGCCCATGAGATGGCAGAGCTGCCCCCCAACTCCGTGGATCCAAAGTGGGATACTGTACCTCTGGTCCAGTCCCATAAGCAGGACTGAAATCTGGATCCTGATTTTCAGAGGGGAAATGTATCACTTACAAGCTAAGCAGGCAAAGGAAGCAAGCGCCAGCTTCAGACAGGTGATGTCTATGAACTGTCCTTAGAAAATTTTGTTAAAACCATTCACATCAGGGTTCATGATCCAGACACTGTCTGGGAACGTCTCCTGTTTTTCTGTTTTGCATTCCACAGGAGGGCCTGTGGGCAACACCTTGGGTTTTTTTTGAATGAAGACATATTATCCAACAGACTTTAATAGAGCTAGGTGGAGTTTTTCAGAGACATTTTTCCCCAGCAGAAAATACCAACTACTTAAAACTGAAAACATTAATAAGGAACCTCTTTTTATATTGAATTTTCCAATTCCCAAAATTTATAGAAACAAAGCTTTAAACCCAATTCCGTCTTTTTGTTCTAAAATTTTTATTTTTAAATTTGAGCTATAATAGAAAAAAAAGGAAATTAATATGCCCAAAATTTAAAAATAAAGTCTTTGAATTTTCTTCTCAGATTGCTACTTACAACTCTGAGATCCAGATTTTTCCTGAATCTAAAAAGGGGAATTGTTTCAAAATCTCAAACAACTTCTACGATGCAATATTGCTAGCAATCCAGCTCTAGTCATTACTTGACCTCTCGTACGAAATATTTAGTAACTATAGAAATGCATAAGTTGTGAAGGGACTTACTTTCTACCGCTACATGTTGTAAATGACGCATTTCTATAAATTATATAAAAGTAAGTATTTCATTTCAGCTGAAACTTGTTATTCCAAACCATCTGAAATTGTGCTGTGGATAATCAGCTGCACTTACTGCCTGTGGCACTGAGGAATCATAGCTCCACCGTAACTCCAAGAAATGTAAGCTCAGCCTCCGTCAGCGCAGGATTGGTCCCCGCACCTCGCATCTCGAGCCTTTTGAGTGCCCTTTTCTAAGGGCTGGATTTTTTTTCATAAAGCTTTTCTGAATCAATCAAGATTCAATATAGGAAGATTGCCAAATAAATTACTTTTCATTTCTGCCCACAGTTAAACTCCTGCAGGAATCTGGAAAAATACCAAGATCATTAGCCTTAATGCCTATAATACACATTGCTTTAAGGTGAAGTGAGTAGTAAAACAGTTTAATCCATTAGCCCCTACACTTGAGAGCGCGGCAGGGTCCTGCCAGTGCACACGCCTAACTCTTGCCAACAGCCCGACAGAGGCGCGTGCCCGCAGGAGATGGCCCTTCTGCCGAGCGTAGGCACGCTAAAACACCCTCGCTGATTTTTGCTTAATACTTCATTTGGACACCTTGCTAGGATGCACTGGAAAACTAACCCCTATGTATTTTTGTTGGAGGCCTACCGCGACGCAAAGAGCACGACCGCCTGAGCTGCGTGTAGCTTGCGACACTTTGAACCAAATCACGGTGGCAAGTACTCCCTCGCTCCTCCACTGAAAAGCCCTGGGTATGCACACACAAGTCGAATTTGTCCCCGTACTACACCCTTCTCAAGCTACCCATTTGCATCACTTATCTATGATAAAATTAACCTTATTAATCTAAAAATCAGAGTTGAACATAAATGTGGAGGATTTATTTATGCTGATATGATAAAAATACCTAATGAGCTAATTTAACTTACTCTTTTTTTTAATTTAGCAGGCTTTGATGCAGCAAAACTGATAATTGGAAACAGGTCCATCCACATTTTAATTTCTTAGTTCAGTCTCATCCCTGTAAGTCTAAAAAGAAATTATTTCAAGGCCAAATTCTTAGCTAAGGAATATACTGAAGTTATACGGAGGATCCAACTCATATTTTCAACTGTGACATATGAAGCACTGTAGAATAATTCATTATTTAATATTTAAAAAGCTGGATAAAACTAATTAATGCCAAAAATTAGCCCACAGCACACCATTAATTACAACTAGCCCAGCAGCTGGGTCCCTGTCCCAATTAGCCTCGTTGGTTTCAAGAAACCATTAAGAAAAAGACAAACATGTAATTCCTACTTCATACTCGATAAAAACACTGTGATTCAGCTGTCAAAGAGGAATAACACACCCTTGTAGCAGGAGCTTGGCGATTTCTCCAGCAAAGATGACACTCCCAGACACCTTACACTTAATTCTGCAGTAGATTTTCTCATCCCTTGTAGACAGTGGCTTAAATCCAAGTCAAGATACCGGTATGGAAGACAACCAGGAAAAAAAGAATTGCCCGGCAGACCTGTATTTTATACTGAGAGTGCCCATCTGGCCCACGCTGTCCCATTTTCATTAACAGCCGAGTACGCATTACACGGAATGCCCCATGTTTCAGCTCTCTGGCGCTGGAGTCTGACTAAGAATCTGATTTGACATTTGTCAGCCGGCATCGTCAAAACCTACCACTTCCGAAATCTTGGCAAGGTAGCACACAAGTCATCATACGTGCTCCTGAAACGCAGGCGATAAAAACAGCCGTGCACTGACCTCATTAATGAAAGTCTGGGCTCCCCTTGGGCTGAGCAGCAAGATGGCCCTTCGCAAGGTGTCGCGGTAGCGGTTCAGCTCTTCCGTCTTCATGGTAGTGAAAAGGTTGGCAAAGACTCTGCTGATGTTCCTGTCCACTTTCTGCAAGGACACATCGAGTCCCAGCCTTGAGGCCTGATCGAGAAATCCCTGCAGTCCACGTATGTCTGTAACATAGAAGGCGGGGGGGGGGAAAAAAAAAAAGAAAAAAAAACACCACTGCATCAACTCTGCCAATTAGGCAAGCACCACTAATTAGGTGGAAAAAGACTTCTTCCTGCAGTGCTGTCGGAGGAGCCTCCCACACAGCTTCACCCACCTCGCACAGCTGCGGCCAGCGCTTCCCTCGGCGCTGAGCGGGCTGCGCTCCCGCTCCCTGGCTGGCCGCTCTGCCGGGGCCCGCCGCGCTCCAGCGCCTGCCACGTCCCCCCGCGCTCGAGGCCGCAGCGCTCAGCCCTGCGCAAGCCAAGCGCTCGGCCCAGCCCGAGGGAGCCGCAGGTCTGGCGCAGACACGCAGCAGCACGTGGGTGAGCAGGGGCCTAAGTCACTCCCTCCTAAACACCTCTTCTTCCATAACCTTCCTGACATGAGATCATGCTTATTTATTCCAGGGAAAAAAATTATGACGTCCGATATAACCCCCCATCGTCCTTTGACCCCCCTTTGTTTTCCCCCCTCTCCCTCTCCTACAAATGTCCTATCTAGCTAGTGGTTTAACATATAAATTTTTTTTTATATATATATAAAAATCAGTGAAACAGTACACAAAGCCCCAACTATTAGGCTATATTCCAAGGTTAAAGAACATCAGTTTTAAATATGGGCAGTCACGCAGGGCCCCCCCGCCCCACCCTGACCCGCTCAGCTGAGCCCCGGCCCACACCCTAGCGCAAGGCTCATGGCGGGGGGGCTTCTCACTACGTTTGTTAAAACACGAAAACATTGAGGAACACACATTTCTTATTATTGTCATACTGAAACCTTTTAGTTCAAACTGAACTCTGCCTTCAGGACCCTAAGCATTTTTTTTTAATAATAATAAATGCCTGAGTTTTTACTTTGTAGCGAAATCTAGAGCAGGGAAAGGTCAAAGCTTATACCGAACACAGGGCGCTCTCCAAATTAACGGTGACCCGCACGTGGCTGTACCACGTCATTGGGAGTCCTTGGTTTTATCTGAAACATGGAGAACCCGTCTCGAAGGCAGCGGCATTATTTGGGCCTCTTTTCTCACACTTGTACTCTCCGATTTCAAGCTCCTGGGTGAAGGCAGGGGGGAAGTTAGCGCACCCATCCAACCGCGCAGCCTTTCCAAAGCAGACCCACCACCCCGCAGGCCAACTCTGTGACCGGAGGTAGGGCGTGAACCTCCCCTTTCCAAACTTTCTGCCTAGGAAGGAAAACTGCTGTAATCTTTCTGGCTTTCCTTCCATGCAACGCAACACTGAGTCACAAACTCCAAAACCTGAGCAAAGAGCAGGTGACACGGGGCAGAGGGATGCGGCTGGTACCTGACGTGCTGGGAAGGACACCTGCCTTTTCTGCCAGGCGGGTGGCCAGCAGCCAGCTCTAGGACAACATGCGAGACACCACTTATCTGAAAAGGTAATGGCAGGAAAACGTCTCTTCAGAAACGTGCTTAAAACGCTACCATGCATTGAAGAACCAAAGTCAAACACTACCTGCTACTGCCAATAAGTAAAATGGCAGCGGCGGCCAGCAACAACCCCAGCTGCTGCTCGCTGTCGGAGGGGCCGGGGGCCGGGCCGGGCCAGCGCCTCCGCTGCCTCCCCAAGGCAGGTTTATCGCATGGGACCAGGCGCCGCTCAGCCCGGCAGCGGGAAAGGGGCACGCAGCGGGGCAAGGCGTCCTGCAGCGCTGTCCCCGCGTCTGGTGCCTCCGGAGCTGCTCGGCCCCCGAAAGCCCGTGGCGCTGCCGGAGGAGGGGGCGGCACACACGGCCACCGCCAGGCGACCAGCACCGGTGCGGCTGCATGCTATCCCAGCGGTGCTCCACTAATGACAGTGGCAAAGAGCTGCTGTTTACAGGTCGAAGTATTTTGTTAAAGCTGTCAAGCTATGGTTAGATTTTGCTAATTTAAGTTCAGAAAACTGGCAGGCATTCCTACACCTATGCTCACTTCATGGATCTGCGATACTCCAAACACAAAGATTTTTCTTTTAAAATGCTGCTTAGTCCTTCAAAATTACTGCAGTGCTTGACATACACTAAGAAAACTCCCTTTCTTATGGTTTGCTAACAATACATCTTTTTGTGCAAGCCTCTAAAGTTATCACTGCACAAAGGAAAGCTGTTTACAGCACATTAAAGGTGTTGATACTGCTCTAGGTTTTTTGCCGTAGGTTTTCGGCTGACGTGCTGAACTACTGCTCAGGAGCACTGCTGCAGAGCAGCGCCACGCACGCGGTACGGCTATTTGGATTCGGGAGAGGATTCTGCATCGCTTTACAGAGTATCCCCACTGCTTTACCAAGAGGACAATCATTCCTTAAAACGTATCAGTACGTAAAGACACAAACACATGCACATATGCGGGAGCATCTGCTTGTAAATCATAATGAATCAGGCTCAGTTTTAATTTATCTGACATATCACATAAGAAAATGAGTTTGATGTCCTCCATTTTCTCCACTTCGTAGCTCGCACATCCACACAGCACAGCAAACCTGAGCTTTGCTGCAGGGCAGTGCAAACAGAAATATCGACAAACTCGGTCGCTATATGCTTTCCACTTTTCCTAATTTGTGACAGATAATTCTTCATTTTTTTCAAAATTAAAGGGACATTTGTAAAACTCACATGGAATTCAAAAAAAAAAAAAAAAGAAAAACCAAAGAGTCCATAAATACTTTTTACTCATAAAATACATGTGCTTTGTGTCTCTTGTACTTTTTACAGCAACTTTTTCCTTTCATTCAAAATGTTCAGCTTCTCACATTAGAGAAATAGTTATCTTGAACTACTACTACTCTTAATAAAAATAAAAAATAATTCCTTGTGCCCATTTATTTCATACACTGTAGGAAAATTACAGCAATCCAAGCTCAATCACGGTCAAACACTTCTGGCGAGAAGAGGTGGCAAGCGAAAGGCAGCCTGCTGTAGCTCTGGGACCCAGAGCCAGTGCGGCCTTCCCTTTCCTCAGCAGCTATTCCTGCTCAGGGCGTAGCCTACGTTCAGCCATAAAAATTAAATGGTGCTGTTTGAATTATCTACCTGCCTGAATATACCCGATTTGCGCACGCTCAACGTGCGGAGCAGAACTTCAAACAACATCAGAAAACTCCTCTTTAGAGAGCGGCCAGTCGTGAAGGACGACGCACTACCTCTGCTCCAGAAACACGACGACAAGATACGAAACTCAATCATGTGGATCTCTCTCATAGAAATCATCCGTAAAATCATATAATAACTGAACATGTATAAAGTACTCTACTCTCAGCTGCAGTCCTGCGCTCAGCAGGTTAGACAGACCTGCAACTAACTCACTTCAGCGCCGTAAGAAAAGCACACTTCACATGAACTTGGTGTCTCTTCCGTGACACCCAGCTCGAGAGACCCCTCTTCCGAGTCCTGACAGATGTGCCGCGTATTTAGGTCTGACCACAGAAGAATGAGGCAATTTCAGGGATAACATTGCTATCAAAATAGTAAGGAAAGGCTTGATGCACTACTAATATAAGAATTTTGTCACTGTGACTGCAAAGCAAATGCCTGCCATAAGAAAGGGCTTTACTGTACTTGAAGAAATAATTAAATCTATCATCTCCTGCTTGAGCTTTGGTTAGTCATTGCACTGGCTAAAGTAAATTGAAATAAAAATATGAAAGAACACGTGACATTAGCTACCTATGCATAAAGAGTACTGTCATCGGCAAATTACCTTCATTATATTACCTATAATATTGTTTATGCAAAAATTTGTAGAGTCTACCTTAACATTTGACTGTCTTAAAATTATAGAATTCTTGGCCTTGACACAAGCAACTTTAAACTATTATTTTTTGTGCAAAACAGTTGTGTGGTCGGCAAAGCTGGCCTTCAAAGATGGTTCGTTGTAGAAGAGAATTTCCAGGAGGCAGAGAGCAATATACTGTCTTTTCAACACCCGTTACTAACCCCACTTGACAGGAGGGGAGACACCACACAGCCAGAAAACATTTTACATTGGACAGAAAAGAGCTGGAAGTAAACTGGAGCACAAAGCTGGGGCTGAGCGCAAGGCTAAAGAAGCTCCAAGAAATAATTTCACACCCTTTCATTCCTATCCATCACCAAGCAAATTTGGGGAGGACTGAAGCATCTGCACTAAGCCCTATTTTCAAATGACCTACACCAATCTTTTCACTTGGACATTTGTAAAGGGGAAAAGTAAATAAGTGTGAAAAATAATGAGATCAGGCAGGAAAAGCTGAGCTTTTGAGTTTCTCATTTGCTGATTGTAGACTCTATTCTTCACACTTTTCTTTTTTACATTAGTTTTATTTGAGTGTTATTTTGGTGATATATTTAAGCAGTGACAAGAGTGTCAAGGAGACTTGGACAGTTTCATTATTTTATAGTGCTTATACACTTGTTTAAAAAAAAAAAAAAAAAAAAAAAAGCTTCCTTATACTTAAGCTCCAAGAGAAGAGAAAGATTGCTTTCATTTCCTTACCAACTGTTTCTTATATTTAATGCAATGATACTCTGCTTTATTACAGGTGTCCCTCTTGACTGCAGACTGGACAGAATACTTCCCACTACTTATTTCATTTCTTCAGATAGAATAAAATACACATTCCAGGATCCACTGATTTGTAAGTCTGCAAGCACTCTGAAATAGGTCTCCTAAACCACTTTAATTTCGTGAGTATCATTCATTTTATTTTACAATGGCTGTTGTCTTTTGTTCTTGCAACTGCAAGTTGTTTACATAAGAAATAAGGAAAAACAAATCTGATGTAAGAAACAGAGATACATATGCTGAAGATTAGACTCCTGCTGCATTGCAAGCTTTCTGAATAAACGGTTTTGAATACAGTCGTGGGGTCCTGGAGAAGATAATAACCTATTCGAAGGATTTGAACACACTCCAGGATCCTAGAAAACTGAGTGGACATACTTCAGAAGCAACTCCTATTCTCAAGTTAATAAATATCAATATTTTCTTCCTTCAAACAACAGAAGGAAAATTATTATTTATGATTCCAAAAGGGATTTTGTCCAGATTATCCGAAGAACTAGACTAAGTACTGAAATTTTCAACCCAAAAGACTCGCAAGGGTGATTGTGTGAATACAGCGACGAGACCAGAAAGTAGAATAGCAAAGCCTGTTACAACAGATATGATTTCATTACTATTTCACTGTAAATGCACGGGCTTATTAGATCCCAGTGCAAATGTGAAATGACATTAGTAAGGTATATTTTCTGCTTTTACAAAAGGTTTTTTCTGCCCCTCTGTTCTTACAATCTGTAGCGTGCAACTTCTCTCCCCTCCTACCACATTTCCGTGCGTCCCTCTGCCTGCAGTTTTCCCACACTCAGTGCTCAGATACTTCCTATTAGCCAGATAATTTTTCTAGAAACACTGGAACTCGCAATTGCAAACCGGTGCCTGGGATTTAGTCACCGCACTCTCAATGAAGTTGCACTTGAAAAGCTTTCTGCTAAAAAAACCCAATCTTTGCCTACTTACATGTTTTTAGATATGTCCTCAGAGCTCAAAATAACACCTCTGTAATTTTGCCCCAATTCCTTCCTTCTTTTTTTCTTCCTTCTGAAAGAAATTAAGGAACTCAGTAACCTAGTAACAGTTATGCAAATAAACCCATGAAGCTCTCGCTCCATTCCCACAGCCTCTCAAACAATTCTTAATATGAAACCAAAAACATCAATTACATAGGCCTTTTTCTCATCCAGCTGATATAAGAGCAGTGCCAGTGGGTGAGACTGAACCTCTGTCTAGCTCAGTAATGTGCCTCGGTAACCGCCCTACGTGGATGTCTAGACAAGGGTGTAAAACCAGACCAAAGAGGCAGTGGTGCTTCCCTCAAATATTCTCCCAGCAATCCAGCTTGCAGTGCAGGGACTTCCCCGGGCCAATGTGGTTTCTGTGAATTTCTAGGCACTCTGTGTGTATATTTGTGTTACAAACCTCAGTGGCTTTCTCCGCCATAGACTAGCAGGTTCCCCTCACGCCCATGTAACCCGGGAGCACGCAGATCGAGGCACCTTCAGCAGGCTTAGCCTGGGAATTTTCCAGATCCCACTGGACTCACTTTTCCCTTTCTCTCATCTTGCTCTCCTGGACAGATACTAAGATCTATCAAGTATAAGGCAACATGCCAGCCTCAGCTCTCCCAGACTAACCAGAAACTACATCAAGCCCTTCAGATCAAGAAGCTGCATAGCCTCTGCTCAGCGAAGCAGGAGAAAAGCAAGGAATCGGAGACTTCTGGAAAGAATCCAGCAGGCTACCAGAAATGTCACCTTTGAAAAATGCAGAGAAAATTGACTTGCCATTTAAATCTAGATCACAGGCTGCCATTTGACCACCTTTAGGCAGAAACTGAAAATCTTTGCATGTGTTTTGATACAAGCATCAAGGCTCCCCAAAAGCAGAGAGGCCCTCGGAAGGCCTTCGCCTGCTCTCGGGGCCGAGGGCCGACGCCGGCTGCGGAGCTCTCCTGCAGGGCAGCTACGCTGCCTGAACAGGTCCAGTTGGTACCAGGCGCTTAATAACAAAAAGCTACCTGGATAGAGACGCATCGTACGGATCACTGATTTGCACTCCTGAGCGCACGGGAAAGGGACAAAACACACTATGAAGCCAGGTGTGTTGCCTACCCAAACAGACGTTTTCCCTTATTTGACTCATCAGAAAAAGTCTCTATGAAAACCACTACAAGGCTACTGCACACAGCCGACGCTTCACACCTCAGAGCGCTGAGCTAGCCTGAAAGCACTGGGAGCTTCCCAGGAGGCCCAGGAGCACAAAACCCTTTCAAGGCTACCACGACGCTGTCACATTTAGCACTCATGGTCAACTACGGCTCTCTCCTGCTGCGTTTTAACACATAGCCTTCGAATGCACGAGGGAAACCACCTCAGGAAATTCATTACTGTTGGAAAAACACGTGGACACATGCTACAATTAGCGTGAAAAGGGGATTCACTGAAGAACTACTGTTGCCACGCAAGTCACCCATTCCGGTCTCCCGAGTGCAGCCAGTGTCAACCCTCTGCCCCACGGTAAACCACTCGCGTGAGCTCCAATAGCTTCCCGTCTTACTAACGCTGCTAATATATGAAAATACTTTCAAAAACATTACATGGTGTTATCACTATATTTTCTCATGAGAGCCAAAAAAATGCAAGATTCACGGAAGCTATGCTTTTGCTAACATATACCCTTAAGATTTTTTTCACCTGAGTTACATTAAATTACTGATACTTAGCCATAGCAAATATTAGGTTAAGTAATTCTCAACATCCATCCACCAGTACATCAGCAAAGTACAGTCTGCCTCTTCTTTTGGAGGTGCACCTCCCTAAAACCATATGATTTCCTACAGATATTTGAATCACAAATGTAAGGTTAGGTTACCGGGACTGTAAGCCTCTCTGCTTTAAGACAAGTGCTACTGTTACCGTTAACTTACTGTTATTCCCTTGTGAATTTGGTTACTGTACTTTAACATACAAAGTACGCCCTTTATAAATAAGGCTTTTTACCTGAACGAAGGATAAGAAAATGGGAACAAGCGCATCTTGAAGCTAGCTGACTGGGAGAAGGAAATGGCTTAAACAGAGAGGCAAGCGCTATCTCTCCGCATGCAGAGAAAACCCAAAGGTGCCTGAAAACTTAAGGAGATTCAGTCTGCATGGGCTGCCGAAAGACGTGTGTATGTAGGCAGTGTCCAGAAAAGAAGAGGAGGAAGCACAACCCATTGCTTTTACTGGATTGCAGTGAGTCTACCTCTTCTTTAAATCAACTTTAAATACTATGCTTTCCAGTCTCAAGAGAGATTGCAATAAAACTACTGCAGATAGAGAAATTAAATTCCCCTTTGAGGAAAGGCTACTGGCAGGAACACCTTACTCTTATACATGTAACAATAATTATTGCTTGCATTTATTTAACACCTTTCAGGTAAGGATCTCAATGTACTTTATAAAGCCCTGCACAGTATAATGAAGTATATGTTATAAATACACATTACAGGAGCTAGTTGCTGTTATACCTACTTAACTACACATCAGCAAATAATAATTCAATTCTCTATCAGAGACGCTTTCTCTCTTTGGAGGGCTGGAGGTGCAAGTAAGAGCGCGGCAGCCCACCGGCAGCAGCACGCGCGGAGCGAGCCGGAGCCAGCCCCGGCCCCTCGGCAAGCCGAGGGCAACAGGGAGGGGGCTTTCAGCTCAACAGCCAGAGCCACCCTCCTCCAGCCAAGCTTTTACTTAAATTTCATCTGTCAGGCTGCAATTAGGGTGGTGGTATCTGGAAAAGTTTACTTTCTTTCGCCAACCCTTTGACTCGCAAAGTGCATTTTCCTATAGACACCGAATTCAGAAAATTAGAAAAATTCTGTATTCTCTTCTAATAATAGTCAAAGCCCCCTTCCCTGCCCTTTTTTAAAGCCCAGTTTGCAATATAGCCTCCATAAAACTATACACAAAAAACGTAAAAGGATACAAAATCAATTACAGTCTTTTCTGCTCTCCAGTATTTTCTGTTAAAAACGAGATAAAGAGGGCCCCTACTGAGATAACAAATCTCTAGGGGAAAGGAAAGAGGGGAAAGCTGAAAGACAAAACCAGGTCCCCAACATCACACACGACAACTGTCACTCAGCCCTTCTTACAGGAATATGCCATTAACAAAAACAGAAAGTAATTGCCACTTATTTGTCTGCAATACAACTACTTTTAGCGTGATGGCAAATACAAGCACTCAGTCCTCTAGCAACACAACTCTGATCCCAGAGAAAAAATTACATATTAAAAAAAGAAGAAAAAAAAAAAGGAGCCCTTGCTTATACTTTGTCATCAACTAAAACCTTCTCAGGCATCCCTCAGTCAGCCCCATACTTTTGGAAAATAACAAGTAACGATTGCTTGAAAGACAACTAGCAAGCTGGTACACTTTACCAGGCAACCAAAACCAGTGCCAGATGATTCTCCACTCTCATGTTGTAAAGAAAAATACCACATTTTAACAGACTGAAAAATGAGATGGTTTAGGCCTCAGTCCCACAAATATTCAAGCACCCGTTTAACTTCTTGTGAGCAATCTCAGAGCCGCCTCTCCTCCCACGGACAGACTCTCTCAACATGTCACCGTTCACATAACCATTACACACCGGCATTTATTGCTATGATGATAATCAAGATAAATAGCTGAACTATATAGAATATTCTTTTCAGGATGTGAAACCTTTTTTTTCTTAAAACGGCAACAAAAGCAAGCAAAAATTTCATGTCTTTTTAAGCAACCCTCCTGTGCAACCCTCCTCTCCAAAGACAGCCCAGGTATTTTAACAGCGTGTGAGCGTGACTGGATGCAGAGTTGCTGCGAAGGCACGGGAAACTCGTTCTTGCAAATTATGCATGTAATTTGTTTCATATGTGTCAAGGCACAGGAACAATTACACAGGCTTTGCTGAAGCACTCCATTCGAAAATTGACAACCATCCAGAAACAACAGCTTTTTGTCTGCTCTTTACTATATTTCTACAGAGCAACAGCAAAGAGCAGTATTTACAGCCTTGGTGAAGAACTGTCTCCTCATTACAATCTCAGCTATAGAAAGGGATGACGGAAATAATGGGAGCATGATGCTCCGCAGACCTTTTTTCTGACTCCATTAGCTTGTCCCACACAAATTTAATTAAAATACCTTTGGCCGGATACGAGCAGACGAGGACCAAAAGGGAGCCCTCTGCTCGCCAGGCAGAGCCCGGCGCTCTGTCCGCAGGCTGCGGCTCCAAAGCAAGTTTTTCTGAAACCTGAACTTTGAGATATTTGAATACTTCAACGGGGGAAACAAATTGTCTAATTACAATCAAAAGCAAGAAGTACTCAGGGTGCTCTCTCATTTTACTACAGTGACACTAGATTTTTCTTTATTTGCATATTTATTAGCTTAGGCATTACTGTAACATATCCTGCACATACATATGAGTAAATGAGAGCTATATGCCTCAGTAAATTTAAATTGAGATTTGATTGCAGAACTCATCAAAACATAGTTTTAGTGCAACTCCCCCCAAATCTGACAAGTTTGTCTCCTGGTTACCGCCACGAACAGGAAGGGCAGTTAGGAAGTCCAACATACCCCGAGGTTAACATGTGAATGGAAACATCTACCTTTTCCCCCCTAATTAGTCTTATTCTTTAGCTAATGTCTTCTAATCTTCTAGAAAGGAATTCGGCAATTCTGAATGCCACCAGGAAAAAATTTATTACAAAAGGCTGTAAAGAATTCAGCTGATGGCAAGCACGGTGCAGGCGCCCATGCTCTTGGCATGTACTCGCCAGCCTGAGCTCCCGACGCCAGCTCACAGGGGTAGGCACTCTGCTCGCTTCGGTTACCTTAGAAGAGGAGGAAGAGGACAAGATGTCATGCCAAAAAGGACAGAATAATACGTTACTGCCAGGCATCCAAAAAGCCATCAATCAGGTAAGGACAAGTTTTTAACGTAATTACTGGCTTCTCATTTTTCTATCCTCGTGGAAGAGCTGGGGGGGGGGGGGGGGGGGAGGGGGCGCGGCGCGGAAAACAGACCCTCCACCTCAAGAAAACATTAGATTACTACAGTGCCGTGAAAGAAAAATATAAAAGCCAAAAGTTAACTGGTAAGTTCCCACACTTTTATATATTCTAATTTCTGGGGAAAAAAAAAGAATCAAAATCTGTAAAGTTCTTGAGAAAAATTTACCATGTGTTGTTTTTGCCTAAAGGCATGGAAAGCCTCTTTGAACTTCAGGTGAACCAGCTGCAGGTTTTCAGATTAATATACAAAGTTTTTACTTTTATCTTTTATTCTGCTCCCAGTTCCAGGTAGGATCAAACGCAGCTCCCCTGCCCCATAACACAACACATCAAGCTCTACCCCTCCATAGTTTTAAAGTGACTTCCATGGACTGAAAAAAAAAAAATCATAAATACAATGACAAATAAAGGCTCTAACCCACTTTTTTCATTCTTCTAGTAAGTTTTGAGCTTAATCATCACAAAAATCACAGTACTTTGATGCTACATAACATGTTCTAGCACTTGTGTGTCTTTGAATATATTTGATTAGTAACTTGGGGCAGGAGGGAGGGAGAGGAAGGGGAAAGGGACTGCTGAGGAGGTCAGACCCTCATCTCTGAAAGACCTTTTCTTTAGACAGGCAGCTGGAAATCTTTGGAAGGCAAAATAACATGGAGTGATTTTCTTCGGCTTAGATGTCTTTCTATTTTATTGTCTCAAACCCCTCAAGTTTTTAGCAAAACTGAGGTACGTTCTGGTTCAGATATTTCTTCCAACTCTCTTCATTCATTCATGTAATCATTCCTCTCGCTACCACAAGATTGCTCTTGGTCACTGAGTATATTAAGAGGTTTCATCTGCAGCTTCTCCCTTCACACCTTCAATATTTATTCAGATGCATCTGCCCACGTGTAACCACCATGGCTTCTGCAGTAGCCCAGACAATATAGCCGTGAACTTCAGGGAACGAGACAGCCGCATGAGCTGCTGGAAACACTCTTATTTCAAAACCTTCTGGCAAGAGGTTGCAGACACAGTTTCACACTTCATTTCTTTTGACATGTCCCCAGAACCACTGCTGTGTGTATCCAGTGACAGGATTTGAAGCTTCGCATCCCAGCCACCTCCGAGGCTCTAGTACACTATCTGCTGTTTGCATGAAAAGGAATCGTTTTTGTCCCCTGGAAACAAGCATTTAGTGTTTGTATAAACACAGCTCTTTTGCTCAAACAAGTGGAATGAATGACCAGCAAAGTGTGCTTTAATACCCAAAAGAGCGAGCTGGAATTTGGGCGCTTGAGAGTTAAAGGTCACTGATGAAACTCTTTACAGCAGGATCTATTTTTTTTTCTCATTTCATATGCAGAAAGTGTCTAGTGCTAAAAATGCTCAGATGCTGGCTGTCGTACAATAGTATCTCAGTTTGTACTTTCTTTCACCCATTGTCATGAAGACTTCTGAGTCCAGGAAAACAAAATTTTTCTTTTTGTCTTTCCTGCTCGAGTGTCTGTCATTCTCCCATTCACATTCCTCTCCAATATGGTAGCTCCCATATGCTCTTTTATTTCACACAAGAATGGGGGATCACACATACATTAATGGATATCATCTCATGTTTTCTATTTTCTATTTCACTTACTGAAACATACGATTGAAAGGGAATTTGCAAAAGTGGAGTAAGTCCCTACTCTCTCCTTACAGGTCAGTCAGTCATTCCCACCTGAAGCGATCAATGGTTTATTGATTCTGCAATGAAGAGAAATGAACAGGAGGCTGGAAAAGCCAGTAATACGGGGAGCTATGTATTTCAATAAGTGCCACTTTTTCTGTGTCCGAATCTCCAGTTTGTTAGTGTGTCAGGCACAAGGAGAAAACCAGCACAACTCCAGCAGCTCTTCCCCTGAAGCCTCCCGGGCCACCCCTCACACCAGCTGCCAGCGCAGGAGGCCTCCTCAGAAGCCGGGGCTGGAGGAGGCAGGTTTTCTCTTCTTGTGACTGACCTCCAGCTGCTGGGACAGCTCAAACGTAGCACCTAGCATAAAATACAGGAGCGGGGCACTCTTTTCCATGGAGCCTGCATTTCCAACAGGGTAAAAAGGGACTTTGCACCCCCTTAGTCGCACCCCACCTCACTCCCTGCCGGACAGCTTGGCAAGAGCAACGTAATGACTCAGAAGCAAGGAAACTGCTCAGGGCAGAGCTCTTCACCCTTGGATATACAGAAGTAAGTTCCCGTGTCATGCGTACAGAGGAGTTTACCTTGGGGTACATAAGTACCATTCCCCAGCCCCAACCAGAAGAAGTCCTGCTGAAAACGTTACTATCTGTTTAAAACTCTATGGCGTGAGAGATGGGGAGGGGGAATAAGACTCCATTGCTAACTAAAATCTTACTAACCGGAAATAAAACTATTTTTCTCAAGCAAGCAGGTTACAATTAAAGTACAAAAGCCACAGGAGGAACATGAGAATAGGTATAGACTAGTTAATTGAGGCTAACCGTATCAGAAAGAAATAAAAAGACCTCCTGAACTTTGCAGTCAGCTGATGACAATTTGAAGAGACAGTGAGTAAAAAAACCTACTTAGAAGAGAAGAGAATGAATCATCTGAAATTTGCAGTGGATTTAGTGAAGTGCATAGTCCCATGGGCTGAAGAGAGATAGCAAGGTTGACTGTGAAAATGAAACAACTGGACACTGAAGAGTGCCATGGGAGTACTGAGGCAAATTCTTTTAGCAACTACTAAAGAAAAGAAAGGAAGAAAACACAACACAAACTGAAGGGTATCCTCAAGCCTATTACTTCATTTACATTTTTAAGCTGGCTCTGAAGGAAAGAAAAAAGATTCAGAATAAACAGTAAACCATCACAGCATCTTTTTTCAAGCTTAGATCCCAGAAAAGTGGAAAGGGAAGGTACCCCTCCATGATAACGTCCTTTCCTCACTCAGACAGTCGGACTCCTTCTCCCGGAGGCAAGCCAAGGCCCTGCTTTAGACTCTGCCTCAGAAATCAAGCATCAGACTTGCTGCGTGAGGTCTCAGACAAGGTGCAGCTATGCCGGACAAGTATCCATCAACATGAACGACCTTGTTCAGAAAAGCCTGTTAAAAATTCATCTTTAGAAAACCACCCTCAGTGCTGCCACCTCCCTGCTGTTCCTGCTGGGGGCCCCGCTGTTCCTGCTGGGGGCCTGCTCTTCCTCTTCCTCCTCCTCCTCCCCCCTCCAACAAGCCCAGCCATCCCCACCCTGCTTCATGCCCAGCCCTGGGGTAAAGGGAGGATCCCCACGCCTCCTTGCCCTGCTCCCACCCCAGCACTGCGCAACCCGTTCCTGGATATGCGTTTGCAAACACACTTCCTGAGACCAGTGGATACATAAAAGGCCAAGTATTTAGCAGGATTGCAGTGGGACCATCAAACTGATGTCAATGAGCAGAATATCTAGAATTATACTGGAAGAAAGCTTTCAGGGCTCCATCTGACTGCTAATTGTAGGAAATTTGAAAAAGTCTTGATGGCAGCAAATTCTCTTGCATCTACCCAGTGAGGTTCTCTCCCAGCTTCCCAAGACCCACCAAGTGCTCCCTGTAAATCAGGGTACCCGCTCTCAAATAGGGGATACCTAACCAAAGCGCAACTCTCATGCTCTGCCTTCTTGTACTAAATATCCTATTTTCTACTTTTTCCAGAGAAAAGTCAGGAAAAGACAAGACCTTGCTACGGAGGGCGTTTCTAGTAAATCATTGTTTAGAAAATTTAAAATTTAAAAATTATGGCAGCTGTGAAGCACACCTCATAGCGAGAGACTGAACAACTTCAGTCTACCTGGGCTATGAAAAAGAAAGTTAAGTCCTATGAAAATTTAAACGAGGAGAAAATTTTGGACAGACAGCTCTTTCAACTGAGATGAAAAACAGCAGAGGAAAGTCTGCTAGCCAGAATCGGAAACAAAACAATCAGACAACAAATAAACACAAAAGCCATATTTTTAAACTAGTGAAAACAGTTCAGTATTAGAACAGTTTCCTGGGGGATGCAGGGGTTCAAATCAAGTGTTTAACGTCCCGATGAGAGGCTTTTTTATAAAAGACATACAATAGCTGAAAGAACACACAAGCTTAATTCAAAAATAAAAACCGTGATATGCTCTGGCTTTGTTACATAATGACTCAAAATAAATGATGCTCCGGCCTTAAATTTTTGAATCTATGCATTTAATGAACATTTGTTTGCTTGAAAAGATATTTGCAGAGGGAACAAGGCAACAACATAAACCTGAAAATAGACCTGAGCAGAAAGCCAAGTACATTCGCACCGCGCTGCCTCCCTGCAAGGAGGTGACGGCATCGGCATGGGCAAGCACGCACACGCTCTCGTGGAAATTTCCATCCCAGCAGCATAAGGAGTTCGCACAGCCTGGCCACAGAGGTCAAAAAAGAAAGGACAGCGCTGAATAGTCTGAAACTGAGGCAAAATCAACCTGAAGCATCAGCTGCTTCTTTCTTACGGCCCCTATAGTTAGACACGGCCAAGGCTCCAGGCACAAAGCAGCGATCTATCTGAGGAAAAGAAAGATAAATTTTATATGCTTCTTGTTTTCATTCTCCTCTCACTCTGAAACAGATAAGTCTGCCTCTTCTCATCTTAAAAAAAAAAAAAAAAAAAAAAAAAAAAAAAAAAAACTAGAGGATATTCTGAAACGTCTAGATAAGAGAGATTTAAAAGAAATATCAATGCTGGCATTCCAAAAAAATCCCATAAATACTGAATTACATAGGCTGAATTACAGAAATCCGACCAAAAAGGCCAATTTACCTAATGATCAGAATTTGCATTTTACACACATCATGAGGAAAATAAGTTTATAGAATAACTGTTCACAAACTTTTCCTGGCCTCTGATTTTATTATTCACTACAGCAGATGAATTTGTGATGTTTATCTGCCACTGTCTTTGATGTCCCAATCTTTCTTATTTTCTTCTTTTTTTTTTTTAATTTTTTTTATGAACCTATCCCTTATTCCCACTGCAATAAATAGTCACTTTGATTTCCAGTTCCCTTCAGCCAACTGAGCAGGATTATAAACATACATAAAATCACAAATAAACTAAAAGGTAAGTTAACATTTTGTAGATTTTAACACAAGGGTTTGAACTTTCCTTTTTGTTCTATTTATAATTATGTTTGCCATTTTAGCGTGACATTGTCAGCAGAACGACGAGAATAAACTGCAAATATAGCCTTTAAAGATGGAAGCAGCCTTTAGTTGCAATTCTTTCCACATAATAATGGGACTGGAAAGTTAAGAGGAAAAAATACTCTGCGGAGACCTAAAAACAAGATTGAACCCCATTTAGTTGTTGGATGGGTATCGCTTTTCTCCTGTAAAAATTTTCCTAAACTCGATACACACCATGGACACATCAGACCCACGGCCTGTGCCTGCGGCAGCCTGCTGCTTAGCCGACTTCAGTGTCTGCTCTCAGATCTCTAGCAGAGAGGTTGCACGTGATCCGATGGCTGCTACAACCCAAATGGGCAAGCTCCCCCTTGGGCTGCCCAATTTCTTTCTTAGCCTCCACTAACAGCAGCCAAAAAATCACATCTGTTAGACCAAAAATTAAAATTTTAAATTTCCTGAAGGTTCATTACGTCTATGCGATGCCATCGTTATGGATCACACCACACGCAAAGCAGTAAGGTGGCAGTTTCACTCTCCGTACCTGCGAATACCTAGGGGAAGCCTAACAAAATGGGCGAGGGTCTCCCGAAGCGGGAGCCACTGCCCGCGGGGTTGGGGCTGCCGGGAGCGCGGACGCTGGGCCGTCGGCTCTGGAGGGGCCGTCCTGCCGCTGTGGGCACGTCGCGCACATGAGAAGGGCTAACATGAAAGGCGTTTGCAGGCATGGAAACCTCCTGCCCCCTCGGCACGCAGCCCCCTCGCCTGCCCCGCGAGCCCCACGGAAGCTGCCGTCAGCTCAGCAGGGCAGCTTGCCCTGCCCTGCCCTGCCCTTCCCGGGGGGAAAGAAAGGGGCGCAGCAGTCCATCCGGACAGAGGTGCGATGTTTACAGGGGAAGAAATGTCAGCTCCTTGGGAAGGAGTACACTTATTTTCTTTTTAAAGGTTTCTTGCCGCCTTGACCCTGACCGACCTGCAGCCACCTGTGCTGCTGAGGCTGCCACGTCCTTCTCTGCAGATGGTCCCTGCCGCCAACTAGCCAACGCTCCTGCAGCGGCAGTAACATTAAGAAAACCCTGGCACAGCGTCCTTTGGTACTAACAGATTTTGGTCACGATACTGCTTATTAAATACGATACCCTGGATGAATGCACACATTATCATTACTCGTCTAGAGAATTGCATATTCACGTGTATAGCATCCAAGCTCTAACGTTAACCTTTACCGAGCGTTTGGGCCACGGGCAAAGAGACAAGCACTTGACAAAGACATTAAAAGCACCAGGCTACTGAAACCAATAGACCCAGAACGTAAATCAGCGGCGCACCGGGTCCGTCCGGCAGATACACCGCCCGGGCAGAGGGAGGTGAAGAGCTTGGCTACTAGCCACGGCCTGTCTGGCAGTGCAAAAATATAAACTGTATTAAGCTGTGATATACCTCACCGGCAGTGATTAATTCTTAATCAGTTTTAGTAACTGTAGCATTTGAAAGTTTAATTCCATATCTTTATCGCCAGTGTAAATGAACATGTGATGATTATATTCAGAAAGAAAACAAAAAAAACCCCCAAACCACATGACTCCTGAAGGACCTGAACCAGAAAACAAGAGGGAAGACATTCACACTCAATTTAGAAATTAAAAAATGCCTAAACGATGAGTTTAGCATTACGTAAAACTGCAAAATAAGGATATCTGTAACTACTATTTTAGCTAATTATTACTGGAAGAAAAATTAAGCTTTTCAAAAGTATAACATCTAGTTTTATCTAAAAAAATATTTCCTGATCTCCGAGACATTTGAATAATCATCTCGCCAGTGTTCTTCCTGTTTGCTCAGCGTTACCAAGTCGCCCTGCGCGCACGTACCTGTGCGATGAGAGCAGCCACAGGCCTCGCTCGTACGGCAGCCACGCAGCGAGGGGCCGTCGGCACTTTGGAGGAGAGTATTCCTCCTCCGAGGAATTCCACATACAAACAGAGAAGGGGCAGGCGGGGAAAGAAAAATTCGCAGAAGTGGAGTGATTTACTATGCAGAGTCACATTAAAAGGAAACCATAGGAGACCTTAGATCTTTCTAATACTCGAATTCAATTCTCTGCCCCACTTCAGGCTTTTGGGGAAGGCAAACAGGATCAGGTTCAAAGAGATGCCCAGTGACCATTTCAACATTATCTAGTCTACTCCCAAATAAAATCTTTAAGCAACAGGACTTAACTTTTAACACTTACAAAAATTAATAACAACTCTTGATGCATCTGTGCCTACATTTCCCACCTACAACATTTCCTCATGTGGATATTGCAAGGAAAAACGCTTTAAAGACAGTAAACTACCCTGATTCCACATTGGCGGAAGCAATACTCTGGTACTTGAAACAGATCATTAAAGAACCCATCCAAAGGCTCTGAAATGCCTTGCGTTCTACCTTAGTTAAGAGCTAAGCCTATGCCATCTTCTTCATCCAAGCTACAAACAGCCTGTGATCGTTTGCTTGCCTCTCCTTCTTTCTTCCCCCACCCAGGCAAGAAGGGCTATTTAAGTGGAAATGGGGCTCACTGAAAATGAGGGGCTCCGTGGGCAAGGCCAAAGAGCAAAGCAGCAGCTGGCAAGGAGAGGCACAAGGACAGGCGTCCACAAGATGCAACTCTGGCTGTTGCCAGTTGCTAAAAGAAAAAGGGGATCACGCCAACATCAAAGGGCAAGTGTGATACACCTTTGAGTCTGGTCTTCATAGTGGACACTTCTTCTGTTGTGAAAGACACAAAAGATGTGATAAATGATGCATCTGCAGTGAATGTTGAAAAATGGCGAATCAGCTACACCTAAATACGTTTGAGGTGAGCAGTCACTCCAGCCCAGCTGTCTTCACCTCTAAGATGCCAAAGTTCTAGCTGAAAAAGAGAAGATGTTGTTGGGAAACAAATAGGTTTCATATGTTTGCTAAGGAGAAAAAAATTATAAAGTTGCTTGGCTCACTATATATGAATGGGGAAGGGCCATTTGTTGATGCTACTAACAGCTTGATCTAATTTTCCCAGGTTACTGGATGGAGACTTGAAATGATGCCCATTAGCCAGACCTAGAAATACCAGATCTACCTGACACCATTAAAGTTTTGAAAGAGATATTACATGGATTTTCACTGTTAAATATTGAAAAGATGCTCAAAGTCAGTCCATGTAAGTAGCTCTGGCAGGGAGACAGGCATTACCTTCCTTCTTGGGGATTCAAAGGAGAGGAGGGAGAGAGGAGCAAAGATCGCAACTTGTTTCTAGGATGTATTTGCACTCTTCTATAAGACAGACAGACAACCAGATAAGGGGAAAAAGAAGTATGTTGTTTTTGTCTTATTCTGCCTTGCCTATCAAGTATATTTCCACATAGCCCATTTAAAACTTAGATATATTTCTCCTTTTGTATGATGCATTTTACAAAATATTTCAGTTTTACCTACACTATTCTATGGCTGGGGAAACATGCTGTGCTGCACTTGGAGACGTTTCAAAATGAAAAAAAAAAAAGAAAAAAGAAAAGAAAAGTTTTTTCCTCTACAGAAAGTTATTTCAGATCCAGTGGGAACATCAGCAAGTATTGCCATAAGCTACACAATTACGCTGTATTCCCCTTCTGGCAATGTTTCTTGCTATTCCACTCCCAGCTTTTCTTAGAGCAGCCCCAGAATTTTACCCAGCTATGGGTTTGTAACCCTACATCCCCACACAGAGACAATCAAAACAGCACAATCAACTCAACTTTAAAAAGAGATACTAGCTATGTTAAGTTAAAATCAAGCAATATCAAACTCTTTAATATCCAGGATATCTGGATCTTTAATCTCTGCATAGATTAAAACCGTTTGCACTGTGTGAGTCTATTCCCTTACATTGATTACTGCTTGCATGAAGGAATTTAGTATCTGTAGTCAGTGACTTATTAAAAATATTACTAGTGATTCTTTTTAGAAAATCAATTCTTGCTGATAATTTCAAAAAAACACTAATTAAAAAGCTATATTGGCAAAGTAAAGCTAGACTAATAGGATCCTAGAAGAATCAATCACTGTAATCATCTGCTGCCATAAACTCTATGGGAAGATTACAAATGTGATGCTTCAGAGGAGGGGAAAATTCTTTTAAAATATAATTTGAACTTTACTTTTGAAATATCATGACCACCATGATCCATCACCCACAATCACTGCTCAGACTTACATTAAATCAAAGCTATGATTCAATGGTTATAATTAATCATGGGAGAGCAGACAGTGGGAATGGTACTGCCGTGTTCAGTACATGCATTTCAGATTATACATGATACACCATTTTAATAAATGGTAAACAGAAAGCTGAGAGTGAATACACAGGACTAATAAAATCTTACACAGCAACTAATTAAAGCAAACAAACCAAAAAAAGATAGAAAACCACTAAAGAGATTCAGCTGAAGTAAAGCTACATTGCCTAAGGTGCATGGGAGATAGTGATTATTTACACATCGGAAATTAAAAGCTTACTCAAAAGAGATGTTATATGCCACTCCAGCAGAAGGAGTAAGTGACCTTGGAAGAAGTTTAAAGTGTGAAAGAGTTATTTAAGTAGAAAAAATGACCAATTACCAGAGCATAATTGGGTGTCATTTCGCAGGAGTCTCAAATAGAGAGTTCATGGGGGTGCGACTTATAAGGGAACTTAGACTTTTAACCATTTTTCAACTTACAAGATCTACTCCAGACTACACATACCTGCAAACAAAAATTCAGTTAAAAACCAGTCCAAATCAGGTCCATAATAGAGTTCTATCCTACAAAAAGCTTATCACAGAAGAACTTACTATGCATGACTAAATAAAAGCGAGTGTAAATGTATAACACCACAGGAGATATTTTACTAAGCTTTTCCAGACAGAGGTTTTATCAGTATTTGTATATCTACAGCCATGTATCTTCCTATCAAGAATGGTTTTGACATTCTTAGGTGCCATAACAAATCAGAGGTAACCTTTTACTTCTTGGATAGCTACCAAAAACAAGCTGAGTAGACTTTAGTCAAAAAGCTTATGCAAACACTAACAGGATGGATGATTTTATACTTGCACTTTCAAAAAAAATCTAAATCAAATAATTGGACTAAATTTTCTTTATAGTCTGCTCATATTGTTCATGCAATGTATCATAAGCCTTATAATTCCACGCATAAGTTTTCAGAAACAAATCACGGAGAACTCTTCCAGAGGAAAGCAGTACGTAGGCTCGCCTGCATTCTCCTTCTTCATTCTGGCTGAAATTTTAATACAGAAATTGCATTCATTTCCTGTGAGGAATTAGAATGGCTTTTCTCCAGTAAACTGTAGATGTCTATTAAACAAAGTTATGATGAGAAACAGAAGATGAACATTTAAATTCACTGTCAAGAGTTTTCATTTTGATTATAGCAATTTCCAGTTTAAAAGGAAATGAATATCCAGGAAAGCATTTAAAATTAATCCTTCCCTTCTGAAGTAGCACTAAAAGTCAGTTAGGAGTGAAATATGATTATTTCATTTCAGATCTTGTCATCTAGAGTAAAAAAGATTCAATTGTGTATTTATTTGGCAGTAGCTCACTAGGCAGAGTGAGGTGTCAAAGTCTTTAACTGAGGTCTAAAATTCCCATTTCAGCTTTGCTGCTTCCTTCATAAGCTACAGATCAGTAATAATTATGGTGCCAGCTTAGTAGTTCCATATTTTCTTTCTTCATATTCCAAGTATAACTAGCATTGAGGTGCACTAATGTACTTTAAGGCAGAAAAGAACTGTGAACCCTCCATCTGCACAAAGGTCATCCTACCTCTTCCTTTTCTAGTGCAAAGTGAGACACTTGAGCACAGACAAAATACACAGTTCAACATAATGAGAAGGCCAAGTGCCATTTCAAGTCTGCCCCTAATTAAAGCACACGATAAGTGTTGTTAATATTAATAGGAGTTTGGGCAACCTAACACAACAGGGGCTTGAGACTGGGCCTCCCATCACCGGGGGACAGGCTGCCCCTTCCTCCCTGCTTGTCTCGCTCTCAATTCAACTACAGTCTAATTGCAAGAAACCTTATGATGAAAGCTGACACACGCTCCAGAAAATTTAGTTTAAGCAAATTGGCATGCTCTGATAATTTACTTCAGACAAGCCTTAACATATCTGACCTGCCCTAATCCTAATCCGTCCTCCAGCAGCTGTCCCATTTCTCCTTCCCTTAACCCCTCTCCTCCAGCTGAGTTGCAGAGGCAAAGCTCCATCCTCTTCCCCAAATACTTCAGCATCTACACACTGTATCTAGAAGTTGCTGTTCCTTTCTCTGTAACATTTTCACTGTCTGTTGTCATCTTTCTGTTACATCAGCGCTGTGATTAGTAGGCCTGCGTTAAGCTTGACTTGGAGTCTGTAGTCTTTCGAGCTTTTCTAACAACCACAACACCTTTCCCAGGTCACGCAAAGTGCTAGTTACCTTCCTGGGCTAGCAGTGTCCTCCTGACTCTGCTCTCTCCTTATTGCCACTCTAGTATTTTACAGATTACACATTACCTTGAGCGTGTTTCACCAAAAACGTCAGTTTTATCCCCCAACTTGCAAGTTACTTGCATCAACCCGTCCGTGTCTTTTGCTGCACTTGCAGGAACCTCCCCTGCACTTTCATCCTACCAGGCCACACCACTCTGTGAGCCTTGAGAGCCAGCCGCTGCCATGAAGCCCATGACAAATGTGTCATTACACTAAGTGGCAAATGCACGTGAAATGGGGATATGAATTTGATTTCATGTAGACAGACATATATTATAAATATATCAGCACACACATGCTCTCTCACCCCACATTTTTTATGTTACTTTAAGATGTTTGAGGCAGAGACCATTTACTCCTCTATAGAAGTCTAATAACAGTTACCATACGCCCGGGAACAAGGCATCTAGACACAAATTTGAGATAAACAAACAGCTCCTGTCATACCTAATGCCTAACAAGCCAGAGTTTGGCTGACATGAACGGTTACGGCTTCCTCCCTGAGCGCAGCAGTGTGCGCGGAGACGCCTGAGCTCGCCTGGTGTTCATAGCTGCCCTCAGTGAAGTGTAAACTCAGTAACGATGCACTTAAGAGTGTATCCAATTTTAAGTCTCAGTAAAGTTTATGTAAAGACAGCGCAATATCAAAGCACATTTAACTCATTGAAGCTGTCTTAAAACCATTGGGTGAAATGCTTCTCCGAGAGCCTTGCTTCTCATAATTTTTTATGTACCTACTTCTAAAACCACACAGCAATACGAAAAATAAAGTCCACATTTTGAAAACTATACTGCACAGTATCGAAAAGATATGTCTGCTAAGGTTAAAAAAAAAAAACCCCACACTCAAGACATTTAACCTCCTTCAGTCAGGTAGCATGACTCCTGCATTATCTTTCCTAATCTATCTGGCACAGGAAAAACAAAGGGTAAACTGGACCACTGGGAAAACCTATTTATTGCCTGCTTTTTTACCTTAACTGACTTAGGCTCAGTGGATTGTTCCTGAACACTTCCCTGTGTGGGCAAGCCACCAGAAGGAAAACTTTCCCCTATAAGCAGTACCATCAGCCTAGCTATAAATAAGTAACACGGGGCCCACCACGCTGCTCTGTTTCTGGGGTTACTGTGCCAGCACCTGCAGTTCACAGCGGCCTCAGCAGGTAACCGAGATACTTCTTGCAGAAGCGAATAGGAATCCAGTTGCAAACCTACTCCAGGCAGGTTGCTACTAACACATTCTGCTCCATGTTTCATTTATACATTTTATTATTTAAGAACAAATGTATAGATTAATATTCAGAGCTCACCAGTGATGCAACTTTGTTTAAGGGCAATAACAATCACAATGATTAAAAAGCTTAAATACTCTTTAATAAGGCAACTTAACAGTTGCTTTTTTAATTTATTTCTCCTTAAAAGTATTCTTAATACGGAATACCTTGCACAGACCAGGTACATTATGACTAGCTAATGCTTTGGATTGAAGCATTTATGCCATCCTTGTCACCATGGTATCCAGCACAAACTCTGTCTGACAATTCCTCCTTCCCACTTTGCTTTTAAGCATGCTGGCTCCATAACTCACCACATTCAGAGCAAAGTCCTTTTGCTGGCTAGGACACACAGTCCTGAAGATTTCATACTGCTTACAAACACATAGCTCTACAGTTTCCACCAATTTTAGTAAGACTTGTCCATTCAAAAGCATAGGCAGAGGTTTGAAAATTTAAGGTAACACCACATACCAGACGGCATCAGTTCTTACCGCCGGCTGCACAGCAGTTCTCAAGCATATCGCAACTCCTCAGTAATTCTGAGAGCATCCACTCTAAAGTACATGGTCATAAAGATAATATGACCATCCTAAAGGATTCAGTAAGCAACAGTAATACAGATAAAGTTATATTAACCATTCAGCGCAACATGTTGCACGGGCTTCCTACAGAAACTGTTTCACAGTCTCCACCCCTTCCTACCCTCTCCTTCCACCAATTCTGCTCTGCGTCCTCCAGCCTCTGCTGTCTCACAGATGCAGACTGATACTCCCACAGCATATGGCAGACACACAGAGACTAAATCAATCTCCTTTTCGCCCTGTTTCTTCCTCTAAAATCAGGTCAGGCCTAATACCAGTTTTGCACTATCTTTGGTGCTAAATTACTTCGCCTTACCTTTGGAAGGGACAATATCATTTCAAGAACAGGGAAATAGTTACAAAGTCACACGTCCAGGCATAGCTGCACGCACGAATGCACGCACTTGCTCCCGACTTTATGCACTGAACTTGCATTTCCCCGCGCAGGACTGCTGCTCCCTGACATGTCGTATGCAGACCAGAATCCCAGAAATCTTCCTTCAGCTTTATTATTTTTATGCCCTGTCAAGATAATCAGGGAAAGCAGAAAACCAGGAGAAAGAAAAAAGGATATATATGCAACTACTTCTGCCAGATTAATTTCTTCTTAGGCTGGCGGAGAGTTAAAAAAAAATTAAACAAGCATGATTCATTTCCTATTATTCACTGTGAGATCCATTCAATTACTGCACTAGCAGCACAGCGGAGCAAGGATAGCTCTCAGACATAGAAAAGGTCAGGCTGACCTCTATTTCTAAGCTCTGCCTGAAACTCGCTTCCCGAACATTCGCTTCCCAATGAGACAGCAGAGACCAGAGACAAGTCCAACAGCAGCCCTGCAGCTGAGGGCCCACCTCAGGTAAGAGAAGAGCTGTGAATCTTGAAAAAGAAAATACAGAGGAAGTGTACAGCACTTACACTTGGAAATAAACGGGATTTAAGGAGCTTGGCTCCAGATGCAGAACAACCTTTCCAGTTTCCTTGCTTGCTTGCTTAGATACACCACCTTGTTTTGGCCTATCGCACCCCCCCCTTCAGTTAGGCCCATGGATAAGCACTACCCACAAGAGTGTGCAATGGGACGCGTAGCGTGGAAAACAAATGGGAAGAAGAAACCAGCAAAATATGCTGCTGGAAAAGGGAAAACTATAAAAGCAATTTTATTTTCTAGTTCCCTTGGCCCTGGAGGGAACATGCACTGTGGTGGATCTTCTCAGTCAAAAGGCTGGGGGGAGGAAAGAGGCAGAGTCTCGTTGCAGCAAGACTTTCACATCAAACAGTTTGAGTTAGAGGCTTGGGGGGAATCTCCAAACAGACTCAGACAGAAACAGGAATAAAGAACCATAAAGATCATCTCTCAGGAGGATGCAGAGGGCAGATTTATCAGAGCACCAAGAAACACACTTGAAGTTGTCTCATAGGTGCTCATCTTCCTACCTTGGGGCAGAGGTTTGTGGTAGGAAAAGAAGAGGTGAAGTTTTTCTTCGTCGATGATGAACCAGCCTAGAAATCTGTGGGTGAGGACTCAACCGCGGAGACAAACACAAGCCTGGGTCAAAGCTCTGACTTTCGTGTGCAGCTCTGTGGATAGTTTTGCGGGAGAAAAGCTTTGGGGCGCTGAGGGAGTGCAAGCCGTCAGCGCGGCTCTGTTCATTACGAAATGGCTGCTAATGACATCAAGGTGCCGGCAAGCCCACGGACAGAAGCAGGCCAAGCAGCTGAACTTCCTGGGCTGGAAGGTCCCAGTTAAGGTTCACTGTTTCAGCCTGAGGGCATTAGTCTCCCAAGCCAGCCCCAGCCCAGACCACTGCCTGCAGGCCATCTCCAGCCCAGCGCCATCCCAGCTCCCGGCTCCTCTGCAGCCTCCTGGCCCCCGACGCTGCCTCCTGCTCCAGCTCCGTCTCCAGGCCCGGTGCCCACTTCTGTTCTCAGCTTTACTCATGTCCCAACCCACTTCTAACCCACAGACTCTGTATCAAGACTCTCAAGCCAAAATAGACATCTAAAATAGGTACTATCTTCTCAGCGTAAGATGAGCTTGTTTCTCAATGAAAGAAACGGACTGCACAGGCATGCTCAGCATACGCCATTTCAAAACCAGATACGAGGCCCCTACAGAGCTCCAAATTTCCACAGTTAGTTATGTTTACTTTTGGTTGGAATTGGTTGGAAGACCATTGGTACTTAAGGTGGGTTTTTTTTTTTACAGTTCAGATTATAGTTGTAATTGTTTGAGAGCATTTAGATTTTGGACAGTGAAAGATGCAAGAACAATGCTGACTTCAAATAGAAGAAAGAGATAAGCACATGCTATTTGACAGCTAGAAATGCTATACATAGTTTTGTAAGCTCTGTCCTGATCTCTTCTCATGCAAGTGTGTTGATTCTCCTTTGAAGCTAGCAGACAGGCCCCTAGAGGATACATTTCAAGCAATCAGAGAAAAAATTGAGCTTTGATAAGAGCGTGTGTACACATAGCGTTGTATAAGAAGTCCTGAATAAGTGTATTTAAAGTCTGTAAGGTTACACGAGTCATCCACTTTCTAGAGTCCACAATGCAGTGGTTTTTCAGTGTGCACTTGGACCAAAATAAAAACTGAAAAGTCCTTTTGTGCACTGCACAAATGGGACCGTGCGTTACAAGGCTCGGCTAGCCAGCTCAGCGCGTGGGCAGGTAGTGATTGATTGCATATTTAACAGGAAATGGCATTTGACTGTCTAGTCTGAAGGGCTCCAGCATGAAGCAGCCCAAACTCTCCCTCGGAAGACAAACCCCATCAACTCCATTACGCAGCATTCTCCTCCAGTTCAAAAGACCAAAGCCGCACGGGGTTCATAAAAGCGCCTCTTCCGCTTGGCAGGCCATGAGACAAGCCAGCACACATATATTGCAGACTCCTGACAGTTCATGGGAAGCATAAACAAAAGACAGTTTGAGCTAAAACGGTATTTAAGGGCCCTAGCGCTCCCCAAGCATTTAACCACTGTTTGCTTCTTAAATCATTAATACCGCAAAGGACATTTGCGCAACAATTTCATCTGATTTAAGAGGCCAGTCATAATCTTCTGTTGCTGCTGATTCCCTCCCCTGTCGTTACACTCCTGTGTTTTGACACAGCCATTATTTCAGCTCTAACCCACGGTGTCACTGAGCGAAGTTTACGACTTCAGGTGAGGAACGCGTAACAGTGGCCACCGATTGTATCCAAACTTTGGAAAAGAGTTAGAGAAATTTCCTTGCACATTTCAACTCACTTAACGCTTTGGCCCACTTGGTTTTGATCTTGATCCTGAGTTTCAGATTAACCCACTACGTCAAAGGGACCTGGTTACATGCTGCTATACCGCAGTCCACAATTAGCGGAAACCACCGAGTTTTGAGTGACCATTTTAAAAATCCTGGCTTCGATCAGTGCTCCTCAAACTGCAGCTAGGAAAATCCAAGGAGAAGATAATACTTCAAGATTAAAGATTTCTACTTATTTCCAAATAAAAATCACATCAAAAGCCCTAATGTAAGCTGCTTCTGTGTTGTCCTTCATGCTTCAAGTTTGACCCATAAGGACCATTTTGCAGGCAAGAGCAGAGTCCACTCTTTCAACTCAGCTAAGGGTCAAATGCGTACTTAGCTCCAGATCAATTTGGAGCGGGAGCATTCGTATGGAAAACAGAAGGACACCTCACACATGTAAAATTAAGCTGTGTCATGTACTTCAAATATTAGAATTAATTGCTGTCATGTAAGGACAAGAAGCTTGCCAACACATAACAGTATGTTCAGTATTGCAAGTGAAAATTTAAAAAGCATCCATATAAGAGTCTAAATATTATTTCCAAAAATAACATAAGCACTCACACAAGATACTTGGACATTGAAGATAACTGAGTTTTTTAATTTACACTGATTGTCTAAAGAGTCAGTAATTTATTTCAGATCTAAAAACTATTATAAACAATTGTGTAAACTGTTATAAACTTGTCAGAGTATCAGAAGATTCCTGTACCCTACTCGTATGAAGCCATGATTGAGTAAATGCTTAACCTAAGGATTTCATAAGAGTCACTATCTACTAAAAAGCTGAATGTAGACAACAAAGCAATGAAAATGAGAAAGGAGAAAAAAATTTCAAAGAACCACTTAGAAATCATCACCAGCAAAAATTCAAATGCAACTACATGTGTTTACAAACCTTCAGGTATTTTGAATATTAAAACCAAACAGTGTTGAAAAGTAAACTGAAAAAGTCTTTAACTTAGACATAAAGCAAACCACACTAAGATTTTTTTAAATCATCTGTACAGTACTTTATAATGAGCTAGATTTCTACATCAGAGGTTTGCAGAGTTTAAGTGTTTTGAAGACAACACAGCTGTAACAATTCCAGTGCAGCTGTCAGACGAGGACTCGCAGCTCAAGAAGAAATTTGCTTTCTGTGCTTGGAACAATCTCAATGTAAGCACTATATGAAACAATGCCTTTCGTTAGAGGTGCGTACATTGCACAGCAGACTAGATCTCAACATGGCTTTTACATTTATGCTTCCGTGTTTCATTATTTAGGAAAGCAGCAGAAACATCTGGCATGTGCAAATAACCCTAAAGTCACGTTTCACGAAAAAGGTGTTTTGAGACCTTACACAAGGAATACTTCTCATGAAAGGTATTTTCCTTTATTCAAACCAATGTTTCTCTCCACATCCTACCAAGTATACATCAGCTAGATAATCTATTTTGGCATGTATACACATGCTTAAATGGAAGCTTGTGCTATAGTCAGTCGTTCTGGGATTTCAATAAGAACTGTTTCCAATCACAGTCATTACCACTATTTATCACTCACGTCATCCCTCAGGTGTGCATGGTGCCTTACAGGCAAATAAGGCAGATGTCAGACCTAGAGAACTGACTGAATTAGACTCCATACAGTTGAGGACAACAGCAAGCACTTGGACAGTAACAGGAGTGGCAGCATGAAGATCTCTGTAGCAATCATAAAAATACGCTTATAAAAGTAAATGTAATTTTAACCAGCCCTGCCCCCAGTACACTGCCATGTTTAGATACAGCATCAAGTACCTGCTGTGTTCCAAAGGGAACAAGCTACTGAAGGCGTACTTTTACTTTCAAAGCTCTTATCCTATGATTCAAAATTCCAACTTTTCAGTCATCAAAGTTTCCAGCAATTTAACTGTGATGGAGCCATTCAAACCGTGGTCAGAGTAAAATAACTGAGGAATACCCACTGCTCCATTCTTTACAGGTGTCAAAATCAGATGTGTGGTTTAATAGTTTCAATGACTTTTTTTAAGAAGTGTTTCACTAACGAACAGGGCACGGCAGAAAGCAGTGCACTATTTCTGTCTGTGACATCTAATTTTGGAAGCATCCCTGAGTGGAATACAAGAGTAACTTCTATCTTCTTTTTATCTAATCCGTTCAGTCTTAAAGGCAGCGAAGAGGCACAGATCTCTGTGAACGTAAAGCTCCCTCTCTCCAGAAACTACCAAGCCATTCGAGGACACCCCAAAGCTCTAGAAAACAGTGGGTAGATTTGGGCTGATAGTTCTTCACTGAGGCAGCGAGTCCCTACAACCTGCTCAGAAAACTCTCAAGTTGAAAACATGAGGGGAAAGGAGCTTTGAGCACAGACTGAGTTGCACTGCAAAAAACGTACATGAAACTCATGCACCAGCTTACTTTACTGCGGTGAGTGGAGCACTAAGCCTTCCTCTAACTCAATGAAGTAAAGAAACATCTTCTCCAAACCCCTTCAATTTTAATGTCTCTCTACTTAAGGAAATTTAAATTTTGTCCCACAAAACATTGCAAGGAGCAAAATATTCCCTATCTTACCACACAGGCAAGTGTATGCCAATTTTCACTGCAATTTTATATACCTATGGCCATTTTATGCACCTGACGTTATTGTAAAAATAGTAACGGCAACAAAGTTTAACATAATCTGCCCTTATTGTAAAAGGATGCATGTTATGATATGGACCATGCTCACATTTCTGAATAAAAACAAAAGAGTACATCTCACCCTCATTTTTACTATGAGTAAGAGATTAAGAGTTTTTTTTTTAAATGTGCCTTTAATAGCGTATTTCCCCCCCATACTTCCTCTTCCTTTTGTGATTACTGAAAAAAGCAGTACTCAGGTGTGTTATCTCTTCCTTCTTTGCTCTATACCATACATTCTTTACAATAATGCTTCCAAATAAAAATAAAGGTTTATTGGGCTGTATTGTAAAAATCCTGAAATAAAACATCCTTGCCTGGGGAGAAGCATTTCCTCTATTCTTTAATTTCCCTCCGGATTTTACAAGGTATTTGTTTAGCCTGTTTCAAAACCGTGCCAGTGAATACACTAAGGTTGATGGTTAGGATGAATTCTTTTGTTTCTAGTAGCTGGACGTCATTTTGATTTTAAACAAATTACTGTGTGCAACTGATCTATAAACTGATTCACTTTGTAGCAGTGTCATTAAGGTGGAAAAGTTTCAAAAGCCAAGGTCCTGTCTTCTATGCCTTACTGGTTTAAAGTGTTATTTCCCAACACGTCTTTCCTTTTGGGCATGATGAGCAAGCAGGACTTCAAACAGTATTTTTGCCTTATTTCCCTCCCCGAGACAGAACAAGGTAGTGAACCAGCCAACAGCTACTGGCACTACTGATTCAGAGCACCGTTCACATCCGTACTCAGATACAGCATTCCCCCCCCCGCCCCAAATGCTTATGTGGTAGCCCTGATGCCCTTGCCATTTTCTAACTTGATCAGCTCTACTATACTATTAGTTATCTAATCTTCTCCAGCTGGAAATACTTTATGTTTGCCATCCTTTTTTTCTTTCTTTTTCTAAAACAAAACAAAACAAAACAAAACCCTCCTTAAAACGCTGCCTCCTACCACTGCCAAGGCAACTGAATTTCAACAGTGAAGTTCCTTTGACCAACAACCTCACTCGCACCTTCCCGTGCTGTGCCTGCCCCTGTGCACTGGCTGCACCGCACAAACACTGCCTTCTCCCCGGCTTGCCAAAGGCGAGAAGCTGTGAGAAGTTCAGTATGTGGACAGAGGCTGGTACCAGGACAGAGAGGTCTTGATAAATACAATATACTCTCTCTTCTTTCCTGTCAAATCATGCAATAATACACTTCAAATAACTCAGGTGCGACTGTGACCATTAGAAGGTGATTTAATGAGAAGGAGTATTGTATCCAGGGTCAGGGTTAGCCCCGTCTGTCCCATCCTCCCCCCCCACCCCCCCCTTTTAATATTGCCACAGGACACCTAGCTTCCAGTTATGCAGAGTCACCAGAAAAGGCACAGACAAGCCCATGGCTTATCATCTCCTCTGAAGTATAACCATCACTGGTCTTCTCAGGAGTAAAGCCAAAAAATTTGGGCTCACTCAGAGTCCAGAAGTTGAACAGTGCTCTGAAGACAGTTCGACATCCACTTAAATATTCAGAAAAAATCCTGAACACCTCAAACAGCAAAGAAATTATACATTCTTATCTCATTTAAGAACTAAATGGGGTTATTACTCAGACCTTCTAACATCTGCATTTCATTCAGTATTCCCCATAGTCTTCAAAATGAAAGTCCAGGAAAAAAACAATAAAATAAACTCTCCTCAAACATCCACCTTTAATTGGAACTTTTGCTCTCAAGACACATCGGGAGCAGTCAACATCTACAAAGAGGTGTCCAGTGACATTACAGATACTGCACAGGGCCGGCTCATATTGCACAGGGCCTACAAGTGGTCTGCACCGGTCACGAGATGCAGATAGGGGCCTTACGGAAGACCTCAGGCCACTACCATGGCACTAACCAGCTCTGCTTAGGCACCGAGTCACTACCTCTGTGTTTTCATAAGTTAAACAAAAATTATGTTTTATTCGGTTCTGCCAAAGTACATGCACCACTAGCTAATGTTAACTGGCTTTTCTTGTGTGCAACAACGAGCAAAGAGCTTCCTTTGCTGCAGCTGTGATACAACAGTCTCACGCACAGACAGAGGCAGTGACATAATTGTAATGCCCAGCACTTGTAAGACCCTTGGCATTTTCAAAGCACAGGGAAATAATCCAAAAGCACTAGTTAGTTTCATAATCATCAGGAGGAAATTTGTGATTGAGGTGAATATATGGGATCACAATGCAAAGTGCAGCTCCTTACCTGATACTTCACCAAGTTTCAGTGACAGGTAAAAGCACTTTCCAATGCAGATCTGAAGTTATCAGTGTTTGGATCTAAAGTACTAGATCCTACCTTTGGGAGAGGAAAATAACCAAGAATTTCTCCTGTAACAAAAGGCAAAATGAAAACTTGGGGCAATAATTATTTTTGCAGTTGTTAACTTTTCTTCATGTTGCGAGCACTCCTAGCGTGCCCTCGTGCCAAAGCCGCTCTTTAGCAACTACATCAGCTGCCACCGAGGCCAACAGAGATGCTCTCAGTGATTTAAAGAGAATCAAATTACTATGAACATACCCTGAAATGAAAACATATCCGAATCGCCACATGTAGGTCCTATCTCCAGTTTAAGATGTGCGTTATTTGTGTCATAATAAATTAAGAACTTAAGTTGATCAGATTCTTGGTTCACAGTGACACAAATGGCAAAACTCCACTCTGCATCACAGCTTGATTAAATAGTGGAATTAACCCGACATGAAGTAATGGGTAATTGAAGGGTAAGTGGAAATCAGTGTTAAGATGGGGATGGAGAGGGAAGGTACTGATAATGAAGAATGGGAGGAAAAGTATGTTTAGTGCTCTCCAATTACTTTCAGAATAACAGAATATTTTTAAAGTATACTCAGTAAATAAGTTATTGGGAAAATAGGAACTGACCTGTTTCTGTCTCAGAATAAATCAACTATATGTACAATTTTTAAGTTATGAAGAACTCATGCCCACTTGCTCCATCATTAGGAAAGACCAAGTTTCTTAAATGTTCAAACTTGCAGGGTTTCATTAGATTGCAAAGTTGAAAATATTTCTCCCATGACTTACAGAAGTATAGCAAAGTTGCGACTCTAAGGATCTCCCCTCTTTAACGGCAGAAGTAGTACTGGAAGATGACGAAAGAGTTAGAAAACAAACGGAAGTAGGATAACCGCCACAATATTGTACAGTTCCCACCAATACAGCCTATCTTTCCTCTCATATTTTCACTACATAACATATATCTAAACACCTATTTCTTCCTGAAGGAAGGACAAAATATTGTTCTTGCTCAGTGAAGGGCAGGAAGGGAACATACTCCAGATCAGACTGTGGCCAAACAAAAAGACGACAGAAAGAAAGGTTAAGTTCTCTTCCAGCTGTGCACATCTCCTGAATCCCCAAGTTTGGATTTTCAGAATTTAAGTCATCGGTAATTGTAAAGTCCTTGGCTAATCTTTTTATTTTATTGAAAACATCCTTTTGAAACCAAAAATCAACATTTTTCCCAGCAGAGCCGTTTCTCACTTGCACACTTTGATGGCTACTTTCTTTGGGATTTGAATCTGACTCAAAAAGAAGGGCTGCTGCTCTGTTCACTCCTTTTTGGTACCGCTGTAGCACTCGTTTCTGACAGAAAGGTAACTGCGACATCTTCATCTGCGTGGGAGCTCTGTACAAAATGAGGGCAGTACAGACAGATGTGAAAATAATAGCTCTGAGTCTGGCTGGTGGTTTAATCCTGCTAGTCAGAGAGCAAAGAGATCACAGAGACAAACAGTATTTCTCCTCCAAGCTTTAAATATATTTTGATAGTCTGAGCAGATACTTGTGATTTTAGAGGAATATAAATACACTAAGCATTTGACATTATTCATGTTTTACTGTTTCCACCTGGGTCATTTTTCTAATCTAATCAGCTAAACTTTGTTCTCTGAAATTGTCTTCAGAGCAAGAAATACAAGTAATTCCCAGTATTCATGTCACAAGACAAGCTATGTGTCAGCTCAGAAACTTGGTGGGTAGTACGGGAAGAACTGCTGCCAGCCTAAACTCGGAGCTGCCCTGTGCCACAGCGTTGTCTAAAGGCAGCACGTCAGAAACGGCTTCTCCTAGACAGCGTTGCCGATATAACCTTAAGGATGGTGAGTTTTATGCAAATCTGTGATGAAATTTTAAGCAAATCTGGGACAGATGAAAGATGTCATATTGACAGTGATACTGACTTTTACAAAAGACATGTAGGGACACTATCAGGGTAATTGCAGCGGAAATGGCATAAAAACTGTGCCTCTTTTTCAGATAAGCTTATTTTGGGGCACAAAAGATTAGTTCCCTCTAAAACCACATACTGGTTTCTCTAAACTAGGATTTGGAAGGTATTAGCTATGTTAATAGCCCAGCAGATTTTAAGTCACCATGTTAATGGATGTAGAAGGCACACTGCTCTACCTACACTCAAATAGTAACATGCTAGTAATTTACGTTAAGTTGTATTTTCCAGATCCTAGATAACTGAACTCTGACTTTTCATAATGTTTGAAGAGACAGCTGTTCACCAGAAAACTAACTCTCCATGTAGCTGTTTTGCACCTATATGCCAGAAGCACTGCTTAATTAGTACTATTCCAGTTTAGCATGAAAAAGCAAGTACATAGAGAGAAATCCTTATGTCATTAGCAAATCTTCCCCATCTGCAATTTAAAATGTATACATTCTGCATATATACACACAAAGCACCACGAATTATATCATACAGACCAAACCATCATTAATAATGGCAGCACCACGTCTCTTGAAGGTTTAAAATTCAAGATCCTGCCTCATCCATGTGTATTCAAAGTCAAGGTAACTGGATTTTCTCTTCACACCCTTTACCAGAGAAATTCCTTTCTTTTTCATGAAAAGAAAGCTGCTCCAGAAACTAATATAAACTTCTCAGCAAATAAACTAATAGCAGGAATAACTGTTCCTTAAAGCATGATTTTCAATTCAGTGGTCTGTATCTGCCACTGATTTTTGTCCTTTAAAAGGCATTGATTTTTTTTTCCTGACTTTTACAGTATAAATGTCATTGTTAGATAAAATAATTGAACCAAGCAAGCTAGCCACAGACTGGAGAAACTCTCTCACTGATTTCACCTTGATACGCCACAGTCTAATAAAAATTTATCTATATTTAAACAGACAAATTTCTTTCCTTAGTCTGATTCACCTGATCTATCAAACACAAGGTTTAGACTGGGGAAATGTTCTGAAAATGAGTCTGGTTGATGGTTATCATGGAAATGATAAATTATTAACTTGGGAAACGGTGCCCTCTCTTTGGTGAGCAGGTAACTGCACGCAGCCGGCTCTGCGTGAACCGTGATGCCGGGTGCAGGCCAAGGTGCCGGCTGGGGCTGCGGAAGCACACAAGCTGCCGACCGGCCGGGCGTGAAGAACTATCCATTGCATTTACCTGGAAACCTCTGATTGCCCTTCTCAACAAGTATCAGAGTAGGCCTTAAATACTGAGTTTCTTGTGCGCGAGTCCTATCTTCCATGGGCTGTCTGCAAAGGCGGTGACCAAAGCTTCACGATAATAATAAATTTGTCTACTTCGCTGTACTGTCAGAGATACCTGCATTTCTCTGCTGAGCAACAAACAGCCCTCTCAGCCTGCTTGCGCCTCTGAGACTTTTTATTTTTAGGTCAATCCCCATCCCTGCCCCTTCTGCCAAAGCTGTTCTGCTGTGGTAAGGAGACCACAAGATACACTGGTCGAGAGAGACAAACCACAAGCAGCAATTTTAACTCATCAGGAGGCAAAGCTCTGTTTTGAGAAGAGAGAGGAATGACCAGAAGTCCAAGAAGCCCCACTTGCCTCCTTCCCAGGGCAGCAGAGTAGCTGCAGCCCGCTGACCGCAGCTCCTTTGGGCGATGGGGTGCCCGTGGCACCCGACACCGCAGGCCGGCCTGCGCGGCTGCGCCGCTCCCACTCCAGCACACGCTGCATCGGCCCCGAGGCGCCCAGCTCTGCCGGGATCGGCCCGCTTTGCGGCACGCGCGGGAAGGCAGCATTACGTGCCTGGAGAACTGGTGAAAACAGGAACCGTAGCCATGCAGCTCTGATACAGCAACTATTGACCGTCCTCTCCAGAGGTCCGTACTCACACTTTAAAAATATTCCAAAGCCCCTGGAAGCAAAGGCTGGAACCTCATTTACCCACTTCATTGGCTCCGCTAGGAGCTCGACCGGTGCTTTCCGCATGCCATCAGCCCTTCCCGGAGAAGGCAGAGAGGCTGCACAGGGTGTTCAGTTGGAGCAGCTGCTTTTTCAATCAACAGATACTTAATTAAGCAGAGAGGAAGAATACATAACGTACAGAAACAGGCACGCTCGGGCTTTTAGCTGGGCAATAAAGAAAAGCGAGCTTGCAAGAAAAATATACCCGCCTACCTCCTTTGTATCACGCTGCACTCCTAAAGGCAACCTGCGAGTGCCGTGGAGCGTGCCAGAAGCGCCACCTCCACCAAACGAGAAAGGACACATCTGGGGAAAGCAGGCCAGAGTCCGCTATGCCCAGGGACATCTGCTCCATGAAATTTCAGGGCAACAATTAGTGTTCTCTTCCAAAAATATATAGTTCTTTAAAGCAAACGAAGCATGAAGGAAACCCAATTACAGTAAGTATGGAAATCATCTGAACATACAACAAAAATGTCAGTGGCCTTGCTGTGCAATAGTGTCATGCTCTCTGCTTTTCACCAGATTATGGGACTGTTTAAATCTATTATCACATTTTAAACACTCCTTTTTAAATTTAATTTCACTGATACATAAGAATTCTTCTTCGTTCTTAATGAATTCAGCAGTTTTACTGTTACTTTATTTAATGTCTGCAGACTCTCAGCCCAGGCATCCAAGAAACCCAAAGATCGCAGTAGGTGTAGCAGGCTCCTATCTGCCCCCGGGCATCCACAGGCCTGTCACTGCTGGAAAGCCCTGCTGGAGACTGCACAGTGCTCAGCTCCACACTGCGTTTTCATTGCAAGCCCACCTAACCTGATCCTGTAAGCGATACACATTTCCTCATTTGCCATGGTAGCTTACCTGTGCTTTCTAGAATATTAGCATGGGCTAGGACACGTGGACTCCACACACAGGTGAAGATTATGAATTGCTCCCACAAACGTTCACTTATAACCAGTTCTCTCAGACATTTGTTTCTGGCATGCTCAGCTCCACTCAGATTTTATCACCTCCTTCCTGAGCTCCGAACATAAAAACCAAACCATCCATATCCTACGGACTTCCCCTTTCTACGCTGTAATCCACATTACAACCAGTCCACAAAGAGAATTAAAGGAGCCACTTTTGTAGCACTTGTGTCCCATATGGGAAAACAGGGTAATAACCAGGCAAAGAGAAGTTTTAAAATGGTGATGCCATAAATACACGCATAGGAATTCAGAAAAGCCTGTCACACCTGACATAGAAAATACAAAACGTCACAACAACCTTGCCATGACCTTACCATATCTGCAACCTAAAAGACCATCTTATATTAGACTATACCACTCCTTATGCAGGGGAAATAAAAGGCTGTGGCTTTCCATAAAATTGTTGTGCTTTGGAGCCTTGAATCGCCTCGCACCAAACTTTTCTACACAAATGAACATCTGAATTGTCTCTGCCAGTATAATAAATCTTCATTAGCTAAACACATATATTCGTGGCAACTTTTATATGCTGTAAAAATTGAAACAAAAAAAAAATCCCAAATAAAAACAGCACTTTCTTGAAGTCCTTAATATCTGCTTCAAAGCCACCAACGAGGTAGCCACAGTCCAGACTGTTTTCACAACAATCCATCCAGAGTTTACCACAGAAACTGCCTACACACAATCATTTCATATTCACCCCTCAAAGCTGAGCACTGCCAGGGTAGTTTCATACAATGCTAAGCCTCTTCCGGATCTTATGTTCAGACGACTCTGTCTCAGTGCCCGTCAATGGCATCAATTGTGCAGACTATCAACAAAATTGTAAAACTCACATTAACCACTAAGCAATCAAGAACTTGATAAAATCACTTTGATACAGTGGTAAATAGTCACTGCTGACCCTCTCCATAGGAAGCTGGATAGGGAGGGATGGGTTAATCCTGTACTGGAGTACTGTGTCCAGTGCTGGGCTCCCCAGTATAAGACTGACATGGATTTACTGGAGAGAGTTCAGTGAAGGGCCACTAAGATGAAGGGAGTGGAGCATCTGTTGTATAAGGAGAGGCTGAGGGAGCTGGGACTGTTCAGCCTACAGAAGAGAAGGCTCAGAGGCATCTTACCAATGTGTATAAATACCTGATGGGAGGGTGTGAAGATGACAGAGTCAGACTCTTCTCAGGTGTCCAGTGACAGGACAGGAGACAATGGGCACAAATTGTAACATAGGCAATTCCACTTAAACATCAGAAAAATCTTATTTATGGTGAAGACAGTTAAATACTGGAACAGGTTGCCCAAAGAGGTCATGGACTCTCCATCATTGGAGATATTCAGTATCCACCTAGACAACGCCCAGAGCAACCTGCTGTAGGTGACCCTACTTGAGCAGGGGGGTGGACCGGACAATCTCCAGAGGCCCCCTCCAACCTCATCCATTCTGTGATGTGTGCTATTCTACAACCTCCACTGGGTATGACAAATACATATCAACCTTAACAAGTAGCAGTTTCCAATGCAGTTAGTTGTCTTAGAGGAATCTACAGAGGTACACAGTACAAGATAATCATGGGTTTTTCAGTTGTTCCTCTCCCCACCACCACAAATCAGCATCTCAGCTCTAATTACTTTTGATGCCTGCTGAAAGGACCATGGCACTGCAGTGTGTGGTTAGCAAAGATATGAATACATACTAGGAAGCAAAGAGCATCACTATCATCATCTACATTTAATAGCAGAAAAAGTGTCTAGGCTAGTGTGACCCAAAACCAAACACGATTAGCACCGATAACTCCACAAAAACACTTTCGTTTTTCTTCCCCTCTCCAAGAAAGTAGGAGCTAGTAGCAGTAGACCAAAACATGGCTTGAGTAGGTACAAACTGTGTGAGCAGGACCGCTATTAGCTCCTCCCCATCTCCACACATCTCCTGTGAATTCATTTTTGATGTGGCCAGTAAAACCACTCGCACTTCAAAGCTTCTCAACAGAAAGAGATTGCAGAGTTATCCAGTGCATTTTACAGAACGTAAGAAAGGAGTAAATTGGGCCCTTAAAGGGAGAAATGTTGAGGTAAATAGCAAAACTGAGGAACATTCTTCTGGAGCAAACATACAGACCTACAAAAACATTACAAAGCTGTCTGAAATCCCCTGGTTACTACTTCTGTGACATGACTCTGCCTGCTGCTTCTAGCCTTGGATGCAACAAGATGTGTCCTGCTTGCTCTCAGCCTCCCCATCACTGAGCAGAAGGCCCTAAGATGCAACTGCATCATCTCCTGCTGTGATGCCACATCACCACATGGTTACTCTTAGGTATAAAGGATCCTTGGTGTTTTCTTATTATTGTTTTGTAATATTAATGTTACCTTTTTAAGCCTTATGACTTTGTAAAGTCAGTATTGCCAGTATCAACCATCCAAAGCTGTGGAGAACTCTAAAAACAGTAATGTTCACTTAAATATAACATGTAGGTAGATAGGAAGAAGAGGCAAACTGATTTTTACCTATAGCTTATACTTGTTAGATTTCCCAGGGTTAAATTTTTCCCTCCCTAAAATCACGCATAGGAGAAATTCATGTTAAATAAATAAGCAAACAAGTGTTAAAATTATCACATTCTGTCAAAACTCCTGGAGCTGGGATGTGAGGAGAAAAAACGAACACAGTACTCTTGATGAATTCACAGAATTTGACAATACACTGCTGACAAGAAAGGAGACTTTGAAAAGGCCAAAACAATCACTTTGATGATAATAACCTGAATTTTACTGAGTCCTCAACACTCCATCCCCCAAAAATGCTTTTTAAACTGTATTAAAAAGTTACTGCAATAATGTCTTGCTGTCCATCCCTCTCCTTAAAAAGCACAGAATGTTTATCAAAATCTTCCTGATAACATCTTCAAGCCAGGAGCTTATCAGCAGCATAGAGAAGGAAAAATCGTGTAGGTTGGGAGTACATTTTTGATTATAAACTCCCTGAAAGATGCTGTCAATCTACACTCTTTATGAACTCTTACCACACAAAACACATTCTTACACTAACAATATCTCCCAGATTGTGTGCAGGCATCACACACAATAATCTGTGTACGTGGAAAACTTCCTTGTTAAATATAACCACTCAAGAGAAAGTCAGTCAGCATGTCACATGTCAGCAATTTTTTTTTCTTTTTTTTTTTTTTTTTGAAATGAAGCCTGGTTTATTTTTATCTTTCCATTGTTATCAGCATACCAGCTGTTACATGTCCCTTTAAGGAAGATTAGAGATTAATAGCCCTGTTTTCAAAATATATTTGAGTACCTACTTCCTTACTCTATAATATGTGCACACCAACACAGGAAACACTGGAAGGCCTATTAACAGGCACCTCAAAAAACAAGCAATAGAGAATTTCATCAGGTTCCTCCCCTTGCAGTAGGGGTGTCAGTCCCACAGTCACTGTCCTGACCCCATTCTGCTCTTCTGCAGAAAAATCTGCAAAGATCCCAGTAAAGTGCAAGTGACTCGGGAACAGGGGAAGCTCGTCAGCCCCTGGAAGGAGGCAAGCGGCCTGGATCCGGGGCTGGGGAGGCATCTCAGCCCGGTGCGGCAGTCAGAACGAGTGCGTGCTGCACAGCAAGCCAAAGGGACTTTGCTCACCGCCAGCGGTCCTGCATGCCACATCACCACACTGTGCAAACATGCAAGGACAGCATAAGCCCTACCAGTTAAACAGGACTCAAATGGTGTAACTCTGCATTTATAAAAGCACATGGTGCTGTGTTCCAGGCCAAGACCAGTAACAAAAATAAGATTGATTCCAAAATGAATCCTCTGACCTGACTGACCTAACCATTCCTCGGTTGGTACGACGGGTTACTCCCCCCTCCTCAGACATTACTGGCATTCTTACCCCAGTCTCCAGTGGAAGCAACAACATCCCACGTGGCATCGCATCAAACATTTTGCTAAAACCCAGATGTGTAAGAACCACTGCATTTACTATACCTAATTTATTATCTCGCCACGGAAAGACACAGCGTTAGTCTAGTATGCTCTGCCTTTGGCAACTTCAACGGCTTTTATCCCATTTTATTTTTATGTATGCATCTTTATCTATTTGAAAACAAGCAAACAAATCCCCCCCCCCCCCCCCCAAATTCTTATTCACTATTGAAGGCAGGCTATGAAGTCTGTCGTCCTCTGGCTTACCATTTTTGTCCTCTGCCCCTCCACAACGGGCACTTCTCAAATACAATTCTTAAGCACATTACAACGGTTGCTATTCACCCAGCACGTATTAATACCTCAAAGTGGGTACAGTCATTGAAAATCATCTCTGTATTATCTTAAGCCAGTTCCTTCCCAGCTCTAGTTGAGGTCAGTGGGTCTCTCTTGTATAACCATACCACACTTCTCAGATTGTATTTCAGCCTTAGCTGTGCCTTTGCCCCTCTCCTTAGCCTTACTGTGATTAGCCATTCTCATTTTGCCACAGTGGTCAATAACCAGTCTTACTGAAATCCAAAGGCTTACTCATATTCTTTTCGGCTTAGGATCTTCACTAGCTTATCTTTTTTCTTTATCACATTCTCATTGTTTTCTTTTCTTTTTCTTTCTTTCTTTTTTTTTTTAGTACAGCTGAAGAACTTTTTGTAAGAATTAACTCAGCTTGACTTTACTGATTCTCATCTAACTCTAACTCTACAACTCTACAGTACTTGGCTTCCATGATGTAATATTCTTGGCTCATTTTTTTTTCTTTCTTTGCTTGTTCCCAATGTTCTTTCTGAGGTGTTCACTCATCTAGGTTAGGTTCTCCTTGCTTTTGATTTAAAGAAATGTCATACTTCCCTCATATTCAAGTTCTTGAGTTCTTCGGTTCAGCAGACTTTGAGTTATCTCCTCTACTTTCTCTGAATTTTTGACCTTTTAAAATCAGTTTTAGATATAAACCCATTTCTGTCTTTCCACTTAATTTAAACCCAGTTAATTGGTTCTGTTTCTGTTGAAACTTATTGCCTGTAACTAGCTCTTTTGTAATATATTTACCACTTACCGGAAGTAAATCTGAAGTAGTATTTTGTTGGTTCAGTGGACCTATAAGCAATACCACCTTTCCTCAGGATAAAACATACCATATTCTTTGAAATACAGCCCTCTCTGAGGCTGGATGGACCAGTATCTTTCCTCTTGATCTTGATACAGGAAAGAAAAGAGAAAAATAAGCAGAAGAGATTGAAGGACGTTGTGGATCTCCATGCTTGCAGGCACGCAGTACCTGACCGGACACAGTCCTGGGCAGCCTGCTCTAGGTGACCCTGCTTGAGCAGCGGAGTTGGACTAGATGATCCCCTCCAACCCCAATATCCTGTGAGGAGGAGACTGCCTCTGTTTTCCTTTTAAGGTAAACAAATGGGAAGATCAGAAAATTTCAGGAGGAGAATGGCGACTGTAACACACAGCGTGAGCTCTGGGCTCAGGGCTAATCACCAGTTCAGTCTGTGCCATGGGCTTTAGCTGGCGATGCCAGAAATAGTGCTGCTATTCTGAGAAAGGGGCAGCTGGCTGCTTCTCCCCGACTCTGCCCGCTAGCAGATGCCCTGGGGGGACTGAAGGCAACCAGTGCAGCAGGGCAGGCTGGGGGGTCAGCACGAGGCACCCCTCCCTCCCCGCACTCCACACGCCACCTCAGGCTCTCCATTTCCATGCAGTGGTGTTTGGCCAGGGGTGCTTCAAACTTGCTTCAAACAAAAGTGGCGTGCTGAATCAAATCAAAATACGGTCAGTGCTAGTTTTATGCATCTTCCTTTGACATTCTGACTATATACAATCACACGTGAAAGAGGAACTGAAATACTTAGCTCACTATGTTTTCCCTTGATAAAAACTTTTCTTATACAGAGTTCTGGGAGTCACCTCCAGCTATGTTGCCTTTGCAGCAAAATGCTCTTAAAACAATACTTCTTTACTTTCTATTTAGGCTATTTATTAATCTAGGCTCTAATGCAACATTTTGTACTAGTCAAACTAGGGTTTCTCTGACTCTCTTAGCAAAAAGGATCAGAAGGTTTTCTGGGTGTCCACTGAAAGTGTCAGCTGACAAATCAAATGATTAAAACCTTCCCAAAGAAAAGGAACAAAAGGAAATATTCGAAAAATTCCAGTTCCACTTTATTTGCTTCCTAGGAAACTTTTACTTAGCTTGCTTCTCTGCTGCTCTGAGAAGTGAAACTACATTGAATCAATTAATTTCAAAAGCATCAAAAATGTGCTCGTATCTAGTTAAGTGCATGGTCCATATTTGAAGCTACTGGCAAAAGACAGTAATTTAGCCCCCACTCCTTTTACATGAGGATTTATCATAATCTTTTGATAACTGAAGCAAAGAAATGCTTTTTAAAAAATCAGCATACAGACATGGCAAGAGAATGCTTAATATCTAACCAAATTATTCTTGACTCGCACTTTACACATTGTGCAGATATAAGTGATACGGTATTTGGGAAAGAGGGACAGACACTCTTCCTTTCAAAAGCAGTTTCTCCATTCTGTGCAGTTCAGTGCACTGCAACATAACTTATGAGTACAACACTCGTCTCGGTCTCAGCTAAATCAGTACATCAGCAACTTAAGAGATCAACACTGACACTTATCAGGCGTCTACATGACAATCATATTTCAGAGAGGTGCTCACAATTTAGCCCACGCATTTGCAACTCTGCTCATATTTCTTAGCATGCAGACTGAAACAATGTAACTTCTCTACTTTACTCCTCTTAGCAAGCTAGGAAGGCTTTCAAAGTTGAAGCTAAAGAATTTGGAGAAAACATTAGGACATAAAATACCATTTGCCAAATACTGGGAACTTTTACTTGTATAAAGTGGAACGCTCTCCCAGGGAAGCTCTAATGCAGCAGAGCTGAGGCAGCAGGCAGCTGCAGCCAGAGTCTCCAGCTGGGGCTTTGCAGCGCGCATTTTACAGTTCTGCCCAGAGCAAGACACCTTGGAAGAAGAGCGTGTTTAGCGACCAAAGCGACTTTGTTATTCCTGCTAAACCTCAAAACTCACATCCTGGATTAGCTTGTACTTTTGCTCTCAAGCAATGAAGCTGCATTTTCTGACAAGATCTGCTAATGAGCGAAGTACCCATCGCACCTTTTCTCCCCCCACACGCACAGCCACCAGACCTCTCCGCGTCCAGCCTTCCTTCCACGTGTGGTGCTTTGGAACGTCGGAAGAGGGTGAAAGAGAGGAAGCAGCAATATTGAGAGAAACAAGCATTTTACATAAAAACCCAGCTGCAGACTAGCTGGAGCAATCCGTACAGAACAGCTCTGCATACACAACTGTCACTGCTGCTGCAACTCCTTAGCAGCTCCTACGCTCGACCTGATGCAGGAAAAGAGAAAAGTGAAATCAGGACAGGAGGGAGGAGGGGGGACAAAAATAAACAAAACAGAACAGAAAGAGAGCACATAAAAGGAAAAATAAAAATGTTAAAGAAACAGTAAGAAAAGGCAGGAGAGATAGCTCACCAGATTTTTCCCATGCAGGACGAGACACTCAATGGGGTGCTAGGTCCTGCACTAACCCAGTTATCTTGCAGTGCACCTTCACTGGAAAATTGCTAAAAACTTAGAAATACTAATTTGTCTATCCAGCACCCTTTCCCTATATATAATATATAAAGCACACGTTAACAGGTATCTCTATATGATCCTCTATAGGTTGGATGCAGAGATCACTGGAAAGACTGCTATTAAAATTTGCAAAACCAACAACCAAGAAAAAGCCAAAGTGTGCTAAGACAGCCTGGCTGGTAATATCGGTCTTAAGTTTTCCATTCCTGGCTGTACATAAGTCTGCGGAGATGACAGCTGTACTGGCATATAGACTTACTAGTATAAACTGAGAAAATTCAGGTGGTTGGTTATTTGGGATGACAAAAGCCAGAGGTCTCTGTTCCTGAGTAACTCCTGAGCTTGCCTTGGAGGGCAGGCACGCGCAGGCAGGAAGAAAGGCTGCCTCAGCTGAAACCAGGCCGGGGTGCTACACAGAGCCTTGGGTGCATTAGCACTCATCAGGTGCATTAGTTACCAACCAGTGCTCAACACCAGCCCCTGATCAAACTGTGCTCCAGTCAGCACCAACTGCATCGTAAGTAGGAAGAACCAGCAGGGAGTTCGAGCAGGTCCTTGTGAAAATGATATGGTTATCATGGGAAAACCAGGGTTGTGGGGAGGGATGGGAGCACCTTCTGCACTGAAGAGGCTGCCTGGGGAAGCTGCTCACCAGGGGACCCCTCTCACTTCTCTTGCCACTGGCCCCTGGAGAGGGATTCCCTCCCTCCCTCCCTCCCTCCCCCCATTCCTTTTGTTTTTCACCAAAAGTAAGTTTCATCATTACAGTCAATGTGTGCCATCAACTACAGATCCTGCTAACAAATCTTTGTGCTCATAAACCTCTCTCAACATCGTTTGTGCAACATGGGAAAGAACTTTTCATTAGTTTCATAAAAGAATTCAAGTTATTGCAAAAGCACTGTGCAAGGGACTGTGCGTAACACAAGACAAGGATGTCTGAACAGAATGATTCATAACAGGGAGGTTCCAAAGACTAAGATGGAGACAAATCTCAAGCACTGGATTTTCAGCAATAATATTGGCAGTAAGCCTAAGAACCAAAACCAGCCTCATGTCTTCTGCACAATTCTTTTGCTTTTACTTGGAGTAGAAGAACCATTAGTGACTCCTGTAGAGTATTTCCAAACTAATTTTATGAAGCCTGTCCCATTGCAATGGGTTTTAAGACAATGTTTTTACTAATTCCACTTTTCATTTCATTTTAGCTACAAGTTCCTCCCGTACGAGAGCCTGCTTCTCCTTGTGCAGTACTCCTAGACCCAGCTCAGAACAGATGAACAGAGGAATGAGTCACTGAAAACACTGTTTTCAGTGATGCCTTCCCGCATGCCTTAAGGCTTGCAGCTGCCCTGCCTTCATCAACACATGTTGCAGATCAGATCAGAAAGAAAAGGTCCAGGAAGGAGAAACATCCATCAATTCCTCCTCTTTGATGAAATAGGGAGGCCAAAAGATGTATCCAGCACCAGGTAAGGATGAAAGATGGGTAGAGCAGCTAACAGAAGAGACAGACAGAAAAGAATAGGTGAGAAAGGACACGGAGCATGTTTTCTTTTAGGAGGACCAAGTGCAAAGCCTAAGGTGGCAAGACAAGAAAAGGAAGCGAGAGGATCAGACTTGTGGGACCATTAGAACAATCTACTTCAGCAGACAGTGGAGTCTCCTTCACTTGAAATCCTTTGCTCAAGTGAATAGCCCTCCAAGCCATACGCTGTGTAAGTGATATTCTGGATAGGCCGGACTAGATAATCCTCTGTGGCCTTAGAATGCAGGAATTCCGAAGCAGCTCAGGTGAGCAAGGAAGTGAGCAGAGGTTACAGAAAAGGAAGGACATAACCTTAGGGAGTGATGCAACATACTGAAAAAAGGGTAAGGAAACATTTGCACTGTTCTCTACATCAAAAGCAACGTTTGACCAAAACTAGGAATCTTTTAAAATGTGTAACACTAATTTTCACATATACATGTACTCTTAAATCTCTTCAAGACCATGAATAAACACACTTTTTTTTTCTTTTTTAAACAGTAAGTATCTTGTCCTAAGCACTTAGGATGCAACTTTCTGTGATATCCTATACCTCAGAAAGAAGACAATTCCATAGTTCATTGAATGGTGCCTGATAACTTTCAAAAACAGGGCCTGCCATAAAATTCCCAAGTATTTGTAGAGTTCAAGAACATTTCTTCTTCCTCTGTACGAAGCAGAAACAATTCCAGGCTAACACAGGTACCGAGAACATAAAAATCTCAGACCTTTTGTGTTCACAGATTATGATAATGGATTTTCCCAGTCCAATTTCGCAACTACACAGCTATTTTGCTTGATCTCCCATTACAGACAAGCTTACAGATATTGTGACAGAAAAATTATATTCAAGATACAAAGACAGAACTCAGTGATGGAGATTTTAAGCAGACAAAATAACAATGAAACAGTTACTACAGAAATCGAAAGCTTCCCCAGCATATTCTATGTTTCACAGTTTATATGAGTTTAAGTTTATGCCAGAATATATATCTCTAGTGAAGTTACACTACAGCTGCTGTAAAAGCCATAAGGTTAATTTTTCTCCCTTTTTGACACTGAGATTCCTTGCGTGATGTTTCCTTTAATAAAGTAGGAAGACAAAATAAGAAAAAAGATTTATTGGTGAGAATATAGGCACTGTGATAAGTAGTAGGTCAAATTGAGATTCAAAGAATTGCACCCGTAATTAAATGCATAACATTCAGATGCTCAAGCATTGAAATAAAGTTGGTATTATACAATAATATTCTTACATTTTTAATAGATGGGTTCATACTTTGAGTTTATTTCAACATGCAGAACTTCAAAGAGCCACAGGTGTTACGATCCCACCTGTTTCTGTTGCTTTTTGTATTTGGAGCTCTGCAGTCCAACACTGGCATACTGAAAAATAGGCACTAAGCATGTCGGCTAAATAATGTTTTAATCATTCAGACTTCTTATTCCCCAAAGAAACTTTTCTTCATTAAATATTATAGCTCCAGTTTGATGGAAGTTTATTAAATATCTTAAATTATTGAAAGACTTAGCAGAAGGATTTAAGGAAAATAGTATATGGAAGATATTTTACTGGATTCCAAGCAAAAACCAATATAAATGCATTTTGTCTCAAAGCCATAATGCCAATATAGTACTAATGACAGTGTGGCAGTATCATCGAATTGAAATAAAATTACTTTCTCAACAATTTACCATTATGATAAGAGTAACATACAAGAAAAATGTCAGCTCAATAAATAATAAATATTGGGAAAGTCATGCATAATACAATAGATGTTTGGAAATTGCTTTATCAGCAAACTCAGAGTTTATAGCATAAGCCATACCTGTGTGCTCAAAGCACTGCACTGTGAAAGAGTACTTTAGGCTCAGTCACATCACTCAGATGAGAGAAAATTGCCTAGGAAATGACCTGAAATCCAAGACCATGTAATCTACTAGGACAGGAATTTAGGAACTGAGTACTAGGAAACTGGATGACAGTCTTAATGAAAGCTGTAGCCAGCTGACTGGCTCTGCTTACCACTTGGGTCTCAATAGCTACCTGAAGCCTCTGACTGTCTTGCAGCCATCTTCAAAGTAACTCCAACCAGTATTTGGCAGGTCAGAGGCCAGACTCTGCCATCAGAGTTAGAGGGGGCAGACTGAAATAGACTGAAATGTTAGAAAGAACATTTAACATTTTCTGATTATCTGCCAGTAGTTCCACGCAAACTACTAAACAGTGTTCCTCTCCCACAGGACCACCTCACTATTGGGGAGACTTATGCAGGCAAGCGCTCATAGTAAAGTCATCACGGCAACAGCTCAAACATGGGCTAAAATAAGAAGTTGAAGTGCACTTGATGAGAAGCTCACCAAAACTTTGAACATCTGGGCATATCAGAAAATCCGCAATGCCAGATTTCTCCACAAATATTCACCTCGGCTTTGAGGCAGAAGATTTATGCCTAGGGCACTTTGCATCCTGTTTGGGGTAGGTCTGCTCACTCTTGCATTGGCAGAATGGAAGGAAGCTTTGAATTTCATTTGCATCATCCAAATAAAGATGAAAACATATCCTGTGATGGTTAAATGCCAATATATTGCCTTTAAAGTCACTTCTGTAGTATCTGTAGTCACTTAGCTATGAAAGCATCCTATTCTGTTGGCTTCTCTTTTCACTGATTTATTTCTTTAAGTCTGTAAGTATCTAGCATTCCTCTCCTATGGTCAGAGAAAATCATTCACTTGAAAACAGAAAAAAAGCTGCTAAGTAAAGATACATAAAGGAATTGCAGGAAATGGAGCAAAGCGAACTCATAAAAAGTGAATACTAACAAAATGATTACAGGTCCAAAAAGTACTAATAGTAATATGGTAACTCCACCTTAAGTTTTTGTTCCTTGTGTGATGCTTTCTCTCTAGCAAAACAGAAAAGAGGAATAAGATTGTCTGTGACTATCTTTGAAACACAGTTCATTAGCTCAGAAATGGAGAGTATTATATTTAAGAGTCCATCCTGTATACATAGTAGCCACTGAAAGGCTCATATGTAGTCAACCAAAGGTTGGGTGTGTTTAATGAATTTCAGGATCAGGCTGAAAATATTAAGGGTTAACGTGATCAACTTTATATGCAGCACCCTTCAGAGTAAAATGGAAGACACTTTGCAATTTTGTCACGTTGAATGATTTCTCTAATTTATAGTTTCACTCTTTCTCTGCTGAGCTGACCAAGGCTAGTATCCTGCTATTGTTGTTTCAATTTACTAAGAGCTGGATCTCACATGAACATGTGTCTCCTAGTCTTGATACATGGGTGGGCATTTTTAGTTTCTAAGCTATTCAAGTTAGTAGCTCTGTCTTCATGTATGACTTGTACAGGGCTAAGAATGCTGCTGGTACATAATGTGATTAACAGTAACAACATCTGACATCTAACAGTCCAAATACACCCTGGACAAGAACTCAGTCTTGGTGGAATTAAAGACGTTGTTTCTCTGCAATGTTTTTGACGAGTAGTCCATCTTCATATAAGTGGCAAATTATCAGGATTTCAAGATACTGTTGTCCTCAAAGTCCAGGCATCTAAAGTCACGTACACGCCAACAAAAAGCCTATTATTTCTACACTTAAGTAAAATATCCATACTGAAGAACTGAAATTCTTTCAGAGGATGAAGAAAGCAAAAAAACCAGAACCTGAATGTACTGAAGGACTTGGTCTTGAGATTATATATTCATTTTCCTTTTAGATAAACATCACAAAAGCAACAGAGATATCAAAAAAGAAACACAGATTAAGTGATTACACAAACATATCTATTTCACAAAGAGCAACACCAAGCTCTTCCTCAACAGACTACAGAATACTTAACGAAAGAATAAAGTCCCAATCTGCAGGCAGAAAAACTAAAGCATGAAGACAGAGCAACATGGTCAGCACCAGGCCAATGGAAAACCTAAGGTTTTAAGCCCAAACCATTGTTTTACCCAGTCATACTTCCTCACAGCCAAATATTTTAAATGCAACATCACTGTCTTTATCAACATGGCCCTATAAAACATCAATCCTAGTTTCTTTTCAAATCAAAGAGAGAAATAACTCTGATGTGCAAGACTTTTCTAAAAATTGGGGTTAATGATGGTGGTGGCGGAGGACAAAGCTCTACAACTTTATTCAACCTCAATTCTGCAAATCCATCCACAGAAGTGTGGGATCCACTTGGACATGCCACCCTTCAGGGATTCTGCTAAAGTATGTTTTCTGTACAAATTCAATGAAGGAAGGGAGAAGGGGCTGAGAAGGGTGAAAGAGAAAGGCTTTGTGACAGCTAAGCCTAAAAAGATAAGCAAATGGCTAGCAGCAAACCATGCTTGGCTTTTTCCTGGGGATGGCTATGAAAAGCAAATACAAGTTTGCTGGTATATATATTTCTACTTCCAGTCCCACAGTATTACCCACCTATACTCAAACAATCAAGACATGGGATTACTGCAGATGATTTACATTCCCTCAGCATCTACAGACCAATAGACCTACCTGCTAAGGAAAGCTCAGCGTATTGGGCTGCTTGAAAGCAGCATGTTCTAGATCAGGCTGCTCTAGTAGCTCAAGACTGTAGCTGTCTCTAGAGAAATTGATTCGAATTCTAATTTATCTCAGAAGCAGAAAGGAATGAGGCAGGTTTCATCTGTCTTGTGTTTTTATCTAACAGAAATACAGCCTGTTTTTTTTCAAACTTCAAGTTCAAGCAGTAGTTCCTACCTTGCATAAACACGAGATTCACTGTTAAAACATTTTCCAAATGTTATGTGCAATATCCTCCAAATGAAATTTTATTGTATTCCAATGTTGGTAATTTGTGGTTAAAAAAAATACAGGCGTAAAAAACCCCTAAAATTCCTTGGAACTTTTCAGTGATTTTGCATGTCTGTAATTTATCACTGTAATCTTATCACTATTAAGCCAATGACGTTCAAGCCTGCTTTTCTACTTGTGGCAATATATCTTGCAAGACAGAATGCAAACTACGGTCTTTTGGCTGTGAAGCTGTGGTTGTCAAGTGATTTGACAAAACTAGATGCCCTGAGTGTCTCTTTCTGCTCTATCCCATTTTTGATCTGGTGCTTTCTGCTAGCTTTGTCCCCTGACTACTACCACAGCATTCTGGTGTAATAGATTAACATGAGGCTTTAGAAAAGGATAGAAGAAAAGATTTCATAAACCACCGTTGGCTGCAGTCCAAGGGAACCTATTCTCTATCAAACCTGCTGCATAAGTTTGTAAAAATAAAGAAAACAAAGCCATTACCAAAAAGCATGAAGAGCAAAGTCATATAATACCATTTTTTACACCAAGATGCTAGAGTTAAATCTTATAAAACTAAAGCTAATTGTTTGTTCTTTTCTGTCACCTTAAACTCAGGGACAATAGATGTTTACCCTGAACTTCAGAAAATTTAAACAGTTAAAATAGCATAGTACATTCAAAGTTCATTTGCAAGCAAACCAACACAAACACAGAAGCAATAAACTGGTTATCTTCTGTTAAGATGGAGTTACTTCTTCATTTTCTGCTAGAAATAAAGCCTTTTTTGTACAACTTCGATATAAAGGATTCTTAAAAGTTAATTCCATTCCTACGAAATCTGATCTTGGTATGTATTTGCAAACTTCACTGAGACGTTCCTTCCGGACTTGAACTCTGCACCTTAAGGGAAAGGGAGGCTTGCAGCATAGTCCATTACTGACGAGACCTTTCTTTCTTTGCATAACATCTCTGCTCTGCTGCTTAATTTGCCTTCCAATATTACCCTTTCAATTTGGTCTTTGTATTTGGGGCCAGACATTCCTATTTCTTTAACTGCAAACATTTTGAACAATAGCAAGAGAAGCCTTTTAATTTTTTCACATTTCCAAGTCTTACAGGGCTACATATTTGCAATTTTGAGTGCTTTATGGGATTTTGAGCACGTGGATCTGTTCTCACTTGAAAACTAGGAATCGTGCAACCCATACTTGTAAAACCTAGGATAAGGATGTCTTAATGTGATAAGCTTTAAAAACATGTAAAACTGCTTTCTCTCTTTGCAAAACAATGCAAGATACTGTCTTTGTACATGGGCTGAAAGCTAGCAGGGAACTGGCTACGCAAACTTTAATTTAAAAGTTAAATTCTACTCTGAGATAGAAAGTATTAAAGATAGAGGGAAACATTATCTATCTAATCTTTTGTGACAAAAATTGCAGAAGGGTAAAGGACCTAACATACCAAGTTCACCAGTAATGTATCAGTTAAGCATGTACATGGCAGAAATGAAGAGATCAGGTTATCATCAGCAAATAAGCTATTTACTGTCAATCTCTCTTTTCTTTTCTTTAAGAAAAAAAAAGTGATAAAAAGCAGGACAATGAAATCACCTTCCTCAGAAGAAAAACAGTGTCATGGAGCCTCGTGAGACAAAGGAGGACCACTACGAGGAGATACCATCTAGAGGGTTTTGTTGTTGTTATTGTTGAATTTAAGCCTATGTGCTTGTTTGCAGAGGGAGAGAGGATTGCTTTCTGGCAGTAGCAAAGCAGAACCAAATTTTTAACTAATTATATATCCTCTTGCCAGGATAAAAGAGACCTGATGCTTTATTGGAGCTATATTCAGAAAAGAGTAATAATTTGGGGCAAGAAACCGAAGTACAGCGTGGGCACTTGTCATGGCTGTTCAGAAAACCTCTCTCTTTGCTTACAGGATCCTTTATAAACTGAAGTTAATGGAGGGTTTTCTTTGCCCACAGCTCCAGCATCCCTCCTCCCATAAAGTATCCCCTGCAGTGGGTGGACAGAGATGCAGAGCCCTGCTCGTGTCTATGCTGTATTCCCAACCAGAAGAAAGAAAAACAGAATACTGCAAATGACTCTGAATATCTACTCTGAAAATTCTGTGAAAAAAATTGCGTAACAGTTTGTTTTGATCAGAAACTCCCAGCGTATGAACCTTTTCATCAGTTTGCAGGATAGTATGAAGGATAGGACAGGGGGAGGAGGGGAGCATCCCACTGCCTTTGGAACAGCTAGAGTCATGCTGCTCGAGACCCTCCGCCTCCCCCTCCACAGAGCCTGCACCTTCCCAACGCCCCCAGCCCAAAACACCATCCTCGTCTCCTTGCGGGCATGAGCTTGATAGTAACATGAAGCAGTCAGGTAGGGGAGGCTACCTGTGCATATTTTGTTTTCCAGCAACCTAATTTGGGTTTAATCTTCTAACTTGCACAATCTCTTTTAAGCCATTCTGTCAGAGATGGCTCCTCAAATTCATTAACATCTAAGGCATCTCTCTACAAATAATGGAAAGAGCCAGCCAGGTTTAAATGATGTACACAAGCAAGGAAAAAAAGAACAAATGGGGTGAGGAGGAAAAAAAAAAAAGAGAGGAACCACCATCAAAAGCTTACGCAGTTCTATCATGCATGCCAAAACCAAATTAAAAAAAAAAAAAAAATCCAGTCAATGCAGATGAAACAAAGTCTTCAATAAAGAGCAATGTCTTTAGCAACTGACTTTTTAGAATGATCTCTTCTAATTTCCACCTCATTACCCAGGAGAGGTAACAGAGAAGTTAGACACATATTAATGGTCTGCAGTACATTTGAACTGTTTTGCATTCAATTATAAAGCATTCTGCCTGAAGCTATTACATTAGCTCTTTGTTATATACATCTAAAAGCCCACTCACTCTATATGAATTCATATGTGATACCGTAGATAATTACCCATTCAGCAGGAAGTCAATATTAATCTTCCCAAGGACATTTCAAGGATTATCTGTGATATCCACTAATCACATTTCAAACACAGAAATAAGACAGAAAACTCACGGTCTTTTCAGCTCCTTGTTAAAGAGGTTCACAGACCCAGGGAGTTTTGCTGAAGGCAATGAAATATCCAGTCTGGTCAAAACAGCGCTCCTTCCCCATGAAAGGAGGAGTTTGGGGGTTTTTTTGTTGTTTTTTTTTTTTTTTTTTTTGAGGTCTGTCCTAGTCATACTAAGAAGTTGCTATGGCTTTTACAGTTTGCATTAAAATTACCCTTCATACTATCTCTTCACGGGTTTTGCTGAAGTCAGTTTGTGCATCGTCCAGTCTCTTCACGATCTGACTTTCTTACTCTGCCTTAAATTGCCAGCAGCTTCAAGGGCTACTGATAATTACACTTGGAATTATTCTTGCAGTGCATCCTGTATTTTTAAAGAATAGAAGAACAAGAGGATAGCCTTCTACAGAGAGAACAATAGGGATTGTCACACAGGATTAATCTTAAAAAGATTGTTTCTTTTTTTCTTTCTTAAAAAGATTTTCTATAGCTAGAGAGAGGAAATAATTTATGAGCAGGGAAAGATCAGAAAGAAAATAGGTTTACCAGGGCTGAGAAGCTCAGGAAACTGAGCTTATGATTTAAGAAAAAAGTAATGCAGGTCAGCAATAGGTGTTTCCATCCTCACAAAACCACTGTCGCATTCACCTGAGAAGCATCTCTGGCTGGCAGAATATAGAGAGGAGCTCCCGCAGCACACACAGAATAGCCAAGTAAAATGGCAGGTTTGATGGATGAGGTGCTTAGGTATCACATAGATTCACATGGCACAAACCAAGACAGGCAGTTAGCACAGACCACACCTAAATGGACTCTGGAAACTGAAGAAGAGGAAGAATTGCAAGGAGGAAAGAATGGGGTGAGAGATGGGATGTCCCAAGTTCAACTACTGCTTTGCCCTTCAGGTAAGGCACTTTTTTTCAGCAGTGAAAGTCACAGCCATGCATACAAACAGCTCTGAGACCCTCGACTAGAAGAATTCCTTTAAATACTATGAGTTTTTCACTAATACTACAGTGCAGTTCACCCCAGGTTGTGGATGTCTCACTTGGAAGCCCAATTCTGCATCCCTATTTCTACAGCATGTGCGCTACAAAGAAAGTAGCTTTGAAATTGGCTGTACTCTCACTAGGAATGGGGAAGCGATTGTTACAAAGTTGAAAATGCTTTTCTGGTAATTAATCTTTTCATGAGAAAGCTGTTCACAAAGAAAAGTCCTCAAGCAGATTATAACAAGCCCTTCACAGAGCTACCCGAGCTGCTGATTAGCATTCGGTCCAAGCTTTCCCAACTGTAAAATCTGGCACTTAACCTTTGAAGTTGAAAATACAGATATGAACCTGTGTGGATAGAAGTGTGCAACAAATGTGGCCAATCATCTTTTTAAAGTGACAGTTAAAAGGAAAACATTGAATGCAGGTGATACAGAAAGTCAGCCTTTGAGGTCTTCACATTTGAAGGTGCTTAGAGCTTTGTGCCATGCCCAGGTGTGCTGGAGATGGCATGGTTTAGCCCATGACTTTTATTCACAGTTTTTCTGAAAAGTAAAACCAGAAAATATTACAGAACTTAAATTCTTCCACTTCCTCAACAGCCAAACTTCTGTCATATTAAAGTAAACCCTCATTCTTGCCTTGAATAAACAAGAAAACAAGCTGTTTCAGACCATCTCCATTCTCCAAACCAGGGCAATGCAGAATGGTCCAAGAGCATCTTTTTCCTGCAAGTCGGTTTCTGTTTTTTTCTTTTTTAATTCCCCTTTTTCTCTTAAAGACCTTGGTAGAAATTGCCATAATAATACCTATTCCAAGGTAAGAAATGAAGCCCCTCTGCAGCCTTTTGGGGAGTCTTTTTTTCCTTAGCAAAAAATCCTAGATATACATCCTGCTCAAAGGCAAAACCCATTGCATTGGTATCTATGACCAGATCCTCAGTTTCAGCAACACTTTTTCTTGTTTTTTCTCCTTCTACAAAGCAAAGTGTGCCCAGTCCTCTATCAGGAGTCCCACTGGAGACCGGTGGGACCTATGCAATAAGGTAGTGTTAACAGAAGAACACAAGAGTTTCTCAAACCTGGATGTGATTTATTTAATTGTTAGGAGTATCATCTTTGGGCATACCAGTTTAGGAAGTGCAAAAACCAAACAACCCAAAACCTTAAAAGGATAAATCTCAGCTACTGCACCAACCTGTCAGCTCTTCTTTCTTCGGCAGAACTGTCTTGCATTGGTCTTCAGGACACAGTGAATCATTGCAACAAGTTTTGTAATTTCAAACAAAAGTTTCCAAATGAGAATTCCCTTCCCTCCAAAAAAACCCCAAATTTCCTATACAAGCATTTACCATTAGTTGAGGCTAGCGTCACATGTACTTTTTTACTCATCGTTGTTCAAAAAGACTAATTACATTTTTTTTTCTATGTCCTTCTTTTCTTCTTGTTCACTGGTTGCTACAAACTAATAGTCTGGTCACTTGCTCCTCCTTCAAACACCCCCGGTGGACAACACACAAGACCCGTGTTCAGTCTCTTCCATCTTTATCCTGCCATTCCTTGCTATATTTCTGTAGCACAGTGATGGTGAATTGGATCATGATAGAAAAGCAAGCAGACAAGAATTATATTACCTGATTTTTTTCATAAAACTATAAGGATTGAAGATAAGGACTTCATACCATTCAGCTTGGGTTAAAAAGAGGGAAATAACTTTTTTTTAATTAGGGTCAGATTCTCACCTGCGCAAGCTGATCAATTACAGCAACACACTCAAAAGTTAGCGCATACTTTGTGACATTACTTGCTCACATGTATTAGTTTTAAAAAGTAGGCAAAGTGTAAAAATTGTCAATCATCCATTTTTTCATTGCTACATTCAACTAGGTAGGACAGAATTTTTTCCATTGAAGTTTTTTGTTTCACTATTCAATTTTATTTTTGCTTTTCTAAAAAACACTCCAAATTGTTACTAATAAAAAGTAAATAAGAATTTCAAAATTAACTATTTCCTTTTCCCTTTTTATTTGTCTTCTGAAAACAGTGGAAAAAAGAAAAAAACAAAACAAGATGAGAAATAAAAATTATGCGCTGACATCCACGTACTTCATTCCTCAGTTCCTAGAGAAGACCTCTACCTGGTCTTCTAGAACTGCCCAGTCCCTGCCCAGACTGGCTGCTGACACTTCCTGTCAATCACCCAGGTGAATTAGCCCCCCACTATGGAACATATGAAGTGGTAGACAAAAATATTTTAATTTGCTTCCAGATTAAGATCGTACCTTCACAAAAGCTTGAGCATGTAATGATAAACAGTCATAGGAGCAAATTATTAGTGCATGCATACAACTTATTATAATAAAATAACATCTTGGGAAAAGAAAAATCATTCAGTGTTGACGAAATTAAACAGTCACCATACACTATTTGTTTGCTTTGTATTATTGGTTGCACTAATTACTTTGAATATACTGCTTAGCAATCGGCTAATATAAATACCTTAGGATATCCTATTTCAAGATACACTTTCTTCCACACATCTAAGATTAGGTCAATGAAGTTTGACAAGTTGCAAACTTGAACAGACAGGAGAAGTGGGTCATGCATTCATTTGCTAAACAGCATGCTTTTCCTGAAGCAACTCTGCATCTACCCACAAAACTGCACAATAATCCAACCTGCCCTCTCCTCCTTCTTAGGATATTTTTTTCTTCACATGTGCAGACGCCTTGCCGTGCTCTAACACACACATTCTTTCCAGGACTCTGGATATTGAAAAAGCCTGAAAATTCAGTTTTCATTTGAAAGGAAAATAAGAACTCCATAAACTCTTAAGAAATTTGGTTTTAGACCCTCTCCAACTGGAGTCTCAGTTTCAAAAAAAAAGTTCTAGAAAAAAAGTGAATTCTCAAAAGGTAAGCCATGTCTGCTGGTCTCGATAAGAAGTCTTCTTGTGCTCTTCTTCATTCACAAAGACCAACATGATCTTCTGCACATTCAACACACCCAGCATGCAGAATCCACACAATGTTGGATGGAAACTGAGCAGGGGAGTGAGCTAAAACATAGTAAGAACCAAATCACAGAGACATCTCAAACTCAGGCTGATGGCCAGGGCATATCGGTCTTTCCCCCCCTCCCCTACTCCTGTAATTCCTTACAAAGAGGCTTTAAAGGGAAAAGCAATGCCTTTCTCCTCTTCCAGCTCAAGAGAGAGAGAGAAAAGAAGCTTAAAACGATAAGAAAAAAATGGGGCAATGTTCTTTCCCATACATTAACCTCCACACCTGTGGTGCATATGCGAACCATGAACATCTTTCCCCCTGTTATTTCTTTGACACCCCCCAAGGGCTTTGAAAGTATTTTTAAGCAACTATGAATGTGCACACTCTGCACATTCAGGAACACAGGTTCCAAAACTGGGTGCTTTTATTGTACTGGAGCCTATCTAACCTCCATGGTCACAGAAAGCGGGTGGTGTTTCTTCATTACTGACTCCAGGGACACAACATCTGTAGGTTCTTGATTATTTCAGCAGTTTCTGAAGCTCCCTGCATCATAACCTGTTCTCTCTCCCCCCCCCCCCCCCCCCCCCAATTATTTCTGGAAGTGACCTAGGCAAACAGCTGCTGCCTTCACATACTGTGGGATTAAGTCAGAGGCTTGAAGAATTGACAGGCTCCTACAGCTGTGGCTAAAAAGTCAGTAACACCTAACAGGGCAGTGATGGGCTGTCATCACCCCAGTGATGGGTCACCACCTACAGATCAGGCCTGAGGGAGAACACAACTGCCCTTAGAGCCCCCCTGAACCCAGAGCCCTCTCTCCACAATTTCACATAACACGCTAATTTAAATTCTAGTTCTGAACGGGGTTTTCTGAGAATTTAAATAAATGGCTTATTTTACTGAACTAATGGTGTCAACTGGAACAACGCTCATTTATCAAGCATTAAGAAAAACATCTTGCACATTAACTTCAGAAATAATGTTTCCCAAGGAAATATTTAAGGCCTGATTCACAGATTTATAAATCATGGCCAGCTGAACTTCATTGATTCAGGAGGAGATGATGGCACTGCTAGACCTTCCCCAACACTTCTCCATTACAGACTACCTTAAATCTACTTAGTAGCTTTCGGATGCAGAAAGTTTAATCCGGGATATATCATCAATCATGAGAGAGAAAATTATGCCTTGAAATTTGTCTTCATAAACAAGTAAGTGTCCAAGCCACACACAGAGATCACCTTCTCTCTCAAATTTTAACTATTTTGTGGGTGTTTGGAACTCTTAGTCAGTGAAAACAGTTTTGGGAACAAAGATTTTTTCCTCACCCAATTAAAGTGGCTGGGATCATCTAAATTGGCAGAGAGCAACTCTGGCAGCTGGAAACTGGCTATAACGCACTTAGCAGATCTACCTTCTCCTTAGCGTGACTGTTAACGACAACAAGGAGTTGGATCCATGGCAGTTGTGCCCGTAGCGGTTGCATCAGCACTACGATTGAAGGTGGGCTGCAGCTTGGGCAGACATTTGCCACATTTTTCAATGCAGTAATTGTTGGCAATTAATACTCCTATAATAATATCCTATAATACTGCTATCTCGTCATGCAGGCAACATCCCCAAGCAGCTCTTTGACTCCCTGCACAACACCCTGCACACTTGCTCTAATTTCTATGCTATCTCTATCACTTAAGTGAGCATATTAAAAGGATTAAGCATTACTGCATTTTAACAGACCATTACTGAGTATCAGTCTTCGCTGATTATACTTGTTGATCAGTTTTGCAGAGGCAAGTGGAGCCAATTTCTAAATGCTTTCAAATCCAACAGGTATCTGACAACATTAAAATAATTGTACTTTCATAACTTGGTAAATGTTGTAGAGGATGCATGCAAAAACAAAAACATCTGTCTTGCAGCCCTACCTATCGCACGTGTTGTGACAAAGCAGCCGACGAAGCCAATAGCTCACTGGCCTGTTCAAGCGCCCTACAACGGGTATGCTAGGCTATCTCTGAATGAATTTGAATTTCTGATGTGTCAGGTCATGTTAAGTCCCATACTGCTACATCCTGTCAGCTTGAAGCAAAGCACAGCGTAACCTGACATGGTGCAAAACCACCCCACAAGTCTGATCTGAAATGATGCAACGGACAACGACAGAGAAAAACACACATTGGTCTCAAAGGCAAATGCAGTAACATGCCGATTCTCTAGAAGTGCATGTAGAGCAACCCACTTGAGAGAGGAAATATTCGGTGATCTTTCATTTTGCATGTGGCAATATGTTTTCTCTTTTTACACCATAATTTAGGAACTGGAAGGGAATTCATTGCTGAACGACCTTAAGGAAAACAGGCTTAACAATGAAGACTGATGGGGAGATGACCACTAACCTTAAATTAAGATGTATTATATTATAGGTCTAAGAACACAGGTCGAAAGACCCAATCGAGAACTTTGGTTACTGTGTTGTGGATATAGAAAGTTAACTCAAGACTTCAGAATACTTTTGGAGTGGTTCTCATCACCACAATTATAGGTTTCCACAGCCAAATGCAGCCCTGCCTAATCAAATGCATCTGCCATGGAAAAAACACATCCCATTGAAGTTTTGTTCAATAATGTATCAAGACCTAGAGTTTTTGATGAACATAAAAATATATGACAATGGATTTAACATACATGCCAAATCACATTACTCAAATATATTCACTCACACGTACACATAAATAAGCAAGCACTCCTCTCCCACTTTTGTAGAAGGTCCACGTGGCTATTTTGGTTCAACTAGATTTTCAATTAATTGAAAAACTTGGGAAATTAAAAGAAATGCTTCTCTAAAGGTGCATAAAAAGGGTAGTGTTTTTGAAGCAAAAAAAACTTTAAAATGCTTTTTGAAAGCTAGAAATCAAAACAAACAGTGAAACAACCCTTTGTAGTCAGTGCTTAACTGATGATTCAGCCAACTTAAATCAGGACATCCAAAATGGAGACAAAAACTTGAAATCACTCAAGGGAAAAAAGGTATCATGAAATAAATAAATAAAAACCAGTAAATACTGCAAACCTGGGAAGAAGCACATTGACAAAACTGTAGAAAGGGAAGAGTCCTTGGGTTTAGCATCATCTTTCATGAATACTTTACATATAAAAAAATTTAATTGCAGTTCTCGCATGAAAATAATTAGAGCAAGTCAGCAATGAGCTCTTAGACTACCTAGTAGATTATTTGAACTAGGTCTCCTAAAAGCACAACCCTGTTGATAAGCCTTTTAAGTCTGAAGACTAATTCCAGCTTATTAATACCACAGAACTTGCAACACATCATAAGGCTGTAAGGTTCTTCAACATATGCAAAGGTTAAAAGGAAACAACTAAGGAAAAAACGTTCAATACTGGTAAAGTTTGCACTAAGGGGCTGTTTCGTCTAAAGAGCGGTGTGCTGACTGAAGCTGCGCAGCAACAAAATATGAAGTACCTGCCTGTCAACGAACAGAAAATTAAGGAAAAATAATTCTGGAGATGAAAATAAACATTTTCCATTTACTTTTCAGTTTATTAAATCTGTTTAAAGAAAACACAGAAAAGCTCTAGAGATGAAAGTAAGATGCCTGCCTTCAAAACATCACGGGTTGTTACTGCTGTTCAGGGAAGATCAACATCCAAATGAGCATCAACATCAGAAAGTAATTTGGCTCTTCTCCCCAATACACCTTGCAAAGACAGGTTTGCAACAGAAATATTTACTTACAAAGATCAAAAAAAGAAAATGCTCTGTTCTCTCCAAAAGAAAATAAAAACTAAAAGTAAAGTAAAAGAAGCTTTACTTTTTGAACTCATGATCAAGGTATTGAGTTTCTCTTTTTTTTCATGGATCGAACAGGCACAACTGACCTAAATATTTACTGGCAGCAGGTCTGTCTTGTCACAACAACAAGAGCATTTCTGGAGTTCCAGCCCCTTGCCAATGTCTGAAGAGCCTGGTGTCTCTGTGTTTCTGGCGGACAAGAATTATCAGAAGAGGGGATTTCTCACTCTACCACCCCTCTCTCTGCAGTGTTACAACTAAAGGAAGAGGGATGTCAGCGACAACCCAGCTCTTTGCAACAGAAGCCAGTGCTGTTCAAGACTGTGGCCGTCCATCTGAACCGGCAGCGAGTAATGACTCGCATCTCCTCTTGCCCAGACATAATCTTATTCAAAAAATTCTAATAAATACATTATTCTTCAGGATATCATGAAACAATTCGTAGCCTGAGAACTTTTTTTTTGTTTTTTTTTATTTGTTTGCTTGTTTTTTAAAAACAGAGAGAACCACTGCTCTCTTGCTGCCTCCCTTCACCCTGCCCACTAATATGCCGCTTCCATTAAAAAAAAACTTCAACTATGAGAAGGAAACAGGAAGACTAAACACTTGCTATCTAAACAAGTTCCACCCTCAAAAGAAAACACGATCACTGTTATGTAGGAAATCTCTCTGCGTAAACACGTTAAATTTTCAATAATCAGTATACAAGGACACTAGAGAAAAAGCACGTTACCTGCAGCACAACTGCCTTCCAGTCATACCGTTTGCCATGCAAGTGTCCCAGTACAACGCAACAGAGACCGCTACAGCATGAACTCAAAATTAATATGGTGCGATAAGATGAGATTTTGTAATGACTGCCCTTTTAATGCAAGCTGGGTAGCAGAAACAAGTTCTCAATTATCAAAGTGTCTTAGGGGCAAAAAAGAAAACGTAGCTCAGGCATCTTCACTCTCTTGTATTACAGTTATTTCTCTGCTGGCCTGCAGATCCTTTTTCAAGTGCCTTAACAATGATTTGAAATACTACATTACAGGAAGGAAACTGCTTGTTTTTTCAGTGGTTTTTTGGGTGTTTTCTGTTTGTCTTCTCTCTGAGCAATGAGCAAAGCCATTCAAAAGGGTAGAGCAGCATAGCAAGGAAATGCCTCTTTGCCAGTGGATTGTCTCCCAAGCACTCTCCACTGCTCTACGGACATAGAAGTCCTTCAGAGTTAATTAAATGCACACTAAAATATTCCACTACCTCACAACTTTCAAACACCTCAACATCACATTTAATTTTTATCTTTCAATTTAACACAGGACATATGTTATGCTCTAAAAAGAAGTTGAATTTGACCTTGAGACAAGTCCTTCAGTTAATTTTACTTCAGTATTGTGTAGTTACAACGTATTTTACTTTAACCATCATCAGAATTTACAGCCAGACATTTTCAATATTTATCAGTTCATCTGACTTTAATTATAGTAGGCACAGCGCTAACTTCCTGTGCCTTCAAAAGGCACATCTATCAGACTAAGTTCTCAAAAGTCAGCAAAACCTAAGCGTAAACGTTAACTAAGGTAACGGGGACTTCCTTGTGCTACCCGTTTGCTGCCAGGCGTTAATAACAGAGCATCTACTGCACTAGGGAAAGCCAAGGAGAAACTCATACCTCCGCTACAAGGCAAAGGCAGCAGTGTCAGCACTTGGGTTGCTATGTGACGTGTAGGAGACACAGAGGAGGAAAACAAGAATAGAAGAAAGTATTAGAGTGTAGTCAGCTCACAGTATGTAAAAACACAAACTCTTCCAGATTTGCCAGATACTTTATGTTCAGCAAATCAACACCAGGTTACCCATGTAGCTTGACCTTTCCAAAATAACTCACTCTCCAGGACAGTCCAAACATGACAAAAATTGAATCTAAAAAGCAGAATGCTACAGAACGCTACCAGGGCTACAGGAAAACAAAGTTACAATATAGAAAGCTTTACAGCACTAAACAAAAGAGACACTACCAATCCCCCCTCCCTTTTTTTATTTATATACTCCTGCAAAGATAGCATACATAGCTAACATTCATGCTGTGTGCATACAAAGTGAATAGCACAGGAATTTATAAGATATTTCAATAAAAACATGCTGTTATGAAGCCTGGACGTCCTGCACTGGTCCTTCCCCTCCAGCAGCAATGCCAGATTATTTGAAATCTAGAAAGCTTGGTGTTGGTCGCAGAAAGTACAAGTTTGCATTTTATCCCTGAAGATTCACTTTGGCTTAACATGCCTAAATGACACCGAACCAAATCCTTATTCCTAGAAGTTTCTCTCTATGCTAGCTCCGTATTTAAAGCTGTATGTCTAATTATAGACTCTAGGTAACTGAGGTTCATCAATATAGGCCCAAATTGCCTTTGCTCCTTGTTTACATAGATGTATACACTTCTGTATGCATGTGTACTGCTCTGTGTGTGTGTGTATTTTTTTCTCCTATCCTTTACTGACCCTCAAATGTTACCAATCAATGTCAGACACAGGTGGCTAGCAGTAATGCCCAGACACTCACAACAAACAGCACTTTCTCCAAAAGATGGCCTGGCTTTGCTGCCTGCAGTTTCCAAGTACCAGCACCAGCCATCAGAGGCACCTGTCCCCTAGGAGTCTGCACTGCAGGGAGCAGAGGGAGGCCAGCTTGCCAGCAGCCCCCCATTAAGGGCACCTGACCAGCTCTGCAGCTTTTCATGCCAGGAGGGAAAGCACACAGAGCTCACAAGCCAAAGGGGACAGAGCAGCAACGCTGTCTGCAAGATCTACATTCGAGTGAAGTCTGTGAAGCAAGTGGTGATCACAAAGGGAGAAAGGCAGATGTCGAAGGCTCTGATACGCAGCCGCAGCACCTCAAGTGCGAGACGAGCCTCACTGCGTAGCGTGGCACGAGTGCTGGCATCTCACCAACTGCTCCTAATAGGGGCAGCTCCGTCACCCCAGTGCCCATTACTGTGGGAAGCAAGTGGAGACAGAAACGCCTGTACCCTAAATAGACACGCCAACTGCAGGGCACATGGCTCTCACCTGAACCACGAGTGAGCACAGAAGCTGCTCCAAACTTAGTATCGATCTAACTTCCTTGCCCTTAAAATAAAGGGAACAAAACTGACTGTATGTGCAGTGGGGCCCCTCCCAAAGCTCATGTTTTGAAAAAAAAAAAACACCATTGCTTCAATAATCTCTTGATTAAGCACTCGAGTCTTATCAAGTGCTTTGGGTCAACGTGCCAGGAGGAGGAGGAGGAAGTGCCATGTCCAGCGCAGGAATGCTAACCACCATAGCTCCTATTAGAAAGGGACGGTTGGGGGTCTTTTCAAGACTGATAATGAAATAGGGCCATGCCACTTCCTTATTTTCTCTAAGAGTTCACAAGGTTTGTTTGAAACATATGAACAACTAGATTTTGGGTTGGCTCCTGCCACTACACTTTTATTAAGACGCTTTAGAGGCTTGACGTCAGCTGAATCTTATTGATAGCCATCAATTACCTTCATGATAAATACCACTTTAAAAAAAGCAAACAAAGCTAAAACACTTTTCCCTCACTACGTGGGACGTGAACATTTGATGGACAGAAAAGCTGTGGAAAAGTTGCAGCAAGAGGGATCTCAATATTGCTTGGTTTTAATGCTAGATTAAAGGCTGCTGCTCTCCCTGTGACAAGTGGGAGCCGACGTGCCGCGCATACAAACCGCCTGCCGGCGGCCAGGCACACGCTACTCCGAGCAGTAAGAGCCAGGTGCTGGAAGGGCTGGCGGCTGACTGGGGCCGGGATGAACATGACTGACAGGCCGTGCACATGCAGACCTGGTCGGAGGACTACGTATGAATCCTTCTCCTCGAGGAGTCCCAGGCTCCCGAGACATTACACTGACGCACAGGAGACTTCATAGGGAGCTCTGGAGAAGTCAAATTCACTGCTGCTGCATGTTTACAAAAGGTCTTGGTGAAAAACTTTCAAAAGGCAAAATGGGCACCTGACCCCGCACTGAACTGTCATTAGTAGTCAGTGAAAACTGGTCATCTCCCAGCCACTGGGCCTTCAAAAATGTCTCTCTGGGAGCTAGTTAAGTCCAAAGATAAAGTTCAAATTAAGTACAGAAGCATCATCTCACTGTCTTCTGTGGTCTTCATGGTAGGTTTAAGGACTATTTTAGCTTTTTTTTCAACATACGACACACGCTTCACATTCCGTAAGAGGCACCCCAGAATAAGACAGGCGGCAGTAAGCTCCTGGTGGCTGACAACATGGCTTCATCCTACACAAAAGGACTTGTAATGAGAAATTTGCCTGTAGATGCATTTACATGTCTCAAATGAATAAACTTGGAATTAACATCACACATTGCTGCTTCTATACAATTACCACAGTAATTAACAGCAACAAACATTAAATGTTTAAAATCCCTCTTTCAGATTATCTTTCCTTGTCTTTCCTTTTTCCTTAAAATAAAAAAGGATATTTTCTCCTAACAAAAAGTCTCTTCAGCACATACAGAATTAGCTAAATAAAAAGCAACCCTCCTCCCACCCGAGCCATATGGGAAAACCATGCTATTTGCATATTCCCATAGGTCTCTTTTTGCTTGCTAATTTCCAGTCTTTAAATCATATTATTAGGATAAAAAACATTTAGCTGTTAATTTTTATAAGCACATGTTGCAAAAGAAAATGCTCAAATCAATATCAATTCCTCATAGTAGCATTTCAACCAAGATATTCTTTTTGACTAGCTGGGTAACAAATAAAAACACTCCCTTCATCTAGGAACACACTGACTCACATTTGTCTAAAATTGCTCACATTTACACAGAAATCAAAGGTATTTTTAAATCCCTATTTTCTAATAAATCAATGACAATTATTGTCCCTACAGATACTGCTGAAGCAATACTTGGAAAAACAGCACTGATAGCAAGTAAGAGGAAATCCAACTTTACTTTTTTGTTTTCTACACAATCATTAAGAATCCCCAGATGGTTTTCCTGATGCTTTAACTTGTGTTAAGTGCTATCATCATTAATAAGAAACAAAGATCTAATTATCTATTGTTTTTGCTAGATAACAAGGTTAATTTTTCTTTCTCACATCAGTATGGAAACCTGCAATGATAAATGCACTCCCCTCCTACAAAGGTCAGATCTGCTCATATGCTTGTCTCCACTCAAGATGATTATTAGTTTTGTACGGATTTTCCTTTCCTTCAAGTGGCAGAGGCAGCCATTCTGTAGCAGAAAGGGCTCAAATCCATCCATTCTACTATAAGGTGATTAATGGCCATAGCGCGCAGAAGAATAAATTTCACAGAGTCCCAAGCAAAGGCCACCTTCAGAGGGGGAAAAAAAAAAAATCCAGTAAAAACAGAAAGGTAAATGTTGCACCATAATTTTGTCCTGGCACATCATAAGCCACCACAGCGACTACTGCAGACAGAGTTAGTTAGTTACTTTGCTTTTTAAGAGATTGGTTTACTCCATCCCAATCCATTATTCATCCTAGCACCAGTGAGTTTCCTGAACACAGAAGGTTAATTAACACGCAAAAGGAATTAAGCGCTGGAACATCAGAAACAAACAACTTGTTTCATAAGCAATGGCAGTCATGAATCCTGTGACTTTGTGCCTGATGGCTGGATTACCTCATGTTTAATAATGTCTCATTAAAGCTTTTAGCACCCCGAGTCTTCTGTAAGACCCTTCTCTTTGGGGACTCTCTGCTGTCAAACCACAGCAAGCTCCTGCTGTGGCTGGGTTGATTCCTTGTTGTTTAATACTCTGCAAGCGCGTTCACACCATCACCTTTTACGCACCATGAGTTTGCAGCTCTCTCCTCTGTTGGCCACCTATTTTTGCAAAATGCGTAGAAAAGCTTTAAGGCCTCTGCCATAGCAAATTGGTTTGAAATTGGTTAACAAGATCAAAAGTATTCAGGGCACAGGCAGACTGACAGAATCTCACACATGCAGAGGACAATCCCAGATGTCTTATTTTTTTTCAGGAACCAAGCTGAAAAATCCACACAAACCAAACAATTCAGTCCTCCCATACATGTACACAGGCCCATTCTGCAAACAGCTTTATATTTCAGTTTAAGGTTATATTTAGCCTTTGCAGTCCCTCTACTCAGTCTAAAGGTAGAGCAGTTCAGCGTGTGCACGCAATCTGCAGGACAGGAGCTGATGCTGCTCCATGGGCCTCCTAGCACGGCACCAGGCTCTGGTACTTAGAAGTGCCCCAGGCAGGGGGTTTGCCACACCAGGCAGACCTGCAGCTGCATGAGAGCTCAAGAGCGGTTCTGGTCACTTCAGACAGGTGGTAAGTTCTTCCCTTCCCTTTCTATGATTACTCATTTATGTGTGGATTTAAAGGAGATTATTTATCCATTTAAAGTTACTCTAGTACATCAATTCTTGCATAACCACAGAATAATGTGCATGCCCTTTCACTAAAAAGGAGGTAATAAAGTTTTCAGCACTTATTCTTCGTCAGTTGAACCAGCCCAATTCAGATGCTTTAATTTGCAATGGGACACACCCAAAAAATAAATCTAACTACAAACTTCCTTCTCTCTCTCTTTCCAAATGTGAAACTTTTAGCTTTGTTAATCTTTACACTATTTTTTTTTTTATGTGCTGCAGTGAAGCTGCTGAGTAGGTGAAATTAAGTCCCTCTATCATCTTTAGTATGTGAGCTAAGCCCATAAAGGGAAGCAAACAAATCTCACTGCTAACTTTGTATTTCACTCTTGCCACTTGAGTTAAGGCTAATGAGGATGTTTTCAATCACATCATGTTCTAAATCATTAAATGATTTTCTGATGCAACGGTCTGAAGAGGCACTGAATGTCTTACTGACACAACCAAAAGCATTTGAGATTTCTATTATTGCCAATTAACTAATTTTCTCAGGCTGTTGCTGTTGCACAGCAGGATTTACTAAACCAGATCAGAAGTGAACTGGTTAAATTATAGTGATCCAAATTGGATGAAGAATACTGCATGATAAGGAAAAGCCAACAAACGCAGCATCTACGTCTAGTCTGCACGCAGAGACGGACACGAAGTGCTGAAGGGAGGGAGCGCGGTGCCAAGGGGGGCGGCGTTTGGAGCGCAGGCAGGGAGAAGACGGTCTGAGATTAAACCAAGAAACACTTCATCCCTGAACGACATTACTGCCCGTGCACCCATACAACTTCTCCTTGACGCCAGTCTGTGGTTACCAAGAGGCTGCTGCACTTTCCAAACCCGTGTTTTTGGGTTTCCATCCCTTTCTGTTGCTATACTTCATAATGAACGTTACTAATCTTCCTAATGCTGTTAAGAGGATTTTAGAGAAAGAGAAAGCTGAACACGTCTGTCATCTGTGCTCTGTCAACTCAACTAACTGGCCAATAAACCAGCATTTAAAGTGTCCGTCTTCCTTTGCCTCCCACCCTTCCCACTGCAAAGTTGCCCTTGTTATTCCTCTGTTAATACCATAACAGATTGTTTTACTTAATTACAGTTCGTCCAGGCTTACGTGGCTGCACAAGATGGGAGAGAATGAAAAATACACCACACAAAATACCACCACAAAGACTCCCACAGATGCTGCTTTGTACAGCAGAGACAGAGGAGAGCACCAAATACAGCTTGCTAATGGGAGAGAGAGAGTGCACCTTAGGCACCAGGGCTGCCATTTGGAGTCAAATATCTGCAGTCTAAATTGTGTTTTTTCATAAAATCTGATGAGCTCACATACTTCCATCCAGAGTAATCATAACACAGCATCATTAATGCAGAACAACAGGGAAGATCTTCACTCAAAATTAAAACACATTGCTGTTCCTTAAGCCAACAGCATTTCTCTTACACAAGTGCCTGGTAGGATATCCAGTTAGGTGTTGGTGCCCAGGCTGTGCTGTCTTACAGATACAATGCCAGAATTTGACCTTTAATTACTCTTCTGCAGCAGGGGGGATTCATATTCCTACTTACAAAAATAAGTGGAAAAGAGACAGTTCCTTCCTGTAAAGATTTTGTCTGTTGTAGCATTAAAGCAATAGAGTATTGATTCTGCTTTGGATTATTCCTTTCCTAACGAAGTTCTCTTGATGTTATAATGTGGGTTCCGAGAGACAAGATATAATCTTAACTCCTCTGAATATTACTGTCAATGTCAAATATTAAAAGCAGTAGGCCAAAGGAAGATGACTTTCAAAAGCAAAAAAAGCAAAGTTAACCTGTATCAGGACGAAGTAAGACCTTCAGGCTATAGTTCAATGTGCAAAAAAGGTATTCTGTATTTTAGGGACTGAATATATCTGGATCTTTCGGTATAAACAAACACAACTGTTCCTTCCACAGCATCATTTCTCCGTTTTCCTAATTCTGCACAGGTGCTTTGCTAGGCAGATATCCTGCTACTGATATAAGCAAAGGGTGGGCAGATGCAGACCAGAGGAAATCACCATTACATTTCAAAAGACATTCAAGCCAGCTATAATGTATACCAGAGCTGAATTCCCTGTATCTGTACACCCTACCCTAAATTCCCTTACAAGTCTGCTATTGCACAGCCAAGACTTTGATTCTTACTGATAGATGGGACGGGGAGCTGGGGACCATCAATAGTTCCTGACCCCAAAGGCCTTTCAAGCTGATTAACTAAACTGTACTGCCTCCAAACAATTTTGTGATAGCTATGTTTCCCCTTCAGTGCCTTCCCATCACAGGGAATGATCGATGAAACTACTGCGAGAGGAAACCTCACTGATTCTCCTGTATGTTCTTGATAGGAATGCGCTATTTGGGTCTTCATTACCAAAGCAACAGATATGAAAACAAAGTATCCAGTATTAAAAGGATATCATTAGGATTCAATGTTTCCCAGTAATGAGGCTAATACTATCTACTTTTTTTGTACACAAAAAATAATGTATTATTTCCATTTAAACAAATGCTGTAACAACATGATGAATATTAAACCACTCTCTGACGAAACTGACATCCAGATTACATTCCTAATGGGCTCTGACTCTGAATAATCCAAACTGCAAAGCCTTTTTTGCTCCACTTTTTATTTAATTCTTCACAGTCTAATGATGCATTTGCTTCTAAAATGATTGAAGTAACTCTTAAAATAACTCCCAAAGCAACAGATCTAGATGCTAAATGCTCCAGAACATAAAGACAGAAGGTAGAAAAGGGCCTGCACAGCACAGTTCAAGGGACTGCAAAAATCTACTACCTCTGCACTCCCCTGGCCAGAAAGGGAACTCTGCATAGCTGTGAACAGCTACCTGGACATTAAATACAAGCTCCATAACCTTACCAAAATCAAGGGGAGTAGATACCTAACTTATAAAAAACACACAAATAATCTTAAAGGCCAATGTTTCAGTGCATCATTTCTACAATGGAATTAGCACAACTACCTTACTTTGTAGGATGATACACTAAATTGTAAATTGCTCAAATACTACAATAAAAGAATTTCACTGAACAGATAGTTTACTATAAAGTCATAAAGGTAGTAGATAACATTGATGGCACCACTATTGACCAAGTGTGGAACAAGGTTCTGGTCTGAACCTAGACAACTCAAAAGCTTTGAGATGCATGAACCTGAGCAAGTCTCTGCCGTTTCATACCAACTGCTCCTGAAGAGAGGAAGCACTGAGACGGAAGCCTGTTCAATATGAATCCCAAGAGCATGTCACTGACAGGAATTCATATTTTTTCATTTTCTACTATTTCCTGATTTAATAACCTCCTAGGCAGGCTACATAACTTATCTTTGTTTGCATTCATTTACCTCCACCTGAAAAAAAATCAATCTTAGCTTATCCTTCTTGATCATCTCTTCTTTTCAGCTAAGGAAAAGTATCTTCCTTTGCTGCATGCTGCTATGAAGTAAAAACCAAAAAAAACCACCAAAAAAACAACCTTGCATTTCCACATTTCCACTGGAAATGGGGGGATGCCTTTTATTGCGTTTGTTTTAATTCAAAGGAGAATACTTATTCTGCGTCCCACAAAAATCACTGCAGTGCAGACTACTTGCAATCTGAACTTGTCTTTTTGGGAGTGGGGAAATCTGTGGCTTTACATTTAAATGCAATTATCATCAGATCTTTCCAGTTCCTGAATGCTGAGCAAAAGGGCTGTTTAATAAATTTGCTATATTATAAATAAACAAGTGCAGTAGTCTACCATTTTACAAATGTATATGAATGTATCACAAGTACAGAAATACCAGGCAGGCTTGGTGGAAAGCTCAAAACATCATGATAACACAGTAATAGCACGTATTTGTTGATAGCCACTCAGCATGCTGAAAACCATTTTGACCTTTAGGGCTCTATGAAAAATACATTCCCCCACATACCTCTGCACTACAAAGATTTCAACAGTTTTATATTCGCTGTGCTCCCCAAGGTTGATCCCTTCTGTGTAAGGCAGTGACTAACAACATTATCCATTCTTGAATGTATTCGGTCACCACGCGTTACTGGGAAGAGAGGAAACGTAAAGAATCCTTCAGAGTACATTCATTCACAATTTACCAATGGATCACTGGAATACTCCTGGCCAGATTGCTATCCACGGCCTATTGAAAAAAAATGCTGAAACTGAGCCCAGCAACTATTCAAACACACTGCTAGGAGTTGGGAAAAAAAAAAAAAAAAAGACAGTAAAGAATCAGAGAGTGCACACGGAGTACCTTCAGGACCACATTACTTACCAATTTTGAGTGGATGAACTGAAATACTGGTAGAAAATTGCTTCCAATAAAACCTTTCATTTAATTTTTTTTCATGAGCTTTCCCCTCCCTGCTTTTTAAATCTTTTAAAATACAAACTAATTTTAAATGTAACTATTTTGAAAAAGGGGACAAGCCTTCTGTTGTGAAAATGTCACTTGACAGCATTCTGAATTTTTCAAAAGAACTCATGCCCTTGTCTTTGCAAAACATTATTCCAACTATTTGAAAGGTTGAAATTATTTCCTAAATGTGCCTTAAATTTATGAACAACTCTAGTTGCCTGAAACTACCCAGAGATCTCCAAGCAGCTTCTTCTACTACTGAACTTCCAGATAAGCTTTGATAATACTCATTCGGAATAAAGACTGCACCATAACTTTAAGATCATTTGTGTATCATATCAGGTATTGCCTTGAGAGTGTTTAGTGAATAGTTTTTGTGGGAAATAATCTCTGTCTAGTGCTCACCTACCCTGCTAGGAAATTACATGGGGGAGGTAGGGGGAGTTCTTACTTCTGCTATTTGCTCCTGGTCACATACTTACTCATATACCTTAAAAATCAAAGTACTAAAATTAATTTATAAGTAATAATTTGAAATGAAATTGACTTTATTTAATTACATTTAGTGTTATATACTGTAATGCATTACTAAATAAAGGAAAAAATACTAACAGAAATGACAATCTATGCTTAATTTAAGTAGGCCAATTACTTTAAGTGCTGTTAGAGTCAGAAAAGTGATTCAAGGATAAATATGGGAACGCACAATGCCATTTCTTCAATAGCTTCCAGATCAAATTCAATGTAAAAGCCAAAAGGTCAATTTTTTCCTTCTACCCAATGGAATCACAAAATCCCCACGAGACTCCGCTGGATTCTTTCTATCCCAACACATGCTGCAGCAGCGATGCTGATTATACATTAAGCTACCAAACATCATCCTCCTGGGAAACCCTTCATTTTGTCCAGGTTTTTATATTTGTCTGGAGTCCAGACATCCAGCAGCCCTGTTATGAGTGAATAATGAGGTGATGCAGAATTTGTGTAGAATAAATGCTCAGAAGATGCTGTTTCTTGTTGGTTGAGGGTTTAGGTCCTGTCTATCCTTCCCTCACTTATTCTGTGCAGCAGCACCAGCAGCAGAGATGTCCAAGGACTCCCCCCCTGTGCCATTGCTGCTTCAGCCTGCTGGCAGTAAAGTTACATTTCTTTGCAGCTAGCTGCTTAAATTCTGTGCATTTTACTATTCAAACACAGCAATCCCAACTCAGGCTGCTCTGCAACAGTTCTAGCCAGGATGCCCTAACCACCTAAAAATGAGCATTTGTAATAACCCAGGCAAACCAGCCATACAGCTCGTGTAGAGGAAGTCTGACGCTTTCTGGTGGCAACAGATTTGCTGGACAGGCACATACCATTGTACAGTTGGCCCAGCACTTCTTGAGCACCAGATTCCTCCTCCATACTTTGAACACGGCAGGCACACACTTCTCCCTGGAAAAGCCTGCAGAGAAATATGGCAGCCCTTGTTATGCAGAGACAGCTGTCTAAAAGCTGAGCTGATGCTGTAGCTGAAGATAACTTTTTATACTTATCAGAATAAAGCAAATCTTAAAGATAAAGCAGGTAAGATGAAAGTGGCTTATGCACAAATGTTCTACTTTGCTTTTGATGCGAGAGCCTACGTTTCACATCACAACTGATTTGTGGCATTACACACGCACAGCGTAAAACCAGGTATTTCTCAATTTTCACTACGATATTCCTTTGTGGATTAAATAACTGCAAGATTAGTGACCTGCACAAAAGCACCTTCACAGGAGGAAGAGATCATTCCAGGATCAAAAGCTAGTTGTAAAACTATTGGTAGTATTATTCCTGTTGCTTTCAATCAAAGGAGAGGTCCTTCACAGGTAGGACTCAAATAAAATTCTACTGTATAATTGTTGAAGGAAACAGGAAAATTTACAGAAGAGTCACCACATTGAAAAACAAGTTGTTTCTACGTAGCAAGATTCAAAGAGTATTCAAAAATCAATGTGGCATCCATGATCATAATGAAAAAAAACACCCTAGTCTTAGAAAAAAATTAAAAATGAAAATAATTTATAAATCAACCAATTGCTTACTTGTGAGTTGGGGTCCGTCCACCTGATCCCCAGTAGGAGCAGAGCTCCATCAATAGTTCTGAAAGGCTCAAACTTTAAAAAAAAAAAAAAAAAAAAAAGTTTCTGTAAAATTTTTATACTACTGGCTTTTCTTAGCCAGACAGCACTGTCACTTATTGACACTAAGAATTAAGAATAAAATATTACGGCTCCCTTTCACAGGTCTAATACCATTTCACTGACACTGTAAGGTCCTAACACACAAACAAAAAACCTGTGTTGTCTTCCATTCAGTCACATGTGTTTGTGTGAGTGTATGTAGGAAAGTAGAGAGACTTGATATAACCACAGAGACAAAATATTTTCAACAGTAAGATTAATCTCCTGCAAACATAACTATTACTCACACTCTCTTCAGAAATATGACTTTGCATTCCTCATCATTTTCATTTTCACATCCAGCTTCCAAAATCCTTCTCAAATCCCTCCCTCTAACCATATGGCTGTTTATTTGATTCCCATAGAAGCAGAGCTTCAATTTTTTATTACCCAATTTCATCTTACTGTGGGCAGCACCCACTGCTTTTAACCTATCATCATTTTAGAGCTTGGTAAGGTTCCTTATGAAACTTGCCACGCTACCAATTTTTGTGTCAGAAAATTTGATTACTGATGCCTCTACATCCATGAGGTCAACAAAACAAAACATTAAACTTCCCAGCAGGCCTTTAAACACCACTCCAACATGCATGGAGGTAGAAAAGATATTCCTGTACTGGAAAAAGCAACTCAAAACACATCAGCACAGCTGAAGCTTTTTACGATAACACAACAGATCTGACTTCTTTAACAGGTGGACAGACCAAGCTCCACAGAGCACGGTATGAGAGCCATCAACAAACTTAAGGCCAACTCAATTTTTTCCCACAAAATTAAAACCTAATACCATGATGTAGGATGAGATTTTCATAAAACCCTTTAAAGTAAAACAAGGGATTTAATATGACCGTGGTCCCTTCAGTTCTTATTTCTGGAATTACCATATTCCTTAAAGCACCACTTAACAACTGTTGCCTAAAAAAATTTCTAAAGAAATTTCAAATAGCAGTTCAGTCATGTTCTGCTCCTACATTGTCAGCTCATGTTAGACAACCATCTCTGCATAACTAGAGCTGCCCTATTTCTCTGCAGGCTTTTCCAGTGAGAAGTATTGCATGCCGTGTTTCAAGCAAACCAAGTTGTTCTTTCCATTTCACAGAGGGGAAATGGAAGTATACAGGGGCTAGACAGCCTTCGCAAAACAACACAGCAAACAGCAGCAGGCAGGGAGAAAGCACTCAGACTGCCTTGTTCTGGCCTTGAGCACTGACAACTCTACAGCCCAGCAGCAAGACAGGTGACTTGACTTATTTCAGCTATTACTTACTTGAATTACCATAGTTCCTAGCCATCATTTTCCTATCAGGCAGCAGTCTGACCAGCAGAAAGCACCCATCGTGATCAATGCGGAGTAGATCGCCGCACTTCTTCTGAAGTTGTGCACAAGCCATAAATAAGAAGTGAAAAATGAGGGTTTAGTCACCGAAATGCATTATCTACATGAACCCTTCTCTTTCCTTATACAAATACAGAAGAACTATATGGTTATGTATGAGCTGATCTTCCCCCCATTGGTACTGCTCAGTGGGAGAACTGTGCATCACTGAGAAGAGTCCGAACACCGCTCCTTTCAAGTCTGAGGTCTTTGAAAGGTCACTTCTCCAGAACCAAGCTATTACTCATTTCTTTACCACAAGAGTGACAAGATTTTTAAAAGCTCAGGTTAGGTAGAATGTCACAGTTTGAACCCTGCTTCTACCATTTCCCTTTAGCATTTTTTTTCTTTAAAACTTGCACATCCTTCCTGTGAAATCTCTCCATTTCTTATAACAAAAGTTCAAAAACAGAATTTAAGGCATTTTACTGAAAAGGACCATGTTCTTTCATTGAAGATGTGCATGCAAATTTCTCTCTGGACCTTCAGTGACAAAAGTGTCAAACAATGCATATTTGATCATAAGCACAACTATGTAAAAGGGGGTTGCTAGGCTCTTCAATGTCTAATCTGTATTTCTATTTACCAAGTCTGTTACTTTTCCTTTATTTAACCAGTACACAAATTATAATCCAAACCGTATGTCTGATGAGGGACAAGTAATTTTTGAAGTAAATAATTTTCAGCTCCAGTATAGCACAGCATTACTATGAACACGGGACTTCTTTAAACTGTGATAATGTTATTTTGTCTTTAGAAAACCCGATAGTTTCCACATGGAGGACACCAAGGGATTGGCTGGTTTTTAAGAGATCAGCAGATGGACAAATTAAAACATTACTCTGGGGAATATTACAACTTCCATGGAGCAGGTAGAGAAGGACCATTTGTTAGAGTAAATCACAGAAGCCCAGTGCCAGAAATGCTCCATAATCATGAACACATGCTCTTCAAGTGACCTCCCTCCTCACTGCTACCCCTGGGCCAGCAGTCAGTCCCTGCCGCCAAGCTGGGACAAGTTGCTGGAGATGTGTAAGCGCAGCTCTGCTGAAGCCATCTGATGAGAGGGCAGTGGGCATGCCCCAAGAGGCACTGAGTTGCTCTGGAGCTCAACATGCAATTTCCTGGCTTACTTATTCCATATTTACCAGTGCCTGCCCAGAACGTGCAAGGATCACCTGGCTGCTTTATGGAAACTCCTCCTATAAAATACTTATCGGGGTGGGGGGGACCACACAAAACACACTCCTTTCTGATGGAATTGGGGTAAGATAGCTCTCCCATCCCAGAGGAAGAGGAGAGGAACCAGTCCATGAGCAGTGCCATAGACAACATGCTCTGCCCTGGCAGGAGCATAGTACCCATGGCAATCTTCCACCCCCATGTAGTGCTTGTCCTACTGCTACAGACTGAAGGCCAGCCTGTGATAAACGGAAAAAATAAGTGTTATCATATCTCAACTGACAGAGTACGTGAATTAAAGGCATCAGGATTTGGTCCTGAGATGTTAACCCTTTGCAAAGAGGCAAAGAAACACAGCTATGCTACTGGAGTAAGTGGTAGCAGGTTCAGTAATGGGGCTTGCTACCAGGGAAAACGGGTGACAACAGCTTGTACGTGGGGGCAACGGGAGCACTGCTGGGCCAGGACTCCTGGGGGTTGGAGCTGTGCCCTTTGCAGATCCCCCACCCTGACAGTCTAATTGCCTTCAGACTGGGAAAGTTAAAGCTACAAGGCAGCAGGAGAAAAGATGGAATAGTAACTATAAAATGATGCTTTAAGACATTTTAAGCTTTTTTCCCCCCCTCGTCCCTCCTGGAAATAAACATTAGAATAAATCTATCTTTGTAAGCCAAACCCTCTGCTACACAGTAACTCTGTCATCATGACTAACAGGCCACCAAAAGAACACCTACCATGCACACTGTATTCTTCTCTTTCAAAACATTCACTGGTCAAGCTTTATGTATAAAGCAGAGTAAGTAAGTAACAGTTTATTTACTGCATTGCTGGATTTTTGAGTCTACAGAATATCTCTAAGTATCATGGCAACCTTCTCACGCATATAATTAAAATCATTTTATAGAACCTTAGGTGGATTTAGCATTTAAAGTCATCCTCGTCATCCTCAAACTGGCTTTTGTAGAAAGGGTTAGTGACATCTCTAACAGTCCAGAACAGAAATCTGCATCTAAGCCTTTCAAAAGTCATTCAGGCTCAGAAGCCTTTATATATGATTTTGGTTTTAGGGGGGGGGATTTTAAGGTGGGGGGGGGGGGGGGAAGTGGCCCAACTTCAAACCAAAAATGTATTTCTCTGATTCACCTATGATGATTTTGCGTTATATAGTAAAAATGCAACAAAGAACTATCCTGCAAATGTGGAAAACTGTGTATAAAACCTAAACTACATACACAAATACACATAACATTATTATTCCAACCGCAATTTAACCTCCATTTCTTTTATCTTTCTTCTCATTTTAAGTCACCACACCAAAAACATACACATCAGACTTTAAATCTAGAGGGTTTCCATGGTTTTGAAGTGTGACATAGCAAATTTATTGTTCCCTGTCACAGATGCTATATCCTAAGATGAGAGTGATGACAATAATACGAGTTAAACACATGGAAGAGTATTTCTATCAGTTGACTGATTAAAAAAAGTAATACTAAATGTGCACACTTCCCTTTTACTCTGAGAGCCTGGCACAAAATGAGTTTTATTCTTTCATCACTTCTTTACACCCAGCATGAAGTACTAAGTTTGTCTGGGCAGAGACTTCTTTTCCCCAAGTTTCAGCCTAAAGGGAAAATTTTGCTGAAGGAGATGCATTGGATGCAGTGAAAACACTAAGTCTACCTTTTGGCTTAATGCAAGGAAGGATACCCCTGTGAAATTTATTCCAAATGGAGAATGGTGAGGAAGCCCGTTTAAAAGTAATTCTGAAAATTAATGTTTAAAGAGAATAGTACTTAGCTTTGAAAGAAAGTGTTTTGCAGAGGACGGGTAGAGGCCTTGCTGAACTTAGTTGCATAGCTACATGACCCCTGCCAATCAATGTCAACACTTTATTAATATTTTACTGAAAAAGCGTGAGATGATTCAAACTTCAACTGTCTTGGTAGAAGGTGTTGCTAAGCAACTTTGCTGCTCATCTGAAAATTAGTTTTCACAGCAACCTTTCCTTCAAACCAGAGCCCCGAGTCCACTCAAAACACTTTCCCTTTAGTCCTTAAAGAACCCAGGAAGTTCTATTTCAAAAAAAAAAAACAACAAAAAAAAAAACAACACTTTTCTCCCTCTTCTAGTCAAAGGAAGCCAAGTCAGTCGCGTCTGAAACTCCCCGCTTTGCTCACCGTAATCGCTGTCGTAGAACACGATGAATTTCTGCCACCGCAGCTCAGTGACCAGCTTGAGCATGACGTCGTTGAGGCGGACGGGGGGCCGGGCGGCCAGCGTGTACTCCTCCTCCTCCAGGCTGGGGTTGAGGTGGCAGGCGGTGCGCGGCGAGCCCCCCGTGCTGCGCTGCACAAACAGGTGCGGGATGTGCATGGCGTCCGTCAGCGACTGCAGCGCATTGGCCGAGGCACAGCCCGTGGACGTCACCAAGGCCAAGATCCCCAGCGTCATCAGGTCGCAGGCTGCAGAAGACAAGACAGAAAGCAGGGTCAGCTCAGGCCCAGAAATCCCTTCAACCTACCTCGGTACTAAGAAGTGCTTTGCCCTCAGCAAAAACAAAAAGTTGAAGTTACTTCTATTACAGTATCAGCTGAAGCCTTTTAGAGATAGGTTTTGTACCTTTTCAGTAACGGACTGCATCTACAATCCGCACAAATACAACAAAGCTGAGGAAGGACAGCGTTAGGGCTGCCATCTCCTCAGGCAGCAGCTGCTGTATGTGGTGACTTCGCCCCTTGCTTCAGGCCGTTCCCCCGAACTCGGACCGCCTGAAACCCACTTCACTGCCTTCACCTCTTAGTCTCTGAGGTCTTGGGACAATAAGGAGTGATTGCAGTTTCAAGGATTTGTTTATATAAAGTTCTACAGGATTTTTAATTTGATGAAAAAACATTTATTGCGGGCCTCCTGGAGCAGCAGCAGTACCTTCAGCAGCACCCTTACGACAAAGGGGTGGCAGGAGCACCGCGCGCTCACTAGTGACGCTCAAGCTGCTGTCCTTACAGAGATCTGCAAAAGCCCGCACTGTTTAAAAACAGAGCGCACGCATTTGACACCATCTGCTTCTGAGAACGCTACCTGAGCCCTAAAGCAGGCTGCGCATGTTTGAAAATCTCCACGCCGGAGACGCACGACCCTCCTCGGCCACTGAGGACAGCGAGCAACCTCTCCGCAGCTCTGTCCACGCGGAAAGCCGCAACGCTTCCCTTCGCTCCGCAAGCAGCAAAACACTATTTAGCTGTGGGCTGTAACACACGCTCCCACCTCGGAGGTTCCCAGCTAGGGCCCCACAGGCTATTTCATCAGGGTAGTTAAAAAACACACACACAACTCTAAGACGCTACTGGAATCTTTGCTGTGCTTTTCCTGATGCTTTGACTATCCCTGCTGACGAAGCTGAACCAAGGCTCACCCGCGCGAGCCCCGGGCCTCACTCACACAGTGAGCCCACCCCGGCCCGGACTGGCCCGAGGGTGCCGGCAGCCCCCCAGCCACTATGGGGAGAAAGCAAGTGCATGCTGTGGGGGGCCGGGGGCTGCAGCGCATACGTGCTGACGGCCGTCACGCAGGAGCCACGCATGGCCACCGTCTCTCGTGTCGCCTGAAAGCTGGCTGAAGAGAAAGGTAGGAAACCAAATGCACCATATTAAAAGAATTTATTTATATCCTCAACACTTCCTGCTATCTGCACTTCCAGAGGCCAAAGAGCTGGGCAGCTTATCAATAATTAACAGTAATAAACAGTTAATTAGTAGTTTAATAGTAACTAAATACAGAAGGTCACAGTGATTAAATACAGAGAACTGTTTTTAATGCAATCACTGAACCATTCCACAAAATATCTTCTGACAACAGACAGAAAACAAATGTATTTCACTTTGATATGCGATAACAGAAAGAAAATGTTTGATCATCTCTATGCACAAAACACTCAACATGTATCCTAATGCAACAGTGAAAGGTGAAGTGCTTTTAAAATTATTTCCTTGATGGTCCTTACAATAAACATATGTCAGCTGCATTATCTAAATTTGCTCTGTGTTAATTATAGATATATGAAATTGTTCTCCGTTTTTCCTGAAAGCTGACCTGATTTAACAGCAGGGAGGCATTACATCTGCCAAATGGGAGACCCAGGTTCGGGAACAGATTTGATTTCCCAGGCTTCTCGCCAGAGAAAACTGAACATGTCATACAGGTAATTTATTTAGCCCCAGTAGGAGAGGGAAAAGGGAACAGCAAGGAGGGGACAGAAGGGAGAAGAGCAGAGCTGAGCTGAGCTCTGAGCCCCCGCAGAGATCAGTGGCCACCAAACTTCGCTGTCACCGGGGCAAGAGTAACAAGCACCAATCCTGCAGAGGGAACAACTTACTTACACGAGTAGACAGAGCAGAAACAAAACCCTCCCGGAACAGTGGCTGCGTTCAGAGTCAGTTACTCGTGGAACATGGGACCAATCATCAGTTGTATAACAAAAGATAACTTCCAACAATTGACACTAATCAAAAGCTGCTCGCTTATTTAGCAGCAACGTGCGATAGAGCAGCCACAGGAACAGGCCCCCTTATCTCCCAGCACAGCCTGCAGACCGCAGCTGAAACATCTCCATAACAGGGTTTTTTTGGTTGAGGGATTTTCCCAGTGTTCTGCAGTTTATGTCAATGGGCTAAAATGAGAAGTTAGTCAATCAGCTTCCACATCCCAATATTTTGTCAATTGATAATGCTCTGCATGAAAGCATACGCTATACAGTGTTATCCCCTCTTGCCTTTCTGTTTCGAGATAGTACAGCAGGCAATAAAAAACTGGAATGACTGTAGGCAAGATATGGTTTCATATTTTCTAAATTGTTTTCTTTAGTCAAATTATGGAATTTGAAACAGACTGTGTTATATATTTTTAATAGAAGACTTTTGCTATACAAAAATATGAGAGATTCCTAGAGGTTCAACTTCCCCACACTTACTACACTGAAGGGTGAATAAGCTTTCAGTACGTTAAGAAAAAAATGTATTACTTTCTACATGGGTAACACAGCGGGAAACAACTACAGAAGTAGAACAAACTCCAATTCATTAAAAAACTCATCAGCTCTTAAGACATCCTGAAATTACTTAGCATGAGAATGTTCAAGGATCATACAATCCCAGAAGAAACTCTGGTGTCTTTTTTTTTCCTCCCCAAGGATTTCCTCCCACTTGCCTGTACTTTCTTGCATGCAAAACTTTGTGGCTTGAGAAAAGATGTATTATTTTCTGTTTTACTTCACACTAGGTAAGAATTAGAGTTTCAGTAACAATCATGCATCCCTGACTACACAACCAAGTAAATCACCCGAGTTGTACCTTCATAAACATTTAAAAAAATCTACTTTTCATACATGAATTTCATAATGCATTGTATTTCAATTTTAGGAAAACCAAGGCACAGATTTTAAGTGCCTTGGTTCATGTCAACTCGTGAATATAAGTAAGAAAAGGATCTAAACACCCTGACCTTCAGTCATCTTTAATTACTAGAAATGTACCACACTTGCATAGTTTCATCTAGTTTTTTTTTTTTCTTTTTGCCCCGTAGATATATTGTGAAGTAAGAAGGAATAATGTTGTTAAGCTCCTTCAAGTTCCACAGAGAAAATACACAATGTTCTAGTCATCTTGCCTCCAAACTTCTCTACTATATGCATACCAATACTTACTAGTTCACTGTATTGAACTGCCTTCATCACTGTCAGGCTGCATTTTAAAAGGATGCCAACATCCCACAAACCATACTGTGAAAAGTGTGCATTTTAACATGATGATGAAAACATGAACATCACCATACTTAAATAACTCTGCATTCAAATTACTTGAACAGATTAAATAATTTCACTGGTAGTTTTTGATCAGTCTTTGCCTTCTAACCGCAGATCATCTCTCAAGCTTATACTTGACTTCATTGAAGTTTCCTAAACTATTAATACAGTTTAAACTTTTCCCTCCTTCTTTGACCCACATCTCTAACTCCAGTCATATCCCATTAAGATCACACAAAAGCTTGGAAGCACAGCTATCACTTTTCAGACTGAAGCTTTTTCTTATTGCCTTTTTTTAATCAGTGGGACTGCACATATGAAATGATGCAAGAATTATGCTTTGCCACAATCATGTTTGAGACCTTGCTCTTCTCCAGTTGCCTCCTGTACTGTCATCCTATTTCTGCAGACAGGTGCTGACTGTGAACTCCTGATTTGGCACCATCTTCACAGGGATATTTGCATTAAGAGCTTTAGCTCAGATCTCTGTAATTAAATCCGTATCTCTCTAAACCACAGGGAAACAAAATACTTCAAGAGAAACTGTTAACTTGCTCCTGGCAACATGACAACATGACCATCTTTCAATCTCCCTTTCAATGGTTTCCTATTTTTCAGGATAGGATAGAAACTTTTTTCTTTGTTTTCACAGTTATCAATAGACCAGCTGCCAGTGTAATTTCTGATCTAGCAATATACCCACCTACTAGAATTCACACTGCCTCTTCAAACTTCAGTGCCTTTCTGTCTCTCACTTCTGGGTATCACTACAGCTAGTCCTACCCACTTCGGACCACATCTGATCAGATTTGATAAATCCGCCGAGTGTTTTTTTTTTTTACTCGACTTTTTTCTGTTTCTGTTCAACTAACCCTTAGAAGCTCTTTACAGCATAGCAAATGGGAGAGTATTCTATGTAAACAACTTGCATTTTACAAAGTTTCACTGTTTGCAAATTGAAAGGTGTCTGCCTTTTTGCTCAGAAAAGCTTTCAAATGAAAGAAGAGAACTTCAGATCTGCCAAAAGAAAGGAAATCCAGTCACACTGCAGTTTCTGGTGTAGTACTCTGCAATTAAATGATTAACAAAGTTGGCACCTCAGTGTTCGTAATTAGTTTTCAAAGCTAGTGTCCTACTGAGATGAGATGAGGAACCTCATACTTGCCTTAGTACTACTGTCTCAGTCAATCTGGCTGAAAGCTCATTTTTCATGTAGTTTATCTTTGGAAACCAAAAGGAAAAAAAAATCATTTTATTCTTAAGTAAAACATCAAATTCAAGAGAATGCAGCAAATTCTGAGAAAAATCTACATTGGGAAGCTAAATCCTAACATTTGATGGGACTATCAAGGCCTGCAGTTAATTCTGCCCAAGCTGCACAGTTAACAAATCTACCAGCCAGCCTAACGAGGCGATGAAGCAGGCTGGGTTACGTGCTCAAGAAGTGTGCGATGAAAAGAACTTTGAGGCAGTAATCACCTTTATTAAAAGAAACACTGAATAACAAATAGGACAACAAGCACATGTAACCTGTAATTTTTTTGCTCTCCATCTTTTCTTTCTTCCCTTTATTTTCATCTATCTGGTCAACATCTGGAAACAATGTGTATACTCAGCTATAAAACAGAAGTGTGCTAATGGTGACTTAAGAGTACCATAAATCATTTTGAGATTAGCTGTATTGCTCAATAAGAAGTTTTCTTCTGTTCATCAATATCTAAATGCAATGTATCGAAGTTTAAATACAGTGTAAAAGCCCAGCATTTCAACTGTGATCTCAAGCCTGTCCATGTCTAACACAAAAGAGGTTAAGTTGTATCATACCATGCTGCAGCACTGGCAGAGGTAATCCCTGCTGCCCTATTAGAAAAGCCTTTAACATGAAAGCATAAAAGAACTTATTATAAATACTGTGCTAAATACAAGGGAACTAACTATTGTATTATTCATGTGCACAAACATTAATCAGCAGTTTGATTCATTAGCTAACTTGTATACAAACAGATACAAATAACAAGGTTTTGGGGGAAAACAGAATATTGAAGAGTTAGGAGATGAAAAGCTCAAAAAGCCAATAAGCTGTATCTTTAATCAAGATGCAAGATCTTAGGGGAAACTTCCATACAGGTATTCTTAACTTGAATGGAAGAAGTCTTGCTGGGAGGTTTGTCTGGAGCATTAAGAACAGATGAAAAGGAAGACGGTAAAAGGAAAAAGGACTGCAGTCTACCCAGCAATAGCTCAAAATGAAAAGGATGGGAGTACAATTCCTTCAGCTAAGCATAAAATACACACTAGAGAAGCAAGTGTTTTATTACATATCTAAACAGAACCCAAATGATTTTGCAGTACTACATGAGGAACTTCTATGAAGTTGCACAAATCTGCAACTAATTTAGTCATATAGAGAAATGCTAAAAGCAAGACATTAGCTATTTTCATTTTAAATCTCTTCAGATGCTCAAAGACCTTAAGATTCAATACAAGCTTAAATGTTTTTGTGCAAAGTCGGTCCATCAGGCAGAATTATATAACAATCTTATTAATATCACTGAAAGTGTTTCTATTAAAAATACTGATCTATAGAAAGACTCCCTCCTACTATTGAGGAATTAAGGACATATCAAATTAAAGAGTCATCTAAGCACTCAACCTGATGTCTCACTACATGGAGTTTCCCCAAAGCATGTTTTCAACCTTTACGTTACATCTTATGCTGTCCGCTTATTCTTTAGCATTTTTCCTGAACTGAGGAAGGCAATTCCTAATGAATTTGCACCATCAGCCCCTGTTGCCATGTTATTCAATTTTCCTTCCCCTTTGGATACATGGCAGTAATAACTTTTTCTTTGTTCCATTTCTGTAAGCTTTTACTTATCTTTACATTTCATATTTACAGTATATCTCTACTTTTCAAATAGCTAAGCATTTATTATTTTTATTATGAAAACTTTCAAAGCTATAGTTACTTGTCACAACAGAGTAGTATTAATAAGAAAAAAGATAACAAATGCTGACAGTAAAAATACAGTATGTAGCACTTTTGTTCCATCACCCTATACACAGCAGAGATGATAATTTCTCACTCTGTTATACTCACCTTCTTAAAACAAAACAAAATGCTTCTTAAAACAGAAACACATTTCACAATTAGTCCTTCAGGGTTTGAGGTAAAAATCAAATCAACCAAGCCCAACAAGCCCAAACTCCTAACAAGCCCAACTCAGATTTATATTTTTCTGTACATAGCACTTAAGACCAACATCTATTTCTTCCCTTTCACCTAAACAGATATTCTTCTGTATTTGGGACTAAGAACTAGGCATTCATAAATCCCACAGTCCTTGATGTGATTATTTCAGAAGCTACAAGAAAGCCCACCACAACTGCAGCTCCTGAAGACTATGGTGTTCCCTCATTCCCTAGCGTTCAAAGCACAAGCCTAGTGCCAAGTCTTCCACCAGAGATGAGCTACAAATCATGAAACTACTTCCCACACATAAGAAGGCACTGTGAAAATGGCTTGTAGAGAGCATCTGTATGACTAGCTTGGTATTCAGGTAGCTAATGCAGCCACTGACAAGTACTGTAGTTTCTCTTGCAATAACAGTAACAACAACACAAAAAATAATTTAAAAAAATCAGTCCCAGAAGTCTAACACCAAAAAACCCCACACCAAAGAAGCTAGAACATACCTGGAATTTGTCAGATAGAAATATGATATAAACTACAAACAAATGAACCACGTACCCAACACAAAGAAAGTAAACTCTAACACCTGCCTCCTCAGACATGTTTTCCAGAGCCTCACATCCACCAACTCTCTCTCTGTCCTTTTTCTGAAGCCAGGAAACCCTCACGGGGCCGAACTCGCAGCAGGACAGTGCAGGGCTCTCTCCATTTCTTAAGTCAAACGCACCTTCAAACGCACCTTCACCCGCCCGCTTAAGAGCTGAAGAGTAACTTCAAAGTCTGATATGCGACATATGGCCAGAGCATCTCTGGACAAGATGCTGAGACTTTCATTTGTATTAACACGTATGATGCGACGTCCCCAATGAGAGGTCGACGACACCACTGAAACTTGAAGTCAGAGTCCCTGGAACGCGGACTTCCAGCAGTGAGGCTGAAGATGTGGTTTGTGTAACCCAAACTGCAGCAGGGTCACTAGCACCTGCAGGTGGCCTGGGCACTGCCTGAGCAGCACAGGCACCGCTCCAGCAGCAGGAACCAGGGAAGCGCCTTTCTGGGCTCCTGCAGGCTGGAATTTCTCCCTCCAGTGTGACTATGGGTGAAACTGTATTTGCCAACAGTAGAACTGTCGCTGCGAAAACCCTCCATGGGTTTTTTGCCACTTAGTTTCCTTGATTATTTGGAGATTATCAACTAAAACTATTCAACTAGATAATATATTTGGGGGGGGGGGGGGGAAGAATACTGACCATTTCACCTGTTTCTGAATTCTTCCTCCATATTTCATTATCTTTTTGTTCTTACAAAACATAAGGTAGAGGAATCTTAGCCGTTCTTGGCAACTGAATCTTAGCAACTGAAATAGCACTGGTAAGTCAGCTGATAAATACCTTATTTTTCTCTCCTCTTAGAAAAACTCATTATATATTGCACAGGTAAAGTCCCATAGCTTGGAGACTTGAGTCTCCAACTTACACAGAAGTCACAGGCCAGATCAAAGCATTAACTGATCCAAAAATTAGATATGCATCAGTGTTTAGTATTTTCTTTATGATAATGATTTCAAGAATACTCAAGAAATACCAGTACATACATAGATTTGTGTCCCTGTTTAGGTGTACCTGTAATCAGTAGGTCAAAATATCCCCAATAAAGCAATATTGAAAAAACAACATTTTAAAACCTACAGAAAGCATGACATTTCAAAATGTTTTCAAGAAAAAGTTTCTAGTAAAAGTAACATTAAAGAAGTCATTTTTGACCAGCTCTTTTCATTATTTTTCAAGCATTCAACAGCCTATTCTAAGCTAAATAGGAAGGGGGGGAAATGTAGAAACCCACCCCCACTATTTCACTGTTATTTTCATTTTTTCCCAGTTGCCTTCCAGAAACACGTGAGGTATGGCCTGAGGAAGCCGCAGGCATTGCTCCCAGAACAGACAGGCACACGGGCAATACCGCCTTCCTCCAGCTGCTTTGCCAGGGTGCCCATTTCCCTCCGACAGGACAGCACCAGCTCTCGGGTGGGAAGCTGGCTCTGTCCCCCTCATCTCTGCCAGCAGCACTAACAGTGGTGCCTCACTACTGCCAAATGCCACTAGTTTCAGAGCAAAAGCAGCATTTGAATCTTGAACTTGCTTTAAACTGCATGCCGGGTACCTTACGGGCAGATCCTCCACAGGTATAAAATGTCAGAGCTCCTCTGACATTAGCAGATCTGTCCTTTACCTATAATCATTGTCTTATTTTCCTCATTATCCCCTTGTGTCAGCATTTTCAGTAACCAGTTGTCATTGGCTTGCACACATGGAAAATTCACTTAGTTTAGGTATGGAGACTGCAGAATGCTTTTATTTTATAGAAGTATTTACCTGGATTGAGCACACAAAATTACATAAATCCTTTCCCTAGAATGCATATTAACTGCAGTAATTGGAGGTTTGAAACAATCTTCCTGGAATAGCAAACCAAAAAAAAAAAATTCAGTGTATAACAGAGCATCAAGTTCTTTGTGCTGCCATCAGCCTATAACACACTGGCTGCCATCCTTGAAAAGTCAGAAAGTAGGGATAGGAGGAGGAGGAATTCAGACCACTATTCTGCATGAAGTTCATGCAGACGAAAATGATTAAAAATGGTAAGTAACATACCATAGAAAAGGAACATAGTTATCAAAACTAGAGTTGAGGCTTTCATTTAATTTACTGGAGCATATTAAGAGCTCTCTTCAGTCTTTAATAGTCTAAAATAAAACATGAAAGTCCTCTCGCACCAAGCACAGAGGTAGAACTGCTTTATTGGCAAAGCAATTTAGTTCCCATACAACTGAGTGATGCCATCAAGTGGTCAACGAAGGCACCGGTTGCTTTCCAAAGTAACTTTTGGTTAATCTTCATTGAATGAGCTACATTTTGTATGGAAAAACTATCACCATAAAACCAGAACAAGGTATACTTTTCACTGATAAAAGTGCATTAATTGAGAGCAATAATGATAGATAAGAGATAGCCTTGTTTTTACAAAGGACAGATCTGATACCACTCTCGAGCACCTCCAAAGAAATTAAGAATTTGAGGGCAAACACAGCTTTACAGCTAATAATCTACTTTATAGCTTAGTTTTGCTATTGGCTTTGTAGTTGGGTGGATTTCGAAGAGTGATGCAGTAAAGACTATGTATTTTATGTATTAAAAAAACATTTTAAGTCTTTTTAGACCATAATTTAGCAATGTGAATAGTTAAGGATGTGAAATGTTGTAGAATATAAGCATTTTCTACTTTTTCTGAACTAGTAATAAAAAAATAGTTCAACCAACACCTGACAGGACACTCTCCAGAATAACTCTATTTCTGTTTTGTCAACAAAATGTAAAACCATTAGCAAAGTCTTTCTCCCAGAATCACAGCTTAGCATGGTGTTTAAAAATATGAATAAGCATTTTATCAATTTTGAATGGAGCACGGTTTTGCAGAGCTACAGATTAATCACAATGGCATTAATACTATTTTAAGGCAGTAGATGCAACTGAATAACCAGCTCTGACTTTTTTCCCCTTAAACACTAGTTCTGACGTAGAATTAACTGTAAGCCATCCCAGTTACTGAAGGGACAAACTACTGCTTTCTTGAATGCTGCGTATTTGACTGCCACTCCCAGCAAGTTCTTCAATAATTATTTTTTCTTTTGCCCTTCAGCACAGAATAGACTGCATTTTCTCACCTTCTGTTTCTTTCACCTGCATTTCATTTCAAATCATAACGATATAAAAGTTTATTTCCACACCTTCATTAGCATTCAGCAGGGATGCTCAACTTTGCCGCCTCCTTTGGGGCTATTTTACATGTACATGTTTAGTAGTATTATAACGTCAGCGTGGTTCAGGCTCAGTTCTGGTAGGCACAAAAGGAAAATGCTCTCCTGCCATTTACAAAAGCAGTCAACCATAGCAACTCTGAACAAGCTGATAAATCCTCCCAGTTCTTTGGTACTGAGAAACTCATTTGATTCTGAGGGGTATTGACAAGCAATGAACATGCTGGTCTCCCCTGCCTAGCTAATTAGCAGCAACAATATGTAGGTACAAAAAATGCCAATAGAAACTTCAGTTCTTCAGCCCCTCCCTTCTCCCTTCTCCCCCCCCCCCCCCCCCCCAATTACTCTTCACCTTTATATCATGGTATGTTGAAAGCAGGAAGGAGGGACCTCAGTCTAAGCATCACGACATTGCTTATGAACTAACTTCAAAACACATCTCTATTCTGCTGTTTCCCAACACATTAGGAGCATGTAACAGTCATGGTGCAAAACTTCCAACTCCTACTCACCTACAAAGATTTCAATCAAACCAAAACACTGACACATAATCCCTTTCCGTAACCAATCCACCATCGTGCTTCAGTAATAGGCTTGCTTTAAAATGACATTCAAACAACTGCAAAAATCCCTCCAAAGCAACATTGCACTTCTGCTGACCTACATGCAATGGAGGAGGTTGAGAAGTGAGCATTTGGGGGTATATATAATATCAGAGCTGCGGCTCTGTGAGAAAAGCTAAATGTTACAAGACTCTCGGTAAACTCACAAAAGCTACAGTTGCTTCCACCTATGGACAGCAAGTCCCATACTCCAAAGACCACCTCAAAAACAGCACATCCCTATAACATTTTCTTATCATCCTGTTCATGACTCCCCCCCTCCCCCCTGGTGTTACTTCTACCAGCGAAACAGCCAGCAATACTACGGACACTGTATGAGATGCCAAAACACAATTCACATAGCTGGGGAAGCATGCTCGTGATGAAGGAGCCAACTTCTCCAAACAACACTTATTTATGCCAACTGCTGAAAGACTTGTAGTGTTTATGGATCTAGCTGTGACTCAGTACATATTTATAGCATATATTTATTGACAGGTTTTAGCTGGTTGATCTATCGAAAGATCTCTGCAACATATCACATACTTACAATTGCATTCAAGGATTATGCAAATATTCCAAGCTTAGCAACAGTCTAAAGCAGCTATTCCATTTTCTAAGATCAACTTTAAAAGAAACACTTTCTTCTTTCCTCACCCATGAAATGCATAATGCATTCCAAAATTATTTTTGCTCAACACTCAGAAAGGGCAAGATCCTGTCCTCCCTCAGCATCAGCATTTCTCACACAAAAAAGATTTTGCTTACAGATTGCAAATCCCCACTACTATGCAGTGCTACAAGCTGGGTGCCATTAAAATACTGCAGCTCTCCAATTTTCCTTTTAGCAGTTCAGTATTTCCTTCTAGCCCCAGAATAGCTTCAGACACTATGCATGACTTGTTAACAACGAATAAAGCTACTCTAAGCTATCAGAGTATTAGTCTGAATTTCTCTTTCCTTCAGCTCCGCATGAGTCAAATCAGGGAATAACAAACAACCTCACAAATTTTCAAGAGTTCTCATCTGAATACATGAAATGAGCCAGTTGTTCAAATGTGTTTAACACCTGATAGTTCCTACCGTGAAGCTTAGGACAGATTATCAAAACATCTCAGCATTTATGTACCTCTTGCCCAGAGGCTGCTGGAAGACCAGGCCACTTGCTTTGATGCTTAAATGAAAACTGACCTCAAATGTTGCTCCTGTTTTGGGCTGCATTTTTTTTTTTAAAACCTACCTCAACCTCTATCTCTGTAGATAAACAGATTCATATCACACTGTGGATAAACAGACTTACGTTACACTGTCACAGGCACACAATACTCCTTTAGTTGAACAAAGGCAAGCGCAAAGTCCTGCACCTGAGGAGGAAAAACCCCACGTACCAGCACAGGCTGGGGACTGACTGGGCGGAAAGCGGCTTTGCAGAAAGAGACCTGGGGGTCCTGGTGCACAAGCTGGACATGAGCCAGCAATACGCCTTTGTGGCAAAGGCGGCCGGCAGTATCCTGGGCTGCACTAGAAGTGCTGCCAGCAGGCTGAGGGAGCTGATCCTGCCCCTCTGCTCTGCACTGGTGAGGCCACACCTGGAGTGCTGGGCCCAGTGCTGAGCTCCCCTGGACAAGACCAACACGGAACCACTGCAGCAAGCCCAGCAGAGGGCCACAGAGACGAAGAAGGGACTGGAGCATGAGGAGAGGCTGAGAAAGCTGGGACTGTTTAGCCGAGAGAAGGCTTAGGGGAGAGCTTATCACTGTATACGTGACAGGAAGGAGGGAGTAAAAATGGAGCCAGATCCTTTTTAGCAGTGCCCAGTAAGAGGACAAGAGGCAACGGGCACAAACTGAACTGCAGGAAGTTCCCTCTGAACGTAAAAAAAAAATTTCTTTTCTGGGAGGGTGGCCAAACACTGGTAGAGGTTGCCCAGAGAAGCTGAGTCTCCAACCTTGGAGATACTCAAACCTAACTGCACACAGTCGTGGGCAACCTTCTGCAGGTGACCCTGCTTGAGCAGGGGGGTTGGACTAGATGATCTCCAGAGGTCCCTTCCAACCTCAGCTGTTCTGTGGCAGGTTTGGTGCGGCCTCCAGAGACTACGCTCCATGGCTAAGTCACTCACAATCTAACTGCTCGGATGTCATTTGCCATTAAATCATCTGTACAGCTATCTTTCTACTGCTACTAAAGTAAACTTATGTCTGGTAAATAATGTGCGACCTCCCCCATCCATATTTTTAGTTTTTAACACAGGAGCTTCCCTTCTCCGTTGGTGAGCTAGCGACTGGGTTCTAGGAACGCACAGAAAGTGTTTTCTTAAAGCATCCAAACCATAGCTGTGAAGGAGACTTAATGTAATTAGAGTTTCAGTGAGCTGTTCAGAGCTAACTTCATTTTTCAATATAAGCCTTAAAATAACTTGCTTAAGTGCCCCAGAAATGGAAAACAGCTATATTAAACACATACTGACAAAATATCAATTTTATGTAGTACTTCATTGTACAAAAATAGCTACACATTAATATTTTATTCTACTAGTCTCATGTCCTGCCTTAAATGGTGTCTATCACTGATCAGTCCATTGACCTTCACTCAAAACTTTTTGCCCTCTGTATTTCTTCCTCCTTCACCTTCATTATAATCTTATACAAGGACTACTTCTTAGCAGAGTATCTTATCCTTTGCAACCTGGATATAAGAAGTAAAACATTAATAAGACAATCGATGCCAGTACTAAATTATTCTAAAGCATAAGAATTTTCAAAAACCTGTAATTAATTACAATGGCTATATATCTTCTAGGGTAATTTGAAGCAAATAAAATATTAAGTCTATATATGAAACTAATCACTAAATTGGATTATAAAATAGATTATAGACTAGACAACAGATGAGAGATCCAAAACAAAACAATTCCTTAATACAGTCCTAAACTGACTAATCTTACAAGGAACCACATACAGATGCTCTTACAAAAACTTCTGAACGTCCTCTGAAAGGGAGAGATAGGGGCCCTTTCACTGCTTAGCAAAGGCTTTGCTTTTAAAATTGTTACTCGACTAACTTGTTCAGCTTTGTTTGATCTCAGTAACTTCATAACAAATGATTCTCAAGCTAAGTAACAGACAGTATCTCGAGCCCCATGACACTGTCTATACTAGATCTTGGTTAGAGTATCTTACTAATAAAGCTGAACTAAATGCTACCTTTGCTCATAAAAATCTCATTAATAAAACCTCCAGGTAACTTTCTTAGTCACACACTAGAGCTGAAATACTTCTGTTCCTGTTCTCCACAGGAATCTGAATAAATCCTGCACGAGACCATGGCAGCTACTAGTCATCTTTGGTCAGAGGAGCAGAGAGAGACGCCAAGGAAAAAAACCTCTCAGCTTGAGCTAGCAGCCTGCCTGTGCCAGGCAAGTAATCACAGTACCACATCTTCCTGAACGTGTTTCTGTAATGCACTGCAACACCATTTACCAACATTTGTGCACAGAGTTGAGTTCTTAAACACAGATGGAAGAGAAATGCTCAAACTTAAGAGATAGGCCTCATGCCAAAGAAGCCAGAGCCAAACACCAACTCCCCGTCTGGATGTTCAGAGAGATTGGCTGAAGAGACAGAAAAGATGCACCTCAAATATGGAAGCAGGAAGAGCAGGGCAGAGAACAGGATCTTGCTTCCACTTCTCAACTCACTTTTTTTTTTTTAACCAGTTACAAAATAATAAGTGACATATCAGAAAAGTCAATTTGTAAACAGAAGTACTGCTGCAAGTAAGGATTATTTTGCCAGCTTTTCAGTAAAGGCTTTTCCTACATCTCTAAGCATGCAATAATTATTGGATCATACAAATTTTCCCTATGTATTACAATAATATGCACAACCTCAAGTTCCACGAGCACTACAAATCTCAAGTTACATGAAGGTGTCATACACCATACATAGAGCACTAACTATAGAGCCTGGACATGCAGACAACAACAACAACTATGTTCCATTCCCTGTGGGGGTAAATTTTTTTTTTTTTTTTTTTTTTAATTATCATCCTATGATTTTTATACTCACTCTGGTTTTTTTTCCTGTTAGTATTCACTGTCTTTATAGAATCACTGACCCATTCAGGGCAAGTTAAAAAGCTTCATATGCTATATACACCAGCTAAACAGTCACATTCCTTACAATGTTATTCTTTTCTAATGATTTCTGAATTATTTCCTAAAGTAACTGGACCATAAGAGTAAGACAAATACATTATTAGTACCCAGGCCTGATAGTACTCTCCCCTCCGAGATCTCATTTACCTGATGTCTTATAGCCTATACAATTGGCATGTGGGCTTTTAAAACTTCCTAAGTCTCTCCAAAACTGAGAAACTGCCTTCCGAGGTTAGCTCTGGAGACATCATCAAGGTACAGTTTCTGAAAGCTCAGATGTTGTAGCCTGGTCCTGTAGACCCAGTGGTTACTATTAGCTTTCCAAGACTCCCAGTTACTTAAACTTAACCCTAATCCAACTTCGCAAACACTAGACTAGGCTATTTTTTCATTCCAAGGATCTCTGATAGTTGAAGTATGCAACAGAGCTTTTTCAGTAGTTCTTAACACAGTCCTTACCTGAGCGAGCACAAGAAATATAGTACAAAAATATTAACATCCCTGTTGATACTCCGATTTTTAGTCTCCTCAATGCATCTGCCTCATCTGGACGTTCTTCCGGAGACGACCATCATCTTGAAGACCGAAGACTCACCTTTCCCCTTTTCTTTCCCGGACCAGAAAGTCTCTTCCCACATTTAACCTTTTATATCTCTCTCTCTCTCTCCTTCTTCCCTAAAACAGCTGATGAGACACCCTTTCTTTTATAATCCAGTCTTCTTTGTCAAGAACCATCTGATCATCGGGGAACTGAAGTCCTCACAAAAAAAACTTCACTTCTTCCTATACAGTGGTCAATCCCTGCTCTAAAGGCCTTCTACAATCATGGAAAATTTGGTGATTTTCCCTTGCTATTTTTATACCATCACTACTTAAAATTTTGTCAAAGACAAGACAAGAGGAAGGTAAAATACCTACTTTTAAAATAGACTTTTTCAGCTGCTATGGATATTTGTACAGAGTTCATAATATTAGAAAGCAATCATACATTATAAAGAAGCAGATTCTGCAGAAAAATTCAAATTAAAATGATTCACAAATTGCAAAACATTTTTCCATATGATCATGATAACAGGGCAGATGCATTTTCCCCATGAGTTAAACCATTCACCACTACCTACTTCCAGCAGCTTCAAAAAAGAGCCAGACTTTGTTTTCCCCATTCTTTTCTCTCACATAGGGTATACATTTAAGTCTCTTCCTTTTTTGACAACACAGCCGGAAAACAACTTCTTGTGTAAATTACTCTGGTACCAGAAATGGTAGTTTCAGATGCTTCCTGTCACTGATCTGAACCATGTAGCCAGGCTTAGACATTAGCAGCCTATCTCAAAAGCTGTTGTTATTGTAGGCCCTTTCAGCCTCTGTTACAACTAAACTCATCTTCTTTTAAAGTTGTATTTTTAGGCCAGAACAAGGACTACCATCTTTTTAGCTAGGTCTGTCTAGCACCTTGGCTTAGAAAGCTCCTAAAATTTTGACAGAGACCTGTGTCCTTCAGTAATGAAAGTGCACAACTCCGACAAAATACACTTAAGAACGTACATATTGACGCACCCAACACATCCCCCTAAAGCACATTCTATAGTCATCTTGAGAATTTTCTATAGTATTTATTATACATACAGTACTGTGAACCACTTATATTTTGGACCTGAAACATTTAGATAAGCAACTTTGGAAATCAAATTATATTTCTTCCCTCATTGGGCTGAAACTGTTTTATATAACCTGGAAAACTACTTCCAGGATAAGCCATGTCAGCTAACTTCTCAAGGGGGCTTTGTATCAGAGACGCTCTCCATCTTCACATGAGAGGAACATTTTGACATAGTCCAAATCTACATCTTGAGACACTCTGGCAGAAAACAACCTTGCACATTTATTGCCCCTTGAAATTCCATGGGAAATTGGTCTTATTTTTATACATATTTAGGCTGACATGTATTTCTCAGTTGTACAAGAGAAAAGTGATTTTTTCTCCACAGACAGCAGAACCCTCTAGCTGTACAGCCTGAGGCATAATACGTTCTTCTTGGACACAGTACCAACACACGGTCTTAATAAAGTCCCAGCCTAAAGCATGCTTCAAGTTTGGGAAAGTTTAGCCCCTTTCTTGCACACAGTACTCATTATGCCCAGGCACTGGAGAGTCGGAGGCAAGGGTGCCCGCGTCACGGTCCCTCCGAGGGCAGGGCCACTGCCCCACACCTGAGCAAGCCGGGCGCCGCAGGGACCTGCCGCTGCTCCACCTGTGCCAAGGGCAACCAGCCCTTATGCCACCTCAGCTGCACACCACAATCCTCCCAGCCACAGAGGGACCTGCAAGTGCCCTCAAACCTACTTTTGGACAGGGAACATGGACAACTAGGGAAGCTCATCAGTCCATGCCCCCACCCCCAAGTCCCCTCCAGTTTAAGAGAAGTGTTTGTGCAGTGTAGTTAAGTGTAACTTCCCCCTCCCACCACGCATTAGATTTTTCCCAATCCTTTGGAGTTCTCTGCAAGTAGCAGACCATGGTGAAGTGCATTTGCTTAAGTGTACACTCTACGGGGGATGTTAGGAGTACCTTCTTTTTTTTTTTCCCCAAGATTGTGCCATTAACTTGCATGTAAATATATACAGACACAGTCACGCCATGTTTTATACATACTTTTGTACACACATATATAACATCTGCCATATTACTTTTTATTCAGTGGTGTCATGGGAGAGACCAGCTTAGCTTTGACCCTAGACGGAGTGCACATGTCAGCTTCAGTTATGTGCTATTTAGGGGTAAACCTAAATAACTGCGGCAGCCACAGCTTTATAGGTGACTGCTAGGAGTTAAGCTTCTTTGAACATCAAGCCTCAACAAAAAGGTTTTTGTGAGGAATGATCAAATATTAACCACACTGATGGAAAGACTTCAGAACAGAAAGACTGCACAAATTAGATAAAAGGACTTGTAGAGGTTTTAACGTAAATCTTCATTATTTCCCTTATGACAATGACAACTACATAAAACTTTCGGCAAAACATTTATTTCTCAGCTTCTGTTGGCTATTTATTTATGCTTGGCTTTTTGAGGGGGAAGGAGAGGAGAAAGTTGGCAGCAGCTGAAATAAGCTCTCAAAAATCTTGTGTTCATCTAATCTGAAGATATCAAACCCTGACTAACCAGGTCACTTGTGATACAGAAAATCACTTGCTTTCTACCTTAGAAGAGAGTTTATACAGGGGGGGCGGGGAGGAAGGGGTGTATTACTGTCTCATAGAAGCTACGTCTTTCAAGTAAGATCTTCAGCTAAACACATTTTTCAGCAGAATGCCTGTTCAGCCATCAATTTTCTATTCTGGATTTCATTACAAATATTGAATGCAAAATGCATCAGATTGCATGACGTGCATCATACCCATCTTTTTCCTAAAAAGATATACTCTGAAGACTAACTAAATAATACTTCACTATTACTTCAGACACATAGACAATAGATGAGCTATATATACAGGTAACATTCTTTCAATTAAAAAGCTAGTGTTAGAACATATAGACATGCATAACAAAAAGAAAGGCAGCATTTTCTATGGATGCTATCAGCTAGCACTGTCTCTGTTCTGTGTTAATTGACAGCTTCCATGCTGTGTGGATACACCCTTTTTAACATTCGGGACAGGCTGAACCCAACCAGCTGGGCTGCACCAAGCCCCAGGAGCTGACTGGCCCATGCGGCCTCCCTGGGTGCACACACAGCCCTGTATCAAACAAGCAACTAAACGGTCTTTGTGCCCCACAATGTGCTAATGCACTGAAAAGCAGATACAATCCCAAAGAAACAAGCATTCTGCAGTGACAATTTCTTGCCCACTGACTCTTGCTGAAGTCATTTAAATTTAAAGCACTACAAAGCACAGATCAAGTGCAAGGTCTTAGGCACTTCTGAAGAACATATAAAACTTTTTTTTTTGGGAGGGGGGGACAAAATCCAAGACAATCCATTTTTATTTTAAATCTAACCTTGAAATTTCAGCACAGGTAACACCTTTTTTTGAATTTTACAACTAATACTTCCAAAAGGAAGTAATAAACACAGAATTTTGTTTTCAGTTCTGAAACCGAAAACGAGAGGGACTCAGCTGAAGTGTCCTGCATCAACTGATACCTACGCTCTCAGCTGGCAGCTCTGCCATAGCCAAAATCCCTTTGGTCCCTGGCAGTCCCAGCAGCCCACTCCCTTGCATCACCGCTGGGCAGCACAAACTACAACAGGGTAACAGCAGCTCAGGGGCTCAAGCTCCACCTCAGGCCTGCAAGGAAAAGAGTTCATGCAAACAGGATGTTGATTTGCAGCTACTTCTGTATGCAGATGTATCGGCAACGCAGTTTCCATCTTTCCATAGATGATCAGTATTGTTAATGTCCCTCTTGCACTCACCTATAAGCTTGTGCTTTCTCTTAGATGTGTTTGGGAGAACGCCTTAACTCGTGAGTTGACTTCACCACGAATGCCAGTGTTGGTTCAGAGCTCAGTAGAACTGCCACAATACGCACAGTGTTTTAAGACGCTTACGCAAATTAGGACAGAATTAAACTTTTGTCAGCTACAGAGTCAATTGGACTGAGCCGAAAAACTTTATTTCTGATCTCTGCACATAAGCACAAGACAGAAAGAAGCAAAAGAGCCACACCTAGCTTATCCAGACAAACGAAGAGAATAGCATATTTCAATATAGCAATGAAAAGAGATGAAGAGCATGAAGAGAGTCTACATTTGTCAAGAGATTTCAGGCCTTGCATCACAGAATCATGTGTAATATTATTTTTCGCTACTGAAAACAAAATAGTGCAGATGCTGTAAAAAGCAAGTGGCCAGACAACTGAACTCCTATAACTATTTTTGATATGTAAATAACTGGCCATGTATTTCTTGTACAGTCCAGGATCAGATCTTCTTCACTACAAGATACAATACCCTATGTTTTTGCAGTCATCTGTCACAGTTACACTGAAAGACAGTTTAAGAATAAAGTTTATTTTGAGGCAAAACTTTTGGGGACTCTCTTTGGAACTGTTGTTTGTTCCTCTGCTAGGGTTCAATTTTGCACTTCTTCTGTAACGAAAACCTGCGCTGCAGTTAACACAATATTAGCTGGCTGGGTCCACCTAGCTCAGCACGCCCTCTATTTTGGTCACTGATACCACACAAGCTTCAGTAAAGCTTGCGAGACAAATATGAAACCAAACTCCTATAAGAGAATATTCTGCAGAATATTGGCATGTTCAGTGGCCCTTATGTTAAAGCATGAGAATTTAAATTCTTTATAATTTCTTAATCCTGTCAAATACAGTTGTGGATTTTTCTAATTATTTATCCAGGAGTTTAATCCTTTGGGGGGGGGGGGGGCAGGGGGGAGGCGGTACACGCTCCTGACACCAGACGCTTTGTAGCAGTGTGTTCAACATGTTAAGTTTGTGAATTGAAAAAATTTCTTGCCATTTTTAAACCCTTGACTCTGCATGATGGGAAGTTAAATAGCAAACCTCACTTGCTTCCTCTCTCAACCACTGTTTTCTCTCCTTCATGAAACCTTTTTCGCATACAGTTTCAACTATCTACTTTTCCCCATTTTTAATCTGTTTTCACCTCTCTGAATACCTAAGTCTGTTTTACATGTATCCGCACAAAATAGTCACCAAAAAGGAACAAGGAAGAACATGACATCGCTAACATGCTTACACTGACCTTTCACCAGTGACAAAGGCCATTTTTCCATGAATTTCAGTAATCCAGTTGTGAAGTTCGTTATTTCTCCACATGCACAGCTTTGCAAGTCTCCACAGTGAATTTCACCTGCCATTACACCACCCACTCACCTACTCCTGTTAGGAGTCACTATAGCTATTCTGTCTCCTCTAGTCTGAATTTGTCTCACCTGCACAATTTTGCTAGCTAATTGCTCTTGCCTATTCCAGATTGGACACAAAAATATCAAACACTATTCATAGTGCAGAACTTTGGGCAATTGCAGCATTAGGTTTTTGTGGTGCTGACCATTTGTTTCGCATGCTTTCTTAGAGAGCTCCCTAATTATGACAGCATCTTGCCTCCACTCCCCTTTTCTCCTGAACTGCAGAGATTCACTGCTGGCTTCTTTGAGAGCATTTGACAGAGTATGATTTTTTTGTATCATAACCATTTACCAATAATAGTATTGTCTGAACAACCTCAAAGAATATCTGTACGCTAGAGCCAACACTTCTCCCTTAGTTGAGGTTCACGTTGTTCTGACGCTGCATGTTTAACTGGATATTCCACTGGTAAAGTGTATTGTTCCTTCAGCAAAAGCCACAAGCTCTGCAGTGAGATCTAAAAAAGCACTGCAGCACTCCTGGTTTGAATGGAATTTCATTTGCACTATTGCAGCAAAACATCTCATAGCAGTTCATTAAAAAGCAAGCAAACAAAATCAGAGTAGTGAGATGGTTACAAACCATCTCTGCTACTTCTGCTTTCTACAGATGATCTAGTGCCAAATCTTGCCATCTCTGAAAGCAGAACCAATATTAACCTGCATAAGGACTTTACATTTTGTCTACACCGTACAGCTAACGGCTGCAGCTGCCTCTGGTATGTGAGCTAGGTCATTTTGAAGTCATCTGGGTTTTTCTGCGCTACAATGCACTAAGCAGCACAGACAAGCTCATAAGTGGCACATATTTCACAACTGCAAAGTAGGGCAGGAGGTCTGATGCTCTGGCTAAGTGTCACGTTTCCGACGCAGAGTCAATGCAGTAGTCATAACTGCATTGGTTCCTTCCTTTATGGACAAATCTTATAAAATGTGACAGAGTTCCAGATTCAACAGAGCCACAGAATTCACCCTAGAAGCCTATAACATTTCTAGGAAAATGTTATCACAAAAAAGGAAAATGATCCAGCAAATTGTATCCAATTCAATACTATTATCCTTGCTCTGGAATTCACTGGGGGAAGGCAAGGGTTAAAAATGCCTTAGAAACATTTAACAGTTCTATACAAAATTTTGTACAGACCTTTTCAACAAGGTTTTCACGCCATCACTCAGCTGAGATGGAAGGGGATTTTTGTTCCTTCCAATGATACACACATCTCCCTTCATGTATGTCATATTATTAGGATTTAACACTTGAAACTGGAAATAGGGCGCTCTGTGGCTGAGAAGCCAGAAATTACCATTTACTCCTTATTGTCAGAATCAGAATCCTTATGACTCATCTCATTTCTTATACCCTCATAAGATGCTTTAAATGCAAACAGTATTAGGACATATGGGTAACTCTTCTACAAGGCAAATGATTTAGTATACTATCACTAACTCTTACAGTGCTGCTACTGGTTTTAGAGAAAGTTTTACCTTGTATTTCATTTAGATCGGGACTGTACCCAAATTTTCTTTTGGAATACTTTTTGTAGTTCAGCAACGAATGTGGAAAAGTACGCATGTCACATACCTTGGTATGTTACCCCAACACATTACTAAAGAACATTAACTACTAAAACTAAACATTTATGAAGGAACTTTGACAAGATTAAACACAAAAATCAAAGTTGTTTTTCTGAGCCCTAAACGCAGAATTACAGTCAGTTTTCATTTTACTGCCTCAACATCCATCAAATAAAATCACTAGGTTCACAGATACTATCAGATAAAACAACAAGGAAATCACAGAAACAGTACCTTGCCACAGCATCAAGAGCTTGGGCCTTTGAAGAGGAACATCTCAGAGTTTGCACTGCTGATTTTGCTCTGTTTGATCTACCAATTATATCTGGCACAAAAGTATTCACTTACCCCTGACAGAACACTCTTCTGTTTGCGTTCTCTTGGCTAGACTGTCAAAACGCCCTCTCGATTTCCGCATCTCCGAGCGCAGCACAGAAAGTCAGACCTAATTTAATCTCCTACCAGCCAAGACAGGCCACCTAGTCAGAGCCAGGGAAATGCAACAGTGAGCTAGAACAAACTAGCTCCTCCTGCACCCTTCCTGCAGCCCTTGCTCCCCTAACTTTCCGTAGCTCAAGTATCTGGTCACAGTTCAAAACTACTTCACTAAAATGGACAAATCCCAGAGAAAGAGCTAATGAAAGGGGAAAAAGAAAAAGGGCTAATGAAAGTACCCGCTCTTTAGGGCTCAACATTTTGGACCACCTCAGGTAACACTGGATGCGTGAAGTTTGGATAGGGAGTGTAAAGTACTTTCTTATTATATAAACTTGACTGTGAAGATACAGGTTCTAGAAATTCATGCAGTGTTTTCAAAAAGCATTTAGAGTAAAACATGGATGTATGATGAAATTCATCCCTATTCAACATTCAAAGTTTTGCTTAAACCTAAGCAAATGCTTAAATTCATTACAGTCAGTTTTGATTAAACATAAGAAAAAATCGCTATCTGAGATGCTTTCTTGAAAACATAGCAAGACCCAGCTAACAATACCTCAATTCAGATACTAAATACAATATCTGGCTGTAATACAGAAATAAGGAAGCAGACCTAGTTGATGCAATTCATAGTAAATACACCTTTCATGTGCTGCTTTGCTGGTATCACTACATAGAAAATGCAGGCACTAATTAGTAAATATTTTTCACAATGTTAATACTTATCTTTCTGTGCATTAGGTACCTTACCATTCCTTTGACAACTGTTTCTCAAAGGTAATAAAAAGTTAATTTAGGTCACAGGAACCTCTTCTCCTAGCCTGAAACTCTACAGTAAAGATCTAAAAGATAAATTGAATGCATTGAACAGTAGCAGTTTAGAAAGTGATGTCTAAATGGCACCCTTTTTGCACTTTTTTTTTTTTAATATGCATACAAAGATGTTAGTACAGAAGAAGGCTAAAAGCTGTGCACCAAAGAACCACAGTCAAAGAACACTGAATTGGCTGTACTGAGCAGAATAAGCCTCCCCCCACCACCTTTTTTCTTTTACATAAGTAATGGCCAGTCGTTGATACTCGCCGAAAGGCTATACGAAGCTGAGCATGTGTGGTGTGACACTCCTGTCTATGTACTCTCCGAGGTTCCAGAGGTTTAGTGCGATAAGCCTAAAGGTGGCTTCCAAACCATTTTATTTAGTGTCCTACAATGGAACCATCTTTCATAAGAATTGACTAATTTTAACTCCTTTATAATTTGACTTCCTTGATGTAGTGCGGTAATGTGTTCTGCAATTTAATAATGCATGCCACAGAGAACTCCTTCCTTTCATTCATTTTAAACATTGTCCTATTTTCACCAGAAGCCCATTAGGTCCTTACTGTGAAACAGTGGGAATTCTCATCCCCCATTTGCATTTCTGTATTATCTATAGTCTTATATACTTTTATCATACCTTTTTCAAGCAGCAACCCCATTATGTTTCCCCTCCCGTGCAGGCTGCTCCATACCTTTGAACACTCCTGTTGTCCTCCTCAAGGTGTCACCAGTTTTAGCGTGACCTTTGCTAGACAGGGCAATCAGATCCGCGCTCACGTTTGAGATGGGGACATCTGCTTGAGTAGTGAGGTTGTCTGTTTCGCTCCCCATTACCTTCCTAAGAATTCCTAAGATTTATTTGCCTTTTTGACTGCCACTAGGCATTTGACTGCTGTTTGCAGAGAGATAGCCAAAATAGATCCAAGATCTTTTTCCAGAACGGTAAAAACAGTGAAAGCATATATATTCTGCACAGAAACACATACCAAGTATATCGCAGCAGGAAACGTTTCCTGACAGCCCCGCAATGACGAGATAGTAAGACCTCTAGGATATCTGTCATACCAGATCAAAGCACCAAGTGAACAATGTGTAGTTACCCACCCCGATGTCCAGATCCCAAATGATACTGATCATTTGTAAAATCACAGAGGGAACTCTTTTTGCTTTTGACAGTCTAAAAAACAGGATGGCCGAGAAACACACATCCCGTTTGGCCAGTGTCCAAAAAAGCAGTCACCAAACAGACTGCAGGTACGTCCTGATCAGCAAGTCGCCACAGAAGGCTCTTCCCACCACACCACGCAAGCACTGCAGCTGGTTGCCTGCGTAGCCACAAGTCTTGTATCACTCTTGGACTGGCCGAACAGAAACAGCCCCCAACTCACCCATGGGGCGGAAAAGCTGCTTTGTCAGCTATATGAAGCCTACGGGTCATCAGTCTTGCAAGGCTAATTTAGAGCTGAAACCAGAGTCCTCAGAAATCACTGCAGGTCTCTGCATCTAGCACGCAAGATTTTGAGCTTTGGGTCCTTTGAGGGCATCATAGGAAAAAGCTGGGTAGAGATTTCTGTACAGCCCTTCTCTTAACCAACACAGGCCACACGAACGTGCGAGGGTGTGCATGCCATGCTCTGACTGGATGCTTCCAGCCTGCTTCTGCATCCAGGATGCAGAAATAATTTTTCTTATCTTCACCTGTATCTTTAACAAAGACCTCCAAACCTAGGGAGATAACAGTAACACACTACGCAACAGGCATAACTATTGAACACTTCAGATGCATTAGAGAGCAGGCATGTGTGCGTTTGTTAAAAACATAGGAAGATAAAATATATTCTGTAGAAATGCAGGACAACTAAATTCTTCACAAACCTAATAACTACAAAAAAATATGACTGTGTTCCTTTAAAAATCTGAGCTACATTTAAATCCGTCTTTTTCAGAAAACACGGTGAACATTTTTACCTGTCTCAGTGAAAACAAACAGCATATTATAAGGCCCCAGAAGTTATTTCCTTGCCAGGTTTTTCTATTTGTGTTTCCTAATTGTTTAGGTGTTTTTTCATTTATACCCAATTGAGCACTGCTACATCACTGGTTCCTTTGTACTGAGCCACTCATCTGCTACAATAACTTTTTTGTTTTCCAGTCAGTGATTCCATCTCCAAGCATCTATCATCCCGTTTTGTTACTTTATTCAATTTTACAAACTTGTCACTGTAAATTATTTGCAGAAATGGAGAGTGATTTCTCTTTACATCAGCCCTCTCCCTCCGTAACAGGCCTGCTCCAGTGACGCATTTGGCAAAGCTGGGGCAAATGGTGGGGCTCATGGTGGAAAGGACCAGCACAAGAGCACACAGGAGCTAACAAACGCCAGCATTCAAGGAGCTCTTTACACCAGCAAAAGCTACTTGTTGTAGAAACCACAGGAGATGGATAAATCTCATCTTCCCCCTAGCCATCTTGGAAAAACGCTTCCTTAACATATTTCATGAACCACACTTACAGCATAAATCCTCCTTCTACACATTAAACTTAAAGGAGAGAAAAAACAAAAAAGTGGGACACTCATTTGAAATAGGTGAAAAATAGCACTGCTGTAGCAAACTACAGACTGTTAAACACCAAAAAGATGCACAGTCTTAGCAGGAACTAAAGAACCAACTATATATACATCAACTATAGTCTTGCTGCCTTCAAATTCTGCTCAATTGAAGCATTCCTATTAAATGGCCTTTATATACTCTTTAATTCAAAAAATGCCCAAAAAATCATTTAAATTCCCAAAGTAAGTGAATAATACCACAAAAAGTATCTTGCGCTATAAGTAGCTAATGGAAAGATATGTCTTAGATCCAAGAACATAAAATTTCAGAGGTTTGTTCCATAATGTTAGCCTCTTGTACTTCCCTACATCTGTTTTGCATATCTTACACTTCCCAAGCAGTGCAAAAACTCAAACTGTCTGACAAGTGTAGCTGGAGGCCTAGCAGATACCTGCTACCTCCAGCCAGCTTTTTAACCTTAACTGTGTATTAGCTTGGGTTTCCACTTATGTCTTTCAGAGGTTTCATTTATCAGTGACATCTTAGGAAGGACAGCCTGAAGAACGGGCCAGGCTTTGCAGGCAATACTGCCCGCAGGGCTGCAGAACCAGCCCCCTGGAAAAGCCCCACTCAGAGGGCCCCGAGCCAAACAGACAGGCTGATCCACAGCTCCTCTGCAGTGAGCCATGGAGACTGTACAGCCCAGGCCCCAAGTCAGCTTCCCATATTTATAAGCCATGTAAAATAACTTACATACAGTTTTGGAGGTTCCAGATGTTGTACAGTACAATGGCAGTCATCTGCAGCTGTGAGGTGCAACACTAAAAGCAAACTGACACAGTAAATATTTAATTCACTGGTGTCTTTGGACACTTGTAGCAATCTCTCTCATATAAATATTAACAAATGAATGATTCTTCTGGTCAGTGGTTTTCCATCTTGCAAGATCATTTGCCAGTAGAGGGATGAGCCACTGGAAATTTCACACCAACTGTTGCACAGCAAATATCAACTTGTTTTACTTAGTTACCTTTTCCAAAAGGCTTAGCAGTTGCCCCTAGTCACCCCTGCCTGTCCGCCCAAAAATCTGTGGACAGCTGACTGAAAAATCTCTGGGGTATGCTTCCTTTTAGTTCAGGGAAATGGTAGGGAAGGGAGGGAGGTACCTGACAACAGCAATCGTAAGATGAATGCACGGTTATGGGGCCTACAGTGCTGAAGTGTGGAAGTTAGAATGAAGTTACATGCAAGAATCGTTCTGAAAACTAATTAAACTAATTTGGCTTGAGAAGTCTTTCATTTCAGTATCCCAACGTTTACAATATTTGGAATAAATGTCACATGAACAAGGTTTATAGATGTATATTCTAAATGTTTTCTATTATTATAAAGTAAGTGCAATACCTAATAACAGTTTTAAATTATAGCTTTAGAATTACAGCTTTAAGATAGTTACAATACAAAACTGTAGAGAAATATAAACACACACGCTCATCATTATCATTCTGCCACTGGGCACCCTAGTGTATTTTTAACCTCTCAATAAATAAGTGAAGATCTTGCTGAATCACTGTTTCTTCATTCTGTTCAAGCAGTTTCAGTTGAGACACTACACTGCACTGCCTATAGCAGAGCAGAAATCTCTGTTACATTTAGTTATCAAAAGCAGAAAAAGTCATTCAGTGTTTATCTGCACAGGTAAAAACTTAGACTGACACTTCCAGAACTCAAACTCTTTCAGGAACTTGTGACTTCAGGAGTCTAGTCAGAGCTACCTTCAAAAGCAGATAATACTGAGACAGGAGATAGGCACTTGGCACATTTTTAAAATGAGATTTTCCATTCAAAGCGTGCCAGTGACAATGTTAAGGCTAGGCTCACTACAAGTCTCTGGAGAAGTTACCAGCTCACTGCAGTGTGCAGACACTTCCAGAGAAATAACCCAGGCTGCAGCAGCTGCCCTGGGCCACCACGCACGAGACAGGAGCGGTCACCAGTGCACAGGCTGCAGGGTCACATCCTCCCTTCCTGCACTCGCCACACCAGCAGCCCATCTGTATTTTCTGCCCACGCCTTTTCCACCCAAAGACGGGACTTTCAGCAGCAACAGCAGTTAAACACCCTAGTAGACAGGGGAAAGGGCACCGCCATTGCTCTGGCTCTTTAAAATTAAAGATCAAACACCTGACTAAAAGATACACTTTCTTCTCCTTTGCAGGGGTGGGGGATCAGCAGCTGTTACATGCAGGTGGTCAAACAAGATGTTCATCAAAGCCTTGCTGACATTATAACATGCAGATCATGGTTTCCCCTCTGGCCTCTGAAGCAATAATCTTGAACTCAGTAATACTTCTATCCCTCAAAATGAGCTACATCAAATTCACCATCATTTGCACATAACCTGTCAATGATCCCTTGGTAAAATCTAATAGAATTTCATTAAAAAAAAACAAAGAAACAAACACTAATACTTTACCCCTTAAATAAACCTGCCATCTTGATTATACTAGCTAGAAATGAGTGCAATAATGACTCATCGTTTTTAAGGCCAGAGATTATAGTCATCTAGTCTGACCTGCTGCATCACACAGCTATGAAACATTATCAAGCGACTCTTGCATCGTATCTAGAGACTGAGCTGCCCCATGTGCTCAGCTTCACTGAGCCAACATTTTATCACCACTTACCCCTTCAAAACATTTCTTTTATTCTCAAGTTTCTAACTTCAGGTTCTCCATTTTGTAAGGGCTTTGCCTACAAGAGTGCAGAGCTCTTGACTATCAGAAATGCTTTCTCCCAAGCCATTACACAAAGGCTGGGATGCGCTTTTTTAATCAAGTAAACTCGTCAGCTCCTTACAGCAACAGAAACTTATCAGATGTGAAAGCATTCTAGTAGCTCTTCAGTGAAAAGAGGGACTTGCCCGTATCCTCTACGAAGCCCACACGACTGAGCAGCCCACATGACCGAGCAGCACACTACCTCAAACCTGCTTACACCAGCATAGCGGGACTCCTTCTCCGTTACTGAATATGCTGCTCTCATACCCTGATCAGAGGGTAACGACCCATATTGCCTCAGACTTCCATCAGATAGGAGCATGTGTGTGAGCAGCTGTGATTTAGTAAACAATCTGCATTCCTAGAAATAGGAGCTCACATCACTGCATATGATTGCAGAACAAAAATGCTTTTTACAACATTTGCAAGGCTTATCAAGTATTATCCCAAGATCCAAATCCTTCACACATTTGTAGGATGTTCCCAGATAATTTAGATGAAAATAACTTCTCTACAGTTGTTGAAGCTTCATATATAATGTAGAAGGATTATAGCCAATAAATAGAAAAAAGTTAATTCTTAGTAAACATTAAAATCAGTTATTTTTTCTTTTATGAATCCTTTTTTTTTTAATCTTGATGTTATTGCTACCTGAGGTGTGCAGAACTCATTATTAGGACACAAGTAATCTCCGATATCAAAGATGCCACTCCATTTAGCTATCATGTTATGATCCTTGCTCATTTAAGTCAGTGCCCTCCTGCGATGAAACTCATAAGCAGGGTGTTATATATTAATCCGCATCTTAATTATTGAAAACATAGGGAGGTATTTTCCCACTGTTAGTCAGGATTTATGCATTTCTAGATTTGAAATACTGATTAGCTTCATCTTTTAGTGACACTAACATCCATCAATCAAAGGCAAACTACTTTAAACAAGAAAAGTGCCAAACTCACTTTGTCCATAATTATCAGGGATGTGAACAGAAATTCTAGTCTATGGGATGATCAAAGACACCCAAGACCTCAGAGAAAAGGCTGCATGTTCCTAGACCGCATAGGCACGACTCAGCAGGTCTGCATATACTAATTAGGATACAGCACAGGAAAAGGTCAACTTCAGAAAATATAGAGAGAATTAATACACAGTGACCTTGCCATTTTGATTTGATTACTCGTACACTACTAGAGGAGGATTTTTTTTTTATATATACTGCATTTCATTCATATTCATTTTGCCAGACATCTCTTGTAAAAAAAAAAAAAAAAAAAAAAAAAAAAAAAAAAAAAAAAAAAAAGGGGGGTTAATCCCAAGATGCATTTATCCATCAGAAAGAAAACTGTCTGAAAAATCAAGTTGTATGTTAAAGAACACATGGGGTTTTTGTTTGCCCTTTTTTTTTAAGCACAAATTCTTTTTCCTAGTGATTGTATATTTACCAGTGCTGTTCACCCATGCTTTTACTCCTCATAGCTAACTGTACAGCACGCTGTGCTGGTAGGTAACCCCACGGCAGCTTGCCTACGCAGCATGGGCTGCCACGTGGCAGCAGCCCCAGCACAGACCCGGGGGACCTGGTGGGGTCCTCTGCACCCTCAGCTCCTGAGGAAACTGCAGTGAAACCCTCGAACAGCAACCAGGCCTTCCCAAAACGTTTGTGGAGATGAGACGTTGCACCAGCGGCCTATTCCAGCACCAGGCACCGCTCTGGGGACGGCCCACCCAGCTCACAGTTCAGAGCCCCGGTTCTGAAAGGAAAGTTCTCCTTATCAGATAGGAGCATCAAAACACACAGTGATAACAGCATTAGCAAACTGATTTTTTTTTTTTTTTTTAAACAATTTCCATATTCTGTTTACAGTGACAGGCTTCAAAGCGACAATCCCTTTTAGGGGATTCCAGAAATAAATCTTACAAGCAGCACCTTCATTCTTTGAAGTCACACTTCCATTCATAGAAGACTATTGTTTGAAAGAGCCCTAAATGATACATCTTGTAAGAGACGTTGGACAAAGTCTTTGGAGAGTATAACTACACTTCTGCCAGGCAGCGCATTTCAGTGGTTCAGACCATTACTTGCCTTGTGCACAGGAGTACCATTGATGATGGGAGCTTTACCTTTGAAAAGATATGCATTTCAGTACTACAGTAGTGAGTGTACAACAAATCCAAGTGCAGGCTTTCTCATACAGAAATATCAGCCACTGCTGAACTCGTTAATAATGTAAAATCACAAGAAAGTCTTTTTCAAAAACATTCTTTTCTATTTTCTCATGATGCTTCTTGAAGAAAATAAAATTGTTGTAGATGTGGATACACATCTATAATTCATCAGTAATACAACAAAGTAGCACAGGCAATATTGGAAAGGTCTTGGTGTCTTTAAGCTTTCACTCTCTCCTGCTCTCTCAAAAAAGAGCAAAACAAACACACACACACACACACCCCACACCAACTTTTCACCACCTGAATAGCACAAGACATGCAATGCCGTGGCCGTAAGTTCAACAGAAGCCAAAACACCCAGCAAGGACTCACATTTAAATAGGAGACCCACACTCAGGACTGGCCACAGGGGAAATCTGTATTTAAGCTTCCATGTAGCCATCAATTTCTGCAGTTAGCAATTCAGTATGTGCAATGAGTCCATTTCTATTCAAGTACTGATCATTTTTTGTTTATTTAAGAGCCTAACACAGAAAAGACCCAAAAGCAAAGCTGCTTCAATTTTCAATTAATTCAAGTTAATTGGAGGAGGCAAATCTGTTCCCTAAATTTCATTGTAAGCTTGTTCCGAGTTCTGTTATTTATTAATCCTCCTTTTTGTCATGATTTAGATTATGCTTTTCAACATCCATCTCCTCTTCCTATTTTTCATACGCATTTCTAATAACTCTCAATACTCTCTTGTGTTATTTAACAACCTTCCCCAGTACTGGAGCCAGCTCAGTACCTCCACAGAATTTAGTTAGTATTCTTTATTTTCTAGGTTATTAACAAAGACATTAAATATTAAACCAGAACTAATATTATTATTAGAACTAGTATTATTCCCTGGTTAGGCATTTCTCAGAGCTTCAGCCATACCCATTTAGCATTATTCTTTGTTTATAGATGCTCTGTCAGTTTTTAGATCATATGGCAGCACCTCCATCACAGTCAATTTGAATTAGTTTTTCAAGAAAGACTTCATGAAACAGTATCAAATGCTTTACTAAAGTACAAATGTATTACATTCACTGCATTCCCTCATACACCAAATTTGTATTTCTATCAGAAAGGTAATCATTTGATATGCCTTTCATGCCATAATTTTAACTTTTGTATTTTCTAGCCAAAACATATTCACCACACTGTGCTTGCAAAATGCAGAATCATTGTACATGCAAATCTGAAAAGTAATAGTTTTGTGGTCCCAGAGGTGGAGCAAATCTTAGCTGTGTGAGCACAGACTGAACTCATTTAAATCTGATCTCCCACAAAGGATAGCTGACCCCACATTGTGATTCAGCGTATACACAAATAAATATCGGGTGATTAAGCACTCTTTGATACAATTTGTACAACTTTAAATAGCTTCGAATGCAAAGCACAGAGCTGTATGCTATCAACTCCAGTCCCCACCTGGCTCTGCATCCCATTCAATCTATACAACAAATGGGTCTTTTAATGAACACACACGCACACCAACTACACTTTTATCCTCCCAAAGCTAGATGTTACAGCTACTCCTGAGGTCAAGTTGTGAAAACAGTGGAATTAAGGCACAAATTATGGATGACGGTTCTCATCTGTTGGCCTCTTTCATTCTTGGCTTTGAAGGTGCATGTTAACATGGTCAGGGAATCGCCCTCCCTCAGCTTGCACCTGGAGGCTCCTTCTTTGATTGAAATATATTTAGAGGTATATTTGTATTTATTTTTCAACATTTTATTTGGCCCTATGAAAGTGATGGGCTACAACCCACCGTATAAACGCAGAGATTGGCTGCAGCTGAGTAAAGTTTTCATCAATACACTCCCCCACTCTCCTTCCCAGTTACACCAGTACAGACCATCTCATTTGGGCAGCTGCGTAAACAATACAAGCCAAAGCTTATTGTTTCCAGAGAGCAACCAACTTTTGCCTGAGCAACACGACTTGCGTCTCCTGCCACTAACAGCTCCATTAGCTGTGAAACAGAGCCCCAGGTGGGAGCTCTGGCTGCTTCGCCGCAAGCCCTACTGTCCCATGTCCCAAGCAAGGGGGTCACCTCAGACACACACCGGGGGGGGGGGGGGGGGGGGGGGAGAAAACACAACTCCTTGGGAAAATCAGAAGTTCGCACTAACACACACCAAGTACACATCCTGACATGTCAGGTACTCGCTGCAGTGGAATTAAAATAAGAACAAGCAAAAAAAGACCTAAAATGCTTGATGAACTTTAATACAGACTCCTCCGACATCACGGGCTGTGAGCCATGCCCAACCACATGGCAACCAGGACAGCAATCACCCAAATAATAAGCTACTAGAGCATTTCCCTTTCGCTTTGAGTGCTGTGAAGCCCTCCGGGAGCGTTCTTCCTGCCACACTGCCAGGCACTGGGAGCCATTTGCCCTCTTTGGTGTGCAGCAGCCCCCTTTGCGAGGGGGCTTCAAGACAGCCCGGCACTTCCACCTTCTCCTGCAGCAAATTCTGCGCCCCAGCTGGCTGCCGCTACTACTTGCTAGATGGCACGCTTAACTCCGTGCAAACAGTCAGGCGATCAGCTGTGGTCCCCCTTGCATACAGGTGGCAGGCTCCAAATCATGATGCCAGACTTCTTTGCTCTTCAGCAACAGGTTGAATTTGATGTCACCGCTAAAGACTTCCTCGGAGAGCAGCAGGAGCAGCCCTGCGCTGCGCCCCGGCGTTCCTGGGCCAGGCAGCGCGCTGCCGCCTTGCAAACGGACTTTCAGCGACTGCTCCAACAGCAATGCCTGAAAACACTTCTTCAGCTACAAATGCCCCAATCTGTCTCGTGTACATGACTGCATTTTTTCTGCTTTTAAAATACCGACTAACATTACCTTTAACATTGTCAAAGTACAAAAGATTGAGAAAGAAAACGACAAAAAAAAAAAATTTCCTATGCTTGGCCTTGGTATCAAGCCTGAGCAGAGGTGTATCTAAGAGCAGAAGAACCTTTGTAAGCGTACTGCCAGCCAAAGAAAAAAAAAAACCACACCAGTGAAACACTAGCTGTACTCAGCAGGATTAGTAGTAATATAACTGAGGCACTTAAACTAAATTCTTTTTAAATCTCAATGAGACCTCCCCATTAAACAAATTCAAAAAATTTGCTATATTTAAAGTTTTACCCCTCTACTGCCAGTTTTTTTTTTTGAATTTTTTATTAAATTCTCTCTAATCCTCAGATTACTAAAAAAAACCTTCATAAAAATGTTTCTAGTGTTAATTTTACACCTGTTGTTCACACAAAACACCCCAGATGTAGCAAGCATGATCAGCAGAGAAATAAAGCAGGCTGGCAAACAGACTAGGCAGTAAATAGATCAAAACAACTTGTGTATAGCCCAGTCACGCCTTGTTTAGTAATTTTCCGTGCTCAGAAGCTGAAGAGCAGAGGTGCAACAGTCAGGTATAATTTGGGTCAGCACTCCATGAACACTCTTGCATCACCCGCCAACGCACCTGAGAGCCCTTCGCTCCCAGCCCTTGCTGCTGGGAGCCTCTCACCCCGAACAGTCTCCCTGAGCCCTTACAGCTACGGCACTCCGGCACCACTTCATTACTGCCTGTTTGACTTCCAAAGAGGTTTCCCTCACAGCAAGGCGTTCAGTGGGATGCAGAGTATGAGAACACTACTACTCACCATACTTCACCACAGACTTCCAAGGGATGAATCCTAAACAGTAAATCCTATGCCAAATACTGTAGACAGTATTAAAAATACTGAATTTCTAAAGGGGGGAGGGGGGGAACAACATTCAAAAGCCTGCTGAGAGATGTTTAAAACAGACTTTGAATACAGTTCTCCCCTGCTCCCCAACCCATTTCCCTGGTACCAAAGCCTTGGGAGAAAGAACACAGGAAAAGCCCTCACCTCATGCGACAGTCTCTCCCCGGCTTAGCGGGGCACAGCAGCTACGCAGTCTTCCCCACTGCTCCTGCAGCCATTCAGAGAGCTGTGTCTATTCATCGTGGCGCAAACAATGTCACTCCGATACTTCCCTTTGTCATCACAGCTCTGATTTTAGCACCGGGGATATACCAATAGCACTGCTTCTGAACCTAACACTTCCGATTACCTTTCCCATTCCACTCTGCAGCAGCACTTTACAGTACAGCGTGGTGTATTATGCATACAGCATCCAGGGTGATAGAGCCAACAGAAAGCAGTTATCCACAGGAGCAACTTAAAAATTTACTGTGCTAATGCAAACAAATTCCCTAAGTGCAAATAGACCGTGCAATGGCATTTGATACTGTATATGGGAATTGAAAGAGTGTGATAAACATGAAGAGAAAGAGGAAACAAAATACGTGCACTGCTGATAGATGTTAAAAAGCAGAAGCATGGCCTGTTCAAAAGACACAAAAAAAATGAGGGCATCACTGCATCAGGGCCCAGTGGATGGATTTATACTCCTTCGGCGCACACTACCACAAACACACGCTCATTTACGCTACGTGCAATGTCGCAGTTATCTTTGCAAAAATTGCCAGAAATGTCACAGCAAGTAATGCCCCACAGCAGATAAAAGAAATGAAGAGAAAACTTTGTTTAACAGCCTAGAGCATAAAGTGGGTCCCAAAATATGCAAGTTTTGGGAATTGCTTCAATTAATTTTTTGTTTAGTTTTGTTCCAAGCAGAGCTCCACATGAGGTAACGTCACACTGCTGTCCAACACTGAAACGACATACGGCCACAGAGTTATGCCTTGTGATAATTTGGCAGTTTCCCACCCTTGTTTCTAATCTTCAAAAAATGCAAGTCATTTTCATAAGCTGTAGCAGTACCTGAGACCTCAGTCACAATTTGTTGCCTTTCTCCTGTCTCTTTAGACACGTGTGCTTTGCAGCACCTCCGTCACCAGCTCCCCCCCATGGGAACTGACCTATTCTTGTTCTCGTTTCTCCTGTTGAACAAATCTGCAGAGGGTGACCTCTGATGTGTCATCACTGTAGCTCTGTAATTCCGTTCTAAATGCAGATCAAAGTATAACCTTGCACTCATCTTTAGGAAGTGTATTATTTTTCCACCATACTTGTTTTCTTTCCTGTCATCCTGTTAAATTAAGGATAATGGCTAAAATACGTCTAAATCCGTATCACTGAAAATGCTCAAGTGTAAGTCAATTAAAAGTGGCCTAATGAGTGGATCCTCTTTTCTCCCCCAGTACAGTAACAAATGATTACTGCTCTTATTCCTTATGTAGACAAACAATGTCTTTAAGTACTTCTACGATAAGGAGAAAACAGCTACTGCTAAGCCTGATTTTCACCCTATGCTTTTCTTCAGATGATACTGTTCTTCCTGGTACTGTACTGACAAGTTTACCCTAAAATCAGTACAAGTTCCATTTACTTCATAAACGTCCCTCTAATTTTCCATTACCTCCTTTCATCCTTTGCTCCTAAAAGGATTACTTTGAGCTCACCACCCCATTATCTATGTATGCTGGACATGTTCTACTGGTCCTTGCAAATCCATGCTGCGCACTGCCATTTTTCCTTTTTCCAAATGCCAGGCTGACAGTTAACCTGACTTTCACCTCCAAATACCTTTCTGCTCTAGGTTTTCTTTAAGTATTTGCAATTTTCTACTACATCCACAGCATGAGAGCGCTGCCCATCCTTTATTCGGGCTGGGGTAGCTGCCTCCAACTAGCTACATCTCAGCACATTACCAAACACTAATTCTGGATTTTCCAGGAATCCAGTGTTATATTGTTGCAGATTGGAACCACAGTCTGGTTTCTTCTCAAGGATGCATTGCTAGAGAATCTCAGAACTCGTTAAATTTTTAGCCTACCTCTCTTGCCTTTATTCTTCTGTTTCTTGCCCTTCAAGCTTTCTGTAATACATTTTGCTCATTAGCCTTCTTGGCCCAAGTTAACTTAAAACTGCTAAAAATATAGAGTTTCAAAAGCTGCTCACACTCTCTCATTAAAGCTCTGCTACTGTCTTCCCATTTGAGTCACCTGTTGCTTCAGACGAAGAGCAAAGCACCTTCCAAGCCTCCTCCGGTTGCTTTTACATTCCCCAAGGAGGTTCAGTTCCAGTGAGATGCCTCTGCTTCCTCACTTTCACAGTTGGCTCATCTCGCAGTTGAGGTCGCCACTCAGACCCGCAAATCGGGAAGGAGCCTGCTTTGCTTCCCGGAGGGGTTGCTGGCCGATGAGTCCCCCATCGCCAAGCCCGGAGAGGTTCGTGTCTCGGCAGGGGATGAGCTGCCTGGAGCTCAAGTCAATCACCAGCAGCCGCAGAGGGAAACAGAGGGCATTCCCAACCCCAAAGTTAGCTAGCCAGCTTGCACACAAGAGCTCTCTCTCTCTCTCTCTCTCTCTCTCTCTCTCTCTCTCTCAAAACAAGCAAATAAAAACCAAGGCTTATCCATTTAAGTACTGATGTTTCACACCAATACTGCCAAGAAAGTTAAGAGACAAACACAAGGGGAGCCCAATCGATGGCTTTGGCCCCCAACAGCACAGTAATGCAGCGTTACAAGCCTCGCTCACCTTTGTCTTAATTAGAGCTGGGAATGAATTGGTCAGAGCCAGCTGACACTGTCTCATTGGCATCTGGTCACCCATGTGAACAGAGCTGTTAGGCTCATTACAGTTTCTAGTAAGTTGTAATAGGGACGTCAATAGCTAGCAGCAGTACTGCGACACGTGGAAGGGAGTTAAATGCCGGAAAGCTCTGGCCTCAGCGCAGCCCTCTCCCACAGAAGGCCTCCTCTCCGAGTCAGAAAACACTGCTGGATACGGTAACAGTGACACAGACAGTAACAGATTCGATTCCATTTTGATGGCAATCCAGAATCTCTATCAGGAAATTAAATCATGCTAGAGAAAAAGAAATAAATCTACTCTTTAAGAGGTTGCTTCCTAATTAATTATATTCCAGCTTTTAAAGCCTTTTACAGAGTGCAGTTCTCTCCCTCTCCCTAATATAATTATCTCATGAACAGCACTTTATGGCAAGCCTGAACTGAGAAGTCTAGCCTGGAATGCCAATAGCAGGAACACTTTTGTATGAAGCTTCAGTAGGTGTGTATAACAAATATTGGCAAAAGCAGGTAATAAAATACTACACAGCCTTGAGACAAAAGTTAATGAGACAGTAAACAGTAAGGAATTAAGAAGCCTGCGTGCACTCTGTTCCAACAGCAGAAACAAGACAAGCAGTTGTCTCCTGGTGCGGGTTTTCATAGTGATTGGGAAGTTGCAGATCTTGTTCAGGTGTCTGAATTATCGCCCCTAATTCCCTACGGCAGGGCTCTTCAACCTCCATCCCTCTGGCCCAGGCACTGCCAAAGTGCGCCATGCCTGCGGGCAGCCCCGCGTGACCCCCGCGCGCCCCCAGGACCTGCCTGCTCACAAGCCCTGCAACCCACTACTGCGGCCTTCCCCCACGGTGCTGGCGGGAGGAGGGGGCACTCGGCTACGCGGGGGAATCACAGAGGCTTCTTCCTTTCCAGAGCACTACACATACAGCTACCAGCACCCGTGTTTTCCATCTTCCTCCTCCTCACCCTTTCAATATTTGCTCGCTAACTCCTTCAGCTGGCCAGATAATCACTTTTTTCTTTTTCCTTTCCAAAAATGCAACTCTGCTCTCCCCTTCAAAAGGGGGATTCTGCTCCAACATATACATATCACCTGAAGGAGTAAACTGCTATTTTGTTTTCTCAGAAAGGCACAATGAAACACTTCAATGAGAGTTTGAGTTAAACCTTTGAGAAATTCAAGACAGATAGTCTTAATCTGAATTCTGTCCCTCCTCCACCTAATTTTACAAAGCCTTCCCTGCTCTGCAGTTTCAAACAAATTAGAAATAATGAGACTGAAAATAGATTTTTCATTCTACAGGAAATTCTGACATTTCAGATTTGTCCTGCTTTAAAAGAAACAAAAGACTAAAGCTAAGACTACTAAATCATGTTCATTTTGTATTATTAGAGAGAGTCATGTAAAGTAGTAAATCAAAATCTCAAACATGAAATATTACCTGAATTATTTTTTAAAACATACATGTTGTATTAAAAACAATGAAAGTGAAACAACAGTCTGACATTAATCAAAACAATTGGATACAATCAAGACAAAAATGAAAAGACACTTTCATCAAAATAGAAAGATTCTCACAATGGATTTTACCAAAACTGCATTTCCGCAAAAGACAATGCTGTTGTAGCTTGTGTTTTTGATCTCCTCTCCAAGCCAGCTTAACAAGCATACTAAAGGACGTTCTCCAGTGCTTCTGGCCCAACTCCACAAGAACGCCTCGAAGGTACGACAGATACCTTCTGCCATCGTTTGGCAGACAGGCACCACGTAGCTTTGAAAAGCCTTAAGGCAATATTCAGGTTTCAGGGTACTATTCCACACCCTTAACAAATGAAAGTTACTACATTTTAAATGAGTGACATTCATCTGGGCCAAACTGAATCCTGTCAAGATGTACATAACAGAGCTCTGCACGTACAAACGCTGATTTTAGCCTTGGTGCCTATGTCTTGGCCTTCACCATTTAGAGAACTGAATGGCTTCTATGCAAATACCCCATAGCAATAAACTTTTAATCCCTGACTTCCTATCTGCATCCTCCCCTCATTAGCTGCTGATTTAAGCAGCAAGGTATGCCAGAAATTTGTAGGTACTTTTTTTTTTTTTTTTGCATGATTGAAACCAGCATAAAATACTTCAGATTTATTTTATGTGAACATTACTTCATTGAAGAAATTAACTTTTATACTGCTTCTTGACCATATCAAATTGTGCATTTCTGAGAACATCCTCAATGCAAAATAAAATTTAAGGTTCTCTTTAGAGATTTTATTCACTGATGACAATATCGGCTATATCCGAGTCAGAGATCCATCAAACTATACAGTCCTCTACTTCAAACGGCCCAGAAGCTAGATAAAGGCTTCCTGCAAGTTCCCTCACATACACTCAGTTATGTGGATACTCTCTCCAAGATACTCCAGTGATGTTTCTGTGCATAGAAGATTTTACAGACTGGACTACAAGTGACCCCTTCATTAAAACAGGAAAGCTGTTGGGCAACGTAAGTCCGTAAGTGCTGTCCATTCAGTATTAATTTATACTCAACTAGTGTCATCTAAATGTCACAATAAAGCAGCTATTATATGTATCCTATAACCACAGACACTGAACTTTGGGATGGCCAACTGTCCTTGGCCAGGTCAAAGCTCCGATTCCATGAATCTGCCTTACTGCAATAATTCTTAGCCTGGGGATGTACGGGGAATATGTGCCAGCAGTTCACATCTAAAGGATCAGACTCCAAAATTAATTTTGGGAAGAGTATTGCACACATGTATCTAACTGTATAAAATCTGGGTGCCATTTGTATTTAAGTGAAGGAAAAGGAGTATAAGACTATAGCAGAAAAAAGGCAATTAGGAAAAACAGATCATAAAAATCCCACTGATTCTGAAACAGAATATTAGCACAGAAGCTACAATTTGAAAATGTAATTTTGAAAAAACACTAACTGTAATCTGAATCTAATTTTATTTTCTGTATTCAAATTTGGCTGAATACATGCTGTTAGTATTGTCTATTAAAAAGCCCCATACAACAATTTTCTAAATATCTCATTTGCAATTTTGCTCTGTAGTTGAAAAATTCTAGTACTGCAGCTGCAAAGGCTTCTAAACCTGCCTTGTTTTCTGACCATATATTCACACAGAAAAATATTTGAGCTGCTGATTTCTTTCAGCCATATTTACGTTAGACACTTCTGCTCAGCCCCCCATCCCCTTGCTCATTGTTGGGGCTTTAGGTTACATAATAGGACGTGATATAACTTAGTAATATGTAACAAAACCAGATGTGACAGGAAAAATAAAGTCTTATCATAGGTATAAAGCACTACAAAAGATATTCTCTAGATGCTATTTATTCTATCATCACATACCAAAAGATTATACTTCCATAAAAATGTAAAAAGATTTTTTAAAAGATGCTTCACTAACACAACTATAATCTCTTCTGTTCTTCTTCTTTAATCCCTCAAGATCTTTTTTAATAAGCTTCCTCCACAGAAACTGATTAAAATCTACATCTTTCCCATCTTTTGATTACATGAAATAGCACAAATAATACTTCATATAAAGTGTTAGTAATTATGCTGAAACTGTGTTTTAACAGGCTGTTTCCATAGGTTTATTTACTTCTGGATGTCCATGAGCGAGCACAGTAGGCCATTACATTACAGTATTTCAGCATCAACAGGAAATCAGAGGGCAGTACGTTGCTTACTGCAAGACAATTTTAGTATTAAAAAAACTAATAACCACCTATATCAGTGTTCGTAATTACCAACAAATTAAATTACGCTGAGACAATCTGAAATTTACTTCAAAGCATGCAGGTTTACTTACGATAGGTAAAACCATAGCTCTCCCCATTTCAGACCCTAGGGCAGAAAACTAGGCAACTCGAAGCTAACATTAGCATGAGTCATCCGTATTTAGGGGAAGAATAAAACTCTCCATGATGGGACATCTCAGCTTTCTGTTGGAGATTCTTTTAAAGGCCATTGTGGCTCTTCGGTATGATGTTAAGTCATTAGAATGTCATTTTTATTACATGCTTTTACCCTCCCTGCTTCAGTTAAGTGCAGTGCCAGTAGAGCAGCTCAGCAGCACATGGCCCTCTGCTCCTCCAGGAGAAAACTGCTCCCCTAAGCAACTCCATGGCTCTTCAAAGTCTCCCCACCTTCAGGCTATGCGGTAATCAAGCCAGGTCTCCACAAAGCAGGTTTCTCTCCACAGAGGTGCTTGCACACACCACCAAAGGGAATTCAACTTCAGAGAGGACATGGTGCAAGAGATCAAGAAAAGTTGGGAACAAACGCAGCTCCTGCACGGGGCTGCTTCCAGCCAGCTCCTGCAGTCGTGCTCGCTGCCCAGCAGGAATTGCCAGGCAGCAGTACAGCCACAGGAGTGGGGCAAGGGCTTCTCCTGTGCTCTACTGAGCTGTAGTAGGAGACTATGAGTAAGAGAATGAGTAAGCAAGCGGTCCTCAGTACCAGCAGTGCCAAGAGAGAAAACCTAAGCCTCTGCTGCACCTAAGTATACGTTATTTCCCAAAACCTTCCAAAGCAACAGTATCCAAACACAACCTATGCATGCAGGAGAAAGCTACTGGGGCTGAATTAAAAACCCTCATGCAGGGCAAAACTGCCAACTTCCTCCAGTGGAAGGTGAACACCACAGTAGATGCTCAGCACTGAACGGATGTGCTACCGAAACATCAGGAGATGTGCCAGACAAAATGAAAGACTTCACTCAAAAGGCATCACTTACTTTGAAAATACAATTCATCTCTATAAAGACCTACAGAAAAGTACAAGAGAGCAAGGAGAAGTTAACATCAACAACCTTCCTTTCATGGCTTTCCCCTTCGTTCCTTCATCAGGTCCTGTCTAGCTACTCCCAATGTTCCAGAAAAATGTAACCTAGAGGGGCATCTTTGGGATGTCTCATTCTTTGTACATCAAAACAGACTTCTGCTTGTACATACAGTTCAATATTAAACTGAAAAAACAGAAACAGATAAGCCATAAATATGCATAAAGTAAAGCAAGACCATCAGACATACTAGCGACCGTTAGCGTGCCAAAGCTCCTTGTTTCAACAGCTTGGGGATGAGTTTCACAATGGAATCCACTAATTACCTAAACCAAACAGGGGCTCAATATGGTCCAGGCTGCTCTAGCTTTCGGCAGTTCACTTTCCTCAGACTGTATGTACTCTTACGTAGATTAGACTAATCCAAACAGTTTTCAGAGTAGGGACTTGGTTTTTCTTCTCTGGTTCCCAAGTAATCCCTTCAGCATCATTGGTAAGCAGGAAAGAGTAGTCTCAGCATATAATCACACACACAAGCCAGGGTTATCCTCAGAAAAAATCCCAAACCCTTGCAAATCAAGCACCATTTTGGGTCATACAGTTGTTCACGACTGTGGGTAGTTGCAAGAGAAATCTGTCTCACAGCTACCTCATTAATAGCTTCTCAGCCTCCAATCCTCCATTGCCTGCTCCCTCACCTTCTCATCTCTTCTGACCAAGCAGGTTAACTGAGAATTAAAAAACCAAAAAAAAAAAAAAAAAAAAAAACCAAAAAAACCAGCCTCTTAAAAGGGTACAATTCCTGCACATTAACATTATTGTTCAGTTAGGGACAGAAATGTCACTTCTTACCATGGTTTACAGCTCAATTTCTGATGAAAGATTAGGATTTTAAGCAACTCTAACAATTCTGAATCTACACGTTACTAACTTATGTACGCAGTTGACTGACCAACCACATGTGTCTCCAAAGGGCAGCTCTGCAGCAAACTGCACAAGTGTGGTTAACCATTGCTTATGGCACAGCAAGGAAAAAGGGCACAGCAACCCCATGTTGCTCATCTCAGTCAACACTAAGAGAAGGGAAGATTCTATCACACTCCTGGTAACCCTGTACAAAAACCAAGTACTTCAAATTGCAGGAGGTCTGACACTTTATGCATATGTAAAAAACAGCACAACTTTTTATGCTTAATCAAAATTGACATGTACTGTGAATTAATTCATTTACTAATAGTTAAACAACTTATGATCTCAAAGAGGTAAGACTGATCCAACACTAAAGCAAGGTGGTATTTGTGCCTCGTTACGAACTGTTTAAGCACTTTACAAAATATTTATAAAGTTATCCAGATGATTGTTTCTATTTGATAGTCTTAGAAGAGAAGTCTAATATTAATGAAGTTGCCAGAGTTGCAAGGTTCATACAGATGTCCTCTAAAAACCTAACAAGAAAATACAAAATGCCTACCATGTTTCTTACAGACCAATGAACTTATCAGCTTATCAGGTGGTTAAAATTTGACTGATGTGATCAGATTCAAACCAACTACCTCATGCGAAGAAGGGTTTCTCATTAGCAGTCCCCTGAAGCAGCTCCTGGTGGAGAAACAGTTTGCTTAGTGCCTTGTTCCTCAGATAATTTTGTCACTGAACAGGGAATTTCCATCAACATTATGTGAAGCTGAAATAACAGCTCAGTGAGGGAGAAACCCAAAATAAGAAAAAGGCTAAACTCAATGGGCCCTACAAAACAGGCTGTACACATATTATGAATAAAACTCTGTACTAATGAGTTTCCAAGCCTTCATAAACCCCAGTATTTGGCAAGGAGTACTCCATTTCGCATTTTAACATCCTCTGGCATTAACTGTCATGCTTTAATAAAACACAGAATGCAAATCGCATCCCCAGGAGACGATGCCTCTAGCTGCTTCTCTTTCAACGGGCCAGGTTGGAAAGCGAGCACCACAGCAGCGCAACACCGACCCAGGACAGCCATGCACCTCGCAGGGCGAGTTGCCCATCATGGCAGCAGCACCACTTCCCGGCCACCGCTCCAAGGGGCAGCCCCAAAGGAGGCTGAAGGTGCTTACAGCTAGGCTCCCTGTGGGTACAGGAGAAGCCATCTGTCTCCCTTGTTGTCTTCCTTGAAAAGTAGGCTGCATTTGCTAAAGACAAACCAGCTTCATTAGCCAGGCTCTTCTTACACAGATTTCACTGCCTTCAACTCCAAGGGCTAAATCCTTACTCTGAGGCCTTGTCCACACTGCAGTTTCCCATGGCGCAGCCCCACCAACTGCAGAAAACAGGAGCTAGCCCACTTAAGGCAAACAGCAGCAGATGACACTTTGTTCATGTACTGTTTAAAACTCACCTTAGCAGACAACACCATATAAGAACTGCATTTCCATGTAAAACCATTTGTCCAGCAACTGCCTGCCTCCCTACTGAGAAACTCGGAAAAAATACAGAAAATACGAAAACCAAAGTCACACTGGTAGAGAAAGAGGATGGACTTCCAAGCGTTACATCAAAATATTCAGTGCATCTCTCTCTCTCAAGTCTCCCAGCTCAGGGAAATCAGACATGCTTTCACTGCAAACACCACCGAAGCATGGGAACAGAACCAAAATCTGGGGTTTGGGTCAATAACCTAATCTAGAAAATTTCACCTTCCAAATTGTGTTCCCCTAGCAGTTTCCAAAGGTGATGCAAAACCACATTTTTCAAACATAAGCCTGCTTTCAAGAGACTTGTAATCTTACAAGGTTTTTTTGTTTGTTTTTGTTTGTTCTTTTTTTTCTAAATAGAAAGACATAGACATTCTTATTCTCCAAGTTGGGGGGCAGAGAAGGAAATCACTATTTGCTTAATTATGCATTTAGTTTATTATACATCGATCCAACAAGAACTCTTCCAAGGCTGCTTCAAAAAAAAGATACAGCTACTACATAGGAAAGATTTGTTATATGTCTTAGGAAAGGATCTCCTCTCACCACAGCTAGTTCACCTGTCAGACCTGAAGTGCACCATATACAATGCACAGTGCTGGGAATCTGTTGAAGAGTCCCACTTTGACTTCACTAGTGATTTGCGGGGCTGCAGAACTCTACAAAAGTAGGGGAAAATCCTCAAAGGAGGATAAGAATTAGTCTTTCATATGAAAAGAATCTGCCCAAAAGACCAACAGAAGTGTGAAAGGGACAGCTCTTCCTACAGTCCGTATCATGGAAAATGGATCTACAAATGGAGGGGATATATACATTATTTTAAAATATCTGAAGCGCTGACTTCTACTATCACCATCAGGATATCTTTCTAATTATTTTTTTTTAACTCAAGACTCTGTATTTAGAGGCCCTGCCAGAAGTGCTTGAATGCATAAGTTCATGTTTGTTCTCTTTATGCAACATTCCTCCCCATCTCTCAGGATCGTCTGCGCCATAAGGTAATTCAGCACAAGACTCCCTGCAGCCATTCTTCAGACCTGGTTAAAACCGCACTATAGCTTGTTCTTTTCAGTGAAACATTTCACTGATGCTATCAGCATCTCTGTGGCTGACAGAGACATGCAGTACTGTAACTGCTAAATGAAGAGTGAGGGAAAGGCAAGCTTTAGAGGAAGCATCTGTTTCACAGGGAAGATGTAATAGTTTCTATAACCAAAATAAATACCAGTGAAGTGTTAGATGCCTTTAAGTCTTGGGTGGCAAAAACAAAGAAATCTTCAATTAGATATTTCACAGGGTTCAAAAGTTGAAGAAATCATGTATCAAAAGTTCAGCCCTTAATTAAAAAAAATAAATAAAAAGAACGTTCATCATTAAGGATCATTCATAATAAATATCTTGATCTAAAATTCTTAACAGATAGGGACTTTTCAGAGTTTTTTCACAGGGTAAAAAGAATATTATTTCACTCAGGCATCTGCAACTGTATGCGCCTTCCTTCTCACTAGGGAAAAGATTATACAGTTTAAGTAAAATACAGAAGAAAGACTCTATGTTCAGACAAGCATGTCTATGAATGCTAAATAAGGGGAGGATGCTCTGAAGCCGGTGAAGTTCTTGGAATTTCCACACTGGCCATACAGCATACGTAACATCAGCCCAATATTAATGAGCCAGAATAAGGAGACTGGAGTGCCTACATATCAGAGCTTTCTTTAATGACTTGATAAAAGAACTATGCATTCAGGTGCTTTAGGTCAAGTTTCTTTTCAGGCAAAAATGAGGGAGGGGAAAAAAAAAAAAAAAAAAAAAGCAAAAATTGAGTCTCTGAACATATTCATTTCTTTGTTTCATGCGCTGATTCAAAACCTGGCCAATTGCTACATGGTGATTGATTTGTCTAGGCTTTGAACTGCCTCAACTCCAAGCAAAATATTATATTCTAAATCACAGCGCAGTTAGCAGTACTGCAAAATATGCAAAGTTGCTTTTCTGAATTGGTGCCCTCATCATTGATAGGGGGTTCTGGCAATGGTGAGCCTAAAGCTCTCGTGGACTTCAGCAGAACTGCAGATTTTGTACCTAAGGGCAGGGGATGGGAGGGAAGTGGGACAGGAGACAGAACAGAATCCCATCTACAGGTGGGTTCCAGATCCTCTCTCCAAATCCTTTAGCCTCAAGTAATACCAATGAAAATATCTATTTACACCTTTCAGTATGGTTTCCCCCCTGCTTCACCCTCATTGCTTTGGGTTTTATTTCTCTAGAAAGCAAGATAACTTCAAATTACTTGCAAACAAAAATATTTGCTAAATAACATCATCCAGGCACTCATTCTGCTAACAGGAACCAGCACGCATCTTCTCCAAATGTTCCCAAAATCCCATTTGGCTGATTAACATGACTCCACTCTAGTGAGCTGTCAGAAGAGACCAGTTTCGTTTGCAAAATAAAAATGCTGATTCCAAAAGATGTGACTGTACTGACACAGATAAACATCTGCACCACCTAGGGCAAATAATTGCTACTTCGGTAACAAACTGGAAGATTAGATGCTTGTTCTTACACATCCTGATCTGCCTTAGAGTTCTCTTAACCAAACCAAAAGGTATCCTCCACATGTGCCATGCACTTTTACACGTATGTTCAGACCACTTTTTTATTGATCATCATTCTGCTGAAATAGAATACCCCACTTTACTCTGATTAAATATTTAACATACGTAGAGAGAAAAGCAGGAAATACGTTAGTGCTAAGTCAGTTCCTGGGGCTTTGTTTTATGCAATCCCTAGCTACAATCCAAGAGAAAAAAAGATGAGCTGCTAATTAAAACCACATATAGTTCAGTTCACTTCCATCTAAGTGATATATGCATTTATTCACATTATGCAGCCACCATACGGAAACCTCTCTGAAAATTAATTTAAATGAGTCCCTGAAGTCAAAGATGATGGCTTCTGTTTTATGAATTTACACACTTGTCCCCCCAAACCCCCCAAAAAACATTCTGAAGACAAAAAAAAATACTTTCTTCCCCTCTGAGTTGGCTCTTTTCCTACCTACTTGCTATTTTGAAATACTTAGCTTCTAATCAAAATAATGAAAGCAGAGCTTCTGTGCTCAGAGGTTTTCATTTTAATAAGTAAGGCAATTTCCATTTAAAATGTATGTTCTGTCATGCTTCCATAAAACAAAAGAACATCACTTCTCATTTAATGCAGATGCTGAATTATCCAGGTTCATAGCCCTCCACAAAACCATGGAACAATCTCGGCTTGCTCACTACTCCCCTCAGTTACCTTCCTTGTCCAGCCTGAGGTTTGACTGCAAAGTTCACCCAGCTCTTAGTTTCTATTCCTAAGTCTGACTTGGCACATGAGCGCTCAGAGGTTGCTGTCTCTCCTTCTCCTTTTACATTACTTTCCTCATATAGGCATGTTTATGACCTTAAAGTTTGGGGGGGCAGGGGGGGAAGTAAGCAATTTGCTATATTCAGAGGAAAGATGTGGAGTACTGTTGTTAAGAAATCAACTTATGCAGCAACCTGCTTTGTCAGTGGTGCAAAGCCTTCTCCACCATTTCATCCTGTTGAAAAAAAAATAATGCAGATACTGAAATGAAGTTATAGATTAAAATTTCATGTTGCATTTCATAGAAAATACCTTCTTAGAAACCTCCTCTTTAAACAGCATAAGTAACTTGGCAAAGAGAATTGATAAGCCTGTTTGTTCCATGGTGTAAATCTTTAATTTCATTTGCTGCCCTTGTTACTCTGACCCTAGCAATATTCCATAAATATTTAGGTAGCTTTCCACCAGCGTGCTTTCGGCTTCTGAATGCTAATGTAGCTGTAGCGAACAGGAGAAGGAATTGCTGTAATGGGCCAAGGGAACTAGCTGTGAATATCTAACCTGCTGTTTGTCAGGCACCCTGTTTGTTGGAATTAAAGCAGTCATTACTAACACACAGGAACCCATCACATTCTTAATGAATTGAGGCTATGTTGGAAAAATAATACATATCTTTACTTGAATAAGCATTAATGTTGTAACAACCAAAACAAAACACAAAAACAAAACAAAACAAAAAAAGTCAACCAATAGCTGTATAAAGCCTAAGGCTAAAAACAGGAAAACAAGACTGGCATGCATACAGATAATCTTACCAGGGAAGAAATCAAAGAGTTTCTGGTTTACTCTGCCTCTCTTCATGGTGACTGACATATTATCAACAACTTTGAAAGTATCCTTTGACATCAACACAGTCAAGGCCCAAGGACTTGACCTTTACAACCTGTATTCCCCGACTCCGCAGCACCCCAAGCACATCAGACTTCAAATAAAGGATTTTACAAGCCCACTCTCGGTAAAGCGGTGGTGTGCGGTAACATGGTGAGCCTTCCCAGCGCTCCACGCCAGAAGAAATGCAAGCTTGCAGAGAGTCACAAAATGCCCCTTGTTCCCTTGGTCAGTGGATGCGGCATCCACATTCAGTCTCCAAGGGGGCAGGGTCATTCAATCCATGAAGAGGGATTCCCCTGCCAGCTGGCCAGGTCTATCAGAGACACCAGATGTAGAAGCAATTATTTGCCATTCCCGGCAAAAAGAGAAATGCTGAGCATAAGTAACCATTAGTACTGAAAGAGAGGCAGTGGAAGAGATGCCAGAATTCATCTCTATCTTGGTCCCTGCTTCTGCTAGGATCCTTATCTGGGCTTTAATCACTTCTTGTCTCCACTACTGAAATTGCCTTTAAAATTATCCTGTTTTATTGCTCTGCTTTCACAACAGCAGAAAGGAGTTGAGAACAGCACAGCATGGCACTGCTTGCTCCAGAAAGCTCATATACACCTTAATTCGCCTTGAAAGTTAAAAATTCCCTCCTTATTTTAGAGGCTGTTCTTTGGCTTCTCCTGCGAATCCAGACCTAGCCCCCTTACTTTCCCCCTCCCCATACCCTGCTCCTTGCCAGGGGCTATAGAGAGTGGAGATTCAAGTCCCAAAGATATGCCTTTCTTTTCTTTAACGTCCACTAGAATTCATTAACAGAGAAGCTCAGTATTTATTTATTTTTGGTATCTCCTTTGAAAACAATGGCCAAAACAACTTACACTAAGGCTGTAAGTATCTTTTCCTGAAGACTCTGGCCACAAAAAAAATGAACAAGCAAAGATGAAGCAACAAGTCCAACATGATATTTAATCAAAGTAAAAAGAAACTACTTCCTTCACTCCACATTAAGAAGCACTTCTACATGTGGAAATTACTCTTCTTCAAGTAGCAACTGAATTGAGCTGATAGCCCAGCCTCTGCTCTAGGGCTTAAAGCTGACTTGCTTCGGCTGACATTCCCCCCCACCCCCCCCCCCCAGCATGATATTTCTTCTGGTGCCAAAAGCAGAATGCATTTCTTTACAGAAAACACACTGGGGGCATAAATATCTGTAAATTCACTTTCTAACTCCTCTTCTTCCAAAGGGCAGTTGGCAGGTTTCCATGACACAGGACTGTAATTACCAGCAAGAATGGGATTGATGGCTCACCTAAATTGTTCTGAAAACTAAGGCTACTTCTCCCTTTAAACAACTTTTTCTTCTTTTTAAACTGAATTTTAAGCAACTCTTAAGCCACTACAAGACCATCTGTCAAGCATACCATAGTGGGGTACCATTTTATTCTTGGAGCTCTATTGCATGAAAATGAGCAAAGCACACAACAGAGCTCACAAACGCTATGGCACACAATAAAGAAAAGTAGGCTATCTTTACCATAAGTTTCAGTCACCACTGAGATAACAAGTACCCACTGAATACAGCAAAGAGCATCAGTAGGTTGGAAACTTCATTTTGTTACTGAAGTAGGAGAGCTTTGTTGCAACTGAATTGCAGGTTCTCTTTTGTAGATGAAGTTCAGCAGTAAACTTGAATAGCTGTTATTTGCTATAGCGTTGTTACCAAGAGCATCTTTGTTAGAAGACGTTTTCTTGTAAGATGAAAAAGTAGTTAGGAACTATTTCTCAGAGTACATTGATCCAGATGAAAAGCACAGTTGCTAAATAGACCAGAGCTTCAGAACTCGAATGCGTGTGTAAGAACATAAAGGCTCACACAACTGAGCACTAAATCACCTTCCAGTGACAGATCTTCCTCCCAGCATTTACACCTAAAATCAGGATCTTACACCTACTGCTGTCTGAAGAAAGATTCTTTTCAACTTTCAACTCACTTAAGTCTTCAGGGTCTCTATAAACTGCAAATTATCTACTCAAGGTAACATGCTTATACACACAACCACAAAAAATTGATATAGTAATCAGTAATAACTGAATCACAAGACATTTTCCTCAAATATTGCCTGTTCAACCCTGTTATCAAGGAGATTTAATGACGCATTGGGAAGAGTTAACTGAGAATTTTTTCACCCTGAAGAGCTTAAGATAGCAGATAGTCTCAATAGTCGCAAATAATAGTCTCAAACCATGGTAGCTTCTTAATGATGTATCATTCAAAAGTGCTCTGCCCAGTTGTTTTCAATCTCTGCCTGCACAAATGACCCAGCTGTTTCCAGGCCTCTGCAGGTCTAAGCAAGGTTCACTTCGTTGGAGAGTTCTCTTAAAAAGAAGAGTTGCTTTCACAGCTTCTCATTCCTCTCCCATACTACACCGCAAAACTGCCCTGTGAGAACTAGCTTTACTTTGTCCTTATACATACGCATCAGCTGCGCACTCAAGCTCAAGCTCTCTTTGGGCTCTGTCAGGCTTGCGCAGCTACAGACCACAGTGTCTTTCCTTCCCTAGCAGCCCGTACTCCTCTCCCCCTCAGAGATTCTGATTGCTGGGCTGCAGCCAACTATGACACTTCGCAAGGTGAGGAGGTTTCAAATTTACAGGCCTCTGTGTCAGCAATTGTGACCAGCAGGAGATTCTCTGTAGAAAATGCCAATTAACGCAACAATATGCCCAACAGATTTTTCCTATGCTTAGATCAGTTTTGGCAGACTGAGTTGATTTAATCTCAATTGTGGGATTACAGTCACAACTGATTCTCTGAGCTGCTATCTTAACCCTAACTGTAGACTTGAATTCAACCTACCGTATTGTTCTTCTCCCAGAGCACTCCCAAGTTCTGTACTTCAAATACAGCTTGAGCATCCGAGGCAGAACTACCATCAACCACTTGTGATGTCAGTAAAGCGTCACTGCAGTAAGAAAAGTGAATAAAGCACCTGGTAGTACATTTTTAGACCCATTATATGCCTTTCTGCCAGAAGCTCCTTGAATCCACATAGAAAACAGCACAACAAATCAGACATATGCACAAAGTTCATAAAATAATGATGTCTTCCAGCTAAGTTACATTAATGTCATACTCCTGGAATGATATTTGACCTTCTCAGTTATCTTCTACATCTGATTTTATACTGTAGGGCTGATCTAGTCCCTTGAAAGGGGTCTTTCTGCGAGCTGTCCTTTGTGCTTTCAAACAGTATCTATTCAATGTGGTTTGCCTATGACCTGTACCCACACTCTGTTAGATACACGAGAAGAAAGGAGCCAAGATTGTATTAAACTGCTTTTATCTGCAAGTTTCAAATTATGTGATGCTAGAAAACTGCATTTAAATTCAGCACTTAAAATTCCTTATGTCAGCACTTAAATTCTTTGAGGCATGAATGAGGTGTTAACTCTATTGCTGCATTGTTGTTTATTATAGGAATAGATTTTTGTTGAAGTAATTGAGTTTCATAACGGGCTAATTCTTGGAGAGTGGGAATTCAATGAGCCTGAAATGCGTGTCTGAATTACCAGACTGCAAAGCAGCTGTACCTAAAAGCAAACAAGGTCAAGCCAATGGTGGGAGTCCTCTTAGGTAAGCCTAAGTTTCAGACATGACACACAAAGTAGAAAACAAGCAAACTGCCAGCATCTTTTACAGATTATAAGATGAAGAATATAGGCTAAGTAACTAGTTTGAGACCTGATGTAAACAAGTAACAGAACCAAAATTTCAACGCAGATCTTCAGGCAGCAATTTTGTTTCTTAGCTGCAAAATACTTAAAATGGAAGGATAATTATTTTAGGTGTTTATGTTATAGCAGGCATGATTCAGGTTGACTTCAAAGCTTTTATTGTATCCACCTTTTCTCCCTTAGAAAGTTATTCTTATTAATATTTCTCCATTGGGTTTATTTTTTTTGATTTCTTCTTCTTCAGCTGTTGTTGAGGCAACACCTCCAAAATCTTTCTAGGGTGCTTGCTGCAGTGCTGAAAACATCTCGCTGCATCAGACTGGCATCTAGAAGACACGTCCTACACACAGCCTCCTGGTAGAAAGGGAGAGCAATGACAAGGAAGGAGCCGAGCAGCAGCGCGTGTCATCCCAGAACACCTGAAGTCATACCAGCCTTCTGATCTTCCAGACACTGCAGTTTCCTGCTTCTTCTCGGTCACACAACAGCATAGCAAAAGCTAACAATTCAAGATGTTCATGCTCTACATCTGCCTTTTACTAGTTTAAGAATTATGCAAGACTCAAGACTTACATGTTTAACAAAAGGCACATCGTGTGGCATATCTATATGTTGAGCTTGAGCTCTACTGCTAAATAATTCAAATATTAAAATTAAAAATATTTTAAATAATTGACTTTTCACCTTTAGACTGTTAATATTCAACTTTGTAGCCCCTTCTACACTTCGTTTCTGACCTAGGAGTACAACTTTCCTGCAAATATTGACGGGAATTTTTGAACATAAGTAAGTTGACAGCGATGTCTTCAGATCATGAAAATATTCAAATTGATACTCAGCTACATTTTTCAAAAGAGATCTGTAGCTATATCCATGCAAATCACTTTTGTACTCAGCCTATCGTATTCATACAAGTTCTTTTATAGACTTGAAATCCCTCTGTGGTAGATTTTATTATTTGTTCCTTGTTACATTAGCACTGTTATGCCCTTGAAAATACCCATGGCGCTAGTTTCCAAATCTTTTTCATGTCATCTATCTCAACAAGAGAAAACAACATTTTTCCTATAGCTCTTGAAAACAACAATACGGACACAGGAAAGTTTGTGGGGTATGCAGAAGATTCATACAAAAGAAAGCGAGAGGGGAGAAGGAATATAAAGACCCCAAACAAGGTGTTCTGAGGGGAGACATGACTCAAATACATGGTTTAAATAAGTATGTAAAGGATGTTGAGAACTTTGATTTAGAATCAGTTTCATAACAGTAACAAACCTAGCATGCCGTGTTGGGCGTGATGTTCACCTCTCCTACAATTCAAAGAAAAGTAAGTTTTAGAGGGTCTAGGGGTGAGCAGCTATTAGAGAACAGGCACAGGCACACAGATCACCCTTAATAACAGTAATAAAAAGAACATACCTATTTTTGGTCGAGTGGTAAGTAATAAAAGTCTAAGAGATAATGAATCCTGTGACTTCTTCGTGAACATGCAGGAAATTTTAAAGCTTGCTACACATTAACAAAGACACCATTTTTTTAAAATTTGCTTTGTTTTTTATGATAATAGTTAGACTGTTAAACAATCTGAAAATACCAACTACCAACCTAAGGTCCCTTTAGCAAAAACATCTTAATTTTAAAAAGCAAGCACCCATATAATTAAAAAAATAACATTCTACAAACACATCCAGCTATGTTACTGCAACCTTCTCTTCAAATTCCACTACAAGTCTTCATATCGTACATATTTTGATTTAATTGCCACATCAAGTGTTTTCTGGAAACCTTAAAGCATGAGTAGAGGTTACTGAATTCAGCTGACAACACTCATTTTGCTTCATATGTGCAGTTTTTCTTTGCAAGCGTAATGAAAATCAGCATTAGAGAGAAGGTGAAGTTGCCCATTCACTTCAAGGCTCCCAGGGGCGCCCGTACAAGGGCTGGCGGCTCCTGGAATTCCGTCCCAAAGCGCAGACACAAACATCTCCCCACATTCAACTCATGTTACTAAGCAAAGGGCAAGATGTGACTCCATGAGATTCACAGGCTGTACAGAGCGTTGAAAAGACTGTCCAATTTTAGAAAAACATTCAGGCAGGCACTTAATCTTACCCTTACACACAAATAAGTCTTATGGGGTTGAACTTGACTGAGGTCGAGCTCATCATCCTGTTAGTACAGCCAAAGTGTAATTCCTAGCACGTCAGACCGAGGCCATGTCTGAATTGTCTGTCCTCCCAATGAATCTATAACACTGAAGTACAGAATTAGCAGCCTGCATGATTATTCTTACTGAAAGGTAGGAAGAAAGAGTACAACAAAGAGCCAAAGCAAGCTGCTCATTTTGTTCCTGCGCTAGAGAGTGGTCTAAAGCACTTCTAGGCTGTAAGAGCTGCAGGCTAGCCCTTCAAGCTAGGATAAAAATCAACAGGGCTTACACCATTACACAACAACCTAACCAGCTACAAGACCAGCTCGAGGACTGCTGAAATGAGGTATAGACTGAGCAGAGACAGAGTTCAAGACACAGAGAGTCAAGCCTACATCAGGAGCATCACTGGCCATAGATTCCCTCCCCCAATTACAATAGCTGAAGTGTTGGGTTTTCCTTCATTTTCTTTGTAACTCTTTCTTCTTTACTAGACCATGATGGTTGGTGCCTTATGAAGCTGCCCCAGGAGGACAGCTCCTGTAGAGAATTGCCCTGACCCTCTGCAATTACTGCACTCTTTCTCACATCTCCTCTTCCTGAGGAAGGGCGCCTGTATTTAGGCAAAGGCAGTACAGATCGCAAGGCCAAGACCAGCTCTTGCTGAGCATATTTTAAAAGCCCTAGCTGTCCATGGTTTGACTCTGCCTACAGTTCACACTCCAAAAGACTGTTTCCTTGTACCGTATTATCCCTAGAAGCTCAAGCTGAGCTCCTGGCTTTACTTGCCACGCGGAGAGCGGCTCAGCACACTTCTCTGAGCTGTAGAAAGGAAGATATTATGGGAAAATTTGATCCAGTACAGTTACCTCTTTGAGCAAAGCCCAGTTAATTTTGTTAGAGCAAGACAAACTTTCCATAGAATCTTGTAACCGCCATAGAGACCTCTGTTTAGGATGAAGTCCCTCAACTTAAGAAAAAAATAACCACTTGACTTAATTCTAGAGACTCTTCAGAGAGCATTCTGTATTGTGCTATTGCTTTCATCCCTGTTAAATTCTTAGGCTTCACTAGTTAAATGTTATGCAATATAAACACCACATGTTTATTAAGGAAAAAACACATTTCTCAAGTCATTCTTCATTACTCTGTTAAAATTTATTACCAAAATCCAGATACGTGAGTTTTTCCTAGTCAGTGGGGCATCCCAATACAGATTGCTGTTTAGCACAAATGGCATAATTCCATTTTTATGATAAACCAAACCTAGTTAATCCCTAGATGTATCTCATGTTTTACGCTGCACAATGATCAGAGAACAAGAAATTGAAAGAAATCCAGATTTTGTGATAGTTTTATTTCTTTTGGCATAACGCACATGGAAAAGGATGATCTCGAAAGGTGAAATTGCATGGCATGTGTCTATTAAAGTCTCCCTCCCTCAGTGCACGTACTACCACAAGCAGGATTATGTCTAATAGTTTTATGCAAGTTCCTGAATAGCCAAGTGATACTACTGGAATCAAAGGACCAATAGTCCTAGGCTAAATAAAAACATTAAGATGAAACTGAAAAAATTATTCTGTTGAATTACTTACTACTGGGGAGTAACTACTAATTAACAAAACTGTTGTTAGGGAAGATTTAATCCTTAGAAATCAAGCTCAGTATTTTTAAAGTATGTAACAGCAAATTGGTTTATTGTAATAGTCATATCCCCAAACCAGTTGGGATCAGTAATAACCTTTAAGAACTCAATCCATTCATGTTTTTCAGGAGTCACTGATATGTATTGAAAGTATAGAAACTAGCATAAGCAAACCAAAATAATTCACTAGTGATATTGATAAAAAAGCCAAAAGCAACTGAAAGTCCACACACTTATTTCAAATGGGACATGTGGCTATTTAACAGTCTAGAAGTGGCTTAAAAAGCAACAAACCGTATGTCAGAGGACATGAATCAGTAGAAGAGCAATTGTCTGTTAAGAGCAATAATGATTCAGATGTTATTTCTGTGACTTCTCTGATACAGATTGAAAAGGATAGATACTGTGAACACAAAATTGTACTTTCTGTAGCTTAAAATTCACTTAGACACTTTGCTATTATACTAACCAAGACAATATTGTCATGGTCTAGTCTAACCTTGATCATAAATCTTCATCTCTGGCAGAACTTAGAGTAGACTTAATATGCATGTCCTCATCTAGAGTACAAGGGGATTTTTCAAGGATATGTACCAAAATGAATCATCTTTAGATTCTTTTCCCTTATTGTACCAATAAAGATATTTGGAACCTGAGCATACTTCAATTTCAAAGATTATTGTTAGATAACTAAATTGAGATAGTACTTATCACAGCTTTAAGTTACATGGGCTGAGCTAATGAGATCTATACATGTACATTTTATGCCCTGCTGAACCAGGTTAATGAATTTCATAACACATTCAATGGATATACCTCCCAATTTGCAAAGATGTTCCACCTCCACTTCAGAAACATATTTAACTTTACAGATTTAAAAGGAGTAGTAGTGCTGAAAATTGCAAGTTTGATTCCTTGGAAAACAGTTTGAGTTTAATTAGGTCTATCCCATTGATTCAGTTTAAACATTAAACTGCACATCTGTAAATGGCTCCTAGAAGACACTCATAGGAACAGAGAAATGACTTTTAACTGTCTTTTTCTCTCTTAACCCACTCCATACACTGTTTGAATAGTAAGAAGCATCACACAAATATGAAGATCATATTCAGAAAAATCATATTTACATGCATGCTTTTCAGCAACAAATGGCTTTAGAAGTGGTGAAAGTGTATATAACACACAGCCCCATAGTCACCGCTGTTACTTGTGGTAATTATAAAATACAGCATGACAAGGTCCTCTGTGCTGCTGGTCTTGCTACTATTACACTGTTGCTGTTTCTAGGGTAACCCACGTTCTGCTCCAGACCGAACAACGCAGCTATTGTCTTTAGAGACCTCATGCCTGACTATTCAACTGTTTGAATTGCAATGTGCTAAAGACTAGCTCCGACTCCTGGAGTAGCGTTAACGAAAATCTGTAGGGCAACAACGTGCTCTGTTCTCACACAGAAATATGAATTGTGTAAGAAGTTGACAAGAAAAAGTCAAGAAAGCTCTGGCACTTAATTTTCGTTTCCCTTCCCTCCCTGTCCCTCTAAAAACAAGGGCTGAATGTTTTCCCTGCTCAGGTGTCTGGTGGCTATTCTTCACCAGGAGAGAAAGGTGAACTGTAATGCAAGTAATTCAAGGTGAGAAATGAATGAAAACCTGGGTTTAAATGTGCCTCACCTCAGTTACTGGTTGTGAGCACAGGTACACAGATGAATTAATTCACTAGCTCCAACAGTCTGGTCCCTACCTATGTCAGTGGACTGTTTAACGAACCACAACTCCGACGACAAAAACCCCAGAGTCAGAGGTTGCTCGATTGCCAGCTTCCTGAAGCGCCAAGCTGCGCTAGCTACTAGGGCAAACAAGCCCATTTGATTTCCCAACAAGATGAAATTCTGAACTCCCCTGGAAGCACAACAAGCTCACCATGGCACTGTTTGACCTGAATGCAAAGGTTTGCAAAGACCATGTTGGAGATGCAGCTGCTTAACTAGACCTCTTCACACTGATCAGAGTGAGCATCATTAAGCAGAAGCACCCTGGGAAACCGTTCATCTCACTGCTGAAGTGAGAAATGAAAGGCTAGCAGATTCCTCCAATACAGGGGAGCCTTTCCAATACAGGGAGACGATGCCCACAAAACAGCACTCCTGGAGACTGAAACAAAGGCGAAGCAGGACACTTCCCCCCACAGCAAGCCAGAGTTTCATAAAGCACTGCAGCATTCTCCAAAACACTCGAAGCAAATTTGAAAGTGATTCTGTACAAGAAGAGTTCAAAGCAATGGTCATCAGCAACTGAAAGTGCAGGCAGATCACTGAACCCACTGGTTTGCAGCTGGCATCTTTATTCCTTGTTTACACAGCCTGTAAACTTCCAAGCAAGCCTGAAGGACAGGAAATTCTCTGAACTAAGCTTGCATGCTTGTTTTATAAGATACAGTGAACAGCAAGCAGCAGGTTAGATGTGACCCCACTCATCTGTGGCTGAGCAACACACTGCCTGAGGGATGGTAACAGAGGGGGAAGGACACCTGATGCTCCACTATCTTAAGTAGCTGCTTATTAAACACTGATCTAGCTCATGGTCTTTCAAGAAATTGCCTTGGCTTTGTAGAGAGTGCTTGGTTTTTCCTGATCTATGCTTTTCCAGGATAACTCCATCTTACCACAACACTAGAACTGCCTCTACTGAAACTGTTCTTTCTGCACCTGAGAAAGCTACAATCGTTTGAAACCTACAATCCAGATCTCACTCCTAAAAGGATGATGAACACATATGGCAAACTCTTTGGCTTAGCTTCCAGGCACAATGTGCAAATGTGTATACAAACAATTCTTTATTTCTTTTATATACATACACACACAACCCTACAGTCAAGCTAGAGCTTTTATACAAGTTAGAATAAAAGAATAAAAGAACAAATCTATTGGTAATTATTTAGCAGAGGCTTAGTTACTATGGTGATGGGTTTCCTATAAGTACAATAGTCAGGGACACAGCAACACACATTTTAACAACATACTTCCATTTTTTCAATTATGTTCAGAACTGTCCTCTTCTAAGGAACTACAGAACCATCTTTATCCTCCTCTAATGCTCTTAAAACAGACTAAAAAACTAAAAGGATTCAAATAGACTTGAGAGGTGGGAAGTGCAAAGCAGAAAGTAGCTGCAAAGAAAAATATTCAGCATGATCTTTCTTATGCTTCACTATACAAATATTAAGCAAATATGCTATTGAAAGAAACATCAACACAGAAATATTTATTTGATGAAGTCAGCATTGACTAAAATAAAACTAAGGTTAGTATACTCTACCTAAAGAGACATTAAATTTTAATATTGACTAAAATGAGCACTCGAGTTATTTAAGATTACATACTGTAAGTTTTATTAGAAATACTTATTGTGACATGAATTTTAGTGCAGTATTGTTTTTAAGAGTAGCCCCGTAAGTTAAAGTTTAATACATGAGTCTGCAACAAAGGTTACTTTTGGACTAGATCAATGCTCCAGATCTGAAGTTGGGGGATTTGCAATTCCTGTGCACTTGGTAGTTAGGAGGACCTATGTACTACTGTGTGTAGGTGATTTCCAGCTGGCCTAAAGGTGGCAGCAATCAGCTCCAAGCATCACTTCCTATCAGCATTACCAGTTCACCAGTTCAAAATGGACACAGGTCTGAGGCAAGGCTTTTTTTTTTTTTTTTTTTTTTTTTAAAAAAAAAAAAAAAAAAAAAAAAAAAGGGATTTAGTGGGATACAGATACCCACCTGCCATTTGTGCTTCTGAAAATCTCCCATCCTAATGGCAAAGATAACTGGGGTCTTGGAGATAATATTTCTACCTACCCAACTACCCCCACTCTTAGCCCCTACTACTCACACATACAGTATCACTTTCAGAAGTGCTTGACCTTTATCTTGGAGACTTGTATTCAAATCCAGACAGAGCTAAGTTAAAGCTAAAGTTTATCGCTGTGGTAGTACTTTTGACACTTGCAAATTCAGTTTCTAGATAGGATGGCAATGGATAGGGTTGCCCATCAAGCTAGATGTACATTAACTAAGTAAAAATATAGTGCAGTACTTTACTTCCACTATGACTATTTTCTGAGGGAATTAGTCATCCTTTACTTAAACTTCTTACAATCATGAAAATAAAGGAAATAATTAGGAGTGCTGAATGCTGTTCACACCGATCACGGAGGTACCGAACACCCTCCACTGCAATTGCGACGGATGAAAATTCAGGGCACATCCGACTCCACATTCTAATATTAGAATGGATTATACTCGCTGCATCTACGCTCTGCTTTTACTCATCTCATTGAAAGACGTTTGGCATGAAAAGCTACGTACTAGCTCAAGTATGCGAGTATCACCATAACAAACTGGCATATGGCTATTTTCTGATAATCTGCAATTGGCACCCAAGGTGAATAATTTTTCTGATTCTAGCACCTGATCTTTCTGACACTTGAGCAACAGAACTTTTGTGTCTGAACCTGAAACAACAGCTTTCCAGAGGCCTGATGGTAACTGCCTGGGAACAGTCAAAGGTTTCAAATACTGAAATAAATGAGATTGATCCTCTCCCACCTTCCACCTTCCCTCAAGATTTTGCCAAATTCAAAAGCAGTATGTAAAAAGGCAAGGTCCTGTTCCCATTGCTTTCAATTAACTATTCACTCCATCCTCCTTAGAAAGGAAAGTGGTCTTCACACAGCTGTTTTTCTAAACCAAGGTAATTACTTATCTGGTGTTACTAATTGTTCATGTGGGCATTAATACCTTATAACAGAATAATCTCAAATCGAAAGGGTAAAAGACTAAACTACACCTAGAGGATAGTTAAGGAGTTTTGGGGGTTGTTTTTCTTTTTTTTTGGTGAGTGGGGAGAGGAGGGAAGAAAGAAGGCCGTCCCTGGGCTCCCACATTACCCCCAGCAGGAAAGGAGGGGTGCTGTGGCACTACCAGTGCTTGGGATCACTCAGAGCAATAGAGAAAGCCAGCAGACCCAGGTTCACTCCAGGCAAGTTCTGCCCCCTAAATTTCTCATTCACTGCCCCCACAGCATTTAAATACCGGTAACCCCATAGCTTCGTTCCGGTGACAAGGTGAGCACTTTTAGCAGATACAACAAAAGCACATACGGTTTAATTAGATAAAAACAGCAGCCACAGCAAAGGTATGGGTTGTGTTCTCTCCCCCCTCCCAACTGTGTGGGAACCCATATAATGTTATATCCTTACAACTTCTGCATCTAAACTTTACCTATATTGACCAGACTGGTGAAAGTGTCATTAATGAGTGTCCTCTCTGATGGCCTACTGATAGTACTCACATCCAGGCTTACCAAGCTAGTACTAATTAGTACTAGATAGTTCTCACCACAGTCCTGGGCAATCTGCCTTAGGTGACCCTGCTTGAGCAGGGGGGTTGGACCTAATGATCTCCAGAGATCCCTTCCAACCTCAACTATTCTGTGATTCTGTAATTATTACCCTTTTCTCACCATTTTAGAGAAGCCAGGAACTCAGCTGAAGCAGCTTAACTCCTATTAGAGCTAGCTTTTCCAGACAGCCTTAATGTCACTGGTACTGGAACACTTGTATCATTTCTGTCTGCTCGGTACATGGAGGACTACATTTGCCAGGACTCATTTCACTATTAGAGATAATAATATCTTTTTCCACATACTGACATATCAGGAAAGGAAAAATTTTAAGCCAGAGCTATGAAGATCCCAATGCCTCTGTCATTCTGGGTAACTTCCTACTTTCTCTTTACCCCAAACCACAGTCACACTGAATTTGATATTAACATGGGAACAATTTTAGTTAGAATGCGATCTCATCTCAACCTGAGCAGACAAAATAAATCCTCTCACTGGTGGTGGTTTATCAGCCTAGCAGACAATTCAGGGAGCTGTGCTAGAGAGCACTGGAGTCAGGACCTTCAAGACATGAGCCAGAAGGCAAGAGGAGCACAGAAAACAGAGGAGCCACTCATCTAATTAAGCAGAGGAAGTGCAGCTCCCAGGAGAAGGGACAGCAGCAGCAGAGCACAGCTTGGTGGAAGCACTGCTGAGCAGCCAATGCTGGAAATGGCTATGAATTGGAAGCCAGTTTTACTCAGCTGGACCAAAGTGCTTCCAACACAGCCTTGCTCTCATTCCAGCCAAAGAAATGCACAAGCTAGTTTGATATCAAGATGTAATCTTTCTTCTATCATTTTGCATAGCTGTTTCGCAACAAGCCACACTTGATTTTCCCAGATACGCTGTGGCCAGCTTATTTGACCTTTCTACACTTTGCATTTCAAATGAGTTCTCAACAGTAGACAGGTTATTGGTCATAGAAAATGCTGTCATCCCTTCTAAAATTCTACCCTCACTGTACGCTGACATTTTCTAAACTACTTTTTTTGCTTATTAAATGCCTCCCTAATAACTCCACAAAAGCATTTCCTAATCACTGGTTGTCATTTGTCATTCCTACAACACAAAAATGACACACTTGCATAAAACAGTCTTTTGCCTGTCTCAGAAATCTGAAAGAAGTCTGCCATGACAGGCTTGCCCAAGATTTATCCTTTCATTTGACTGAATCAAACAGCATCATTTTAAAGGTTGTTTGTCAGTTGAAAGGTTATTTTCCACAAGTCAAAAATCAAATCCTGTAATTGCAATCTAACTGCATTGCACTACTCCAATCAGTCTTAAAGAAAGTTCTACTGACTCAGCTTAACACACACATGCGCAGTCCAAAACAATCTCTTCAGGGCTGCACAGAAATATTTTTCTGTTACGGATAAACTGGAAGAAAAAGGATATTCCATTGTAACCAACCAGTTGATGGCTGCTACAGCACTGCCAAGAAGTGTTGATAGCAGGGCTTGGTACCAGCCCTTGTTCTGCCGTTCTTCACTGGACACACAGGCAACACAGATCAGGTTGGGGGAATCTCTATCAGCATGACTTCCAACAGAGTGCTAGTTAGCAGCACTAAGCAGGAGGGAGAAAGGTAGAGATACAGAATGAAATTGGGAAGATAGGGGAGAGAAACACAGAAACAGTGCGCAGGAAACGTGTAGCTAGCAGCAAAGGAAAAAATGGGAAGAAAAACATGGAGGGGACAAGAATGAACAAGTGCATCTGGTCCAGCTTTGTTGAGACAGAAGTCAGAGTGCAAAAAGTGACCTGATCATCCCAAGAAATAGAGGACCCCAGGAAGACTTATGATCTCTGCTTCCCTGTTGCTGATAAAGCTTTGGTACTTTTACTAAACCCAATTACTACATCCCATATAATGCAGAATGATATGACAGCAATACCAGGTCTCACTGGACTGGGAAGGGAGAAAAGTTGTTCTAAGTTTTTGTATTATTGTCATTTCAGCCTTCAATTCATCCTTTATATTCTTCTTTATCAGTGTTGCCAAGGCACTGCACGCTGAGGGGAAGATGACTGTGAAGCTGCTAATCTGATTCATTTCAGACCACAGAGGAAGCTGCCAGGCACTAGCGTAATACCTTTCTTCTCTTTAACTCGCTGCCTATGATTCACACAGAACAACACGATGATTATGCAGCACAACCAGTTGCAGTTTAGAAGAACAGCAGCACAGGTGACACCAAAAACTTACAACTTGCTATGAAAGACTAATAACACTATTCAAGGTCTCAAAAAGTCTTTTCCCAAGTACAACCTTGATACTGTACTCACTTCTTTTCCTGCATTACATCTTAACGTTGAACTCAAAATTGGAACCAGGAATTTGTTTTTGTCAGGATTTGTTGTCAAAAAATAAATATCAACTAGGCAACCATGAGATTAACCGACTGCACAAGAGAAATTCAGCTCACCTCTTTTCACATTTTATTTCACTTGAAAGAAATGGCATTAAAACACCACAAAAAACTGAGTTAATACAGTTTAAGAATTCAGTAACACCTGAAACAAATCAACATGTAAGGGCAATACTGAGAGGCGTGGTGAACAGCTTTAAGTGAAGCAAACAGCTTGTAAGGAATTTCTTCTGCATACAGTTAATATCTAAATATTTTTAGCTCCTTGTGCTGTATTTTTGAGGATTTTTTTAAACCATCTACACTGCAAGCAGCAATAAAACTGCAGCTAGTGTAGAGATGCTGCACCATACGTGATATACAGAGCAACCATGCACAAATCACTATTGCTAGATCCATCCACATGTGTAAAATAGTTACATATACAGCTCAGTAAGTCACAAGCAGACACTGTTATCCAGAGCAGACACCCCCCAGCCCAACTCGGCTTGCCTTCTGTTACCCCAGCTTGGCTGTCCACCCCTCAAACACCAAGTCCCTACAGGAAGAAGTAGTAACTACCAGGCCTGAATAACTTCACGCCTCCCTTCTGGCTCTTGGCTGTCCTGCCCCAGCCACCACAGGGGCCTCAGCACCCTCCCTCCCCACCCTCCCAGCAAAGGTGGCTGGCAGGGAGGGCTCCACGCTACCGGGTGCTGCTGGAGAAAGGCTGCATGCATGGAGCCAGAGGCTGCAATGCTTCCATCTTGCCTAGCCATCACAAGAGCGACATACTCTTTCTTGTCCCCACCATACATTTATACAGACTGTAAAAATTTCTGTGCACGTGTGCACATGTGCAGGCAAGTCTGTTTTCTTGTCAAATCATTTTTTAAATTGTGCACTTGCTAAGCAAACCTGTGTAAACAATCAAATCCATGAGTGCCAGAAGAGGAAACACCACCCCTGTACCAAATGGAGGCAACAGGGATCCTGCCTAGAATAAGCCCAAACCTCCTCCTTCCATTTCTATTTTTGTGATGGGTGCTATGTGTAAGAAAAAGAATTAACAATCTGTCATCTTTGTTCTACGTCTTTTGGAGCCCAAAATCCGCATGCAAAAATGCAAGCGGTGCCCTTGCCTGCTGAAGGCCTTGACCCTGTAGTTTCCTTGTTCTTCTTAGCACGCTATAGCATCGGGACTTCACTGGCATAGCAGCCTTCAAGTTAGCCAGCTGTCAGCTGGCTGGCAAGGGAACTGTCAAGCAGCTTTCACCCAAGATTAGATCCATCCTGTAACCTGGAGGACTTGCTGTCAGGTTCTGCCCATGAAATCCCCCCGCAATGTTTTCAGCTTCCAAGGGACATGATGCATGTCTCACGACTCTCGGCCACAATGCAGCTGAGTATGCAGCTAGGAAATTTGGCCACAGTCAGCCCACACAATTCACTGCCATCGTCGCTTCACTTGTTTAAAACAGCTTAGACCATACTGGCCTAGTTAGGCTCAATAATTCCACGTGTTTGATGTTTCCAAACCTGTCAACTGACCAATACAGCAAAATGGAAAATATCTGACAAGTGACAAGTATAAATACTGCTGACTCTGGCAGGGGAGGGGGGGCTCACGGTAGCGGAATAAAGTTTTAAGTATGAAGCCAATAGACTTGTGCCCTTGTAATTACTTTAATCTCCCAGAAAAACCTTGTTAACTGACTTGCTGAAAATTGAGACCAATGAGTCCACACAAGAAAATTAACAAGGATAAATCCTAGAACAACAAATATTTTCTGCTTTCTCTGGTTTCGTATATGCACTAAATACACACACTTAGAGGTGTTATTTCATACACACAAAAGAGGAAGACAAAGTCAGCTGGGTCTTCCTTCTGGAGAGGCAAAACTGTTGCCTATACAGACTTTTGACCATCTTTCTCCAAGTCTTCAGCATCCCAGAAAACTCTCAGTGGATCAAAGTTTAACCCTTGTGTGTGCGCGCACACGTGTGTGTGTATATAAAATTTCAAATTCAACATGCTGCACAATGTAAAACATGAACAAAGACAAGCAGCTCAGATCAAACAAAAAGAGCATCCCTGAACTAGGTAATTCTACATGTAGGTTTTGTTTCTGTCAATGAATTGAAATCTTAATTTACCCATTACTTTGAAAATTTCTGATCTGATGGCTTAAGCCTATGTCTAATCATGAACAAATGAGAAAACGTGGTTCCCTGATTTCAGCCCAGTCAAAACATAGAGCTCTTATGAGCAAACGGAGGTCATTTGATTTTCCAGGCAAATCTTCACTTTTCTAGGACAAGGAAACTCAAATACACGTATTTCAGCCGCTTATCAAGTCAGTCCTTTGAGTCCTTCACAGGTTCAGAACACAAACTGCCATCATATACATAATCCTCAAATTTTGCAATTTAAAATATTTTGTTCAGATTGAATTCTGCTTCACTGAATGCAATATTTTTCAAAGCCCTCCTAAAAAAAGTTTCCTTCCTCCCACAGAACAATTAGGAAACACTTACCTTAAAACCTGGCCCTTGTGGATAAAGGAAAAATAAGCCTTCTTTACCTGGTTTCTCTTATTGTTAACAAAATTACAGTCTAACATAACCCTGTGTCACACATCTATATTTACATAGTTGCTATTCCCAGAGATAATGTTATGGTCTCTGAGGTGCCTGTGGTTTAATGCAAGATATTGGAGAACAGTATGAATTATCTCTGCAGTGATTTCATGCTGAATTTGCAGTGGTATGTAGCAAACAGTAAAGGAGGAAGAGAGCTGCTTTTCTGGACATGCACAGTACTTCATCCTTCATCCAGTAAATAAGTGGTAATAATATTTGTAATATGTTTACAGACAGAACCCCAGGGTCTGTGGAGATAAGTCTTATGACAAAGTACTTAACTAAGATGGAAAATGGTATTACTTGTGTTAAATTCAAAATAAGCATTTTGTCCCAGATTAAAAGTGTCGTTAGCTATCTGAAGTTACAATGGCATCTGCAAAAGGTACTCTTCGGTAATTACTGTAGCTATAGAAACAAGCAACATCAAATTCTTTGTATGTCATGGTTTTCTGTAGATAAAAAAAATACTATTGTGTGAAGTTAATGTGGAAAAAAAGTTATATTTAATATTTTAGAAACCTTTTTTCCTCAGTTGCAATCATTTTTTCTGAAAGAAAAAACAAAATCTTCTTTTCTCCTTTTCTTGTCTTATTCCCATTTTATTCTTTCTTTTCTTGTTGTTTGGACTTTTGAGGGATGAGGTACAAAAGATTACAAGAAGGAAAAAATACATACATAATGTAAAAGACTTGTTGCATGGGTTGCAATATTTCATGTCTAGTATAGATAAAGCTAGTGCTCTCAGGCTCAGAAGTTATCGACTCAGTTATTTGCAAGGTATCTCAAACTTGCTTTGGAAACTCCCCGAGCTGCAGGGTGGGGGAAGAAGAATACAGGATTCATCTTTAAATATTAGTTAAAGGTAGTCTGAGACCACAAACACTGGAATACCAGAACCAAAAACTTAAGACCTAATTCCAGGAAGAGGTAGCACTGGGTAGAAGCCTTAACTGAATGCATCTTCTGCTCCTAACAGTTTGAATTTCTTTGAAGTGTAACTTTACCCGTAAATTTTGTTTCGGATGATTTTGTACCTACACTGCTTCACTTCAACATCAGTAATGCAAACAGAGGGGTTTTTTATTCCATTTTGGTATATTTTTGTCTTAGTATGATAAAAATACAAGTTCACTGGTGCATCTTACTACTATGTGCATAACTTACAAAGGATAACTATTTCTCTTTATTGCCAGATACAAACACAAGTTTAGACTGTGGCCTGTCTGATGATGCAAAAATGCTTAGGAACCTCTTCAAATATTCTCCTCTACAACTTGAAGTAATACAGGGACTGCACAAGTAGAGATGCCTGGGCAGAGTGGATGTCAAGACAGCCAGCTCCAAGACCAATGTCTTGCTTCTGTTACTCTTTCAACATTTCAGACATTTAAAAGGCGGTCAATCCACCTCTTGTATTATGAGAGAACCCAATAAGTGAGAGAACCAATCAACTGGGCTTTCGTACAGATTTTTCAAATCAGAGTCAATTGACTTCTTTGTATAAAAACATAAAGGCTACTGAAATCTTTCCCCTAGCCAGGGCAGTCTCCCGTATGGATTCCATGGTGTCTCTAAAGAAATGATCTTTCTCATTAAGGAATCTATGATTGCTTTTCCTCGCTGCAGCAACCTATTTGTACAAAACACACAGGAATGCCATCATCTAGGTCATCAAGCCTGTCAAATTTGACCAAAACTAGCCAAAGGGTTACTGAGAGAGCCATACACATACAAACACCCAGCACGACTGTTTGAAGCCCCATTTCCTTAAGAAACCAGACTAGAAAGGAGAGATCTACATTGTTATGTGAATACACCATAGGGGGCATAGGTATAATATAGAACTGTTGCTATTTATTCTCTCTTGCAATACTGTAACAACAGAACTACAGTATGAGGCTTTACTGCATCCTTGCAGGTAGAGCTACCCAGAGACAGTTCTGCTTTAAGGGTCTGGCAGTTGCTTTCATTCATCACCCGAGCTGGGGGCACAGGGGAGGAGCAGACTTTCCAAAGTTTTCCCAAGAAGAGGGAAAGAGCCCAAGGTTTAGATAGAGCAGGGCCCAGTTCCTTTGTCTCCCATACCCAAGCAAGTGTCCTAGCCCACTGCCGCTCCTTGTAGGTAGAATTCTGTCAAAAGGTAGCATTTCTACAATAACAAACTTATTTTGTTTAAAACAATTCAGAGTACTTTTTAATGCTTTCCAACTTCCCTACTTTTGAAATTTACCTTGTACATAAGAAATTGATGTACATGTAACCCAAATTACCCAAGATCTCCTAAGCAGCTCATGGAGACATCATCTCTGCTTCCAGTCCAGTATGTTAGTCATAAGTTTAGCTTTTACTATACATGCATAATCACAGACAAAAAATGCAAGACCTGCTTGATGCTGAAAAAAGGCAATCCATAGCCAGCAAGCTCTTATTACCAGCCTATACTGGGAACAAATCTTTATTTTAAATGGAGACTGCTGTCCATTAGGCTTATTTTATCATGACTTTAGTCAGACTAGAATTTGTGAATTGAATCCAGTTTTCATTGAGAGAAAACCAGAGAGAAATTCTAGCAACAGATCAAGTTCTGTAACGCTCAGGTCCAGACTATGCCATCTTTTAAGAGCACAAAAGTTTGGAGAACAGCTTACCACAGAGGCAGCACAGCATCACTTTGCTTTGTGTTTTGTTGGTAATTTTCTCCTTAAATTTAGACTTCTGAAAACAGAAACAAATCAAGACAGACAACTGCACACAGTTTCCATTGTTTGTTAGGGCAATGCAAGCCCCCAATAGCCTGAACTTTCCTTGTTAGTGAAGTACAGGCAGGCGAGTCACAAACGCACAACGGCAATGGAAAAAAAAAAAAAAAAACCAACATATGACATTGCATGGGAAAAGTTAAACAAAAATAAAATTTAAGACTTTCCCATACATTCTACCTGCAGCATAAAATGTTACATGGGAAAAATACGCAAAAGAGAACTGAAGTGTTATTAAAAAGGCTTATTGTTATTAAAAATACCAAGGCCTTTCCTCACTGTTACGTAAGTACTGTAAAAGCAAGATGTTCTTGGCAATCAGTGTAGTTTCACTGTGCTTGCTACACTGGTTTCATTAACTATTACATCATGCTTAATTTCCATAACTGCCTTCAACTTCACTTTATAAGCTGGTCTAATTTAGTTTTTATGCATATTTCAATTTAATGCAGTGTGTTCTCCACTGTAAACCCTTCACGGGCCACATATTCATCCTCCACTACCTCACTTAGAGCTTTTCCTAAAAGCAAAGCTAAAAGGACAAAGACCATGGTGTCTAGGAAGTGACCTTTTCCTTCAGCTCCGACGGTTAACACTCTCATCCAGGCCTTCGTCACACAACTTCTGCCAGCAAAACCTTCTCCTCTCGGGCGCCTGAGACACAGGGACACACTCCCACAACATACAGCTGCTACAGGCTACATTTCCTGGACATGATCCTTTCACAAATCTAAATCCCTCCAGTAATTCACCTTCCTTCATGTAACGAAGCTTATATTTTTAGCCTTGACCTTCTCAGCCTCTGTGCGTATCTTAAAGTATATTTTCTTTCTTATATAGTTCAAGATAATCAATAAAATATTCAGGGACTTTGGATCTGGCACCTGCTACTTTGCTCTTCTGCTCCTCTGTACAGTAACATTGGACTTCACAGCCCAAACACCCGTTCCTCCCGCGACAAACCCTGCTCCCCGGCTATAGCATACACTTGACAACTATCCACCTGCTCCCCCGATTCACCTCTCCTCAAGATCCCCTTTTATGCTGACAGCTGTACGGATGAGCTAACAAAGGTCATTACCTCTTTTATGTACTTTTCTTTCTGTGTGCTCCACTTTTACTGGGTAAATTCAGAATGTTTACTGATGTAATAGACCCAGTTCTCACCTTTCTTCCCATCTTTACTTCTGCTGTATCCCATTTCCAAATGTCTAAAATTAGAGGGGTATCTCCCAGGCCTGGGGGAAGAGCATACTCTTATCCAAAGCCTGACAAGTTCTGCAACACAGCTTTTACAGATACTGCATCATATATAACACTATAACATACATGTAAGTGAAAGCACAATGCTAACATAACCCAGAATGCCACAATGCCATTTGGACTGATTGCCTTTCAGAAGAGAAGCGCACTTTAAAGCAAAGCAGTGACCTAGAAAGGGAGGCATTATTTGGATAGCTTTGTTATCCACTCAGCATTAAACCTTACTCATTTTAAAGACACAGATGCTGCTTGTGCTGGCGAAACGTTTTACATTGCTAACATGATTAAGCTCAGTAGTTACTCAGAGCTAGAGCCGCAGCGTAACAAGGCCTCCAGCTGCTACTTGCATTAATACGCTGGGTACACCCACACGTCTGGGACAGCCCACGGAAAGCACAGTGGAAGGAACTGGGCTACATTAGGGAGCATTTTCCAGGCACCTCTCTTCATCCGAGTGGTACCAGGTCTGAGGACACCCACTAAATACGGAACAAATGTCTTTGGCTTTAGCAGGAGTCAAGATTTTTACGATCCCTTGGATCTTTTGCGATTTTTAAGCTGACAAAAATTGCTCAGGGTTTATTGGCTTCTGCAGAGCACCCCAACATAAAGAAACAAAGCCTGTGATGACTAAGAATAAAGTTACATTACATATCAACCTCCAGGAAAAATTAAAAAAATCTCTATTCTTGGACTGAATGTGATCCAGCCACAACAATTTAACATTCTCCGATAATCCTTTAAGTCTTAGATTTGTGCATCATGCAACCCACAGCACTTCCCAAATTGTTCTGAAAATAAGTAGGTCAGGAGTCATATTTATCTGCTAATATGATATTATAAGGCTCAATTAGGGCAGAGACCTTGGCAGACTGGTCACAGAGTCCCTCTCTGCCATAAGCCAATACTGTGGGGTAGCAGGGAGCAGCACGGATGGGGCTGGTGCTTGAGGCCGGGGGAGAATTTCAACAGGTCTCGGAGCACAACGGAGGGAATAGCCAGGTCCGGCAGCAGAAGCCCATACAGGTAGGAAACACCGGGAGGTTTCACCTGGTCGTCCCACAGCCCAACAGCTTCTGGACGCAACAGAGAGGAAGTTTACATAGAGCTTTGGTGACTGCTTCTCTTCCCCCCTCCCCACCCCATTTCTACCTTACCAACTTGTGTTTTGATAAAACATGCAGTTTTCAAGGAGGCATTTGGAACAGGGATGGGCTGCAGCGCAGACCCAGACTTGAAAGCATTCAGTAATTTGCATAAACTTTACCCCACCCCTCCATACCAATCTTGAACTAATCAGAGTAATTACTACTCACTGGCCTAAGCAGCTTCAGGATCAGGGCCTGAACATCAAGCACATAAGTGCTCCATCATAGGGTCCATCAGTAATATGAGTTTAACCACATAGGCAATTGCTAATTTTAAGAAGTTTTTTGGTAGTTCAGAAATGCATTGATAGAAATACTAGACGAGGTTTTTCAGGTCCTGTAGAGTAGAACAGTGTCTTAAATTAACCCAAGTATCATATATTCAAGGACTTTACCCTGCTACCAAGCAGTAGAACCTCAAAGCGGTTCCCTCTCCTTGGTGTTCTCCAGCCAAACTGCCACGACGACTAAAACCCTCCACAATGAGAATACGATATACTGCGTTTGCTTCAGAGGTGTGCATCCCAAAAGAGTATGGCAGATAAAAGGAGAAGAACACAAAATGAATGAATTAAATAGCAACAAAAATTTATCAGAACAGTTAGGATGACACTAAAGGAGTAGTCCAAGAGTCCTAGAAAAGCACATCCTATTCCCAGTGCCAGCCCCAACACCAAAGAGGGGACGAGGGGATGTGTGGGTGTGTCACTGAATCTAAAAAGATTCAAGTCACTTACAGGTACAAACATTTTTGCCTGGATCCAGTTCAGCAGAAGCAGTAATCCTTCAATGCAAGTTAAGTGGGTTCCTACTCGGCTTTCTCATCACTAGCAGATTTTGCTTATTGTAGCTTTTGCACAGCAGGAGCTTCCTGTCCTAGATCTTAGCAAAGTGAGCTTTATTCTGACAGTATTTATACCACTTTTGTGGGAGCTGACATTCAGCCATCACAGCACATTAGACACCAAACAGACCCCTTCGACAAGGGACTCAAAGGCTTGAGAGTCTCTTTTGTGCACTGAAGTAAGCTACTACAGGTCTGGTGTGTGTTGTGCTCTTTTTTATTTTTATTGTAGCTACACTCTTGGCAATATTGGACCAACTATCCCTTTTTTGTTGCCTCCAGGTACATGGCCATGCTTTACACGCTAGTTATTTCTTGGGCATAGTACACAACTTTGTTACATTGTGGAACATCTTCAGAGATCTGTATCTATAGCAGTTTTTGCTTTTCTAATGAAGAGTCAAGCAACACTTCCAAAACATGAGAGAGCAGCAGGGGTGCCCTGTGCTGCGCTCCCCAAGATGCTCAGAGCAGGCTTTCCCACAGAGCCCTCCACGTGTCACATGCCAGCCCTGACCCGCTTGCCTGCCCTTTTGCTATCTCACTCTCAGCCTTTCTAAAGCTAAGACAGCCAAGAGAGCCCAGCAGTAGATAGTTTTATGATGTGGAATTAGGAATGATCTGAAAATAGTTTTCAATCCTGAACAGTAAAATTGAGATCAGGCATCTAAAGGGGAAAGGCTAGTGAGCATTACTTACATAGCTGCCAAGGGTCCATCAACCCTCAGACCATTTTAACAAAGGCAAAAGAAGATTCTTTAGGACTTCTGTGAAGACTCCAAACAGCACTTCATCTTACAATAGCTCCTTACTCCAAGGAGATACAAAGCCAAGCCTGGGGGCATTTTTCAGTCAAGTCCTTCCCTTCAGTTCAGAAAACTAAGGGAACATAGAAGTAACACCCAGATCTGGTAACATGGTGGCATAGGACGTTTTCACAGATGTTTTTTTATTTTATCAAATTAGCAACATGCTTTTAAAGACAAGAGGTTTTGCTGATATTTTGTAACATAGCAGTTTTATTCCTTTATGTGAAACTACCTGACAGTGATTTTTAAAACAATAAAATGCATTATATCAGTTGACATATTTGATATGTCAATATATCAAGCTATCATTGAGGTCAAACAAAATGCTTCATTCAACCCCAAGTATTTTTTTCCCCTCAGTGTTTCAGTTCAACCCAAAGTGATTTCTTCCTGTTTTCAGAATTGCTAAACTTAACTAGTAATAATAAAACCCCCAAAACAGTCTAACAATCACACACTTGACTGGATAGACAAAAACCCACCAAAACAAAACAGAAATTTGCAAGACCAGATCCAGAGAAGCAATAGGCTGCAACAAAGAAACTGATTCAGATCTCCAAGTTCACCTCTCAGCCTTAACCATTGATCCTCGTTATCTTGCTTTGCAACTAACACTTTCAACTATACTTTCTTCATTTACAGGGTCTCTTCATGCCTCTCTATTAAAAGAGAGGCTTTTTTGCATTTTTGCACAAGAAAAGATGCAACCATGGAAAGAAGGATGCAACCCACAAACCTGCCCGATTCCCTAGGTTTATACCTACCAAAAATCCCTTTATGCATCTTAAATGTGCTCAGCCACTAGCTGATTAGGAATGCTGTTCAGCAAACACACATTTTCCAATATCATTCCAACCAGATCCACACATCCCATAAGTTCCTCTATAAGGCATGCTTCCATAGGAGCCATTTGCAAAGCAGGTGACGACTACTGTTCCATCGAATCCTCTCCTACAGTTTCTGCCCTGTCTGCAGGAGCAGAAGATATGCCTGTAGCCAACAGCACACAGTGAAAAAGCAGGTTCTGTGGCACCCATATATACATCTTCTAATCCATTCACCTGTGATGATGAGCTAGTAATCCTCTCTACAGTCTTCATTATGCTCCCTCAACACATGGCAGAGGACATGATGTTGTCCCCTTTGCGTGCCTTATATCGTTATCTTTTTGTAAAGGAGAGATTTCTACATTGAAGTTTCAGCTTTCTAAATGCCCAGTGTTGACCTCAAACTTTAAAAAAAAAACTGTAAACACTTCCCATACTCTGCAATTGTGCTTGGTGGATCCCTAGCACAAGCAAGAATCCGACAAGACAGAACCAGCCAGCTGGTAAATGGATTCGCTTGCATCATATTGGTATTTGTACATGGCAATGGGTGCCCCATCCTGTTCTTTATCATCGTAGAGATGTCAAGAAGTTAAAACTGCAGTTTTAGCTTATAAAACAAATGCTTGGAACTATATAGCACAGTGCTCAAACTTATTTCCTATAAACTACAGGGAAACCTAATACAACATTCCTCACCTACAATAACAGAAGACAGGGTCCATAGAATTTACAACTTCAAATTATTATCCAGTTTTTTTAACTATGGATGAGGAACTGAAGGAGGCTCTCCATATGCTGACTTACCGTCCATCATTGAATGACCTTTAAAGCAAAAGTTTAACTCAGTTTCCTAGTTATCATACAATAGTCACTTATAAACGCACCACATGGATTAATGAATGTTTACAAACTACTCACTGTTCTTTGCTTTGCAATCAAATTGCACACACCTCCACAAAAACCCCTACAATAAAAAGTTACACAGCACAGGTTGCCTAAGCAGAATTGATTCAGCCTCTTTGTGTTTGCATTATTATACAATCTTTAATTATATGATCATACTTCTTTCTCCATAAGCCTCCCTATGCCATCCATGCACTCAGAAAAAGGGAACTCACTTAATGAGTAGACTGAATAATAAAGAAACATAGTATCTGTGTCTACCCCTTATTTTTCCACACTGTTTTAACTTGGAACAAACCACAAAAGACGCCAGTAAGAAATGAACATTTAAGCACCCAAGTGCTATGAAAATACGTATCACCCATTACGTCCATTCTACACAGAGGAAGGTGAGGCATCTAGAACAAAAATACTGATTACTCAGTTCAGCAAATTAATAAAGTGAGACCTGACATATGTCCTCACTATTAGCTGTTACATAATCTAGCTCAGCTGCCAACAGTATTCTTGACCCCCGTTAATGCTCAGGAATTCCACAAATCGAACTAAGACATCACGATAACGCAGACCAATTAGTGAGCTACCGAAAGTTTGGTGGGGCAATTTGCCTAGTATCACATTGAAACTCTGTAGCAAAAGCACCAAAAAGGCTTTACACTCACTACTCTTCTTGATGCTGAAACTTTTGCAACAAAAATTTTAGACACAAGTAGAGATCTTATGAAACTTCATCAGGAAACCCCCAAAGCTCCATCCTGTGCAATAGATAGGGCCCTTATGGAAAACAACATTTAACCATTTAATTAATTTTTTTTATAGCAATAAATATTCACAGCATTGAGACGATAACGCTGTGTACCTCTGCCAGTGGACTTGCAGCTTTTTGCCGAAAATTGAATGATGCAAAAATTTTCTCTCTGTAAGGGTAACAGTGCTGGCACAGCCCACTGCTACAACAGGCATAGATGCCTGTATCTGCCTACACTTGACCTGTTTGCCTACCCCTTTCAGTTTAGGTGAAAGCCAAGCTTCCTTCCCAGTTTATATTCCCAGTTATGCCCAGTCCTTTGCCCCAGCCAGTAGGGCTCAACTGCCCATTTCTCCCAGTTTCTCTCCAGAACATCTTTGCAGTTCTGGTTCAGAGCAGCAGCCCAGCCCCACTGCCTCCTTCGCCTCATGCTAGAGCCCTGTACAGGAGGCCCGGGGCTGCTGCTGCCACCACAGGGCAAAGGTCTGATGGGTCAGAGCTGCAGGTGGGGGCAGAGGTCCCTTCTGAAAGCAGCGGTCACTACTGCCGGCTCTCCACCTCTGAGAAGCAGAGGATGGGAATCTCCAGTTCCCTGTTCCTCCTCCCAGCTCTGCAGCCAAAGTCTAGGCTCAATCCTCACACTTAATGTGGCAAAATTCAGTTTTGCCCTCACAACCAGCAAATCATCTCTGGCCATAAAAGAATCAAATTGCCATGTCTGGGCTTAATACATATGAATACCTCCATCACCGCCCCCCCCCCCCCCCCAGGAGCACAGCCAACAGCCACAGCAACTTTTATCCCCCAAGCTGTCCCAGCCCAGCCTTCCCAGCTTTTGTCTCCTCCATCAAGCCCAAGTTACCTCCTCCACACAGAGAATGTGACAGAGGGAAAGTCTTCAGAATCACACAGGAGAAAGTTTCTTGTTTTCCAGCTCCACAACTACCATTAGTACTATTTCAATACCGGCAGAACAGAATACTTTCCAAAAGAGCAACAAAATTAGACCTTATATCTCAGGTTTAAGTCAAGAAGCTTGCTGATATCGAGAGTGGTACAGTATCCGGGCCTATCAAAGAGCAACCATGCCTTAGCAGCCAATATGTAGTTTGCCATGAATACATTGAATCCCGCTACTACCTGGTTACTACATATTGAGTAACTCATTTCAATTGCTGGCATGGTAAGGTCACCAGAAGGCGGATCCTGCTCCCTTCCTCTCCCACTCTGCAGGTCTGAAATCCACACTCGGCATGCTGTCACGTTCAGCCGGCTGCCAGCACACAGATGATGCTCTTTTTGATGAACAGTGCGAATCTCCCTACAACACATTCCTCCTTGCACATGCCTCACAGAAGGAGATAAAGATACACAGGCAGAAGCCAATTACTTCGGATCGAAAAAGGAGATTAACAAAAGCACAAATGCCAGTTAGATGCTGAAAGTAGGTGAGAACTGGGCACCTAATTCCCATTTGGCATTTGAAAAAATCTCCCTGTCAGAGCTTGATCATTTGCCAAAGACTCTCTTCAAGAAAAGTCTGTATTCTGCTGCTAGCATTCCTGTTAACAGACTCCACACTTCAACTGGAAGGAAAAAAGGGCATTACAACAAGTGTTCTTAGGAAAGAATCTTTTGCTGGGGGGAGAGGATAGACTTCCTGCACAGATTTATAAATTAGAAATCATTGACATTCACCAAGTATGTGGCTTACAGTACAAGACTTCCTTCCAGAGAAGGAAACACTTCTTACCCAAGAGAAGAGACTGACCATATAATTCTATTTTCATTGGTTTTTATGTTGTTTCTGAAATTTAAAACAATTATTTAGATATGTCTGAAGACTTTTGTAACTGATTACATTTCAGAAGTCATTTGTAGGCATTCAGTCAGATGTGCTTAATTACTATAAACACATTGTTAAATGATGACACTTCATGGTACTTCAGCCTTTCAGGATTGTCAATTGAATACCCAAATAGAGGGGAAAAGTTTGTAATTAAAACCCAGGTGGTCCTATGTCCACATTCAAACACTATATGCTTCCTGACCAATGCAAAGTGAGCATCACTTGGTAAAGCAGCAGGTGCAATAAGTGTGAGTTTTTCCCCTTTAAGAGAAGGAAGCATGCAGGAAGGTCATTTCCCATGGACAAGTTGCAATCCACACCCTTTCAGCCTACACCACTTTCCTGACACATGAACAAAGATCCCAGTCTTAAATGTTGTCAACTCGGCACTATATATTTTTAACAAAACTAGCACTAGAGTATGGTTTCACATTGCATTTTCTTAGTTTGTTAAACTTCAGTTTTCTCTGCTTCAGAAAAATCCTGTTAGCTGCATCACACATGTATTCAAAACGCTCACATGAGCTACCATTCTGCTTAACCCTATTCCTTCCCCCCCCAACTCCAGCTATCTGGCCAACAAGATTCTTGGCTGTAACAAAAAGGGTACCTTTCATCTTTAGCAGAAACAGGCCAGATTCATGAAGCCTTGCCCAGGAGCACTTTCTCAGAAACTGCCACAAGAACAACATCTTACCTTCCTAAGTATCTGAAGGAGCTCACTGAGAAACAACGCACTTTGCTGTTCTCAAAAAGTCAGTCAGCAAGGCATTTCTTTTCATGTACATAAACTCTTCAGTTACCAAAACTGACCTCTTCTTTTAAATCGCATTTTTCCCTTCCAAATCCCATTTTCACTAAGGTGAAATGCTGCTCGAAGACTTGAGAATTTGCATTTGGTAGGCACAGCACACTGTCAAATTATATACAATTCACCTGAAACCAGAATGAACTACAGAAAGGCAATTAAAGCAAGCTAGCATAGAAAGAAAATCTTTTTTTGGTATGTTTTCAATGAATACTCTTTGGAGCATATACCAGCTTGCCACAGGTCTATTCAAGACAGGTCCTGTCCACACCACACAATACCTTGTCATTCTAGAAGCGTTCCAGGTGAATACCTACCTTATCGTACCAAATTTTGTGCAGAAGCTTTTGTTTTGTTTTTTTGTTTTGTTTTTAAGATGTACTCAACCAGCAACCATCATCATCATCATCATCACTAAAACTGGATGAAATTGTACTCTTGCCTTACCAAGCTTCAGCTGTCGGCATAAAAGCAGACATAACCGGAGAACACATTCTCCCTTGGGTTTGGTTTGCTTCAGTTTTCTCAAACAATGCAGAGAGCGACTGTGCAACCAAGTCCTCACACACCTTCTCGTGGAGGACCTGCTGCCAAGAGGAAAGCGCATAGGTTCCTCAGCTCAACAGCTTCATACAAAGCCCTGAGAAGCCATTAGGGCCTTTCCATTACTAAACAGGGCTTTGGATTAATTCTTCAAAAGCATAAGAATTTATTGGACATGAGGCTCACATCATTATGCATTTCATGGAAAACAGCCTCTCATCCTGGGCCCACAAAGCACCCAATAATGCTCTCATTCGGTCACAGTCCTAGAGCAGCTCTATGCATGGAGCCAAATGATTGTTCTTTATACCAAACATGAAACGCGTGTGGTCCTTTCTCAGGCAAACAAGTGCATTACCCAGACCCAAGCTTAAAACTTCAGTTAGTTAAGGCACAGACACGCTCCTGGGTGTTAAAGAGCATGACAAAGGGAGAAAACACAAGATCACACCACAACTTCTGCTTGCATTATGATTGCTCTACCCTTCTGGCGTTTTGTTTAAGAGCCAAATAAGCCCTCATGCTTCAATCACTCACATTTCAGCACTAATTTATTAGTTCCTTTTGCACAGTCCAATTTCTTTGCATGTTGTCATAGTCGCACTTCACCTTGCTTCTTTAACCTGAGCTAGGAGTTTTCTCAGGGGAAGCAACAGTCCCTGAGTATAACATAAAATCATTCGGGGGAAAGAAAAGGTAAAATCAAAGCTCCATCTGAAATGAATTGGATCATTGTGGCATTCTGAGGGCAGCAAGCAGGAAGAGAACCAAAACCTGTTGCTTTGCAAGAGTAGCCCACTCATAACGCTCCACATGCCTCCGGGTACATAAACTGAGCACGATGGATTATATCTCTATGGCAACCAAGCTGCTTTTTGCTTTTTTACCAACAAGACAGACGCATTCTAAAATACAGATGCTGAAAAAGCAGTTTTGCAGGCTTGTTTGGGAAATGTGGACAGAAATAAAAAAGCTTTACTTGGCATTATTAAAACAAGAACTTCATAGTATAAGCATCACCACATCCCTACATTCCTCCCAGAAACACCTCCACAATCAATTGTCCACAAATCATGACAATCTGAGCACCTAACCTTAAGCCATATTTTATAAGACAGCCCTAAAGGAATATTATGCTTGGGAGGCTATCCTCCTGAGTTTTGGCTAATTGTGCAGCTTTTATAAACAATCCTAAGGGTCAGACCTCAAAGAAATATTGGCTTTCATTCTTGTGCTGCTAATTAATGGGATGAAAATTAGTTCCTTCTCCCTAACCTTTAGGTAGCTTCTTAATCATAGAATACAACTGAAACGCTAGCAGAAATTTTAACAGTAGCAGGTAGATTTTCAAGCTGCCGTCACTGTAAGCAGTCACAAACACACGCCCAAGTGTCGAAAGAGTTTCTTTGAGGAGATGTCTCGTACATGGAAGTTCATCACCATGCTGCCTTCCTGCACATTATTTCTATGGAGCAGTTGGAGCCCTTTGAAAATAATGTGACTTTACAGAAACAGGACATTAGACTACCATGCTTAGCAGAATGACTCGCTTAGTTGCCTACCTTCCTTTTCATATTTTAACTGTTTCCACTGTCTCACCATGATGTTTTGTACTTTTTTTAATCTTGAGTTTCCTGAATAACTCCTTTCATTTTCTTTTAAATTGTGGTTTTTATTTACTTTTGCTATTTCTTTCAGATTTAAAGCCGCAAAAGCCAGGACACATCCTTTACCGGGTGGTGGTTGCCAAGGCAGATGGGCATTCTTCCTTTATCAGCCATTATCTTCCAAGATGCAAATAAGAAAATGATGCATCCTTTGGCTGCCCAGCACCCAGTGGTCTAGTCTGGAAGCTTAGGAGTCTTTCCAAGCAAGCATAGGAAAACTGTTCAAGCCTTTTTAAGTGAACACTGATGTAAGTGCTACCCTGCAATATCTCATCAACCCATCAACACTTCTCAGAAATGGAGAAGATTTGCACAGCACAGACCGGAAGAGTCAGCTTCACTCCCACCTCTCTTGGCTTCACCTGAATCCCAGAGTTTCAGTTTTCATTTATATTTTCTCCACTCATGCATGATAACCACATCCACAGCTTTGCTCTGGTGGGAGTAACCCCAAGAAAGTCCCCAAATTCTTTATGCAGCATCTAATCAAGTCATTCAGCAGCAACACTGCCCTTACTGCTTGACGCTATGGGAAAATAAACAGAAGTTTAGTTAAGCTAAGCCGCAGACATCCCCTTTATAATCTTTGTTCAAGTCTCAAATTAAACCTATGTATTTTTGAAGGGGTTGGATGACCTTATTTCTGCTATATACCATGCTAGAAAAACTCTGAACTACTTCATTTGAGCAAGAGCTGATCTTCAGGAAAAAAGTTTTCACAAGACATTGTTTACAAATGGCAATAAAAAGGATAGAGGATGTGTGCATCTACATCTGTATTTTCGTTTCAAATTAATCTGATCTAAACATTTTGAAAGATTTAGCTCTTCATGCCACTCATTAAGTATGATACAGCCCTTTTCCATCAGGGTTACAGCCCAATTTAGAGCTGTACTATTAACGAAAAAGCAAGTGTTCCAGATTTGCAAGCAGCACCCTTGGATTTCTAACTGTTGAGCTCTCAGAATTTTAAAATGCCTCCAATATAATTACTGTAATTGCAGCTGCTGGGTAGGATCTGCAGTAATTTTCAAAAGGTTCATCATGCCAATTGCAATACAGTGGAACAACCGAGATGCAACATTTATACTTCATTTTCTTTTCAAATACCTCTAAGTAGCAATTTCCAAACCGAAAGATTCAACCTTTCCCAACACTGAGGGTGATTCACGTGATCTCTGTAGCCAGACAGAGTTAAATTACTTCCAAGTCAAGCCCAAGGGGCATTGGCTTGGGGTGTAGAGAATGGGGGTGAGGGGTAGGGTTTGCTTTTGTTTCTTATTTCATAGAGGAGACCTTTTTTTATTCATATGGGCAAGGCATTCATATTAGTCTTTCCCGATCTTTCCCATTTCTGCTGTTTTTCCCTCCCAGAGGTATAGCTGAGGATAGCAACAGTAGTTCAAGCCACCACGTGAGCTATAAAGGCACAGAGGGCACAGAAGGCTACTCTTAAGTTTTAAAGAGAGCCTGCCTGTATTTTAGGATCCACACATTCAGTGTATGGCTATTTCAGCAGTACCCTGCATCCTCCAGAAGCATAGAGAAAAACCTCTTCCCCACTAAACTCTGCTAGGATGATTCAGCTTGAAATTAAATGTAAAAAATAGTACAAAGCTTGTGCATAAGGAGTGTTTAAGAGGTTTGAGCTAATACATTCTCCTGTTCCCATGGCCAACGAAATCAGAAGCTGAAGGTCCAAACAACAAATGAAGACAAATGAACAAAAAATCCCACAACCCAGGGCACCACCACACACACAGACACGCTACTTCCCATGCAAAATATTCTGAGTTATAAGAACTTTGGGGTTACTACCTCAACTGCCTCTCCCGTGATGCTTCTAATTCCAAGCTGCTCATCCAGTCAGGTGGCTGGTACCTTAAGACTACCTACCATTTATGCTGCTGGCCAGTATCATCTCATTGTATTCTTGAGAATCTTAGTTACAGCAGCCTGTAACTAAGTATTATTTTTCATACTTGGATTATAGATTATGATGGAAGAGGGCAGAACTAACACTACTGCAACACATGGAACAACAATGATAAACCAGTAAATTAACACATGTAAACACTATCTGCCAACGGCTCTCAACCTCTCAAATTATTAAGTTGGAATTACAACAAACAGATGAGGCAGGAAGGAAACCATTTTAATAATTACTGAATTATGAGAAAAGACTTAGAATCTGTGGCCTTTCTTAAGCACTGTATAGACAAGTAAGCAAAACCATTACTTGCCATGGCCATAATAAAATGGATGAATATTGACAACTGCAGGCAGTTTTTAAAGCAGATTTCTTCCATGAACTGTTTTGCATAAGACTTAACAAAAATTAATTGAGCCATTCTATACAAATAATAGCAAAATTAACATGCCTATTAAGAAAATATTTGCTAGTACTTTGATCCAATAAAGAACAGCATTATGCATTTTCAAAATTTTCATGCATTTTTATCTCGTAGCTGTGTTGTAATGCTTGTTTATATACAGAGCTCTGCTTGGGATGGCATATAAATCAAACACAGAAATTTTTTTTGTTTTCTAGTTAGCTATTCCAACAATTCTTCCTCAGTACAAGTGACTAGAAGAGGCATATCATCCCATCTACAAAGTGCCACATCTATTCTGCATGCAATGCCACAGGTGCTGTTGGTGCTGCACTAACCAGAGCAGAACCAGTCCGTGGAACTGAAGTGCTGTGGCTTACCTGCTGGCTCATTTCTGAGGTCTGGAGACGCACCCATTTGTCTAGTTTGCATGATCTATACAAAAGAAAGATTTACTTATTCCCAGGAATAGTCTCAAAAGCGTGAGTGTCTCCAGCGAAGGAAAACCAGCCACACTCTGGTGCAGAAGTTACATGGGAGAAAGGACACTGAGACTCACCAGATACTAGCTGGCCAAGTGCAAGAAAGAGAGCCCTTTTCAGGATATGCTGCTATCACCACTACCAACCAGGAAGACACCTTCACTACTCAACTCCATCAGTGAGGCTACAAACTGCTGCTGTGTCTAGCTAGGAGGGAAGGAAATAGCCCTACTACTGCTGATCTAGCGAGGCTGTGCAAGATAATCTCCCAGCTTCTTATACATCTACTATAAATACATGTATAAAGGAAATAGTAAGCAATACTGTTTGGTAGCAAATATTACTTCTAATCATTTATTCTTCACTTCATTCCAATTATAACTTTGAAAAATATACTTAGTTTACACTGCTGGTTATAGGTTTTCCTTTAACTCCACGTTCATCAGTTGGTCACAAATGCTACAGACAAAATGCATTAAATAGAACAAGTCACCTAACCAAATCAGCAGAGCTCACGGGCCCAATATAAGTCACACTTAGCAAAGGACATGTCAGCCAAGCTTCACTAACCTATTTGCAAACATATTTGCAGGTCTTCATCCCATTCAGTTCCCCTTGGCATAAGGCCAGAGCTTCACTGCTCCCATGACAGGGGAGAAGCAGAGAACAGGTAGAGAGAAAATATTTAATCCTTCCTCTCTATTATACCTCTATGCTCCCATGCAGGAAGCAACAGCTACAAAACAGTGCAAGTGCAAAACCCTTCAGCTAGGAAGGCTTTGCTAGCTCTTCCCCTAAGGGAGATCAGAACCACAGGACACATATGGGTGCAATAAATATATAAAGCTATGTCTCCCCTGCACCACAGGCTGCCCCAGTAACTGGAAAGTTGAGCTGAGGAAACATGTTACACTTTTCCCAAAGGGGCAGCAAGACCTGGCAGTCGTTCAGCATTCCTGCAGTAAAGACATGAAGCCAAGACAGAGCAACATTTGACTTTTTCTCCTCCTCCACCCCCCCCCCAAACATATTTCTCAGTAGACACTTTCAGAGAGGAAAGTCTTTGCGTACCTGTGTCCTACGTACAAGACTTTTATTATACAACCCTAATGGGAAACTACGTCCACCTCAACAGTAACAAGGATGTTTCTCTCACTGCAGGTCATTCAGTGCACGCGCGCTCGCTCTCTCTCTCCTCCTTCCTGGCAGAGGAAAGGAGAAAGCTGTCTACAGTTTTTGCTTGGTTTTAAGCGAAAAGGGAACATAATTTCAACCTCTAACTTACCATTCTCATATTATAGCACACATGGTTTGAGCAACACACGAGCAATAAGATTTTGTTCTAATAAATTAGCTTGCCCAAGAGTTGGTCTACGGAGCTTGGGCTGATTTTCAAGGCACACTGTGTGTCTACTTAAAACTCACGGGGATGGGAGTGATAGCAGGAATTCTCACATTTTGCAACAACTCTGTTTCACTGCCATTAATAGTAGCTACACACCAACAGGACTTCCGCCTTTACAACAAAGGCCTTTACAAAAAAAAAAGTGACAGAAGATATTTTTATGGAAGCATTGTGGAAATAAAGATACATACGGCAAGTTGCTTGTATGCATTGGAAAACAGGCCATTTAGCAGACTGCAATTCCCAAATAAGAAAACTCTTTCAAACCACTAAGCAGCCTGCTACTTGACAGAATAACTCATAGTCCTAAACCAGATGCACAGCTGGAGTAGCACAAATCCTCTGTTTTAAATTGGACTTATCCCTTTGCTAGTCAGGGAATAATTCCAATTTTGTAATGCCATTGCCCAAGCAACACGCTGGTTGGAAATCATCTCACAAGAGGCGAATTCTCTTCCTCAAGTATTGTTATGAAAAGAACATACTGGTCTCTAACTGAGCCCTTTAAAAGCAGGAGACCAGCTCCAGAAAAGGAAACCAAAAGCTATATTGACATGAACTAACTAAACTATCAAATATTCAGTAAAAGAATCACTGTAGCTACTGTAAGCAGGCAGGAGAGCATATTGGAGAAAGGTCAAGACAGCACAGCTATACTGATCCTGCCTGCCTCTATCTGAAGGAGAGCACTTCATGGTTAGGGAATCAGCTCTACTACAGCATGATAAAACCTAGCTGTATCAGGAGATTAAGGGTTGTACCTGCAGAGTACAGATGTTGCAGGTGTGTAATTTTCTTGAGAAGGAAGACCTTAAGGCCTGCTGCTTTCAATTCACAGAATAAAAAAAAAATAAAATAAAATAAAGATGAAGATGAGCCTGAGGAAGAGAGCCACCTGTTTTTTGTACTCTTCCATTTTCTTTTAGTGTGACAACTGAGAACAGGCTATTCATTACCAAAGAATTAGTGCTCTAATTGCTCCTTTTCCATAAAAAAAAATAATAATAATAAAAAAATTTCCTGTAAGACCACAATTAGCTATAGTTTCATCACCAGCGATGATCTCATGCAGGGTGGATTATATCTCGATAGCGGAAATAAGCACTCAAAACCATTTGCAAAACTTAAAAATAAAGTAAAGAAGAAAGGTGGGAGGGGAGGAAGCTTGAACAAGGGAATCAGTTGAAATATGTGAAATACTAGCAGACTTATTCCATACACAACATTGGGAACTTCTTTAAGTTTTGCAAGAAGTGCCTAAAGGTTCATAAATATGAATGCTGGTGTATGTTCCATGTCTTGGACTCTTCAAAGGGAGCATTTATGAAGAGCACTTGTACGTATATGCTGAGCACTGGTTCAGCTCAAACAGGCCGAGTTCCATCTTGCATTAAGAGGTCAGAAACACTAAATGTATGTACATGTTCAACACATGAAAATCCCAGTTTCCATGCTGGATGAGCTAGAGGAAGTACCTGATGTCAGCTGATCTTCCAAATGACAAACAGTCTGCCTGCTAAATACAATCTGTGGGTGCTGCTGAATGAAACTAAGTTAATTTGGCATGTGGACTCCTAATCCAAGTTAGGCCTAATTCACAACCTCTTCTCTGCCAGAGGAAATCTTTCTTACAGTGCATTCACAGGGTACTAGGATGGCATGCAGATTCAAATATGTTTCATTCTTCCTCAGGAAAATTCCCCAAAGGGTGCATCGCACTGGAAAAAACAGAGCAACATGCCATCTGGAAGTTCACAGTAGCATAGATGCAAATAATTAAATTTCAGAGTTGCCATGAGAATCCCCCTTTTCCTCCCAGGGGTCTCCACAGTTTTGTTTCTTCTAACTAATTCAGTCAGACACCCGAGAAGCTTGTGAATGAATACAACAAACAAGGCCAAGGGTGGCGACAGGCAGTCCCAGACGCAGCGGGCTCCCAGGCCTTCCTGCCACCAGGCGCCCTGGGCTCCACCAGACCTCGCAAGATACACCAAGCAGCCACTGCTCTGCTCAGCGGCACAGCCAGGTGACACAGGGAACCTTGTAACATGCAAGAGCCCTCTCTCCTCCCACCTCTCGCCCCTCACCCTGCACCAGCACCCAGGCATCAAGTTGTGCTCTTCCAGGTGAGGACACGAGCTCAGGTCTTGGGAAATCAAGCACACAGTAGGCAAGGAGACACTTACAGGTGTCTGCTCAGGCTGAGTCATGTTTTATGCAATAAGGAGGACATGGTAAGAGAGTCTCAAAGCTGAGCGGCATTGCTTCCTCACTGCAGAGCACAGAGGCACATTTTCAAACTATACAGCGCTGCTGAAGAGTTTCACATCAGTGTATATATTTAAGGATTTTTCCTTCTGGCTCCACTAAAGCAGAAAAGGGGAATCACCGTGACACAACATTTAAGTGTGCACAGATTCCACAGTCTGAAGTCCCGGGCATCCAGAGATCTTTGCAATTAGGCACTGTCCCGAGGGCCACACACATACGTACTTGAACAGCCTGTTTGATTCACAGTTCCTCAATGACGATGCCTGTCTCTGCCTTCGCAATTATGTAATCCTTCCCTTTCGCTTGTGACCAGATGACAAGCTAAGATGATGTGAATGAATGTGACACAGTCCATCCCTTTTTTCTTAATTCTTCTGGGATTACTGAGTACAGCCTGGCAGGGTTTCAAAGTAGTAGAGCCTGACAAGTCAATACCCTACCTACTCTACGGTAGGGTAGACAGAGAGGAGTGACAGGTCAAGACAGCTAGACTAGAACCAGTTCTTATAAAAAGAAAAGCAATTACACCAAATCTTACCCTCAAAGCTAAGATTTGAAACACCCAGAAATACCACTTTGCCATCATTACACTCTGAAAAATGTGTAAACTGCATTTCTAATATGTATGACTTTACAATTAATTAAAACTGAGTAAGGTAATTATTGTATGTTAAACACTAGTTTAAAACGTACTGAGCTGAATGGCTATACAATAAATATGTATCAACCCTTCTGCATGTTAGCTTATGTCACAGCTGTAATAGGCTTGCAGTGGAAATTTGTGCATTTTCAAGTTCAGGAGGTTTTAATAAACTATCATTCTTTTTTAACAAAACTTCACTTGCAAGATTTGATGCCCATCTCATCCTTCATTTGTTTGGCTAGTCATCTCCTTTACCACTGAACTTGATTATATACTACAGCAGGTGGTGTTCTTGTCACTCTTGTTGCTGCTCTGTTCAGGAACGTACAACCACTCACCATCAGCTTCATCACATCCAATCAAAATCCCATCCGGGAAAGAATGGCTCCATGTTCTAAGAACCAGAGTCCTGGAGGACAAAGTCCTCCTTTTCAAATCTGTACCTCTACTGCAGAATGAGCAGAGCTATCCAAGGAGAATTAAAAAGGTATTTTTGAGCCTTTTTTAAGGAAAGGCGGAAAGGCATTCAATCACAACTCGATAAGGAGAGGAATCACTAATTCTTAACACTGCTTATCCTCACTTCTTCTAGACCACAGATCAAATCCAGAGAAGTGGCCTGGCTGGAAAGTGAAGGCAATCAATGCAGCTGAACTCCTCCAGCCTTTTTATTTATTTATTTTTAAATACAGCAAGAATAGGAGGAGCGATTGAACTGTAACTTGGGGGGGGGGGGGGAGGAGAGGGGAAGAAAGGGATAAAAACAAAACAGAAAACCAAGAAACCCTTATTGTATGGAAAATAGCACTAGCAGTGATATTTGGCAACTGTCATCCACCCATACTCAAGAATTAAGTGCAAGAGCAGGGAAGCAGCGAAGAAACAAAAAAGGTAGTTTAAAAAGCAAATGACATTGATGCTGTCCAATGGATCAGGTTTAAAAGGGAAGCATTTTAATACAACTATACTTCACTAACAGATCTCAAAGTGGTTTAAGACAGTATTAACATCCCTCCTCCAAAGGGCAGGAAACTGAGAAATGAGAGCGCAACTGGGCATGCCCTGGAGAACAAAAGAAGCAGGAAAAAAGCTGAAGAGATCTCCTGATTTCAAGTCTTGTATTGGAGTTGCTAAACCACCCTAGCCACTTCTGCCTGCTGTAAAATTAACTCTGCTGAACAGTATTTATGAACGCATAGCTATGAGATTTAACTTTCAGAGAGTAGTAACAGAGGAGAAATACACAAACCAAGTTTTGTAACAGAATCAGGGCAACTGAAGTCTTTTCTAACCCTCTCAAGACAAACAGGCAGTACTCTTCAAAAGCAAGGCAAGCAGCAAAGCCTAGCAAAACTGCATTTGAAAATACCCACTCTCTTTTCCAGGTCATATTATGCTTTAAAATAAATACCTTTTTTTATACCACACATTTCACCAAAGCCTTCCCAGAGCTTCACCTACCAGCACACTGCTTATTTTAGAACTACGGAATACCACCTCTGCCCAATCCTGCCAAGTTATCAGCACCCACTGCCTCCAAGCTAAACAAAATGCAAAAGCACAAACCATATTCTCCATCGCGTAAGCTGAGTAGTCACACAGTACGTTTTTTCATTCAGAGAGATAGCCTTCAATCTGATTCACATAGGAAGAGAGCAGACCACATTTTCCAGATACTTGTATGCTTGCCGCTGAACATTCCTTTCCCCAAAAGTCACTCCTTCCCACCAAAAAAGGGAATGCCATGGGACATATTTAGGAACAGGTCTACAAATCCATCAGAATCACTCAGAGCTTCACAAAACATCTTTATATTATACAAAAATACTGAGGAATACTGCACGTAAGTTCAGTCCCTGATACAAATCGGGGACTTCTCTGGGCCCTACGTGAGGCTGACTGGTAGCAAGCTCCTACCTTCGTGGCACAGCATAAACTTCCAAAGTTAAGGACGTGCTACTGGCTGCATCAGCTTTACATCCTACAGTCACTGCTACTTGCCAAATCCCTTCCCAAATGTGTCCCTTTTATACTGTAAGTCTGCTGAAATAACTGCACGCATTTTCCTCACAGAAGTGTCTGGTTCCTTCACCTCAAACTTTCATCCCCAAGTTCAACCCCATTCCTCTCCTTCACATCCTACATGAAAGTCAGTGGCAATACTGTAACAGAAGTCAACATGAGGACTGGATACAATGTCTTCATCCAGTTCTATTAAATTGTTACAGCTAATTAATAGACTGAAATAAAGAACTTGCACCCAAGAGGTGGTGAAGCCACACCTAACACCCCAAGCAAACTCAGCAGCTCAGCATGAAACTCCACAGCTCCAAATACACTTCGGATGGCCCCTATACCTATGTGAAAAACAACCAGAAATAATTCTGCCATTAGTGCATGGCCCAGTAGCACTACTAGCTCCCAAGTCTGAGTATATACCCTAGCTGCTTGCACTTTGGGATAATCTTGAGTGCACATCCCATCTCCTATTTTTTGTTAGGTCAGAGAAGTGCAGCAAGCTATAACTGATCCCTCTAGCTGCATGATGGGGGAAAATCAGGACTGTAGGCATACTTTTTGATTTGAAGATCCAGTTAACTAAAGAACTTCACAAGACAGCTGCATTTGTAAAACTCGTTAATTGACTAGATGCACTCTCCCCCAAAATTTATTCAGAGTAGTTAGCCAAAAAAATTTTTTAAAGAGTAAATCAGTAATTGTGAAGTTCCCTTCAGTGAATTTAAGACAAACTGTAAGATGCATTCAGAGGGCTGGTTGGATTACCAGCTAAAGGCAATGTGAGTGCATTACAGTTATCAGTAGCTCCAATACTACTACCTCACCGCAAAAGAAAAGAGAGTACAAAGAGGCAGACAGAGGTCTCCTATTAAAGCACAGGAAGAATTCTTGAAATTTTAAAAATTGATTGTTTCATGACCAAGCTCAGAGATCTCTTTGCATGAGTCATTAGGCACCCTTCTAAAATACTTTGCCTTTATCTGCCAGACACAATTCCTAATAATTAAAGTTACTGGACCTCTGACTCTACTTTCTGCATGAGGACTTCATGCTGACATCCTTTCAGCAAAAACTTCCTGAAATAGTACACATTCTTTGCCAGCCAAGAGGCTACTTTTAGACTGTAAAAGTGAATACCGAGCAAATCCAGCACTATTCTGTATAAGAAAAATTGAGGGGGGTGGGAGGGAAAAAGAGTGACAAATTAATAAATAGAAGGTTCTCTAAAATGTTTTAATAAGCCATTTTCATTTATCATATAGCACACATGAAGTAATAGTTAAGGGTGACTGCAGAATTCAGGGAGAGTTACTTTGTTACAAGTTTTCATTTTTGTATCCACACGTCTTAAAATACCTGAAGATGGCAGAAAATACAAGAGATCGTAATAAGGATTAAGAAAAAAACATGGCTTGCTTTAAAGACACCATAGGAGAAACTTAGATACTGATTTATCCTATTTATGGAGCTGTGCAAGATAAGCTATGGATAGCGCGGAGCTCCATCACCAGTTCAGTAGAGCCACGGAGGAGTCGGAGCGCAGTGAGGACTCCAGCGTTACGTAGATTACTTCGCAACAGAAGCGGGGAAGTGCAGACGCTGCCCCGAGGGAGGTGGTTGGTGAGCTTGGGTTCGAAAGCCTTACTTCTGAATACCTCTTGCAGGGAATGAACTGACTGCTTTGAAGAAAGCTAGAGACCAGTCCTCTCTCAGCAGAGCACACTATCTTCTTGATGGAATATCTTTCACACCAAGCTCACTGCAAGTCTTAGCTTTAAACAAGGAGGGGACAAATGAAATGCAGCCCCTGGAAAGAGCTTCTGAAAGCAAAATGCTTTTCTATTCTTTTGGGGTACTCTTTCTCAGTACAGAACTTCTCAGACCTTTATAAAGAACAGTGAGACAGACCACAATTGTTCTTTTGGTAGAAACAAAAGTATATAAGATTAATTGGCCACCTTCAGGCACTGAAAGAGAAGAGCATTTGAAATAAATATAAGGGTAAGAAAACGTGAAGTAATTAACCTTTTTGGCTTGCCTGTCTCCCTGTGCTTGCAACTGAGCATGTAGCTTTGTCACATCAATGCAAAGCTAACTTTCATCAGCTCAGTATTCTCCTGTGTTCTCCAAGATGGAAGGAAAGCACATTCCTGTTCTGAAACTTCACCAGCACAAACGTGAGAATAGAGAGCCTATTTCCAAAAGGCAAAATCCATCAAAAAATGAATCCTTTATTAGGAGAAGTGCTTTTATGCCCCATTTCAGAAACTGGTACAGATGCATATCAGTGAATAATGTGCTACATTAGACACTTTTGAACCAGTGTTCTGGATGTGACACAACCATATGTTTGGAAGTGGGGAGCTCAGCTTTTCATTTAATCCATTCCCTGGATTTTTTTTTTTTTAATAAATATATATCAGTCATAGCTAGCTGATTCACTGCAGAAATGGGTAAAGATCACTAACAGCTGAAGGGTGGGTAAATCTGATGAAGACTATCATCAAAAATAGGCATGCAGTGAAAACCAAGAAAGATCACTGCTCTGGAGATCACAGCAGGAGGAAAAAAAGAAAAAAAGTCAAGAGCCTATGTTCTTCTCAGCATAATATTAAAATATGAACCTGTTGCATAATAGTTTACATTTGTATCTTTTTGCTTCCTTTTCCTGATGTCAGTAGGAGTTTCCTTTCAATAGGAACTACTTTTCTTACATATGGCTAACTCTTGCTCCAATTGGAAAACATAAAGAGCAACAAGCTTGTGTTGTGTCACACTGATGTGCTGGGAGCATGACCCACTGCGATCCCAGTTCTGGGTGGAAGGACCACCACCACTAGCAGCCAAAGAACTTCTTTAAGCCAGTTGCTCAGGAGCCAATGCCTTCCCCAGCCATCTCTGAAGTTCAGCCAAAGCAACAGGGCAGAAGAGTTGGTGGGGAAAATCAGCAGTAAAAAGTTAAGGCCAAGAACCCGATAGCACAAAAGCAGTTTTGTTCATGCAAGAGTCAGTCTACAAGAGACCTTAGAAATCTGGGTAGTCCTCCAGGATCCCAACAAGCAAGGACAAAAAAAAAAAAAATTTTTCATCAGATGAAATGAAACTCCCCTGTCCATTATCTTAAATCCTGTCCCTATTGTACTGAGAGAGAATTAAAAGCTCCTATGGGAATTTTCCCAGTGCACAATTGAGATAAGCCCTTTTTTCTTCAGTATCCTTTCTACCTAGGATAACAATAACATTTTAAGTGCACCTAGTGCCAACTCCTGTAAGATTTCAGGTATATCCATACTCCTTTCCCCTCCTCACTCTGGGGTGACCATTTTGTGCAATTTACCACTTGGAAGCTTGCCAAAGTGTAGATTTCGCCTCCATCATCATCCAATCTCCATTGATTAACGGACAGGAATCCCTACCAATTTACACAGCTGCAGACTTTGAAAAAACAAGTGCTTTTGCAAGCTAACAAAGACTTGACTGCCTTGGAATTGCATGCAATCTCTAGTCATCTGAAGCTTTAGTTCTCCAATCCAAAAGAGACAGCGATGTTGTCTTGGAGAGCACAGCCACTAACCTTGCACGCCTTTTGTTCCCTTCCTTCATCGCACATGAGGGGGAGATTGATGCTGTGCCTGCAGTGCAAAAAACAAACAGTGACAGCAGGATTGCCAAGCCTTAAAGGAAAAACCTTGGTAGTGCAAATTCTACAAAAAATGCTAACTGTTTTTTGCTGTAGGTCATTAGCTTGAATTAGGTCCAAGTCAACAGCATGAAAAGGTTGTTACCATCCAATGATGGACCTCACAAGGTGCTAAGCAATCACAAGTTCTGATGGGTAGCTGGGTGTCACTGAGCTGCATCCCTAAAGGCTGCGTTGTGACATGTCTGAAATGGAGGGGCAATCACATTTAAGCGCTCTGGGCACAAACCCATAGAAAAGCACCCTCCATTATACTGTTACCTTTATGCTCAGGTCTGCGGAGATTAGCCGAAAAACTAAGTTGCTCTGGAAAATAAGTGATCTCATCTCTACTGCAATGATTCCCCTCACCCTGCCTCAAGTGAGGCAGCTCATTGACAAAGCTTTAAAGTTACACCCATAGCTACTTTGCAGGTTGTGATTTGCCCATGGGTTAATCAAGTGCTTTTTACAGAAGGTAAACATTAGTGTAATAAAAACTACTAATGCTGAAAATAAACAAGTAACACCTTACAAATGAGAGGAAGTAGGGCTAATGAATATAGTAATTACAGAGAAAACATCAGAAAGATTGTAGTGTTATAAGCAAGAGTAGGACTTTCTATTAAACCAAGAGAAGAGCAAAGAGGAGGATCCTAGTTCTGATAGGGTTGAAACACTTACCTTGTTAACCTTCATATTCCTTACTTCTGCATATACCTCATCCCATGGAAACAAAATTCACAGGACTAATACCACACAATTTATTACACCACTTCATATTAACCCAGAACTCCTCTCAAATCTCTAATGCTCATAATCCCCCAAAAGATTCAGTTTTTTTGTAATCGCTGCTTATCCAACTGTCTCATCCTCATTCCTTGCTCCAGCCCCAAATTTGCCCGGGAGGCGGCCTTCAAAAAGATCACATTCAGTCTCACTCCACATACAGGTTAGAGCTTTAGCATGACAAAACCCCACAGAATTAGAAGTAGGAACTGTCCAATAAGCAGCAACACTTGAATCTAACTCTGGAAGGTTCCCAGATACATGACTTACAATCTGTAACATTTTTATGGATCACGAGGCTGCTTCAGGTTGCTTTCATGAGGTATTTTAAAATTTGTAAGTTTTCATTTTCCTCTCCCTCAGAGGCCAGATATTAGGGAAGAGAGGCTTTTTTCTTTTTTTTTTTGTTTTGTTTTGTTTGGGGGGGGGGGAGGGGGCAGGGGAAGAAAAGGAAATGACCCTGACTAGATTTAAAAAAACAAACAAACAAACAAAACAAAACCCATACACACAAATATTTCAACTCCTTCCTTCTATAAAATAGGCTGCCTATATGGAATACACGTGTGGTACGACACAGTGTTTACTGCCAGTCAATCCACATGCCTTTGGGCACTTCTGGGGAACGAACCCATGCACAGCCTGTGTCATATGGTATGACATCATTAACATTAAAATTCATTCTAAGTATATAATTCAACTTAGAAACAACTTTGGAACAAACATTTTGTTTGATGAATAAAGTTAAATTAGTAAGCAACAATTTCTAGAGAATTAAAATATTAAAGCCATAATTTAAAAGAGTTAAACCACCTGAAGTTACAGGTAAATTTTAAGCTTTTCCATGCCATGAAGTACTTCACATTATTCCTAACAGACAGAAAAAAATTCATGTTATTTAACACAATTACTGAGATTCAGTATTGTTTAAGCCAGCTCTAAACTATGCAGACAAACTAAAATATTTATAAAAAATTGCAAAACCCTGTGAGAAAGAAATACATCAAGTCTATGATTTTACTGTAGTCTCCAGACCAGTTAAAGATGATTATCTTAAAATATGAATCTTCACACTTGAAAATTATATCAACTTCATGGGTTTTAAAATCTTAGCTACCTTATTATATTTGTTTACTAAGATATCTGCCCAGCTTTCAGCTCTTATCTTTCAAGAGAAGAACTCAAGTGTGAAGATAGATATCTATTATTTATTTTATTTATTTTTACAAGATATGGGAAATAACACTTTCAGTACTTAAATACAATAACTTTTTCAGGTTTCTTTTAGGTAATGGTTATCTTTCAGAGAAAGAACTTAAGAACTGTTTTTCCAAGAAGCTGCAGCCAATTCTCCCAAGCTACATTTAAACTGAATACCTTAACCAAAACTATACATCTCTAACCTAGCACAATGTTTTTAAAGGGCAGACTTTCCAACAACGGAAATATAGACTCAATATTTGAGAAGAACTACAACGTATGCAATTCCAGTTACATTCTTTATATTAAACAGATGAGTAACATTCATACAAATGGAGCTCTGAGAACTGCAAGTTTAGGAAGCTGGACTTGCTTTCCTCGTAACACACTGAAGAGAACATTTCCAATTAAGACATTTTTGGTTTTGTTTTCTTCAAAACATTAAATGAAACAGACTCAAATCTGTAAGAAATAATGAACACAGCAATTACTAAAAATAAGAACAACAAAAGTAAGAGTCCTGGTCTACCCAGAAAAGTAACAAGTATCCTGAAGAGGATCTCTGAATAACCAAAGCCCAAGTATTTGCAACGCAGTCAAGCAGTGCTTTCCACTTGCATGGAAACCAGGCGAGGAAGAGCCAGTATGTAACAGGTAACAATGACAGTCATATACAGAAACTCCAGTTTGTTTGTTTGTTTTTTCTCCTAGATGACAGCCTGTTTCACCAAATCCAGAGGTCAACTGAGGCAACCCATCAGGCTGGGAAGGCTAGACCAAGCCAGTTTCCCAGCCACAGACCTCCTCAGTTCATACGACCGGCACAGTCAAGAGACAAAGGGGAGAGGGAGTGAGGGTGAGCTTCTATCAAGAGCTTGGAGCACAGTTCAGACATGTATAAAGATGCAAAACCCCAACAGTACTTGTTCTTTCCCCCATCCCTTTTTTATCATGCTTCCAGTTGTGGCTCCTTTTCTCAGAAAGGCTTCCATTTGAAAGCATAGTTAAACCAACAGTAAGCTCAAAGAGCAAAGCTCCCGTCAACAAGACCACAACCTGCATGCTGACTCAGGCAGCGGACAAATACCCCCAGAATGATCCCAGTCCTGCAGGGCAATGCCCCTGAGGTCTGCAGTCAAAGCACACCTCATTCAGCTTAAAGCGCACAAATTGTTTTAAGCACATAAGACTACATCATTATTCAAAAGGCCCAGCAAAACTGATGTTACACTCCTTGAACAAAGATGGCAATCACATGCCACAGGTTATTCACTGCCTTATCAAAACACACTAATATAAAGGTCATAAATCAAACAGTTTATCACTAAATTCAGTCCCAGGTATGACAAACACTTCGCAGAACTATAAGTACTTAACATTTTGCAAAGTCAAGATACAGTGACTGCTGAGCAACCACATAAACAGGAACCTACAGCTCTGGTAGTACCCAAAACCCCTCTGTTTCTTTGGACTAGGTCTTAGAGCAAAAGCAAAAGTTAGCATTTGTCTAGCTTCTTTCCACAATTGCTGTCAGAGACCTATGGTAGCTGAAAAACTGCAGTGATCTATTTCTCAGTATTCACTCCCCAAGAACAAAAGAGTTATGCAGTACATTATAAGCTTCCAATATTATAACTAAGACTTAATGTGTTGCACATAAAATGCTAACTCTAAATGCAGCTTGCAGATTTTAAGTGCTTAGCACAGGGCAGTTCCCAGCACCTAACAGCAAGATGGTTTATGTTCGAGGCTCTGTTAAACTCACAAGTACTTTATCAAACAGCTCAGCATCCAAGACTAGCACTCAAACATTTGTAATCTGCCTCATACACTGTTCCATGAAACGATAAAAAGCTCAGCATCTCCCCCACTGCTTTATGAGGTTAGCCTTTCTCAGGCTTGAATAATACATCAGTATTACAGAAGTGCTTATTCCTTAAGTGGTTTCCAAAAAGTTAAAAAGTTCATTCTCTTCCAAGTCCACTACAAAATAGCAGTAATACATCTTCATTATTAATAATGACTATTTCTCCAGCTATATATCACTCACAAAGACAAAATATAACTAATTCATCTAACAAAACAAATAACATTGTCTATAGTTTCACTAATGTCATTCAATGCCTAACACCACAAAAGCCTTCTACTTCTTCCATCAAGTGCTCTGGCAGACTGTCATACAGCTCAAATACAGAGTAACTGTAAAATGTTGTTATCAATACTGTAAGAAACTGAAGCATCTTCAAAAGATTCCTGAATTAGAGAAGCATTTAGCACATTTGCTTTTATTATTTTATTCCAGTGACATTATCTAATTGTTCCAAAATTAAATAATTTAGTAAGATGATCATCCAAAATGCTTAATTAACTAATGATATATATGATGCTGTCCATACAAAGATGATGATCAGATGTTGCAGTCTATTTATTGCCTTAACAGAACACACTTTCCAATTAATACTTGGTAATGCACTGTGTGATGAGACAAAGGAAGTTAGATCTGTATCAAAAATGCATCATTCATGAAAATATACTATTATCACTTGCAGTGAGGACACATACAGTTTTACATTTTAATTGACAGCAGGCTCATGAAGTAGCCTCTTCCAAGTTTTCACGTTACTTTAAGATATGAAAGCTCTTCCAAGAGAGCTATAAAACATGGTAATAGCCTGGATTTACGTGATTTTTTTTTCCCCCCAGTATGCTGGATTCTTATTTTCCCTAGGAGAAAATTTTTTTTTGCATTGAAGAAGAGATGGTCCAACCTCCCAGTGCAAGGACACCAGACATGTCAAACTATGTTCTAATTTGACAGTATTTCAAACTAGAACAAGATACAAAATCAGAACTCATACTTGTAGCCATGGAAAATTCAGAGAAATAATAGGCAGAAAGGAGAAACAGCACATTAGTCCTGATAATCACAACACTACAACAGTCCTCAGAATAAAATAGTACCCAGGAGGCAAATTAAGAACAATCAAGAAGATGTGAAGAAAAAAATTGGAACAGCATAGGAGAAAATTGAAGTAACACATTCATATAAAATTAATGAATTTTGGGGGGGTTTTCCCTAATCTGCATTTGCTCAATCTTGTGGAATTCCAACCATTGTTTTCTTTAAATGTTCTTATAACTCGGTCCTAAAATTGGCAGTCAATGAGATCACTAGTCTCCATTATTAAAAACATAGTACTCAACTCAAATCACTGGAGCAGGAACTGGGACCTGGGGCCTGATTACCAGTGTCTTGAATAATTCTCCCTCACTATCCCAGTCTAGTAAACACATACTGCATGCAACTCCTCAATGGCAGGCACCAAAAGCAAAATAAGCCTTCCTGCAATCGTTTACAGTGCTAGTGTTCACCACTCTCCTGTAGGAGACAAGAGATCAGCAAGTCTCACCAGAGAAAAGATTAAAAGATAATTGCCCCACATCTCAGGAAAACACCCTCCATGTGCCTTTGACCAATGGAGCGTTGTCATCATGATCATCCCTGTCCTTTGAGGCCAGTAGGAAAAGTGAGGTTTTCATTCATCCTTGTTAATATTAAACACAAACACACACACACACACACACACACACACACACACACACACACACTCCTTTCCTTAAACCCAGTCTCAAGTGACCCTCTCTTTTTCAACTGCACTGAAAAAGTAGTTAATTCCCATGAGTTATATATATTAGCAAATAACTTGGCACAATGAGAGCACATCTTACTATGTAAGCAGTGAATCAGCTGGTGCTGAGGTCCAAGTGCTTGCAGAACAGGGTTACAAAGCTTTTCTCGGGATTAGCTTTAATCCAGTGTCCATTAGCAGATTTGGTGTGCTCCTGGAGAGCATCTGATTTCGTTTCATCTAGAAAGAACTTGGTGAGCACAGCCCAAGATCGCACCATGACACAATCAGCAGAAAATGAGGGAGAGACTGGCTCCGAGACTACATTACTGATTCAACGTCATCCCTCTCACCCCAAGTCCTGGTTGTGATTTCAATTTGTTTTTTTTTTAAGGTGACCCATGAAAGCATGCAATAACTCCATCTTCATTTGTATGTGAAAGTAAATAAGCTCATAGCTCTCATCTCACTAGGAAGCGCAAAGAACAGGCTCAGTGCCAGCTGGGGTCACAGTCAGATCAACACAAGCACCACTTTTACAGCACCAGCCCACATTACACCTGGCTTTTGGGTGCGTGATCTCACCTTCCAAAGCATAAAAATCAGTTCAGGAGTAACTTGCAAAAAGCTATTTGTCAGGAGCTTAAACTTCTTACGAAGTAAATTGCTATCAGTCTTTGTCTGGTAAGCATCAGCTTCCATACATGGGCTTCTGCTTCTGAATTTTCTGGAGACGTTAACCAATCCAATCTGGAAAGTGATTTCTTTTTTAAACTTTTTGAGCTAAAACAGCTAAAAAGTTGAGATTTGAATGTACCAAGACCAAAATTACTAAGTATACTGAGACTTAAACGCACTAGGACTATTACATATAGATAGTCAAGAATTGGCAAAAGCTTATACATAGTCTAAAATTGTATATACGGCACTGTACACACAATATAGAAATGTTATATACACATGGAATGTGTCCGTTAGAAAACAAGGCTGATTTTCTTTTCCCAGGAAGTAAAAGGAGCTCTTTATTAGTTTTCCCTCGTGTGTAATAGTTACAAGAAAACCTTGAGAAACCATAGCTCCACAGTTAAAAAAAAAAAAAAAAAAAAATCAATCACTTTAAGTGTGTGTCAGTTCAAAATACAGTTCATTACTGAATTCAATTTTTGACTGGATTTATTTCTTAAGTGTCAGGAGAAAGTCTCCAATAGATTTAATTAAAAATTATGATTTAAGTTCAAATTTAACTTTAAGGAGCAGAATTAATTTTAAAATGATTTTGACATAGCATATAGCTCTAGAAAAGAAAAAATACTGTTTATGCAAATGTCCAAGCTTGTCATGCCACCGCTACCAGACAGGACACAGCTTCTGATAGCTCTAACCTCTTATACTGCACTATATCCAGTAATCCAGTGTTAATATATTGCCCTAGTTGTATGTCTCAGTGACAGCTGATGCGCAGCCCTAAGATTTTTTTACATGTATCTGCTAGTGAAGCTGTAAGTCAGAGAATTCAACAGGAAAGAGAGAAAGCAAGAGTCTCTAACATACCTTGTAACATTCAAACACGATTACTTGTCCTCTTCACATTCTCACTTGAGGCAGTAAGAAGAAATCCCTTGCACAGAATGGTTTTCAGCCAAAAGATCTTTTCTCCTTGTTTGAGACTAGGGAAGCTACGTTCATTTTTGCTATGTGCCTGAATCAGAAAAGGATTCAGTTTATTGGGAGCTGATATCTGAAGACCTACACAGCTGCTTGGCTAGAGTTCACCTGGGCAGCCTGCAGACAACACCATTTCAAGTAATTATTTCCCTTTTCTTCCCCTCCTAGAGCTACTACAGAGGGGGTTTTGCTGTCAGCAACTTTGGCTAATGAAAAAACAACACTTAGCAGCAAACAGCTAGAGTACAGCAGCCATCCTTGACAACTGCACAACTGTGCACACCACTTCTTCCATCTAACAGGAAGCATGTATTTTTGAGCAGTAAAACAACCCATTCTACCACACCAGAGATAGTTAACAAGGGTATAAGCTTTCTCATTATTATCAGCACTCCAGATAAGAGCATTCAGTGATGAGTACCATAGCTTATGGATGATAAAAGCATGTATAGGCAATGCCTATGAACAGTAAGAAATAATCAATGGATTACATGAATGTACGTACACCATCAAGAATTGAATCAGTCACTCAAAGCATGAGTTAAAACAGAAAACTCTCTCTAGTTGAGCTAGTGGGATCAACTGTAATCCTTCACAGCTGGAAACACACAGGCTACGGTACTTACAGAGCTCAAAGAATACAATCTAAGAGTTCACTTACACAGTGGTAGTTTAAGAACACTGAGCTCCTTTCCAGCTGATAGATCGCTCACAGTTTTTGCAGCCTTTGAAGTAAATCCTTATAATTCACAATGTGCCATTAAGATTCACAAAAGGTGAAACAGCCTACCCAAACGGCATCACAGAACAGTTACTCACCCACATTAGCAATAAGTTGATACAATCCCCTTCTATTTACTAGAAGTTAGCAATTAAATCCCCATAGCATACATCTTGTTTAATTTCATATTCCCGTAAGTTGTATGATTAAGATATTCAGTAGAGGAAGAATAAAAATGAGATGTCTGTTAAAACACAAGGAAGAAAGGTACTTGATGATAAATTGCAACAGGGTACAAGTGGTGCTTGAAGAAATTTGTTCTTAGTTTCCTAATACCAGAGCTTAGCAATTGCATAGTCACATTTTTTCCAAATCATCCTCCTAACTACATTTTCTCCACTTTTTTAAAGGGAGGATTGTTACAGAGTCATGCATACCAATGTATTGTCTTGCAATGTGTGTAGTTTCTTACATCCTTCGCACTATTAACATCAAAACTTTACCACTTGTCTTTTACAGCCCCTTTTCACAGGTGAAAAGGACTTCATAGAACAAACAGCAGAGGAGAATCAAACCCTGGTGTACAGGATACAAGATCTGCAACTCAGTACGCAAATAGATAAGCAAATCCAAGGTAATTCCTGGTACACACCCTTCACAATCTAGCCTGGCCATTTGAATTCTATAACCTAACACACAACAGTTATCACCAGCTTATTTCTAATTTTCTAAAAATGAAGATCTAAGGCAAAAGCCAAACTGCACTAAAACAATATGCAAGTCTCCTGAAACAGCATACCTAATATCCCCATAACACATTATAATCACTGAACATACAATAAAGGTGCCTTTTTCAGGTACAACAACTACCTACCTGCAACTGCCAGGTGCCCAGCATTCATTCCTAAAACCAAATAAGCAGGAATCCAATAGCTACCTACCCAAAGGGATTGCTAAGCCTGTAATATAGGAATTTTTTTTTTCTCCAGTTTTCTAATTTATGTTTGATTCTTTGTGCCCCAAATACTTTCTACACATTAATCTTCCTGCTTTTGGGTAGTCCTGAAAAAGGCTTATGCCTCACCTTGCTCACAAAAAAACCCATGCTTCCAGACATACACAAAAGTAACACCCACAATTAGCAAAAGTGACCAAAGAAACAGATAAATAAGCTTTACTTGTTACCTGTACAGGTGACAGTTACACCATCTACTTCAGAAACACAGAAATCCTGTCCAAAAGGCCCATTCAGAAGCAGGCACTCAACAAAACACCTACCCCCTACAAGGGCACCAAGCCCAGGTTGCTACAAATACCCTTTTGAGGGACCCCTAACACCTGGCTCTCCCTGCAGCTCATCAGGCCCACACACTGCCCACCTGGATTCATCTGTGGGCCCCAAAATGCACTCCCTAACTGCCCTGCATTTCTGTGGCCCACACAGGACAAATGGTTAAACAAAGCAGTGCTGGATCCAAGCGATATGCTAAAAGCCTGCAAAGCTCTGGGCTTGACCCTGCTTCTGCTGAAGTCCAGGGTAACTTTCCCCACTGATTCCAAGGGAACAATGTTGATTTTCCCACAAGAAAGCTGAGCTACTCCGCAGTATTCAAAGAAGTTTCAAGAGAAAAGACACAGCATTTCTGTCCCACAGTGACAGGGTCAATCAGTCTTTTCACTACCAGACAGACAGTTCAACTGGAAGAACTGCTGCAGATGCAAAATCACTCCTCAACAGAAGCAAAAACCTTTCCTGAGCCCAAACATCTGAGTATCCATATCATCAAGAAAGGCAGAACTACAGAAGTTTTGCTACTGACCTTGCTAAAGCAGGATCAAGACTACTTTTTTTTTCCCAAGAGCGCATATTCTGCCTCTCCACTGAATCAAAAAAAATGACCAGAAAAGCAATAACCTCTCATTCCTTCTATAGCATCCTTGCAAAAGTTTTCACAAAAAATTTCTTGTGGTTTTCCTAAGCATTTTTTAATCCCCAATACTGGTTTTAAAAGATGCGAGAAAGATAATGAAATTTTTCAAGAAGGGATGGTAACTCAACCTGTACAAGGGGAAAGTCTTGATAAATCCATGATGCCAAACACATACAGCCAGTTGTCTGCCCTCCACAACTGAAAGCTCAGTTTCTTCAGTTTGTCAGATTTAATAAACATGATCCATTAGATGATGGAGAAAATGAATCCTGTTGCATGAAGGTAATATAAAAAATTCATTTGGGATGCTAGATTTCATATCAAAAATATGGCCCATTTCCAGGGGGAAGTAGTAAAAAGTAACACTATTTGCTTTACTGTAATATAGACTTCATCTGAATAAGTTGTTCTTTATATGTAGCTAGATTTTACTTAACTCTTAAGATTAAAACTCATAATGTAGCATCTTCATCTCTGCACAAACTAACATACTCTGAAGTATACATAATGCAGTAATTGTGTCAAGAGATTCTGAAAATAATAGCAAGTAAAATAATAAATATTTCATTTAATAAATAATAAATACATGGGTAAATTGTGTGGAATAAGCTTGAGAAAAATCTGGTGCATTGGCTACATCCATCAGAAGTCCAAGGAGACGTTAGGATTTCCAGGTGTAAAGGGGGTCTCAGTTTGAGTTTCCGCGTCCCAGAGTGGATACGTAGGCAAAGTCATGGCTCTCTACGTCAGGAAGTTCTGCATCTTTGCACCAAGCAAGACAATTATACCCCGTGAAGGTTTCCACTTCACAGAATAAAAAATGCATTAAGATTTTAAAAATTATGCATGACAAAATAACAGACCACTATCAGCAATCATGACAGACATGTTTTGAAGAGGCCTAACTCCAAGGAAGGGGCTATAGGAGTGAGGGAAGGTTGCTCAGGACAAGCAAGACAGAAGTCTTCCCAGCTGGGACTCTGCAACAGACCTGGCAGTTCCTTTAGCATCTTCTATCTCTAGTTCCCTATTTATAAAATAGTTAGCTGTCATCTGAAGGTACGAGGAGGTCAATTCATTTACTTTTTTAAAATGTGAAAGGATATTCAGATTGCAGCGTCACAAAATGAGAAATACTGTAATAAACTTTGATGCAGTCATGATTACTACACTATTTTATTAGAAGTAGCCAGCATTTATTCAAAGTAAGGTAGAAATCCCTCATGCATGATGTAATTTTAAACCTCTCTCTAATCTTCAGAGTCCACAGCCTAAAACTTTGATCCAACACACATTCAGGACATGCATTCTAGAGCCTGAGCCAACATCCACGAAAGTCAGTGAAAATATCTCATTTTTCTTCTTTCTGTGACCTTTCTCTTTTCTTCACCTGAACTGCAGTACAATGACCATCTTATCAAATTGTAACTGACCCTCATAACTACAAATTTCATTTGCTCAAAAATCAGTAAAACTTCACATAAATCATCCTAACTGTTTACCATAATAATAGACTGCATAAGGAATTCTTCATCCACACACACACTATTATTTTTTAATAACAATTTATGTAAACCATATAGAATGGCAAAGAAAACTATATGAGAGACTTGAACTTGACCTGCCTGCATATCAGGCACCTGGGCTCTAGCAACTGCATTACTGACTATCCCGTCTGATGTCCATTGGTTTCTCCAGGCCCTACAGAGGTCCCAGATGGTGAACACTCTCCCTAGGTTTCAGGGAGAGAGGTGGAGGGAGAGGCATGAAGAAGAGGAAAACTTGAAACAAAATTTGTTGGGACATGCCACTATATCAAATACTCTCTATCTGCCCATGCTCTTCTCTCCATGCTTGAAGGACTTCTTTGCACTCTCCCAAGAAGTGTACGCAGGAACACTGTCGCCCCAAATCCTATCACCACATTCTCTCAGTAACATGGGGAGTGAGTCTCCTATCATTACCCATCTCCAATACACTCTAAAAATAGCTTATTTAATTCATCTAGTGATGAAACTTCCTTAAAAGGATGTTTTCTATTTCAAAAATTGTCTTTTAATAACCAGGAAAACCTACCTGGGTTTTCACAACTTTAGTAATTCAAGACTGCTTCTGCACTCACCATTTTGATGGTTTATTTCACACTTAGGGGTCTGAGGACTAAGAGTGTAATGCTAATAATAATAATAAACACAAAGCAGAAACCTGTAAACCTCTGTTACTATCACTGCCACCAAAACCTCAAAGTTTCCGTCTCTTTGAAAATGCATCCTCCTTTCTGGCTGCAGATAGCAAACTCCTGATGTGGTTGCCAAGAAACCAGTCCTTGCAATTCAGGGTTCACTTCTGAGAGATATTTGCACTTACAAACATTCAGAAAAGCAAAACTGAAGCAAATCACAAAATGTGGTATAAATTCCTCTTATAACTTGTCAGCATCATCCTAAATCAAAGCAAACCTCCCAAATGTCCTATCCTCAGATTATTATGCCTTCGAAGAAATGTTTGTGGACCTCTGTTTTCTGAAATATTGAATCCGTTACCTATGTACCCTGTTATACCCGAACTTCATGGCTTTCACTGACATTTCTTCAGGACTGATAACATCGCCACTAGGGTCCTCACCAGCACCAAGCTCTTCTAACTAATGGTCCCACTTTGTGGATTACTGCAGTAGTCCACTGATTAAATCCAGAGTTAATCATAGTTACTGTGCTGTAAAGCACCCTGGGAGACATGACATGAAAAGTACTAAAAAATGCATTTGAGTTTGATTACTCTGTATCTTCTCAAACCCATTTGTATGTTAAAGACTCTCTTTTATTACATCCAATATTATGTTTCATACCAACTCCAGTCTCAACCCAATTTTCCTGTGCCATTTTTAATTATTAGTATTACTGTTTGTAACTAGAGACTTTGACGAGACTTTGTGCTGGGCTCTGTACAGACATAAAATAAATAGCAATTCCTGGTGAAAAAAATTTACAAGGTGTAACAGTTAGCAGAAGACAAGAAAGACAAGATGAAACAGCTGTTTGAGACAAGCAAACAGAAACGTGGCAGGAAAGCAGTAAGTAAACAATAGAAAGTTTTCACTTAACCATTCTAAACAAAACCAGGTGCTGCTTTTCAACCTCCCCCAAAATGTATGTATTTTACTAGCTCTCAGTCAAGCATTCTTTTTTCTTTTTCATAAGCATTCACTTTTATGAGATTAGGAATAAACAAAATGTAGCTAGAAATATTATGGGTAATTCTGAAAATCGAAATGTGAAGTTTGGAGATTTATGAGATTCACCAAATCCCTACTTTATTTACCTCATAGCATCTCATTACAACAGAATGCTTCAGACTATGCCCTTGGACAGTTTTCTGTTGCTGGGATTCCATAGGGAGGTATTTTAGAAGAGGACATCATAAGATGCTCATTCACGTATATACTCCTCTGGAACTAGTCTGTTTTCTAAAGTTTATTAGGTGATCCTCACTGCATTGACTTACTCAAGCAGACGTGCTTCATCACTTTCACTTTTTTCCTTTTTTCACTTTTTCAGAGTTTTTCGATTTTGTCCAGTAGGGGTATCATGGTAGAGGTACGAAGGTGAAGAAGAACGTTACTGCGTTAGCCAGAATGGTGAAAGCGTACTGAGTATGAATAGTAAAACACTGTGGAGTGTTCTGCAAATCTCTCAGGAATAAACAGTATTTCAGAAAAGGTAAAAGGCTTCAGAAATGGTGTGATATACCAAAGTTTTCCAAGTGTGCTTTCCAACACATTCGCTAAAGGACAAGATCGGACGACCTTCCTCCCTTCAAACAAAAAGCTCTTCCCAGAGGAACAGACAGCAAAGATTGTTTGGTCCATGTCCAATATTATACGTATTAGATGACACTTATTCTCCAATACCTGTTTGCAAGGAAAGCCCAAATATTTGGTGCATCAGACCAAATAATCTAGCCATAGATTTAGAAACATATCCAAATATAAATTTATGTTTTCCCTTAAGGGAATGTTTATTTTGCTTAATAAAGAAGACGAAAAAAAAAGGTAGGAAAAAGTCAATATCATGGCACAGTGTTGGCTTGGTTCAGTTACATTGACTCTACCAGTTCTTGTATCCTGAATTTCAGCACAACATCCAGTTTTAAAAATAAATAAACAAATACTCTTCTATGAAAGAATAGTCATTCTTCTATTTAAATTTCTTTGTTATCCCTAGCAAGTTATCTTTACCACAAAATATGACTAACTATAACCAAATTATTTTAATTTTATAAGAGCACAGAGCCCTGCAGCATCAAAAAATTACCAAAACTTGCTGGCAACCAAGTGGAAATTATAAATGCATAAAGAGAACAGTCTTATCTGATTAGTCCTGCCAATCTTCATGTATTAAGACTGTATATTTACAGCATTATCCTATTTACAATCTTTAAATGTACAGGGCTTTAAAACTAACCTCTCTGAATATCAGTGACAAGCAAAATTCTGTTCTTATAAGGAAGGATTACTGTCTTCCTGCTTAAGAAAGCAAATAAAAGCAAAAATAAAAAAAGAAATCAATTAACACCATCTGTCTCTAGAAGCCACTGTGATGCCCCTTATTTCAATTTCTGTTGTTTTTACGGCCTTCATCTAAAGCAGATCAGCAGAGGAGCACAATAGAAATTTAAAATAATACCACAACGCATTAATACCAGTGGTGACTGATGACTCTGATGCATCATTTTTCCGTCGCTAGACAAAGAAAGGAGGAAAAGGGAGGGTGGGGTGTCATATCGCAGTAATTAGCACTCCAGGTTTACTATCAAAAGATATTTTTTAGGAGTCTAAAATTGCACTGCAAACCACAAACAGTAAAGAATATACAGACATGCAAAACAAGCAAGGAATTTCTCCTTCCATTTTCATATGAATATAGGAAGTACAACAATAAAGCAGTACAAGCAAACTTTAGTCTGGTTTTACCTATTCAGAAGCTGTGCCAAGGATGAATTTAGTTTATTAAGTGCCTTCTCATAATAGACTATCCACCAGGTTTTCTTAGATCATGGAATGTATTAAATGATGTTTTAATTGATCAAGGTCACCCTTTAAACGTACTTTTTCTCCCTTCAGTTGTGCCTTTATCAGCCTTTAAAGCACTCAAAATGAGCAGCAACTTTCTGCTGGGAGTTCCATAAATCCTGTCACATTCATCACCGTGCACCGAAGAACAGGCATTTTCCAAAGTGACTCAGCAGCTGGCCACTTGCTGGCTAAGGAAAGCTGAGTCACTGCTCCTAATTTAACAAAAAGGTCCCACATCAGATTCAGAATACACATCAGTACGTTGTTTACCAACCTAAGAGGAAAATAAGTTATTGCTGTGAGTCACAGAGGGAAGGAAAAAACACAGAAATGAAGATGAATGTTAGGAGTACAGAACAACTAGAAACGATAAACAAAACTCTGACACACAGAGAAAGCAGGAATTGAGTGCCAGGAAAAGACAAATACTGCTATAGACTCAGATGTCTTTTTTTGATAACAACCACAAAGATTAGTGTTTGCTGTCAGCTAAACCACAAGGAAAAATCTACCGTCCTGTTCTTTAGCCTGGATTATTAGACTGTATTGAACTGCATAATTTGGCCATCACTAAATTAAGCACAGTAAAAGTTCAAATTCACTTTATATAAATATAAATACGCTATATTAAAGTTTTTGCTCATAGAAAATCAATAGAGAGATATTTGTGAATCATCTTAACATCTGAGATGACATGTTCCCTTCTCATTAAAAAATTTCAGATTTGCCATGATTAAAGAAGGTCAAACCAATAAAGATGAATCTTCCAGAGCCAGAAAGGAAGTATCAGCTCAGCTCTCGCTCTGTCAGGCAGAAACTCATCAGCCACAAAATGAACTGAGGAAGGAGGGCGTTTTCAGCGTATCAACTGAAAAGTATAATCAAGAAGCAGATTATAAACATGCTTGTTCTGAATGATTCATGAAGCATAATTTCTGCTCTTGTCCAGATAATTAGAAGGCTTCCAACTCCAGTTCAGATACCTGTTTTGGGATATTTTTCATTCTCGAACCTATTAAGCTAATAGATTTTTTTCTTTCTTTCAAACATTGACACTGGGGCAAGAGGCGTAGAAATGCAAAATATGCTTCCATCAATCTTCAGAGTGCAAGATTTTGAGTTTTCCAATACCATTCAAGAGGGAAGAAAAAGCCAAATCATGGCAGGGTGAATTTCTGAGGGAGCAGCCTAAACTACACCTCCGTCGTCCCTCTGGTCAGAAACGTGGAAAAGACAAACAGTGGAGAAACTCAAAGAACACCTCTAGGGCAAAAGATATTTCTACTCTCACCATTTTTTGACTCTGACCTTCGCAATTAAGGAAAAATAACAAAGCAAACAAGCCATGATCAAAACTTTACTGCTGACTCTGCTTAATTGTACGACTACTTGGAAATTCATGACAACTCTCAGCACAGAAATCTCATCAGACTCCCTATGCTAGTAGACTGTTTACAACCATTAGGCTTATAACACAGAGAACAGTTATTTTTGCACTAGATGATGGGCTAGTTTATTACATCATTTTAATCTGCATCTTGCATTATGTGTTAACAAATGTCTTACATGGGATAATGCACAAAAATTGTAATGAAAGATGATGAGCTTTCAGATGAAACATTCTGCTCCTCAGTGGAGCTTAGGAAAACATAAAGTTGCTAACAAAAGGAGTGTCACGGATCTGTTGATGAAGCATGAAAAAGCTTCCTGAATGAATTAACTCAATCTCTTGGGAGAGCAAGAAAATAATTCTTTATACAGCATCAGAAGGTTCATCTTACTTTTAACCCCTCCCCAACTTTCTATCTTATTAAGTCTTTGTTATTAGAAATTGTGTAAGTTCCCTCCCCCCTCCCCCAAGTTATCCTGGTGGTTCCTTTCCAGGCTAGTATTTCTGAGTTCTAAAATTCCTTCCTTAAAAATTCCCTTCACTCACTGGTGTTATAATCACTATTTGTAATACTAAGTAACTCTAAAACATAATCTAAATGCTTGACAAAGGTTTTAAATTTTATATAATGAACACTAGTTCATTTTATACAGACTGCTCGATAACTGTCAGTGTAACCCTTCTACCTGTTCTGGATTAAAAAATGACAGAAACATGCAATATCCTATATTCTCATCAGTAACTTCAGCCATCCAGTCATAGATCATTTTTTCCATCTCTTCTATAAGGTCTTTGGACTCCAAAGAGGTTATCTATAACAACACTTAGAGAGAAGAAAACCTGTCCATTTTCTAATCCTTTGAAATGATTGTTAAATCTGTTCTAAAACAAGGTGGCCTGCAAATCTTGATGCCGCTATCCTCCAGCTACCCGGCATAGGGAGGAGGGGTTTCAAAAAACTATTTCAATTGTAAGCTATACCAAGTCAGAGAGGAACTAAATGTCACATAATCTTAACTCCTGGCTGCAGAGTATTCCTGGATTAAAACTCCCTGTTCTTTGGATACCACCGTATCTGTCTATTCGTGCCTGTGTGTGTCAGTATGCAGCCTTTTGGCAAACCTGCATTCAAGTGTGTATATTAAGATGGCATTATACTCACTCAAATCTTTTTTGAACGCTTTTATTGAAGCAGAAATAGCAGAATTCAGGATGACAATAAAGCAGAGTAATACCGAACTTTCATCTTTCTCCACTCTCCCCCAGACTTGCATTTCTAGACATTGACAGGATGCAGACATTGTAGTCCATTCATTTTCTATTTTAAAGCAATAAAGTAGCCTGGGCTGTTACAAAGCTGCAAAGCAGCAAGGGTGTAAAATGTCCAGATTTGTGTTCTGTTTTTTCCCCTCAGCTCTTGGAATTTTACAGACATGAATTTATTCTCATGGCACTATCCAGAGGCAAGAAAACATTGCCTCCTGTTTACAGAAGCAGAACTGCAGGGCACAGTGGATGAATGTCCTGACCAAAATTACACATCAGTGTCTCTGTGGCAGAACCAGGAGATTCTGGCTGAACTATGAAGTCTCTGGCCAAGACTTAAACTATAAAAAACATGCTTTCTCTCTCCACAGAACAGGGTACTTTTATATAACGCACTTTACTGTAGTGGATAGGCCCTAAAACTGCCTTCACATTAGCTAGATTGGGAATATGAAACCATGCACCAAGTTTTCATAAAGCTCAACAGTCTTGATGTAACCTTCAGATATGAGAAGCAGAGAAAACTGGACTGTAATGAAATTCATTCTGCCATAGCTAAATTGTCAGCAGCCTCTAAGCTAGCTTATCTAAACCAAACAACTCGGTTGTATCTCAGCCTTGAATGCAGATATATTTGGGAGTTAGGATTCTAGCCTGGGACATGGGAACCTGAATTAAGTCTTTTCTGCTCTGCCTACATCTTCTCTCACTTTAGAAGAGCTACAGTCCATCTGTTTTCCAGTTCTCCAGCTTTAAAATAAGGATAATGATACTTTTCTGCCTTAGAAGTTTGTTCATAGGCAAACTACCATAAGAGATCATACAAAGCCCAGGAAATGTGCTCTTTCCAGAGAAATACCTACAAAACATATTTGTAGACATTCCTTTTTCCAGAAATCTCTCCAACCTGCTATTCTTGCTGAAAGACAGTTTACCACTGTACATTAAACTCTTAAATTTAGTTATTAATCTGCTGCATCCAAAATGGAAATATATTCCATTAAGCTTGTGTTGGATCTCTCTTTGCAAATAGTTTCTCTCATTTATTTTTCATACAAACAAACCTAAAATTCTTTCTTCCTTCAAGTTACTTATTTGTGGATTACACTCAAATATGTTACTACGTCATAGTTACAAAAGTAGCAAAATGCAGAAACTTCGGCAAACTTATATGTAAAATGAAGCAAAACAAACAAACAATGTAACGTCTATTATAGGAAAGACCTACAGGGCAGAAGAACTGTTCTACAACAATTATAATAATTTGTACTAAACCACATGGTTGTACCGAAGTGACATCCCTGAAAAGAGCTGGGAGACTCTCAGCCTGTGGCGTTCCTGAAGCTGGGTCTTGGCATTCCCTGCTCCTCTCTGCTGCGACGCAGCAGCCGTTACGCTCTGTTCCCTTCCCGTGAACCCCGGTGGCACATGCCACCTCTCTCCTCCACAGACCGCCCTAGATTACTCTCTGAAGAGTCGCTGCTCTCTCCTGGCACAGACAGGCCTGTCTACACTATTCCTCTCCTGCTCCAGAACAGTGCTAACCTCCACTCGTCTCTGTCGTCTCCCGCACCGCGGCAGCCACATTCTTTACTCAGCACTGCTCCGACTTCTAAGACAACAGGATGCTGATCCAGACAACCCCTGGAAAACAGACTGCACTTTCCTTTCGTTGCAATAAAGCCATCAAGGAAGGCAGAGAGATAGATGCTGGGAAAAAAAATGCTGAAGGCAGCCTCTCGCAGTCACAGCCAATGAAATAGGTGTAGGACAACAACAACAACAACAACAACAACAACAACAACAAACAGTTCAGACACTTAGGGCAGCAGTCAAGAACCAAGGAACATTTTTTTCAAATCTACTCCATCTGGACTTTATCAGGTTATGACGGGATAAAAGCTTTAGTATCACATTCAAATGGCCTATATAGTGTATCTTAGTATACCTTAGAATTTCTCTTCATTTACGCATTTACTTACAAGCAAAGCACAGGGAGGAAGAAGTGGATTCTGGCAGTTATAAATGAAGATTACAGATTGTATTCAAACTGTGAAGAGTGAGGTTTTTTCATTTACTGTTTTGAGGTGAATATTTTACTTTCTGTAACAAATCCTCACTCTCGGGATTATACATTTGCACAAAAAATGCAGGATTATCTTCACTTACTGGAAATAAGATTCCCTTTGTGCTGCATACAACATAAATGGCTTGTTATTGTTAATACTACCCTTTTTGCCACCAACTCAGACATGAAGAAAATTACAGCAATTACTCTTCTTCATAAATTATTTTTTCTACTATATGGATATGGTCAATCTTTTGAAAGAAAAGTGAAGTTGCAGTATAACCTAGTGGAAAGTTCTTCGCATCCAGAAGAGCTCAGTGACAACTCTGCATGCTTGTACTAGGAAAGCTTCAACCTCTCTAGCTGTAATTATTTTTGAAGTTGATGAGCACAGCAGCCAAATAACCTGCTCAGATTTGCATGGCTGAGTGCAGTTCAGATACACTGACTGTTGGTGTTCATTTTATATTGAACCTATGTAACCTCCTCTGTAGGGATTCCTAATCCTCAGAGAAGACACAAGTAGCATGGTAGGATCTTCTCAACAACGGCCAAAGAATATTGAGTTAAACAATGAACATCTGCAATTTGAAATTCTCAGGGAAAAAAAGTCTCTTTTTTCAGAGATGGATCTATACTATTTTAAACCAGAAAATACACAAAAAAAGTCCAAGATGCCCTCCTGTCATAAAAAATTGTGATGAAGGCACCTGTGAGGAGTGTGAGTGACCTATAGCTCAGAACTATTCTCTCTCTGCTCTGTGCTGAGAAATGTGCACTTCACCCTCTAAAAGGCACATGGGTGATACCTGTTCTGTGTTACATAAATTACTTTAAAAAGATGCACTTCTGTAAGTCTATATTATCTGATGAAAAAAGCATTGAAGGAGAAAACCCTCAATCAGCTCTGGCTGGGGTATCTAAACGAAGACAAGTAGTAGATACTCCTTCCCTGGAGATATTCAAAAGCCATCTGGACACAATCCTGGGCAACATGCTCTCGGTGACCCTGCTTGAGCAGGGGGGTTGGACTAGATCATCTCCAGGGGTGCCTTCCAACTTCAACCATTCTGTGATTCTGTGATACTCCAAAGCTACTAAAGGGACAAAGAGTTGCCAGTAAATATAAGCAAGTATATATACACACGTACACACGCATATATATGGTATAATTTATATATAGTTTATATAGTTTTATATATAAACACATAAATAAATGCCGTTTACTATCTCTCATTAGTCTATGAACCTCTGCACAGAGATCACTGCCATTTTGACTGTACAGAAGAGCTAACTGTAATTTTACAGAATCATCTTACGCTGATGCATTCATTTAGGGTTGGGGTTTATCAGACAGAGGAAAGATGAAGTATGGAAATAACAGCAGCTTCTAAACTCAGCTGAATCTGGCTGTTTTACAGCATGTGGCAAGTTGAATGTTGCTGGATGGAGTAACTTTTTTTTCTGTATCTTGAGTACTTGCAGATCTGCATATATACTATTCAAGTATTGTGAGGCATTACTGCTATGCAGCAAAGTAAAACTACCTCTTCACTGAAAAAATTGAGCTGTTCCCCTGGTCAAGATGAATGTAGGCAGATAGAAATTATTCTGAAACCCTTTTGAACGTATTTACAATTTCATATCCATTGTTGGATTTTTTTGTAACTCATCCGCCTTCAGAAAATCTTAAAAGTTTTTATCTGTTCCCCCTGCCATTTTTTCCTTAAGCTTCCTACTTGCTTTAGAAAATACTCTGTACTTATTTAGGCCTTCATACTATTTTTCATCCTTTTAATCTGACATTACCTACCAGCTTAAAAGAATTAAACATTAAAAGCATTTTTAACAGATTGCCCAGAGAACTTGTAGAGTCTGCATCCTTGGAAATACTCAGAACTCAACTGGCCGAGGTCCTGAGCCACCTGTTCCGCATTAGCTCTGCTCTGAGCAAGAGGAATCACAAGAGGACCTCCGGAAATTCCTTTCAGCCTCAATTATCATAGGATTCCTTCTACTCCTTTTAAAATTAACTCCTCACCAGGGTGTTCGCCTCTTAACCAAAATGTCTGGATTTAAGTTACCACTTTAACGTGTAACCATTGGCCCTATTTCTCAAGTCTTCTGTTCTTACATCTCTATTTCCATTTCTTTTAAAATAACAGAGTGACCAGGGCTGAAGAGTTTCAAATTATCACTAGTCACTAACACAAGCAGAAAGCAATTTCTTAGGGCTAATTTAATGCACTCCTGAATCCTGTAATTTATTTTGATTCGGTGTTCTCTCTTCCTTTCTAGGCATTCTGCCAAAGAAGTTAAAGAGGGTTTTTCTGGCTGGAGTTCCAATATTCTTCTCCAGTTTGGTGTTTTGAAGTCTACAGACAGAGATGGATTCATGGCATAGAGCCGAACTGATGTCATTAGTAAGGATTAAGCCATGTGAAGCTGATATTAGAATAGGGAAAGTAAACACCTCTTACTGTGGCAAAGTATACCTTGAGAAAGCAGAGGGAGACATCTCTTCTTCCAGTGCAGCCCCAGGGGAAGGAAGAAATGTTTATTTGTTCAAGAGTGATCTTATATAGGGAACTCTTCAAGGGTTCAGGAAGAGGCCTGAAGAGACTCACCTTCATGGCTGCACTTTGTACTTGACAAATAAAATGCACAAGGATGTAAATTTTAGGCAGTTCTGACAATGGCCAGAATGGGAACTCAAGACCATGAATATGGATATTATGTCGTAAAATAACTCAAATAATATTTGGACCAATAAGCACTAGTTTTAAATATTTTTATGTCCTCCTTTCTAGACACGTATGCGGTAAATGGACCACCCTGACACTCCACTGGCTGCTTTCAGATAACTTGTTCTCTTGGTCAAGAGCACAAAGCACTGTGAAGTGTAACCTAACAAATCAAACAGAAAAAGAGCTTCAACATCTCCTTCTTCTCCCAGTCCCTTCCTTCCTTCCAAAAAAGTCATCAGACACATTAGAGACTAAAATACTACACTGTGTTTACCTGAACCAGCTGGCATCTCCACCGGTCAATGGGGGGGGGGGGGGGGGGGGGGGCGGGGCTAACTCCCATCCACAGCCAAGAAGCAGCAGCTCTCGCATGGGCCCAGGGCTGCACATCCCCCAGATACTGTGCTCCACAGAAAATACACAGATACTCCATTTTGCTGCCATATGATACCAAGTTACAGAAACAACATGAGTGGAATTTTCAAAATTGTGTTCAGGTCTGATTTCCCAATACTGGGGAAAGAAGGTAGTTTTTCAGAAAAAAAGTCCAGCAGCGTTTCCACACTAACTACCTGACCACACTTGTGACAGCATCACATGCCAGCTACCAGGTGTTCTGAAATGTTGTTTCTGACTGATGAGCCTTAAAGCAGAATGTGAGCAGAAAAAATCCCTATGTGCTTACCAAAACCAAGAGACTAAATTTACAATTAGCATGTACCTAAGATGAGGGACTGTCACCTGACTGATCCAAGTGAGGCTGCTCCTATTACACTGAAGAAAACAGAAGAGAAATAAATGGGAAAAATAGAGCTCTTGAGTTCAGATTTAGCTCACAACATATCAAAACAGATTGAGGTGGCACTTGTTACTTTTTCTAGAACAGATGTCTACTGATTTTAGGCCAGCATAAGAGTAGATGCTCCTCAGTAAAAACCCAAATACCCAAACCAGCAAATATTCTACACAACACCTGCACCTATCTTATATTCTTCAGGTTGTATAATGTTCCTATGTAGCTTGTTTTAATACTTCTGTATTCTCTATGTATCATGTAGTAATGAATACAAACATATGAAAAACTTGGACCAGAAAGGAAAATACAGCATAAGCAAAAAGAGCTGTTAGAATTAACAAGACTTAGTATAATCACTCTCTACATAAATTATTTGATGAATGGGTTTTTTTGCATTATCTGACCCTGAAAAGGTATTTTAACACATTTTTATCCTGAGGGGGTGTAGAAGAAGAAGGTTAAAGATCAGTTCAGTGCTGACTCCTTTTCAATGGCACAAGCAGTGACATAAGTGTTCTTAAAAGCTTAAGCATTCAAAAACCATTTAAACTAAGTTGTTATTAAAAAAAAAAATGACCATTTAAAAAACTGAACTGTCAGCAGCATCCTCCATTCATCAAATGCTCTTCTTTCAGTCCTTGATATTGATTGGTATTCCACTTGAACAAGGAGATAATTAAGCAGATTATTTTTTTCTGCGGTGCACCTGACACAATCCGAAAAGCTGACACAGAGTATTTTCCTACTTTTCGATTTGCCTGCCCCACCTATCTTCTTTTCTTTGGAAGCCACAGGGTAGAACGGATGGGAATTAAATTAAGGCATTGTAGAAAAAACCTGAGAACAGTAATGAGGTGCACTTAAATTCTACATGAGACACAGGAGGGATGAATGGTATAAAGCAAAAATTTGATGTTGCATCCTTTGTTAACTCTGCAAACATAGAGCTAAGGGTAGTTCAATGATTTTCTAAGGTTTGGTTACTCATTACACATGCCAATATAGAAAGACAGATATTTCACCAAAATAACATCTCTCTCACTTAAGGGCTGTTTTTCTTCTGAATACACACACACACCATCCTGCATTTTCACGTACTGAAGGTGCCAGAAAGTACGTATGTAATTGAGATTGTTAATTTATTCACATAACAAAGAACAGGTAACAACAATATGGCTTTGCTCGGTTGGACTGCACCTGGGGCCAGCTGGCAAGGAGAACATCAGGTGAGGTGCAGGACCACATGGCCTCTCAGAGGCTCAGCCTATGAATCCATCTTTTATGTTACTATTTATGCTGTGGCTGTCCAGCCAAGGTACTATTACAAGGCCAAAGGACTCCTGGCTTTCCGAAACACGTGTGTGTTCGGCCAGCTGCACTACAGCAGCTAAGAGCAGACGGGCCTGCTTTGGCACCTGCAGCGCGAGTCCTGCGTATTTAAGGCCCCCTTGTGCCACTGGCCCTGCTGCAGCAGAGAACACAGCAGCAAGAGCAGCACAGCAGGACCTCAAATGGACACAGGCACATTCAGGGAAACTAAAATAAGAAGATGATTCTGGTTTTTTGCATATAAAACAGGAATGTGGGATACAGACACTGCGAAGGATTAAAACATGTACCATAGGCAGCAAAACACCCAAATGAATGTTTCATTTAGGTGTAGGACGTATTATTTTCAGCTGAACTTGGGCTTCGCTAACCTAAGGCCTGTAACAGATAAGGAAATTGGTTGCAAATCACTGCAGCTGCTTGACTGCCAGAGACAAGACCAGAGTCACTTGGGAAGGGGAGAAGAATCCCTGCTTCCCCACACACATTTAGAGACACACACAGAGACACTCTCTCACACACACACAAACAAAAGCAGAAACATTCTCATTTTTCTTAATCAGTTTACTTGTCTTTTGCTGAACCTGCAGAGCCAATAGTCCTATGACTATTCGAGAGCCCAGCATTGTCAGCATGGCTGAACAACTAACTGCTACATACCAATAAGCCTGGCACAGTCTTTGAGACAACTGTAGCCACTGCATCCCCCCCATTACAGGCCCTGTCTCACTGTATTAGTACGAATATCCAGGATGTGCACTCCATTCTTCAGCTTGCTAGGAATTACCAAATGTTCTCATATACTTGTGATGCTTTTCTGAAACAGCGTAAGTTTAAAATAGAGAAGACAGCTTTTTCTCTGAATTCCCTTGAGCACTCAGAAACAGCCTCTTGGCACTATTAGAAGGAAGTCTTATTTAAGTGCATTTTTAGGCAGCTAGATGTACTGAAGTTACCTTTACTAACTAGGTGTTGTGATTCTGAATGTGTTGTTTGAGCTGTAATGTGACATACCAGCTATTCAAATCTGCATGAGCAACTCCATGTTTCCCAATATTTGAAGAAGGGCATTCTTAGGACACGCGAGCAATCCAGGAGAACAAAAGTCTGCCCTGAAAGTGGCTGCTTTACGGTCCTAGGCAATGACTGAGAAGAAAATTTCGATGTCAAAGTTTAGGCTAGAAACTGCTCTCTCTCAGGGCTGAAGAGAAGGATATTGCTTTAGCTGTTGTGTGTTCTTTCCTACCAAGCTCCTAAGTACCAAAGGGATTTCACGTATGATTTCTGTTTAACCCTTAACCACAGTTTCTTTATGGGAACTCAAGCAACATTTAAAATGAATGAATGTCAGTATTTGCGGAAGTGCTTTTTTTTAGCAAGATCTCTAGATTCCTTAAGTCGTATCTGTGTCACACTGTGGAGAAAAGTCTGGGGTTGACTATGCACCTTCAGAGGCACAAGAAACATAGTGGGAAAAGGGCCGTAGGTATGCCGTATTCTAGTCTGGCCATCAAAATTGCTCTTGTTGAGAATTGATATAATCCCTTTTAACAGAAGACAGAGCATAACTAGCAATATATAGTCAACAAAACACCATATTCTGAACACAGACTCTTCTTTCCCTGCACCAAACTCTAACTCCAAGTATTGTCCTGCTCTTTACAGGACAGTTTCCAAAACTGCCTGTCAAATCCCAAGGACTAGATATAAGTATAAACACTATTCTCTTTGCCTGACATTCCAAGTAAGTCTCACCGTACTGCAGATACTTGACTATAAATAATAAGCAAATTCCAGTAAGCATTCTTTTCTCCTGCTATCCTCAAGCAATGCCCAATTGTTTTTTCCAAACTAAAGAATTTAACATCCTTTTTTTTCAGTTTTGCCATGAACTCCTCTGTTACTTCCTTTATGCACAGGCCCAATTGCACAGTCTGTACAAGAGAGGTACATTACCAAGTCTTGAGCAGCCATTGTTTGCTCCACTGAGTAACAGTTAAATGACATCCCTTTCAGGTTATTTTACTTGTTAATTATCTTCCAAAATTGCACTTGCATTTTTATTTCTTACAAAAAGCATTCACATTGTGAAATGTTACATTAATTACACATCAGACTGTGTAGAATTAGTCATGTTACCTGGCACTGCATTTGTGTTATGTTATAATGTTTCAAAAGGCATCATGCCGTGATAAGCTGTACTCTTAAAAGACATTGACACTTCTTAGAAATGTGAAAAATTTTTAATAAAATGTATTTTCTTAGAAATCTGAATGTATATTCTAGATGAACATTCAGGCACATTAGAAAGCTCAGGAAAATCATGGAAAATAAAAGGGAATGGATTTGAAATATTACCCTTTTTATTCATTCTGTAAACTAAAAGAATATTTCACAGAGTTCATATATTACACTTTAAATGCCTACTAAAACATGACATTCCGGAAATAGTATTGCTTTTCCAGAAAACAGCCTTTAAAATGTGCTTTTAAAATACAGCTGGAAAAAAGTACATGCTTTAAATTCTTCTGAATTGACAACTGGGTCTTGGACTTCATAAAACGTGGCATGTACAGGCCAGGCAAACATAGACTGTCTTTGTCATATTACCCTTCCTGTGACACTACTTTAGTGCAAATGTGAGAGGGGTGAGATTGTCAGAAACAAATATCCACAGGCCTTGAGCCATTCACACGCAATTAGGACAGGATGGGAAACCAGTGTCTTGTCTTCCAAGTACTTTTGGAAATTCAGACATTTGTGGGAAGAATTTTCGTGAACTACGGGAGAGAGAGAGGCACACAGAGGTCAGCTGGTAGCCAGCTGTCGCAGCATTCAAATCCTACACAGATGAGCTTCATCCTGACCAATTTAGAGCACTGGTTTCTCCTGCCCCAGTACATGCCCTGCCCAAGGGACCAGCAGTCATTGTGCAACTGCTCAGTGCCATACAAACAATTACATCTTCAACCATAAACAGCCTGACTTCAAATCCTGTGTTCAGGAAAACAGCAAACAGACAGGCTAGCCCTAGGTTCCCTCAACGGTTTGACATAACTAGCAGGCTATTCATTTATCTGAAACTGGAACTGGTCTCTTTCTCAAGAAATTCTGTTATGGACCTCAGTAACTATTCCTAATGGTACCAAGTAAACAAAGTGATATTTCTGGATTAAAAACAGGTATTTTACTGATGTTTTTAAGGGGCTATAGAAACTACTTCAGCTGCCTGGGTGTAAGACATATACAACTCAAACAGCTTTTGTTTCCCTGGTTTCCAGCAAGGTGTGAACAGTTGTATGAACCCCCCTCTTCTGTTTCTTCAGAAAAATAAGAGCAACAAGATTTCTTACAGGGGAATGAAGTGTCTTTGGAAACAGAAGCATGTATCAGTATTTAATAATATCTGACAGCTAAGGAAACAGAAGGCCAAACACTACGCTTTGCAACTCATCTAACAAAAGTGCTAATGGGCATGAATGATGTTTTCATAGTAGCAAATATTTTAAATTCAAACCTATATAGATAATATTATTTTCTCCCAATTTGGCTTGGGCCACTCCCATCCTTAAATAAGGCATAAGAACTGAAGTCCACTGATGCATTGTTACTATTACTAAAAAAATTCAGAACCCTCCCAGCGTTTCACTGAACTAACTGGCAGCCAGTCCAGAAGATCAGATCCCAGAACTTCAGTTACTCCTGTCTCCCACATGACAAGTTCTTCACCCCTTCACTTGTGACAAAATGATTTGGAAATGGGAGTTTAAGTGGTACTGCCTACACTCAGTTTCGCTCGCAAGAAAGCAGAAGTTTCACAGCTTCTCTATTTCTCTTGAGGTGTTTTGGGAGCTTGAAAGGAAAGCTTGCATTAGAAGTGTTTTTCTTTAGCAGTCACCCTCATCTAAACAAATTCAAGGGGAATAAAGTACATTTAAATCAGAAAGACGTATACCACCCCCAGTCTGTATGTGATAATTCCTCCAGCACTGGCAAAACACACTTATGGATCCAGAAATAAGATGATGGAGAAAAAGCAAAGACATCACTTCTGTACGCAGTTTTCAAATCAGACTGTGTGTTGCACCGGGGGTGAACCAATCCTAAATATTATAATGAAGATTTCTGCTCTGGGGATGGGGCCGTCACAACGTGAGACTTGTAAACAGATGTCCCTTGGCCCAGAGGAGCCCACAGCCCTGAGACCAGCACTCAGATGCCTTGGGCTGTGCAAGGGGAGCTTGGGTACCTACAAAGGGAAATCAGAGAAGCTGTGAGCTGACAGAGAGTACAAATATGAGCTAAAACCATGGAAAGTACCTCAGCAAGGTCAGATGGGGAAAAACAGCAGAGGCCAGGAATGATCCCTTTCCACACAATCGATCAGTGATCCCAACAGCCCCCAGGGAGCGGGAAACCTGAGTTCAACGGTCTGCTTCAAATCACGCAGAGGAACTAGCATTTGAACACAGGTTTCCTCCCCTCCAAGGTGATGCCCTACACATGACCAGTGGCAGAAATGTGAACTGGAAAGAACTCTGCATACAAAAACTTCAACTCACCTGGGGCTAGAAACTACTTCAGTAGAGGTCATGAGAATTTTTGTGACCTAAATTTTTAATTCACTTTCTAATGTTTGGCCCTCAAAATGGTTGCAGTGACAAAGGAGCTTTCTTCAATCTTAAATCAAGGCTTTAGGTGAAGTTCTCATATACTCTGAACATCTTTACCAGTCTCTAGACTGATAAATTTGAATAGGCTTCAACACACTGTCATGCACACCAGGCAAAATGGTCTCTAATTTGCTAGTTTACATTCATTTAACATTTCTAAAAGAATAAGAAAACTTACTAAGGGACTTCATAATATTTAATTTGCAAAGGATGAACTTGATTCATTTTGAGGAACATCTCATAACCAGGATTTTGGTCTTAGGGTTATTGTTGGGGTTTTCTTCTTTTGGGAGGGGAGGAAAAGAGGGGAGAGAATACAAGAGAGTTGCAATGAAGAATAAAAAGCCTGCTCATGACCGTATTTACATCAAGCAATCCACAGGAAAGGATAATATTTTGGCAGTTCCAACTGGAAAATAATTGTGGCATTTGTTCACTGAGGACCCAGTCACTGAGTTTAAGTCCAAGAATTAAACATAGCAGGAGGAGAGTTATTCAACACCGTTTGCTTAAAAACAAGATCAACAGTAACAAAAATTGCCCCACAAAATACTTTTGACTTTTCACAGAAAAAGAGCATGGTATGTAAATTTACTAATGGGAGAATTCATTTCACATGGGTTAGCTCTATAGGACATTCCTATCTGAAATAATAAATGTTCAAGCACCTCATTACAAATGTTGCTATAAATAAAGTACTTTGTTCAATTATTTTAGTTATTATACTACGTACAGCAATCATTATAATATGCTGAAATGTTGCAAGTGTTTAGATTTGGTAACCTTACATTTTTATTCTGCATGTGGAATATAATGTTAATATTTAACTTAGTAAATCACTTTAATTACTTTTTTTTCCCACTGACACATTCATCCCCAATTCCAGATTTCTTTCAAACCGCAGTTATCCCACACCAACCTCCCAACAATATCATTATACTGACAATGGCTATCAATTATTTCTCATTAGGGTTTTTAATTTTTATGTTGTAAACAAAGTCAATAATCTGATGGAAAAAAACAACTAAAAAACCCCTGACAACTGTTACCTCTAGTCTACTCTGTCCTCTTCTCTCCAAGAGGATTCCTACAGAGACAACAGATTCAGCATAGAGCACAAGCAACATGTAAAAAGAAGCAGACCTAGTGTGCCAGCAATAAGTTCTAACTCCTGTAGCTGCTTCATCCTGCCCCACACTTAGGATTTCTCTCTTCTGTGCTGAATACAATGGCAGCTGCCTATTTTACTATCTTCTAGCTAAGGATATTAACAAAACCATAATAAATAAATAAAAGCATACACATTATCATTTGTAAAACCAGTAATCAGTAAATCCATTACTGACTGACAACCCTATCCCATACAGCATACGTGCCATGCCTCTGTGGAGTCGCTGATGGGGGAACAAAGACGCTGCTCTGTAGCCATGATCTGCTGTATACACTGCATTACAGTTCATGCAGATGTTTCGTGCCTTGGAATGGAATTTCAGTTTATGAGTGAAAAAGCAAAGGATTAGAGAATGGTGAAAATACAGAGGTGCTACTTTCTTACTAAAGAAAGGGGGGGAGGAGCAAGTCCTGTGACAGCAAGCGCAACACCAGTTGCAGAGCAAACGTAACACAAGTGCTGCCCAAACGCTAAGCCTGACATGTCATTGTGTCAAGGTCAAGCAAGGTTTGCACGCTCCTCTTATGCAGAACTTCTTGGAAGAGCTGTCTGTATGAAAATAAATAAGCAAACACATGAAAACTCAGGTCTGCTGGGAGAAGTACAGCAAGAGGATGTCAGAATACAGGTGGATGAGCTACCGACTTCACAACAGTGGCAGAACTTGAATGCAACGCACCATGAACATCTGAACAGATACATTACTGTAAAAGTACTGTTATTTGGGAAGAATGAAGGAAAAGTTCTTTAGGATTTTTTTTTCTCAGTAGCTACTACAGTGGATAAGAGGCATGATGGTTTCAAAAATAAGATACTGAATTTTGAAGCCTATCTTTGGACTGCTTTGCTATTCACTCTGAGGTTTCCCTTGGGCATTGCTTTATCTTGCTGTTTCATCCAATGTCACAAAATAACACCTTCCTCTTTTTTTTCCCCCACTTTCAGTAAGAGCCGCTTTCCACCAGGGTCTTATGGGACTCTGGAGCATGAACAGGACCAGCCCATTTGAGACCCAGATAAAATCAAATACTCCTTGAAAGTGGTGACTCAGAATAGGGAAAAAACCATCCAGACAGTACTCTTTTGATCCTGTTTCTTCTAGATGAGAATTAATATGGTACTTGGTTCATGTCTCTAGTTTTATGCTGGTCTATCAAAGTGATATCACTTTCATATAAATACATTCAAACTACACTCATCTTAAAAAAATCCTAGAAGCCTCTGTAATCAGCAACTCCATATCCCACATCCCTCCTAGCTACAAGAAGCTGTCTGTCAAACAAACAGGGAGCAATAAAACAAAAGATACCAATTTTACAAAAGTTTTACATTCTCTATTTTATTTCTAAGTTATCACAATTAATTTGGTTATTGTTACATTATCCCATCTTACTTGTTTGTGTGCGCATTTAAAGGAATAGATCGTAGTTTGTTTAACTTAACTTGTTTAGCTTATCTTTAACAGAGGTTAAAGAGACACTCCTAAGCAATAATAATCTTCTTTGCTATCAAAACCAGTAAGCAAGAAGAACAATCACGTCCAGAGGAGTCTATGGAGTGTGTTCGATATTTACTTCGCTCTACAGGTGGCCTATGTGCCTTGTGGTTTTTAATGCATCTGCTACTGCAGTCGATTTTAGGCAGGCCTTTAACATGGTGTTTGAGTGTCAGAGACTATTTAAAACCTATAAAAGCAGTGATGATTTCAGCTTGTTAGTTTTTGTTTTGCAGCACTCAGTCTCCACTGACTAAGGTGATAAAACCATAAAACATTGTGACAAATTGCCTGAATTTTACAAGCTTTCCCAAAGTGCTTTTTCATATTGTTTAAAGCTTTCCAGGGAAAACATGTTGGCAATATTAGCTGGGCAAGATACTGACATGCACAACATTAAAAGGGAGCTAATACGGTGTTCTCTGTGCTAAAAAGCATTATGCTACTAGCCTGTAAGCAATCTGCTTCCCTTTATGCATCTTGTATGGCTTGAACTGAAGAGCGAGGAGAAGCATGTGTGATAAACAGCTACTCTTTAGAGCTTTCTTCCCTCTGGTATATGAATTCCTTCACATCCTTGCAGCAGACGAGCACTTTGACAGGGTCCTGTTCAGGGCATGTTTGTTTTGTACTACCTCTTTGGGCTCTGCAGCACCTTGTGGTGTTTGATTACTTTCTGCACCAACAATTTCATTTCTTGCAGCAGAGTCCTTTCTTGAGCACAGAAAAGACCTCGAGATGTCCCCTAAGTTTCCCTAAGTGACAAAGGGAAGGTCGAATTAAAAAAACAATGCAGACAAGCCAATGCCACTCTCCAAATCAAGCAACAACGTAAGCAGAAGCAGCTGTACTTGTGGTGGGCTGTAGCAGGACAACATGCAGAGAGCTTTCTGACTTCTACACTGGAATCTCAACTCTGTTTACTGGGAGTGGAAGAAACATGAGTTTAAATTGTCTGTTGCTATTCATGCTTTCCTTCAAGTTGAAATGCAGACTTTATCTTAAAACAATAGAGAAAAAACAAGATTATGTCCTCTGCTATGCTCTTCCTTACAGATTGCAACTACTGAGATACAGAACGAGCCAAATATGCAGCCTAATTCATATTCCAACATTCAATCTAATCTAAAGATGTAGCACCCAAATGTTCATCATCCCACCAACTATGAAACACCACTGAACCAAAATCCTTTTCCAGTCTGGCAATACTTTGCCCTAAATGGTCTAGAACATCATTTGCTTTGCAGTATTTTTCAGCTGACTCAATCTCCCATTGCTTTTTACTGTAGAAATAGATACAGATGATAGAGATAGCAAGCCATTTCATTACTGATTGGCAAGAGCATGCTTTTCATCCTGTATATTCTCTGATAAATGAATGAATGGAAAGATGGATGTAATATGCCCAAGAACTGCAAACAGAAAAACAGATTACTTAGTAGTTTTTTTCTTTTGACTATTAACTCAGAAATTTGTTTTAATCTTGACTGGCTAAAGTTCACAAATATCTTCCAAATCATACAGTACATCTAACACGATCAATAAGCTTGTTCTTCTCATCACCAGCTTGGCCACAGACAAGTGTGTCATAGTTCCAAGCAGAAGTGCTGCATTTTGTGCTACTCACACCTTTAGTGTCTTAACTACCAGCATCCTCTCTCCACCAGAGCTTGTGAAAAGATTCCTAGAGAAGAGGATAAGGACAGGGTAAACTTGCATGTCCCTTCAATCTAATACTCTTGCTCAGGAAGTCAACAATTTTCAGACTAGGGTTTCCTGAGTTGGATATGGTTTCTAAGTATTTAGTTACCCTCAGTAGATTTCTGTTCCACAAACTTTATCAGCCTTCCCTGTGCCTAAATAAACTTTTATTTCCACAGCAACCTGTTGCAATAACCACCACCATCTTTTGTTTGCTTCACACTTGCCACCTTCTACTTTCATCTGATGAACCCTAGTGCTTGCAGTAGAAGAGACAGTAAGCAACTGATCCCTTGCCATGTCTATCTGCAGCTGTCTCTTTCCTAGACTGAAGAAACTTCTCTAAATTCATTTAAATGGATTCATAAAGTGCTAGGGCATGGAAAGAAGACAAGATGTCATCCCATTTCATCAACTTACAAAACAAAGTTCATTAACACTTGAATGTTGCTAGATAACCTGGACAAAACTGTCCACTAGAAAAAGAGATAAATCACCAGACTGGTACAGGAAAAGGAACGGTGTTTTATCACTTAGATAGCTGGTCAGAATCCAGCTCACATGAGGCAAAAGGCCTTTATCTTGATACATGCTTGGTGACCCACAAGCAATGAGCTTTGTGGTCCCCACAAAGTTGCTATCATGAATGCCCACTTTGGCGAGAAGATGCCCATAGAGAATTCCAAAATGCCAGAGAATGAATAAAGCTCTCATCCAGTGATCAGGCAGTGATATGTCTGGAAAGCGTTTGGCTAGGCAAACATGATGACATGGTGCACTTCTTCGAAATTTCTGGACACACAAGCCAAAGATACATCTTAAGAGTTGCTGTATGCTTGTTTTTATCCATTCTAATATAAGCGGGGTATAAATGTGTGCATTTACATGCCTACACAAGCACAAATATATCTTCCAGCAGAAAGTAACAATATATCTTCCAGCAGAAAGTAATTCTTGTTGAAAGGTTGCTTTGAGTGTCTTGTTTCTGATTTGAATTTGCTATTTACATCTTTCAACTGAACTCACTACAGGACTAGAGGTTCTTTGCTTCCTCCCACCACCATCAGAACAGAACATATTTGCAAAAAACTGAGAATGGGGATGCCTTTAGAAAATGTAAATACACTGTAGGTGGAATCACCTACTAGAATGACAACTGGAATGCCTGAGAGAAAAAAAGCACCTAATGCAAAATGTAATACATGTTTAAGTCTATAAAAAGTATACGAATATTTGATGTCTGATACTGTTCCTTTTAAAATTATCCCCAACATACTACATATTTGGGCATGCAAATGGTTCTCTGAATTTTTTTAAAGACAGCCTCCTTTACTTCTCCTCCCAGCAAATCTCTCTGGAGCTCTGCAATATCACTTTGCTCATTGCTAAGGCTCAGAAGACAAAACTACTGTTGAATGCAGTATTGCAAATGCCGCTGAAAAAGAAGGATTCACTCAATCGGAATTTCAACTTCCACGTCATGGATAAAGCTAACCTGACAGACTTTTCTTTTGAATTCTCTAACGATTCTTATTTTCTATCAATATGCATTAAGTATAATCATAACCCACAGCAGACAAGGCAATGATCCTATCATAATTATTTTTTGAAAAGTATCCTATCCTTAGAGGAAGTTTTTCTTCTAAAATTGTCTATTCCCAGTCAAGTATTTTTTTGTCAAATATTTGGGAAGCTCTATGTCCCTTCTAAAAAATAAAAATATACATGCACAAAGGTCAGAAGGAATGGCCAAATTAAACAGAGGACTAGTTAAGTGTCCTTGTTTTAAGTCTCACCTCTACCATAAATAGCTTGCTGCAAGTTTCCATCTGCAGAAGTAGGATAACACTCCCTTATCTCCCAACTTCTAGCTCTCACTGTAGGCTTTGCAGAGTTTAGAATTGCTACATGTTACTACATATTGATTTCTTTTAGGGCTTCTTAGTGTCTTTAAAACACAATAATGAATAAAAATAAAAACATACCTCTGTACTTTATGATCATAACTGAACAAATGATGAATACTGTTCTCTGAATAGGACCTAAGGGGGCAAATTCATCTCAGCTGCAAATGCACTGAAGTGTATGGAGTGATTCCAAGGATAAATTTGTCCCACTATCCAAAAAAGTGTTTGCTTTATTGAATCAGTTGAATTGAGTGCACCCATCCTGTCCACAGATGCATTAGTCAGTAGTTATGACAGGCCAAAAGCAAAATTTATTATTAGCACATTTAGTGAAATGCAATTTTTCACTGTTAGAATCATCAGCCACTGTCTTGAGGCCATTAGTTCTTAGTGAAAAACCAAAGACCCAATTTTAATTTAAACTTCAAAAAGGCGATGCCCACATAGAGCTAAAGAGGAGGATCTTGGAACATGCTAAAATTTAAGAAAACCTCACTAAAAAGGTTCATTCCTTCAAAGCTGTTTCCATATTTCGAGCTAATAAAAAGCAGATGCTTCCCTGCTGGATCTGTGTAAAATCCTCTAAGCTGCAGTGCCAAGTGGTGGCCAGACACTAAAGCAGAATTAACCAATTAGCAAAGTTTCCCATCTGGTACAGGCTGGCCTTGCTGCGTCTCCACACCTCACATTACCATGATGGAAACTTCTAAGTGACATCTTTAACAAGAAAGCATCTCCCTGTCTGAACCATCTTTCTTTTAATCTTTTCTACACACAAAACTAAGCATGGTCACTTCAGAGAGAGCCAGAGCATTCAGAGTTGGCCCATTCTTAGCATGAAAAGGCTTTTTTATGCAGACATTCCAGCAGGTCAGTTCACAAATTCTTCAGCTATGAGCAGAAGTAGAATATGAGGCAATGCATATCCCTTTGAGAAATGTAGTGGGTCATGACAAATGGCTTTAAATTATTAAAGAAAACAGAAAATAACAGACTTTAACATAAATATATCCAATTTCATCTATCCGAGACCTCTCTAATTATTTATAGCAAGGAACTAATGAAAGATTCCAGACTAACAACTCTGGATAATGAAGTCTTTTATCGTTACAGATTATATGCTCAGAAGACAGCAGAAGCACAAGTTTCTTTTTCCTGCAATGCTAATTTTGCACTGCTGTCAACTTAGAGAGGTATCTTTATGTTTGAGAAAGAAGGTTCCATATTTACACAGGCTTTTGTTGTTGCTCAGATTGCTAATCATGATGTTCATTATTACAGTGATGCCAGTAACGTGGACAAGTAATGCACAGAAAACTGGACTGGGACAGCCAAACGGCAGTCTGGTAGCAAGCTTCTCAATCATACTAACATAAAATTTGAAATGGTTATCTGGAAATGAAAAGCTTTAATACCTAGTCTCTTAAGCCACCTATCTCCCTCACAACTTCCATAACCTAAACTCAGCCAAATGAAGCATTCATGTCTCACTGTTGACAAAACACCAAGCCTATAAATCAAAGTCTCCTCACGATGCCTGCAACTTGTAACATTTCAGCAGTCTCCTCCATCTCTAAGGATGTGATATTTAAACCTTGCACACAGTTTGTTCTGTGGTGCTAGACAAGATCACTGCAATGCAGCTGATATAAAGTCAGGGAATGTGCTTTGTCTAAAGAAGCCATGCATAAAAGAAGCACATCATCCTATGCATTCACTGCACATGCACCGCTGCAAGCTAGCAGGGTTAATTATCCGTTCTTTAAGGGCAGAAACACAAACAAGGCTAATTATCAATCTGATATCGATTACTTTTCTTATCATCATCATTATACAATCCATTTTTCAACAATAAATAAGCAAGGACAGAATGTACTGTGGCCTGTGCTAAAACCCTACTCTAAACAGCATTAACTATTTCTCAGGTAGATTATCATTAAGGAGAATTAAATGACAATGAAATTCCTACGAGCGATTCGCTCGGGGTGCCAAGATACTGAATTATTTTCATTATAGCACGCTAAACAACAGAACAAGATTGGATTTACTTGCATAAAACCCAAGTTTAAAATTTAAGATAATGAGGCACAAGTAGATTTTTGAATCTAGTAAGTATTCAAAGAGAGTTTTTCTATGGCAGGATAGCATTTCTACACTGTAACTTTGCAAATCTTGTTCACAAAATTTTGTTAGGAAATATAATAAAACAATGACAAAGCCTTCTCTATTCCACAAATGGAAATATTAGGAAATAAAACATTTACCATTTAGCAGCTATAAACTCATCACTGTGACCTATTTGTCTTCTGAAAGTACATAATGTTATATATGTACATATATCGACATGCATATGAATGACACTAGATTTAGGAGGTTGGGTGGGTTATTTGTTGTCTTAGGATTTAAAAAAAAAATAGGGGGGAGGAAGGGGAGGAAAGGCTATTACAGTTTTTGTTATCCCAAAATTATTTGGGAAATTGGGAAAATCAGATACTTTCACCTTGAAAAATATTTTGGTAGGTTTGGAAGGTTTATGAGACTTTGAGAAGACAGATGTCTTTTTATGAAAAATATAGTGATTTCAGCAGTTTGCTAGGTCATAGGAAGCTCAACATCCTCATCCTGAAAGGATCTGTACCCATCTTTTCAGGACATAAAAGCCCCCAAATTTAGAACTACCCTTTGGTCAGAGTCCCCCTTTCCCCAGGTTTCTATCACATCACTGAGACCCAGTGTATTCAGAGGTGGACTGCTCTCTCAAAACTCATTGAGGAAAAGGGAATAAAGATTTGCACATTCATCTAGAAGACCGAACATGAATATTCCTGCAGAATCTCACATGTTCTCAAACTTACTTTACAATCTTAGTGCATTTTGGACAAATACAAGGATGTCATTTTAGAGGGTGTATACCAGAGATCAAAGGAATAAAATTAAGTTACACTTAAAACTTTGTAAAAGCTTTAATGTTTTCAGATACATTCTATGGATTTTATTTCTTTTTTTGTTTGCTTGTTCCCTGTTGACAATTCTGCAGGAGTAGGCAGAGCAAAAAATCTGGTATTTGAAAATAAAGCTCAGACTTTAGTGCACCTTACCAGACTCAATACAACATAGATGAAGTCCAAAGCAAGAGAAGAGTTGGGATTACATCAGCAGTGGTATACCAGATGAACTTATAGTAACTACTGATAAAAGAAAAAATGTTACTGAGGAAATGAATAGATTTAAATCAAAGCCAAGAAGTAGGTCAGCTACTACTTCAGGTATGAAAGTATGTAAAATGACAACAGATTCACTGCTGTGTTCAGGGAGCAGGCGTTCTCTGCCTGAAAGCAGGACTCTCTGCAGAGAAACACTGCTGGTCACTCTGCCTCTGGGGAGAGATTTGTGTTCCGAGTCCTAGCAGAAAAGCAGCATTACCACCAGAGCTGGGCTACAAGCTCCCCTCTTTGCCAGGAAGCAACATATATACGAAGCAGGTGCCTGTTCCAATTAGAAGAAATACACTCTGAGCCACAACTAAAACTTGTGGCACTGCAACACAGCAGAAACTACTGAATGGGGTGAGGGACAGATGAAGAATACAGACCCATGAAACTGCTGATAGCTGATACACACAGAAGGGAGATCTCACTGTTATGGAAAACTCTGTTTGCTGATGAGATTTCATACTTTAGCTAGCAAACCTGAATTTTTGCCAGGAACATGGGAAAATATCACCCTTGAACAATCCTAAAGGAATGGTGAGTTCTCTCTATTGGGGAAAGCTATTGTTAATTCTGTTTTTTAAGGCAGAGCAACTCTGCATAAATTTGCATTTTTCTAGTGTGCACACAATGCTTCATTTTATAAGATACCAATGAAGCACTTGAGGGAAGGGGAAAAAAGGCATAGTATTCTTATGAAACAGTGAAATATTGTTAAAAAACAAACAAACAAAAAACCCCACACATGCCAAAGAATTTTTCACTATCAAGCTACACTAAACCCCTGGCAAGGATGCCTGGAAAAATGATATCCAAAGATTTTTACTTCAGTTCAAACAGAAACAACATTCTACAAATGTTCAAAAGGCAAATTCTTCGTTAGATATATTTGATAGATTTAAAATGCTGAATATGTCTCAAATAATTTTAAAAAGACTTTTGATGATCTTACTCCGAGCTGAACCTCACTCTACAAATAGTTCCTTTGACAAGTTAGACTGCGTTTTCATCACACCGCTTTTTATTCTTTACCTCAAGGCATGCAGGAAAACATAGATGTCAATAAAAAGAAAATACAGAGGGCAGAAATATGGCCATCCAGAGGTAAATTGCGACTACCTGGTCATAATCCTTACAACACAAACAATCCGTATCTTGAATCTTTCCAAGACACTGTCAAAACAATAATACTTCGTAAACATACAGAGACTGCACCATTGTAAATCACATTTGGCAGGGTTGCCCCAAGGTTTGCTCACCAACACTGCTACAGTTCTGAATGAGCCTTGACACAGCCCTGAAGTTTCAGCCATCCTAAGAAATATTAAGATGAAAAGTGGAAGCATAAAGCCAACTGCAAAAAGCTGCTTTGAAAATGTATTTGCCTAATATGCTGGTGCTCAGAAAACAAACCAGGCAAATGAAGAGAAGAGAGGAGAGAGGAAAACTCTTTGTTAAGAAAAAGCTACTTAACTGAATCAGAAGCTTTGACAAGATGACAGCAATTCCACTGAAACTTTCAAAGGCTGCTCAGTCTCCTGCTGACTCACCTGGCACTCTAAGGTGCTGACACATCTAAGCCTGCTCTCCAGAATTTGAGAGCAGACTCCAAAAACCTGAAATCTGATCCAGTTCTCCCCCAAATCAGTAGGGAAGGGGAAGAAGGGAGGAAACACTGCTTGTATACCCCACTTTGTATTCCATTTTTGCAGGAAAATAATTCAAAATGAAGACAGACCAGAAGGTAATCCATACACAGCTCTAATTTTGTCCGCCCAGCAGAACAAAAACTCTCAATTTTGTAACATTTTGGATGCATATAGCTTTTTATATTAAGGCATCTATATAAAAACACATTGTTAGAACTACTGCTACTTGTAACTGTATACACATACTAGATTTGGAAAAGGCACTGAAAGAGTGCATTTTCGCATAACTCTGCAATTTCCAGAATGCATAGTAAAATTACCCAGAAGGTTCCATTAAACTTCAGTTCTCTTCTGCACCTTTGAAAATCAATGTAAAACCAGCTTTTCATGTCCCATACATCTACTCATTCAGAAGGTGCTTACTGTCACTTTTGTTACATAACAAATCTACAAGGCTTTCAATCCAAATAAGTCTATTTTCCATTTATAAAAGCTGGCACTGAACATGAGAACTGATTTCTACAGGGAGGTTTTAAATACACTTAATGTGGAGATGTATGAGCAATTAATGTTTTTGTTTTCTAGCCAAACGTTTTCTTTTCTTTTCTTGGTGAACTAAAAAAAAAATTAATTTGGAAACAAATGAAGGTCCTGAAGCTCGTTCTATATCTTAAGGAAGACAATCAGGAGTGCAGCCACAGCTCCTACGATAGCCAAATTCAAATTCTCATTTTCTTATTGGAAAAAGAATTTAAACATAAGAAACAACTGAGCATAAGAAGCATAAGAAATAACCAAGCTGAATGGAGAAAGATCCAGGAATCAAGCTATTCTCCTTGCCCAATTTTCATTAAACCTACAAGTACTGGATATCTCTTACATAACAAACTCTTCGGGTAGTTAGGAAGACTACATGTTTTGTGGGGGTTTCGTTAGCTTTTCTCATTACACTAAGCTGCTTATTATGATGTTGTTCATAGATATTTTTAATTTACTGAAGTTCTTTGGAAAAAAAACAGATTGAAATACAGTGTCTTCCCATGAACCATTGGAATAATCCCTTTGCAAGCAGCATATGAACGATGAGAGCATGCCACCTAGCCCCGCCGGGCCTTGCACCCAGCACCAAGTAGAGACGTCGCTTCACGGACCATGGTATATTTCAACCTCAATGTCCCGCTTTCCCTTCAGGAACCGATCTCCTGTTAAGTCACCGACGTCTGTACTCAACTAAGCAGCTCAAGCTAGCAATATTTATTTTACAGATCTGAAAAGAGAATTCTCTTGTTGCTTTGTAAGCCAGGATAAATACTACACATCCAAACTTTCCAACATGGCTGTATATGCTGGATTCCTTCTGGCAATCCTACAGGTAACTCTAAATCATCAAATCAATCTCTGCCTCCAAAAATCAAGTGGGCAACAACAGCACCTCAATAATACAGACTTAAAAGTAAAAAAACAATTTTCAACAAAATGAAAGATGAAAATACACATGGAAATATAATCATATAATTCCTGCATTTTAAATGTTGCACTGGGTTGTTAAAAAGTTAAACTTTTATAAAACTCAAGCTACCAAAATTCTTACGTGTAAGAGAGAAACTCTGACATGTGGGAGTCCTGTCTGAAAATCTCAGAGCTCTCTACTAGAATGACCACTGAGAAAGAAATTAGTAACAGACACCTAAGCGTTAGATCCTTGTAATTACACTTTTAAGATCTATTAAAGGTGCTGCTATGTCAGAGAGCCACCCTCATTCATACAGAGGAAAAGGTCACATTCCTGTCTTCTAATTTATTAACACTATACAAATAAATGTTTGAAAAGAGCATGAATATTTGATTGTCTATGCGACACTGGTGCCTTGGGCTTTTTACTACCGAATATATTAGGTCTGAATTTTCAAAATCACATAAAAGAACGAGGTGAAATGAGAAATGGCTTGGGAAGGCAAACAGAAAACAGGAGATGAGAGAAAGCGAGACAACAAGAGATCTTAAAACAAAAGAAAAATCTTCATTTTTGCCAGCTGGTGTATATTGCATACATGAGTATGCAACAGTACCTAGAAACACCAGCTGAGGTTGCAGTCACCTCATTTTAAGTACTGTTTATAGTAGGAGACAGTCCTCGCTCAGACAACTTAGTATCTCAAAAGGCAAAACAAATTATCTCCATTTATAGAACTTCATGTCAACTAGAGTCAGAAATAGCACTGCATTAGCACAGAACACGTGAAAACAAGGGGAGAGTCACAGCCTGTGTTAAACACGTGGTGTATACTAGTGGCTTAAAATAATTAGTGGTTAGGATTTCTTTTAAACATGTAAAATAAAAATACACCATTTAATGAAACTCCTCTTCCAGATACTTCAGTAAGGCAAACACACCACAGAATGTGGTCAGCTCTACAGAGCATACTACATGCTAACAGCCTAACTGTGTAGTGGTATGTGGCTTTTAGCAACACCACATTGATGCTGTTCTTAATATAACAAAAAGTTAATAATAATATGGACTGATATCTCCCACAGACTTCCAGAGGACTCTCTCTTCCATTCCATGACAGCTGAAGTCAACTCTACTCTCCCAAGGAAAGGCTGTGATTTTTTTTTCTTTCTTTTTTGAGGTAGGAGAGAGAGACAAGGAGAAGGGGGGGACCTTCTCAAGCCCTTAGACTATTGCATCTTATCTGTATTCTGGACTACTTTTTAAAAATCAAATTACAAAACATTAGTATTCACACATGGCATGGCATTTATTGCAAGCTAAACTATTTCTTTAAAACAAGATAATTAAAATGAGTTGTGGTGTGCATGAAATGCCTTTCTATAAATGTTCACAGTGCTTGCCCTTGGAGACAAGCTCATGACTGCCAATGAGTGCACCCTGCCCACACAAAGAACTAATACACTTCTGTAATTTTCTGACAGCAGAGGCCATTGAATTGAATGACTCATTGTTAGCATTTACCCTTTTATTTCTATTTTGTTTTGATATCCTCCAAATGAAAGAATGCTAGACTAGCCAGAGCTGAGGCTTTCAACAAGCAAACTACAAGTCTCTTCTAAAACAGATAGTAGAGTTTCACTGTATAACTATGGTATGTCTGAAAACTGAGTTGAAAATGGACTAATTTAGTATGTCAGTACAGTGAGATCCTGAGCACTTTTCACTTCCTGAGGAACAAATCCAAGCACCACCATGAGTGAATGAGTGGACTGCATTTCACAATACTGTTACCTGATGTCGTTCACAGGTTCTGCTGAAGACCTGGGCTCATGCAGAACAGCTGCAGGCACTGCAGGCAAGCCTGAGATACATGAACTAAATTTTGTGGGGAAGCTTCACAGAGTATCATCTGAAATTTGTTCATACAGCGACTGTCTAGTCAATGCCACCAGTCCCTAAGCAACAAATTCACTGATGGATATTTGACAAAAAGCAAGAGTTATCAGACTATCCAATGGTAAGAGGGTCATAACCTTCCCTTTAGGGATGCATCATCATGAAGGCATATTACACAAATTACATCGGGGGAGAAAGCTAACCGTAACCCTGACGCTTTTCAGAAGTCACAGAAAAAACATTTACAGCCCCAACACTGCAAAAAATACTGTGTGTGTTCTCTGTCAGTAACTATTATCACCAATGGCTCAAGTGGCCCAGTTTGAACCATGGGGAATTCAGACACTGTTGCATTAAAGAAAGCAAACTTTGACATTTTCTTTTTTTAAATGACTCAATTACTTTCCTGTGGTACTGTATTCCTGAAATAAAGAGAAAACAGTGTTCCACTGTAACTGGTTAAGGATGACCGTGACTAAAGCACATTTCTTGGGAGACAGACCTTTACCTTCAAATACTGAAGCGAGCAACACAATGCTTAGAGATAATGCTTTGATTGCGAAATATCTGACCTTAAAGCACTGTTTATGCAGCTGATTCCTAAATGATTTTTCTCACATAAAACACAAAATGTGATCGTCCACTGCCTTAAAACCATCACTACAGGAAATGGTTTAATTTTAAGACATTTAAAAGTCCTTGAAGTAGATAGCACCAATTACATTTATTTCTTCAGTATAAAACTCGCAACAATTAGAGTTGCAGCACACCTTGGATGTCAAATAGTCTCTTTCAAGTCTCGTGACATGAGAGCGAGGAGTGCGGAGGAGCATCCAGTCTACTTCCTCACAGCAGTGCAATCCCCAATGTCCCACTATCGCTCGCTCGGGTGATCTCAAACACACACAGACACCAAGCAAGAGGGCTGACAGCACATACGTGTGCCACTTGAGACCTGAAAGCTCCCTGGGCATGAGAAATCTGCCTAATAGCATACACAGGAATTCTTCCTTGGGAAAAAAAAAGGAATGGAGCTACTCAAGCATGAGCCCAAATATGCACGACGCCCTAAAAATACCCAAATACTCCTGAATGGTCAATAATGTTGCAGATTGCTGACAGATTTAAATAATCAACATAGACACCGGGCATTAGTCCATTAACCAGAAGAAATCAACAAGATGAGTATTTAAATAACATCTAGCATATGGAGGGAGGCCTAAACCAGCTAGAAAAGGGTAAAGGGAATCCAGGGACTCCAGGTACCATCAGACCAGACTTGTCTTAGAGTTATCAAAAAATTCAGTAGAGGAGAAAAATATCTGAGATAGGCCAGCATATGTTTAAGTGTATCAAGAGATGATTTTTGAGCTTTCACTTATCCCTCACTCATAAGAAGGTAACTTTGTTTTCCCAGAAGAATCTTCTGATCAATAGTAACTGGTGCCCTATCCTCCAAAACTCTGAATAACCCATGAGAGCTGTGAGCAAAATTGTAACCCTATGTTTGCCAGAGCTCAGCAACAGAGACTTGCATTTATTACATTAGTCAAGATATTCCAAAAGTAAGCAGGTATTTGATTAATACGTAATTCAGAAGAGATCAATCTTCAGGAAGTGCACATCACTAATTGAGCGCCAAAATCTTTGTTACTGCTTTGCCCTCTGCCTGACATGATAATACTGTCAAGAATCAAGTCTCACTACGAGCCACCACAGACATATTTATTAGATTAGATTTATTAAACACTTACCATTTTAAGCGAGTCACATCCCTATATAAAACCACATTAAAAACTGCAGCAGATTGAAAGCATTCTTCAGAATGGGCAATGTATTACAAAGTCAACATAAGCTAGTTCTTACGACAAACTTGACAGCTACAGTCCTCTCCAATTTTAAAATGACAGAAGTGATGGGGCTGTTACAACCACTGGGAGCCTACTGCACTGTGGAAAACTCTCAGGCTTTTTATCATTTTGCATTTCCCTTTGCCAAATTCTCTCTTCAAAGGGCATTTATGTTTATGAATGCTTATATGAAACAAACTTTCAGTCTGTACACAGCCAGCTTTTTCACAATGCTTTTTTTCCACTTGAACTTTCTTAAGTCACTCCAGATTCCTAGAGGATGTTTTTTATTCTATAAAGGAACACCTATTGTTTGTTAAGAGATTGCAGGATAATGAGAAATGGAAATCTGCTGAAGAGAAACTCCCTCAGGAGCACTGAATCAAGTCAGCCCTTTTTGTTACCTCATCTGAGATTAAAAGGAGCATGCCTCAATCAGTACAAAATTCACAATCCAACCTCATATGCTCCTCGGCCAACACTGAAAATATTTCCAATACAGAGGAGGTGGCTTGGGACATCATGCCCTGGCAGCAACATGAAGACTAGACTGAAAAAAAAAGTAATTAAATCTTGGTGGTAGAAATTAAGTCCTTCAAGGTCCAGCTCTGCTTTCATAGACAAAACTCCTGCTGACTGCAACAATGCAGGGACAAGCCCATACTTAAGCCGGGGCGGCGGCGGGGCGGGACGACCAACCTAGGCAAGTCACCTAGAATTTGATCCTGAGACAAGTATTCACAGCCATTCATTCCCTGTCCCAGCACAGTTCCCCAGGTCAGTATAGCGCGGTCAGAGCAACTGCCTGGCACATTGCATAAAAACCGATGGCTGGAATGAATGCCATGAGGTGGCTGCTGGGCTCAGGGACTCCCAGTTTCTCTCACATTCCTGTTCAAAAGAAAGCAAACCTCAGTCATTGGAAAGAAAGAAAAATGACTTCTTGTCTCATATGTATAATGCTAACAATACAAAGTCTGAAGCAGTTCTGAGACAAAGTTTTCAGACAAAGATACAATCAGTGTTTTTCATGTATATACTTTCTCGGTTTATTGATACAGTTGGTAGCTTTCTTAGAAGTCTGTTATGGAGGGTTTAGAGCTTTTAAATTGTTCAGAGGATTAATGCAATGCTCTTAACGTTTGAACTAAGCACAGTTCAGTTAAGCCATTAATTTGCACAGAAAGATAAAGTACTTCTCCTTCCAATCAAACTGCACTGAGCTGAATTTCTAGTTGTCTTTGTTAGGAAGGGATTTTATTGCCTTTGCTCATCAGCACAATCTCTGTGACACCACAGTCTTCCCTGTCTTAGGTTTCAAAGCTTACACACTATAAGAAGGTATCAGCCAGCGCTTTGACACTTATTCATATGAAGGAACATTCCTTGCCATTATCAGGGAAGAAAAATAGGGGTGTGGAGGGAAGAAAACCCTTCCAAATAGCATTTCTCATGTAAATGAAAAACACTGAGCTTTTTCCAAAACTATTTTAACAATACCAGCCAAGAATCAAAGTGCCCCCCCCCCCCAAAAAAAAGGTATTTCAAATGCAAATCAGGATAAAATGTGTTCAGATTCGTAGTTTAAATATACTGTCTTTACATGTCTTCCTGGAAGAAATTCTCTCAATTTCATCAGCATCTGCTTGGCCAAATCTGTATCTGAAACATCTACCAAAAATAATTGGGAGCTATTCATTAAGGCGCAATCCTGCCTCTCTTACAAAGCCTGAGTGTCAGACGTCTGCTACTGTGCTTCCCAGGAGCCTGAGAGGAGCAAGGCTGAAACAGAAAGATTCCTGCCTAACTCTGGACTGCAACAATTCACTACTGCTCTTCCCTAAATATTAAGTTAGGAATCACAACTTAGGTATCTGCAACAGCACCTGTGCTCACCCTTCTAGTCATCGGAGAAGAGTTGCCTAATAAAATCACTAATCCAAATCTATTCTCAAACTGACAATTTGGTCCAAAATTACACTGGTATTTTCTACTTCATTGTACTTTCCAAACTGAGAACCGCTTGTCTGTTCCCAGTCATCCATGGATTCTCCTAGCACAACTATTTTTTCAAGTTTCTCCTTTCCAATGCTATCCATATTGGGAATTATTTATTTCCTTGATGGATTCATTGATGGTTCCCTTTGCCTACCTGGGTATTTTTTTTTTTATATTTCCCTACCATTCTCACTCCTGTTTATCACACTTTCTCATTTACCAATGAATTTCATTAATCATTTTCTTCATCCAGTCTTGTATCATGTTAAGCGATACGATCTAATACAAGTTCTCTTATTATCCCATATACTTTTCTCCTTAAAACTAGTTGTAATTTTTTATATCTTTTTCAGTGTTTTTGATGCATGGATTTTGAACCTAAATAAGAGTAATCTCTCTCTCTAGGAAGACAATTTCATAAATGAGTAACTATGCTCAAGGTCAAAATGTTTTCTGAACAGGGTCCTTTAAAAAAAGACAAAACTCTATAAGAAGGTGTATCAAGTTATTGCTATCACATTATATATACATTTTGCATTTTTTTCAATTTACCATGTATCAGGTATTGCATGATATTATTTTTATGACCACATGCTGCTTATCAGTCTCAATTTCATTATACTCTCTGTTGTTCTTAGTACTTGTTCCATTATTTTAAATATGAGTATACAGATCACCTTTATTTCATTTTCTGACCATTTGTTCTACATTTTTCTGCATTTCCTAGTTATATAATAGTTTTCCATTACATAGAATAATGACAGCAGTTGCAGATACATGAAATTTCTTTTTGAAATTTCTTCTCTGAATTCTGTAAAACTCTAGCCTGTATATCCATTCAATTTATAAACAGTGACATTTTCCAAGAACTTTTTACCAGTTCTTCATCAGCAGCTATTTCTACACCTAAATTGTCTTTTTTGTTTATATCAGGTAATGGAAGAATAAAAAATTGTATGTGTAGTTATTTACTATGAAGTTGCCAGATGGTTTACTGTGATTAAGTTCTGACGAACTTGAGGAATGAAAAATGAGTTCACAGAATATTTGATTAAGTGACTTCATAGCTGATGATTACTGAAATTCAATATTCATAGCAATTGAAAAGAGTATGCATGAAACTATTGCTTTCCCATTTCCCCGCATGTAATAATTTGTTGTGTTCTTACACACACTGCATTATTATTTTCCCACCAGTATACTGAATGGCATTTCCCAAAAACAGAAAAAGAAAAAATTATCATGGAAATTTGTACATGAGTAATTACATAGATGCTTCCAAAAAATGCTAACTCACCTACTAACACATATTAAATCATTATTAATACATTCTAAAAAGCAAACATTTGCTGGTCCTGTGAAAGATGCAGTTTTCATTGTCTTTTTATTGTCCAAATACTTAAACTGAAATTTTTGAAACAATTGTTACCATTTTAAAATGTCTAATCACAAACTTAAAAAACTTTCTTTTCAAAAATAACTAAGATTTTTTTTATCATCTGAACTCTCCAGAGATTTCAAAATAACTCAAAGTATCTTCTTACGTAGAAATTAAAGAAGAAACAAGTAACTGTCAAATTAACAGGCTGTCCAAACTCACAGCATGATATTAAATGAAGTCAGTGACATTTAAATGAGTGCACCTGAATTCATACAAAAAAAACTCCTAATTCATTAGCTCTGCAGCTCTTGGTGCCCTAATAGGTCAAAACTACAATAATTCTATCTAAACGAACACAAATCCTTTAAAGGGGGCCAAAACATGAACGACTGTATCTTAACAGTTCCAGTTCCTATACTTCATGTTTAGTGGATAAGATCAAATATGCACTTTTACACATTTTTCAGGGGTAGGAAGTATCACTGGAAGTAAAATGCTATATTAAGTGCATTTACACAGATGCCACAGTACAAACACATAAGATGACACGGTCCTGGTCAGAGAAAAGAGCACGCTAGCGGAGGTAGGTGTACCTACGCGTTTTGAAGAGCAGCATAGCGAGACAGGAAGGGAAGGCAGCAGGAAAGAGCCCAGAGCTGGAAGAGAAAGGGGGAGGGAGGGGTTGGAATTGAGGCGAGATCTGAAGAGGGTTTGATAAACACAGAGAGCTGCAGACATGGTGATAAAACCCTCAATTACAGAAAAAAACACTTAGAGAGGATGCTAAATGTTAATCAAGCATGCGTACAGCCTTGCACTGTTATTCTGGTAGAGTATCTCTGCCGAGCATGCACATTTATTTGACTACTTTAAAATATGTTCATTGTTTCCTGCATTTAAGAAACAGGAAAACAAGTTAAAAATTTCTGGATGACTTGAAGTCTGAAATCCAACTTTTGTTTGAATTATAAGCCAGGGATTCACACCCATGCAAAACATGTTTTTGATCATACTGCTGTCTTCCTCCAACACAAACCTCTTTCTTCAACTTTTATCACAAATTTCTACTGAAAAAGCCATAAACTGAAAAATGAACTTCCCTTGAAAGTCCCTGTGATTCAATAAAGAGAAAGTGGCAACAAAAATGTGTCAAATTAAAACATCTGTGCACCTAAATTAACAGTTAGAAATGGAAATCCGATATCCTGACAATCTGTGCCCTTCCAGGAATCTTAGGAAAAGTTGTAGCCAAGATAGCTAATTCCTAATACAAATGCAACTTAGAGGAGTATCCGACTTGTGCTGCTAAATCTTTCTGTAGCTTGCTGCAACCATTTAATCTCTCTACTGCAAAAGATGAGACACATGACGCTGCAAAGAGTACATACTTTTTATCTTCAGGAGGGAAATGAAAAACAGAGAAGAGCACAAGACCAGAAGAATTGATGCGTATCCCTCAATAGAAATAGCTATACAACAACAGAGAGCTCTAAATGCCATTAATTTCTATGTTAATATTTTATCAGTTCTTTAGGTAGTTAAAGCATACGCACTTCTTTATTTACAACCAGGTATGTTATCAAAACAAATTCTTAGAACACCATTTTTGTCACTGACTCAGGCCCGGATACTACATATTTGCTGTTACATGAAATCTAGCCTGTTAGCTATTTGCAGGAATGGTGGCGGTTTTCAGAGTATGAGGACGTGGTATTCCCAAAGGTAGCTAAGAAATTTGATTGCCATTCAAATAACGATATAGGCATTGGCTAGATAACATACAGTGCCACCACGGATTTAAAAACGTACTGCTTGGTTGCGTATAAAAACCAAACTTTCAATTAAAGGAACCCTACGGTTTAACAATCATTTCACTATATTTTACTATAACTGCCTGTTCTTTCATCCCAGACGTAAGGTGAATGGTTCCCAAGGCAGAGTGAACCAACATTATTTCAATAACGCAACAAGGCTGAGCTACCGACTTAGTGAAGCTCAGTCACTGCTGCACGGATTTCCCAAGATGAGCAGGAAGAGAGCAAGCAACCTAGATCGTACAGAAAAACTCTGTAACTCACAAGTTCTCCTCAGTTCAAGCTAATTCCATCACACAGATTTTTGCTCATCGTGAGGATGCAAAGGTCTCTTGAAATTAACCCACAAAGACTAAATATAAACACAAAGCAGTAGAAAATTCCTGGACAGATCCTGACAAGCCAGTCCTCACCATTTCTGTCCTGGAACACTTTTAGGTGCTAAGAGCAATGAAAAGTAGAGTCTAGCTCTGGTTTCCTTTCAAAAAAAAATTGCTACACAACATAAAAACCAAGACCAGACAAGGCTGATCCACCATCCAATTGTTGATCTGTTTACTGTGAACAACTTTGGAGCTTTTCAACTACGGTGAGCTGTGTTCTTCAGTATTCTTTGAAATAAAGGAATCTACTCAGCACTTGACATGTGGTTTGTTCCTTTCACACTACAGACTGATCTACTTGTATTGCTTTATTAAGATTTTCTCTTTGGGACTTTTCATATATCAACCATATCAAGGGGGGTCAAGTGTGACAGAAGCAATTAGATCAATGCTTCCAAAGATTAGCTTGCTTGAGATGAACATAATATGGACTTCACCTTGTATTATACTGTCTCAGGGTTGACTGCGCATGGTTACTTCCTTCAGAATAAATAAATCAAAATTAAAACAACCAAGTATTTGGAAATTCTTCCCACCAAACCACACATTTATCAGATGGAATAAAGAAATATAACTGATCAACCTCAAAACAATGATTTGAAGACAATCCATGGAACTGCAATTCCTGCAAAACTATTTGCCTTCCCATTGAAAAGTACCATTAGCCAGTAAGCCAGACTGTTATGTAGTTTTCTATGAAAAGATGAACTGACAGGATTAATAAAACACTTGTATAACACATTATTGATAAACTGATTTCCAACACCCTTTTAAGACACTGAGAAATAGCCACTAAACAGATTAGATTTTAATGAAGATTATTAGCCTTGACAGAACGATTACTTTATTCCATTCTTCTCCTCTCTCTGGGCATTTTTAGTGAAAAGTGACACTGAAATACAACCAACTTAACATAAGCCCACGTTGAAAACCTATTCCACTAGGAACAGGTTTCTGACCTTCAAAACTCTTGTATCTCAGGCCAGTGGGGAAATTGTAACAGCAAAGAATTTAACAAGTTTTCTTAGCAGGATGTAAGATTTTTCTCCATCAGTGAAGAATCAACCTATAGCTAAATATGAAAAATACAAGGATACCAAAACCTCGAAGTGCTGTCACAGTGCTGGCAAGTAAAGAATGGGATCATGTCAGTAGTCTCTGATTTTCAGCCAGTTCTGATGTGCAGAGAAGCTACTTAATTATAGCAATTTTAGGATAGGAAGCGAGAAGGACTATCGTAATCATTAGAACAGTCACAAAACTCAGATAATTGTACTCTAACTTATTCCTTATAATGACAAAGGCTGAAAGATGATGAAATAGTCTCGCAAATGGGCAAATTCCACTAAAAATAAAACTGGCAAATACCACCGCTCTCACCAAGTGTGACAGCATTTTTAATACCAACAAGTAGCTGCAGTATCTATTTTCCTTACTACCTAGAAAAGAGCACCACAAGAGAAGAGTTAAAGGAGAACCAGAACAATACAAATCCAAGTAATGGTGACTAATCATTGCAGTCCCTGACACACACAGGTACATCCCTGCAAAGGTCTCCCATCCTAGAACAGACCTGGTTCAGCACAACATCACTGTGAAAAGCAACTGGGCCTAGTGACTAAAAGAGGGAAAGAGTGAGAGCAAGAAAGGAGAGAGAGAGAGAGAAACTATAACCCAACAACACACGTTTTGTCAAATATACATCACCTGTCATATTTGCCTGAGTATTCATTGATTCGCTGGAAATTAAACTCCTCCTTTTTTTTTTTTAAGAACTTAGTGATTTTGCAGTTGTGGAAGATATCATATAACACAATTATACCAAAACCAACTTTGATCGATGTTTCCCTAACTGATGAGCCAGAGCATTAGTAGTCTTGTCAGCTTTCACAGCCATCATCCCCACATTCTTATTTTGTAAGTTATGTAAATGCACAATACATCAAAAAGCAATCAGCCAACATAAAAGTTTTCATGTCATGCCATGGAGAGCTTTCATGTTAACTGAAAAGATACGCAGCATATTATGGGGCAAAATGTCTTTGTTACAACATTTTTCCACTGTCACAGTTCAAAGCTTTAAGCTACTCAACACTAAAGGAGAAGTATAGAGAAAGAAAACTGGAAGGAATGCATCACATACTCATTTTGCTTACAGAACTCCCATTTTCTCTGCAAATACACCTTTATGTATAGTGTTAAACTAATCCCTATAATTTAGGCCAGAAGCAATCAGCTGAGAAAGGGGAAGAGGTGCAGTAGCCCAGGTATTGTTTAGCTTTCAAGGTGTTTTATAGGTAAGTACAGCTATTCTCACTGGAGACAGTTACTGCCAAGCAAGACTTCAAGCACAGAACGGAATGAAAGGAAGGAATTTCCTTGTTTTAGTACAAATGCTTCTCAAATTAGTAGTTAGACACAACATTTATTCAAGATTGTACTTTGTCTTCTGATGTTTTGGGTCCAAAATTTAAACATGTAAGTCTTTGAGAGCTTCTAGCCATAAAGAACTACAAGGAAACTTAACAGAAAATGGAAGAATCTGAAAACAGATTAGGAGACCATAAAGTATCCTGCCACCCCACCCCTGCATCTCTCATAAACATTAAATTACTTTTCAGATCATAAGTATGTCTCTTGACTTCACCAAAAGAAACAGACCAGGATCCAACATGGCCAGCTGCAACACAGCAGTACTACTGAACTTTCTTTCTAATCAATAAAGCAGCAAACAAGCACTTCTGGTGGTTCTTATTGCTCTGAGCTCACCTCCTACACCCTGTTGCTACCCACAGGAGCTACAACTCAGAGATCAACATCATCATTAGATTGCTAATCATTTGGCAAATACAGCCAAAATATTTTTCCATTTCCCCCCACCAAGTACTTTCAAAAAAAATACTATGAAAGAGAGTCACCCTTCATCAAAAGGCAGACCTCTATGATTGCTTTGTAGTTATCCAGCTGTGAAAAGCCACTCAGTGTCATGCAATACCAACAGACTCAGCAACACTGTAACCTTGCTGGTCTTACTGAATCCCCACTTTCACTTACCCATTTGCAGGTATTTTATCACTGCAAGACCACTGGAACTCTCCCTACAGTGCATGAAGAATATAATGCATTTTGCCAAGAAAGGGATCCCCAAAAGGGATTTTGCCTTAGGTTTGTGTCAAGCCTCCCAACTTCTTTTTTGATTATATGGGTTTACAGCACAAAACTGTATGATTTTGTCACTGTCACACAGCTGTTCTAATGATACAACAGAGTTGATAAGTGTGTTGGCACTTCAACATCATAGTGACATTCAGCTGTACTGCCCACACGAAATGAGATAGACTGTAATCAATGCAGTAGGTAGCAAGACACTTGTATATAGCTACCCTGACTGAGGAGATGCAAAAAGAGTACTTCTGAAAAGAAAGTATCACCCTTTTCCAAGGTCCAGGAGACAGCTGGCTCTATTCTATTAGTCAAGGAGTTTGAAGGGGGTGGGAGGAGGCCTAAAACTATTAAGGGCTTGTGACATTTTGCTGTAAAATGGTCTTATGCATTGCCAAATGTGATTCTTAGTTTAACAAAGCTATCCCAAGTAAAATACAGTTAGTCTCATCTACCCTGTCCCTCACATGCTTAAGAGTAAGGAGGCTCATCCCAATATTTTACACATGGGGTTTGTTCTTCCCTTGACACTTGTGTATAATTCTCATTAATGTAAATGGGAGTTTTGTGTGCAGAAAAAGGGAAAATTAGACCCATATAACCATCATGTTGCATTTTCTTAAGGGACTAACTACTAATCACTCCCTTACAGCAACATCTACTCCTTCCTGTTAATTTGCTTTCAGCTGATAAATCTCCAAAGGAAAGCACTGGTAAGGAGGGCTCTCCTTACTGTATCAGCAGTCCTTTGACCTCTTTGGAAAGATACCCAGTATCGTCTGCCCTGGAAGAGCCTTAGCCAGTTCCCTTGAGCACCTCGTTGCATTTACTGGGAATGAGGCACTACAGAGCAAGTTAGAGAACAGCACACAGAATATGAAGACACTCCCCAGGTGACTTATTTTCCCAACAGCATCTGCCACAGAAAGTATAACTATGTTAAAAAAATACAAAATTAGTAAATCTTCTCCATGCTGAAGATGAAACAAGGATCACCTCATTTTGAAGATCTTATGGGCCATTCAGCTGTGACAAAATACAGTACAAGCAGTGGCTAAAAATGCAGTTCCTATTGTTTTAAATGCAAATTTGTGTGATTAAACTTCAAGGTCATTCCTGAGAAAATTGTTTCGTTTTACTTTAGTTCCTAGATTAATCATTAAATAAATAAAAACCAGCAAGTCTGAAAGTTGTGAAAGAATTTTTTCTGCATGAATAAAATGGAGCAAAATCTGTATCAAATTAGAAAAAAAATCTTTTAACATTGCAGTGCAGATAAAAAAACACAGATTACTGAAATTATGAAGAAAAATACAAATAAGTCAGTGAGAGGATTAATTTTAAGATTTTTACTTAGAGTTTATAAATTAAAAAAATAGTAACAGCAATCAGAAATAATTTTTGAGACTAATTTTGCTTTTCTAAAAGAATTTTCTCAATTTCATTCCTTTTCAGAATTAATCTTAATGAACTTAATTAAACTCCTAGAATTTTGCAAAGATGGGAATTCTTTGGTGGGTTTTTTTTTTTTCTTGGTCCAACTGTATTTATTCGTATATTTGATGTTCAGATACCACAGTGACAGATGTATATGGAATAAAGTAGACATGAAACTGTCATAAGAGAAACAGAAGAGTAAGGATAGGAGAAAGATTTGAAGTGACATGAGAAAGGCCTAACAATAATGAACATAAAAAATAGGAAATAGCTGTTTTCATTTTAATATATGAGCGGTAGATATCAGTTTTATTCCCAACTTGTTTCACCAAATTATTTCCTGACTTTAGGCAAAGACTGTCATATCCTCTGTCTCATATTTATTCCAGCATCTACAAAATGGTATCATTCCTTCCTCTCTGTAAATGTTATTCACATCTATCTACTAAAAGGAATGACCTGAAGATTCTCGCAAGAACTTAAGTGAGTATTTTATACATTACCTACACTTGCATGCTTACGAATGTAAAAATCCTGAAGAACATGTCTGTAAACTATCTTGTCTTCTCATATAGAAACACTAACCTTAGACAAATGCAAAGCAGAGTAACAGTGTAGGGTGGCCACCTGTCTTTGGGTGCACCCTTTAATAAGACATTTTGTTAGTCATCAAATCTTAGCAGAAGTGGAGATCATATGTTCTCATGTCATTTGTTATTTCCTGTGCCAATTTGTTATTCCTTAGCCTACCTGATGGCACCTACCACTTCAGTCTGAGAGCTCAGCACATCCCCAGGGAAATGTAACCTCACTGGAGAAAGTAACTACTATGATGTGATTGCCAGAAGAGATAAAAAGTGATGATGATTGGATACGGAAAAAAACCCAAGTGTTATTAACGAACTATGGTCTCCTGGGAGGGAAAAAAAGCAAGAAAAAAGAAGGCAGCAGCCGTCCGTAATCTGATGCCATCACCTCCCAGGATCAATCACATCACAAGCACCGACGGGATACCACAAAGAGGGCATAGTTTTTGCCTGTATTACCTGTCACTTATTCACAATAAACTTCCTGCTAAGGCAGAATAGCTCCGTCTCTGCAATATTGTAGTTGACCAAAAATCCAGCAGTTCACCAACAAGAACAGTTTTATGTATTGGCAATCATATGGTTGGACTCACGCTCAATCAGAGATTGGCCAAATAGAGTTTGCTTTGTGTAGCCTGACAAATAATTTTTCTCACACCACAAGACTGACAGAGGCCAAAATCTTTACCGAAGCAGCAGACCCAACCTCTGCCCAGACAAGTATATGATGGCTAAAAAACTTATTCTTTGCTTCATATAATCTTGGATTCTTTTACCTTTCAAAGTCAACAGATTCCAACTGTTGGCTCCTTTCGGTCATTGGTTTGCCAATTCTTCGCATAGGAAAACACAAGTTTCTATGTTGCAGACGTATTTTAATAATGCTTTAGCCTTCTTTACAATTCTTAAGATTTTCTGAAAAATTTATTCCATTCCACTTAATATTCTATTTATTCTCCCCAACCAGAAGGCTCAAGCTACCTCTACTTTTCCTTGCATTAACCACAGCAAATCCAGTCAGGTTTGAGTCGGTTTTGTTCATTATGCCATATGCCATTTCTGCTTCCAGTGCTTCTACTATTGTTTCTGAGACATACTGAAGTCCTATCTTCCTCTCCAGAAAAGAAATGAAAAGTAAATTCCATGCCTTAAGCACATTAATTCTGTCAGTGACGACAGTCCAGCATATACAAGTTTCTGCTTCTAAGAGACAATGGAAATACTCACTTGTATAAATCAAAGACTTGTCCTAGGACGAGAAAAGCTGTCAGCCAACTATTCCAAAAATGAAAGAGACAAGAGCATAGCCAACTCCACACTGAACTAATAAAAGCATGTTTGTGTCGTTAGTTTTTCATGTTAAATGGCCCCTGTTTTAAAAGAAAGTAAGAATTCTCTGCTGTTAGTAAAATTAAAAATAAGACTCCTGATTTTTCTTCAGGCTTCTCACACCTTAGATATAGATATGATTTTATAGTTTAAGTTTCACACTAAAAAGTCATGTCTGGCTTTATCAGTTTTTAAATATGAATCAGTATGATACCGCTATTCTTTCCATTAGACAAATGTGATAAGAAACACCACCTTAACTGCAAAAAATATTAAACTTTACTTGCCAAATGGATGATGGGCAATTAAATGCTTGTTGTATCTTTATTCTCCCCGCCTAAAACAGCCATTTTGGGGTGCCCCATAAAACAGGATAAACAAATGTTCCTGCAGAGGGCAAAAATTAAAAGAATTTGATACAGCAGAAGGCCAGAAGTTATCTTGCCTTGACAAAAAAACAAGTTTTCTCTCTTCTCTTCAGCATTAATGCAAAGGACACCACAGTTAATATTAATGCTACTGTAACACAAGAACAGGTAAGTAGTCTCTTTAGTAATATGACAAATGTGATAAGCTAAAATTACAATTGTAATTCTGAACTCAAATTGCAATTGTAACATAAGTATGACTACTGTAGAACAATATTATTAGCCCCATATTATTTACTGGTCATCTCATATACAGAAAAGTTAAATATACACACAAGGTTATTTTGCAAATATGCTATGATCTATTTATTTTCCTGACTCCCTTTTCAATGTCTAAGTCTTACATTTTAAAAAAGTGAAGAGTAAATAAAATGAATGTTCCAAAAATAAAAAATACAGCTTCATGCAAGATTCAGAAATAAAATGGGAGATTGATGCAGCACTGAGACAAACTGGCTATTTTATCAGTGATATAAAACTATAAACATAAAATTAAGCATATTTTAGAAACCCACTCCATTTACCTTTACTTTATTCTTCCAATATAAACATTAATGGTAGAAGTATAGAACTTATAGAGTATAGAGTATAGTATACCTATAGAGTATATAGAACTTTTTTCTGCCAATACAGGTGATTGGTCTGTCACAGAATCACAGACTGGTTAGGGCTGGAAGGGACCTCTGGAGATCACCTTGCCCAATGCCCCTGCTCAAAGCATGGTCAGCTACAGCAGGTTGCCCAGGACCATGTCCAGCCAGGTACTTAGTATCTCTAAGGATGGAGACCCCACAACCTCTTCCAGGGTTTGACCACCCTCACAGTAAAAAAGTCTGTTCTTCTGTTTAAATGGCATTTCCTGTAGTTCAGGTTGTGCCCAGTGCCTCCTGTCCTCTCACTGGACACCACCGAGGAGAGTCTGGCTCTGTCTTCTTCATTCCCCTCCAGCAGGCGTCTACACACATGGATAAGAAACCGCTGAGCCTTCTCTTCTCCAGGCTGAACAGGCCCAGCTCCCTCAGCCTCTCCTCCTATGACGGATGCGCCAGTCCCTCCATCATCTTCGCAGCTCCTTGCTGCACTCGCTCCAGTACATCCATGTCGGTCTTGTTCCGGGGAGCCCAGCACTGGACACAGCACTCCAGATGGGGCCTCACCAGCGCTGAGCAGAAGGCGAAGGAGCATCTCCCTTGACCTGCTGACCACACTCCTCCTCGCGCAGCCCCAGATGCTGCTGGCCGCCTTTGCCACGAGGGCGCATTTGCTGGCTCGGGGTCAACTCGTCCACCAGGTTCTCTTCTACAGAGCTGCTTTCCAGACGGCGGGCCCCAGCCTGTGCTGGTGCATGCGGCTGTCCCTCCCCAGGTGCGGCACTTTGCACTTCCCTTTGTGGAACTTCATGAGGTTCCTTTCTGCCCCTTTCTCCAGCCTGTCAAGGTCCCGCTGAACAGCAGCACAACCCTCTGGGGGGTCATCCACTCCTCCCAGTTTTGGAGCGTCTGCAAACTAGCTGAGGGTGCACTCTGTGCCATCATCCAACAAAGATGTGAAGCAGTACTGACCCCAGTAGCAACCCCTGGGGACACTGCTACTGGCTGGCCTCCAGATGGACTTTGTGCCATGGATTGCAAAGTTCTGCAGGGCTCAAATCCACCTCATGGTCCATTTAACTAGTCCGTGCTTCATTAGTTTGTCAGTGAGAATGTTATGGATGCTTTTAGTGTTAGCTTGCTAAAGTCACAATAAACAGTATCTACTGCTCCCCTCACATCCGCTGAGCTAGTCATTTCATCAGAGAAGGCTATCAGGTTGGTCAGACACGATTTCCCTTTCTTAAATCCATGCTGATTACTCCCAATTACTTTCATGTCCTTAATTTGTTTGGAAACTGTTTCCAGGATTATTTGCTTCATCACCTTACTAGGAACTGAGGTGAGGCTGACTGGCCTGTAGTTCCCCAGACTGTCCTTCTCGCCCTTCTTGAAGACAGGAGTGACATTTTCTTTCTTCCAGGCTTCAAGAACCTCTTCCAATTGCAATGACCTTTCCAAGATAATCAAGGGTGGCCTCACAGTGACCTCCGCCAGCTCCCTCAGCACTCATGGATGCATCCCATCAGGTCTCATGAACTTCTGAACGCTCAGTTTGTTTAAATATTTCCTAACCTGCTCCTCTTCCGCTGAGGTAAGTCTTCCTTGTTCCAGACTTTCCAACCAGTCTCAGGGGCATGGGATTCCTGAAAGCAAATCTCACCAGTAAAGATCGAGACAAAGAAGGCATTGAGTACCTCACCCTTTTCCATGTCCTCTGTCACCAGATCCTCTGCTCCATTCAGTAGCAGGCCCAAATTTTCCCTTGCCTTCTTTTTGTTGCTGACATACCTGTAAAAGCCCTTCTTGTTACCTTTCACATCCCTCAGCAGAGCCAGCTCCAGCTGGGCTTTGGCTTTTTAACCCCATCCCTCCACATTCAGGCAGTATCTCTACATTCCCCTTAGATGACCTGATTCTGCTTCCACCTGTTGTAAGCCTTCTCTTTGTGTTTTGCCAGGAGCTCCTTCTTCATCCAGTGCAGGCCTCCTGCCACCTTTGCATGACTTCCTGCATGTTGGGATGGACTCTCCTTGAGCTTGGAACAACTATGCAGAAAACCATCCTTTCCTGCCTGAAAGCTAGTAAGTATAAGGTAAGGAAAATTCAGAGAGGGAAGATGGGACACAAACTAAAATGAAAATGATGGCAATAATAAGAGGTGAACAGTTCTGACTATCCTGTTAAAAAAACACTTTGGGATATTTTAGGTGACAGGAAGGTTTTTAGCCGAAATGGAGAATAGAATAAAAAGAATGGTATTGGTTGGAGAAATGGATAAAGGAAAGGAAAATAAGCAGTGGAAATACACAAAAGGCAAGAGAATGAAAAGGAAGGAAAGAAGCAAGGAAGGAATAAAGGAGAGACAAAAAGGTTCAGAGAAAGAAGAAAGCTGAGAGAAAGAGAGGTAGGGAGGAAGGAAGGAAGATAGATTTCTTGGAGCTGGAAGATGACAGAATGAAGGGTAGAGAATAAAAGAAACTGCAGATCAAGCAACATTGACAATAGTCAGAGAAACAAAATAATCTAACACGTTTTAGAGATAATAGGAAAAAAACCCAAACCCATCAAAACTCTGTAAAGGCAGCATGGGCAGTGATAATGGAACAGACAAGATGGCATGCGATGTATTTTGCAGCACTGGCCCCAAGCAGAGTCCCAGATGGAGCCATACGCAATGCCCCGTCACAGCATCCGTCTCCAAGACACAGTGGCAGAACACCCACAGGAACTGAGGAACAGCCAGCCACTCCTCGTGCTCTTCCTGGGAGGAAGCTTTCAATAACCTCCTCCTCACTCTCCAATTTCCTAATTTACAGTTATTAGAGACTTCATTTTCCATACTTCTGCTTAGCTCCAAAATTGCCATCTGGAGTGGGCTATTTCTTCAGGCATCACTCATCACTGTCCTATCATTCACCCAATTACATCTTCCTAACCTTGAGTCTGACTACAAATAAGCCACTGTCTTCAGAGCAAACAGACAACACACCTCAGGGGAAGGCCCTCACCAGAATATCCGATGGTGTGTATTTTCACTTATCCTAGAACAATCTAACCCAGCCACTTTCACAGCTTCGTAAGTCATGCAATATCCTGCAGGCAGCTGGGACTCCAGCCCACTAGCAAAGCATATGGCATACTCCTCAGGGCCACTGTGACTGTCATCACTGCTCTCAGAGGCTTCCCAGTCATCTGCCACTTCCACTTTCAGTGTATTCGTGGGAAGCACAAGCAGCAGAGCAGCTGATACTCCACACTGACCTGGAGGCATCAGAGAAGACACGACCAGTGTGTCTCCTGTTCCACCTGTCGGTGGGGTCACAGCCGCTCACAGAGCTATGGCTCAGCCCAAAAGAGACTACTGAGAATGCCGCTTCAGGCTCCCAGCCTCTCCTGAGCTCCTGAAGCAGTAGGAACAGGGCATGTTACCTTTTGCTGAAATAAGATAAAGCCAATTAGCTTCTGTCAGGAGTCTCTTACCTCTGTGAGAGTAAAAAGACTTTGAGATCCTATTGATCTAGGAAGCACAGCCCTATTGCTTCATCTCCACCTTTCTTTCTCCTTTTTCTCCCCTAGCATACTTTGTTACTCACATACTCAGTTACTTTCAGTTACTCATATCCTAATTACCAATCCTGCTCCAGCCTGTGAATTCACTATTTCACAGAATTCAGTTAACAGAAAATAAGGGAAAGTCCAGTACAAAACTGTAAATGTGCAATACGTATACTTAGTACATAGTCAGTAGATAAGAGTTTGCATATACCCAACACATCACAGGAATTTGCAAACTCAGGTTTTTGCAGCATAAGTGCACTTACAGAGGGAAAAACAAGGCCACACAAACAGAAGCAACACAGAGATGCTATGAGATGAAAAAGGCTAGCAACATTTACAGCGCAAATAATACATGCTAACCAGCTAGGGTATAGGCCTGCAGGAACACGGTGAAAGAAAGGGAGTGCAGCTTAACTAATTGGATTTGTTATCCTTTAGGATTTAATAGCGTTTTAATCACAGTATATTAACTATACATAAATTAAATATTAAACACATTGTTTAAACAGTTATGTTTATATTTCATGCATATGTTCCTAATCGATTTATTTCTCAAGCGATAACTGTACTATTAAATTCAAATCAAATACCTAGTTCTATGCACTTAAGTAGTTTAATTCAGTGACAGCCACCTTTATTGCATGTATTGTCGTTACTACAAAGTTAACATTGGCTAGCAGTTAAGGTAATGTTTGAAAAACATGTACTTTATTTTTCTGTATCCTAAAACAGAAGCAACTAAGTTTAAATGCTAGTATAAACACACTTACTAACACAGTTAAAATAAAAAAAGACAGAGAAATGAAGTAAAAGTCAAGAAATACAACTTGTGCAATTGCCTTCACATGAATTCTGCCCTTCCATGGTCCCAACTGTACACAGAAGGGAGTATAGATCCCATGGAAAAATTAGTATACAATCACATAATTTAAGTTAGCAAAATACACAGGCACAACCATCTAAATGAGTATCAGCAAAAAATAAATCTGGCAACACTTTAGTTTTGACTGCTGGATTTTACAGAAATTCCCATTAAAAATTATTTTTTAAAATCGTTAACAGGTTTTATTCTGTACAGTTGTTTCCTCATTTTCCCAGCAGAGAACTGTGACGTGGGTTTGCATGAGCTGGAACACAGTTGCACTGTTATCAGCTGACAGAAGGTGCTAGAGGACTCTAGAGGATGGACTCGCCAATAGCAGCCTGAGTTGGGGTTAGGGATTGTTGTCCCTAAAATCACTCATGTTTTTTTCCTGTTTATAGAAGGGAAAGGAATGTCTTCCCTGTAGTGTATCCTCTTTTACAAAGAATCACCTGGGTCTCCTGTTTGTTTTGACCTAATGCTCAGCATGTGATAGTAAAACTGCCTGCCTTGAAATGATATTGCCTTTCTGGTCTGAAAAGGAGAACCCCTTACATTTTGGCCATACAATGGATGTGATGATTCCATGTTACCAGAAGACACTGTGGCACCCTAAGAAAGAGAGCAAACAGAAAACAGACTTTTTGAACAATTCTTCTGCCCTTAACCCCTTCCCTGACTACTTACTAAGGATCCTGAGGAGAGAGGAAAAAGAAAGGTACAGACTACATGGATTTTTCTATTGCCTTGTAGGTCAAGTATCCTGCTGAGATCCTTTATGCTCATCTAGTATTTTCTAAGCAACAGAAGTCAGAGAATGACTTCAGTTTATCACCCATTAAAAAATGAATTAAATAGAAACACAAAAAGATACTTAGCTCCCTTACAAGCTTTCTCTTTCTCAATCTCCAAGGCTGCTGATACAGAGATATTAGAGCTAGTAAAGAATTTGATGTAGTTCATTGCGGTGTTTTGTTTTTCAAATAGCATTGCATGTAAAGCAGGATATATACAGGGTGTCACACTTCCTTTAACCTGTATCAACTACAAACATTTGCTATTAAATGCTGTTGTTATACACACTTCAGCTATGAAAAACCTAAGTACACAAAATTCAGTACTGTAATTTCTCATCCACAAATGAAGCACAGACATAATATACCTCTTAACTGATTTCACAGAAAAATAATTTTTAAGTGCTTCAAGATTATTTCTCTATATTTTCATGGAATGTGAAGAGAAGAAAGAAAACAAAAACAATATAAATCAATCAGCACTAGTACTTTACCTTATCAAGTTTTCATTTGTCATCAGATTTTGCAAGGCCTGTTTTGAGACCTCTATTTCCTGCTGCATTACTCTTGATACCTTCTTGAAGTAAACCAGTGACCTTTACTTCAGAGTCAGTGGTCCTCCTGATTCTGTCAAATCAATAATTTTCTCAGATTGTTAAAACTTCTATTTTAAGAACTCTACATTAAAGGGTTTAAAATATATATATATGGGCTTTATTATGTCTTTTACTGAGCTGAAGATATCGAATTCCTCAAGGCTGTCAATGAATATTTCCCAATCCTGTGTTACATGGCAAATATAGTGGTGCATGCAGAACAAAAGGCTTTCTGGGACCTCTTTGTAAATAAGTTTGTTTCTTCCTTGGTTGTTGTGAACTCTTTCAACCAACAGATCAACAGACAGACAGAATCTCAAAAGAAGAGAGGGCAAAATGCATCTGAAGAGTGATACAAAAGGCAACGTTTCTTGACAAATTGCAGAATTTCTTCTTGGGCATAGGCACCATAATGAAGGGTGCATGATTCCCAGTAAGACAGGAAATCACAGAGGAAAGAAGTGCAAGGTCATATATTGCTTTGGTAAGCCATAATTAGAAACAAGGCAAGAGCAGATAAGCAAGACTCTTGACAAAGTCATGGAGGGGAAAGAGAGATGGCAAAATGCAAGGAAAAGAGTATAGCAACTTTCTAATAAAAAAAACTTCCTGTGAAGTGTTGAAGACAGAATATTTTTGTACTATTATCATGTAACAGGAAGGTTAAGTTAGTAAGAGCTATCCAAATGTAAAAGTAACCTCAACCTCTGCTCCCAACCCTGTAATCATGAAAAAAGAAGAAAATGTTGAAAGATGAAGTTACATCTATGTGCTGCTCTAATGTACACAACATTAATGAATAAGGTATTCTGTCAGAGATAGAGCATTTCACTGTGCATAGGCAAGATTTTCTTTTCATTCTGATTTGGAACAAATTTGTTTATTTCTAAAGTTTAACAAAATTAAGCTTAAAAATTTGCAAGGAGTAATTTCTTTTTAATGGATATTTCAAAACTTTTTGTCATTACTCCACATAATGCATTAGTACTGACATCATCATGTGACACAACAATATAAAAAAATCATAAAATTCATTTTAAAAATTCATTTCCTGAAAGGAGGGTTTTTTTAAATCACTGATTTTACCAGGAAGACTTTTCAAAACACATTTGGATGAAAGGCATCCAATTCTTCCAAATAATCAATGAACCACAATTTTTTCTAACATGACGAAACATATTCAAGTTCTCTGTTAAAATATTGAACTAAATATATAATCTAACATAAAAATGATAACTTCGAAATGCCTGGCAAGTGACTGTGATTTGACAAGGCAAAACTGCGGGATGTAAAAGGTAAACCTTGAAGTTAGTGATCAAGTTTTCATTTCACAAATATCCACACAGTATTGTAATCCTGTCTGGGCAGGCCTAGGACAGATTTTCTTTGCGAAACCACTCTTTTACTCATTCCAACACTTTGACCAGCAACTTGAAATCAAAATATGCCCAGGACACAAGGTAACCTTATGAATCTACGGATGCTTTTATCAAATGATAAAATAACAAAGAAGTACAGAGGAGGAAAAAAAAACCAAGCAATATTATCACGAACATATATATTATATATACACTTTTTTTTTTTCTTCACATCAGTTTTCTCCTTAAGGAAAAATGCAAATGTTGAAGGTATGATAAATTCACCAATATTCACACACAGTATTTCTTAATTAATGCTTCATTTTAATATCCTGATCTTTGCAGTCGCCCCTTAGGAGTTCTACCAAGACCATTTCTCTAGCTGTCAAGTGAATGTGGCATGTCAGACTGCAGCGAAAGTTTCAGTAAATCCAAGGTAGGGAGCGCACCCGCTGCTTCTCCCCTACACACAAGGCCTTTTTTTCCTATCACAAAAGGAAATCAGGCTGGTTTGACCTCATTGGCAGCTACGTGTCTTCTCAAACTGCAGGTGTTCATAAAGAGCTTGTGTGTTTCAGAAACATCTTCGGGAACTGAAGTTAACTGCCCAAATTAATAATTCTTTTCTCCTTCCCCTCCTTAGCCTCTTTTAAAGATAAGCAAACACTGTGCCTGCTTTCAACTTTGCCGCCCTCCACAAGCTTCCAAAGGAAAGCTATTGCTGGCTCTGAGGTGTCTTCAAGCAGCTTTTAAACACATCATGAAGTTAAGCTGATCCGATCTGAAGACATTTTAACTATCAAAGTGCTGTTCTTTTATCAAGCTGGCAAAAATCTCACCCCTTTGTTGTTAGCATTAATTCTGCTACCCTCTTGTTTACATTTGATCATTTTAATGATTTTTTTTCAGAAGTGAAAAATCTCCTTTCTGTTGATCTGGAGACCAAAGTTTTTCTTGCTCTTTCTTTTGCTACTTATGCAATTAAAGAAGTATTTCTTGTCATCCTTAATGTTTCTTGCTAGTTACATCCACTTTTGAGACTTGATTTTCTAAGTACATCTCTATAAGTCTCTACAAATGCTACTCTTTTATAGCTCTTCTTGGTAAACTAACTCATTTCCTTTTCTACTTAAAGCTAATGGGGAGTTCATGATTTAGCCAGCTGGTCTTTCATAATCGTCCTCTGCAATCCTTCTTCTGCACATGGGTAATTTTCAATTATGTTGTTAATATCGTCTGTTTTCCTTAGACTGCCCCCCATGAAATATTGTTTACCGCTTTTAAAGAAGTCTTGTCATCTAAAAACCTTGCTTTCTCTTTCTTTCATTTTCTAAGGATCATGAGCTCTGTCACTCTAGCAGTTCTCACCCAAACTAACTTCCTCATCACTGGGTTTTTCTAGATCGGATTGTAGGAAGTTGGAAGAATTTCCACTCTAGCTGTTTTGCACTGTTCCTATCAACAGTAAATCAATAAACAAATAGTTATCAGTTAATTAATTTGATGTCTTCCAAGACTTTGTTGCATATCTACTCCCTTTTTTACTCCCCATAATGCCTAACTATTTAAAATCTCACAGTATGTCAAATCTTGTATCTGAATCATTATAAAATCACTCACCAAAAAACATGCCACCAGATTCCTGATTTTATCATCTGTTGTAAAATTAGCCACATGGAAGTTTTTACCCTTGTTCTGCAAGGCTATGACTCTTCAGCTTTAAAACCTTGTCCAAGTTGCTGTTTTGCATATATGCTCCTTTGATCCCTGTTTAAAGGCATTTCACTAAGTTAGCCAGTCAGCCAAAGATCCTACCACCACCCTTGCCCAGTACCTAAACCAATCTGTGCCAAAAAAGGCAAATTTTTCCTGGTGACGTATATTATGATCTGAAATATTTCTGCTATTTCGGTAATCACACATTAAGTAGATTTTTTTTCTTAATAAGAACATGTATATAAAACTGAAATCTCTTTATTCCAATGATTAATATCACATGTGCCATTCATTCATACTTCTAGGTCCAACTAGTCTATTTGGCCAGCAATTTTACAGGTAATCAAATTTTCTTGGATGCATACTAACACATACTTCCATCAACTATTTTTAACCTTCAAGAATAGCAGAGTTCAAAAGTTACTGTACATGATCAGACATTTTAGTCTGAGATGGTATTTGATCTAATTTTTTCCCAGCATGAGTAAAAGTCTTAATGCATGTTTAAAATGTAAGTGGAAAAAAATGTATGACATGTAATGATACTAGTAACACCATAAAGAATTTAAAGTCCTGACATACAGCTTTGTGTTATGGGCATGTCACTAAGCTCTAGTATATATCTCAATCTTGCCATCATGTACATTAAATACTACCACCTATTAGCAGTACAAGAGCAAAAAATTATTTTTCTAAACTTTTTCAAATACATTCAAATTTCACTGTATGCTTTCCAAAAAGCATTGGGAGAATTTACTTTTAATTAGAATGACATATTGCAGAAAGCAAATAGTTAGGAATTTAATACATTAAAACAGTAATTCCACTAGAAATATTATCTCATTAACAGAAAGAAAATATTCAAATGAAAATAATCATGAGAGCACAAGCCTCAGAATACACAAAGAAAACAACAACATTCATCAAGAATTTTACTAGATAACTAAAATAATGAATTAGTTTGAGGATATTTTAGTCTGTTTTGATGTAACCTAGAAACAGAAAGTAAAGTGAAATTAATCCAGTAAATAGTCCCAAAAGATGCTCCTCGGTCAATGTAGAGGAATTAACCTAGTGCTCTCTGAAAAGTTTAAAGACTACAGAAAGCTGTTCTCATTCTTACTGACCTAGATGGCCAAATAATGAGTCTGTTTAATAACAGTATTATCTACTTCATCTAGGCCTGCTTGTTGATTATGCAAAACAGACTACAGGAATCTAGCACACAGTTAGTAACCTCCTGAAAGACTGTAGCAGCATCTCCAATGAGCAGCTTCCTAAAGCTCACAGTATTTCTTTGAGAAGTAGTGACAGGGCGAAGCAACTGAATGACAGACAGTCCAGGAGATGCTTTAGTTGGGACATGACCCCTTCTACGATGTTCAGATCTTTCTGAGTTATCTGAGTAAGTAAGCACAAGAGAGTGAGAATGAGAAAAAGAAAAAGAAAGGGAAAGAAGGAAAGAGAAAAAAAGAAAAAGAGCAAGAGAGAGGAAGGAAGGAAAGGAGGGAGGGAAAGAATGAATCACATTACAGCTCACTATGAAAAATGAGATGTAACTAATAATGGAGATTACATTATAGAAGGGGAAGAGGTCAGGTTTATTCTTGTGGTAAATCCATTAGCTTCAGTAAAAACATTGCACATAGGATGGATTTTGGGAAAAAAGCTTCCAAAACTGAATTTGAAATATTGCTGCTTTTCAAAACCACCTCTGAATTTGGGATTTAAAATCTGTGTTTATTTGTGTTTATAAAAACTTTTGAGCCTAAACAATAGACTGTCCTTTTAAGGTAACTACTAGAGAAAGCTTTAAAGCTAGAGGTAAGGTCAGATGTTTGAATGATGTTAGGAAACCTGTTCACTTAATCAGAGTCACCTGGCATTACAATATTTGCCAAAAATATATATGTACATGATCATGATAACGTAATTCCATCAGGGATTGTTTCCAGCTTTCACCTCTGGCCAAGCAAACAGCTTTAGGAAATACTTCCGAGAAAGAAGTCCCTCCCCAAAGCACAGAAGGGGCGAGGGGGGGGGGGGGAGGAAAGTGGCTGTTTTTAATCAATGTTAAGTCCAGTTTTGTTCCCTGCTCCAGTGAAAGATTCTGTTAAGTATTTCAAGTAAACCCCGACAGAAATGCCCAGTTCTATTATTTTTTCCCAAGTGTGGTTTTGGATGTGGAATTTAGCTCAAGATCCATTTTCAGTTTGAGCTGAGTCACTCTGGTCCCACACGCTCTCCAGCACAATTGAATTACAAAGTGTAGGGCTACTGTGCAATGTGGAACTGACACAGGTGAGAGAAGGAAAACAAGACTGCTACAGATGGGCCATCAGAGCTGCAGACAAAATACATAGGGATGCTTCTAAAATTAAATCAAGAAAGAACTGACTGCATCCACAATAATAGTAAAATAACTTTGCCTATTCCAGTGCAGCAGCCTCACAATGAGAGGCTTCAATACGCAAATGGCAACTCAAGAGCCAGGTGTGTGTTTATGAGCTCTGGGCCCTTGAAAGATGATAAATTCACCATGGGAAATAAAGATAACTAGCTTTGGAGAAAGTTTGCTTTTATCTTCCAGTGCTCACATGCAGAAGTACCAAACACTTCCTTCTCTCTCCCTCCTCTCACCTCCCCTCGCAATTCAGCAGCCGTTACGGACCACTGAAAGGCTTTACTGAGTCAGGTCTGGATTCGTACTCAAGTGAGTCTCTGTGCACACACAGAGGCTCTGCAGGAACACCTGTCCCATCAACTACTTTCCAGTAATGCACAAGTTGGTGAAGATCTTTCAGTACATAACAAGCACTGATGAAAATATTTCTCCTGTTCCCTCAGTACAAGAAGGATGGGCTCCTACTCCATTTATGACATGAATAAAGGCTTGGGCAAAACAAAGTATCTGTTATATTTGGTTACCATGGTGACCATCCCCTTTGGAAGGCCAAGTGATTTCAGTTTGTTGACAGAATGATTCGTAACTGAGTTTCAGAGAAGTGTGCTGTTCATCATATTTTGACTGAAACAACTCTTTTTTAGCTTTTTCTTTTGCCTTGTCTTTGGATTGCAGGGCAATATGGCTAAAACACGAGAAAATCTGTTGATGTTATTTACTGTTCTGAAGCCCCTGGCACTAACGAACAAGGAGGAATACAGCTCAGCACCAAAAATGTCTTTAGCGGTTAGCATTAAAATGCCCTCTCTTGGCCCCATAGGACCAAGGAGGAGAGAACTTATTTTGGATGCACTGTGCACTCCAGTCTGTCTGGAGCTTCAAATCCTTAGCCAAAACACAGACTTCCTGAAAGCTGGACTGTACAAGTGCAGCTTGGATAATCGTTGGAAGATGTATGCTTGGGACACTGCCCCATACAGGAGGGAAAACAATGCAGTGCTAAAAATAAGTTTTATTCAGCTCAATACCATCTGTCATTCACCGCTGCTTACTGAGCAGAGCAACCCCTTTGCCGAGGCGAAGGGCCCGCTGCAGCTCCTCGGGACAGCCAGGGTGCTCCAGGGAGGGCTCTTCCGCCCCACAGGCACCAAGCCCTGCAGCCAAGGGGCTTCCACACGCCACAAGGCAGCAAAAGCTAGTGTCGGCAAGATGAATCCTGCTTTCCTCTAGTCCCAAACCTCCAGTCCTGTCTAAGACCCTCTAAGCCTTTGTGCCAGCACAGCTATTTGTGTGGCTGCATGGCCGTCTGGATCCCAAGGCTGAAAATCAAGTCCAAAGTAAGAAGTCTCATTGTGTGGCTTTGCAGGCAAGAAGGGAAGAAGGAGGTAGAACAGAAAGGCTGCTAGGGTTTGATTTTAATGCCAGTGTTAGGCTAAAGCCCTCCCTCCTTCCCCAAAACCATTTTCCAGATGTGAAGCTGTAACTGGAAATACAGTATGTGAGCTTTTATGGAATTTGAATCTAAAATTGCTAACACCACTTTAGAATACTTTGTGCAATATGAATTATTTTTTCAAAGTTTTCTATTTATGTGATAGTATTGTAGTTCTTTCTTCTTTGACATTTTATCAACATTTTATCAATGCAATGCAATCATCAAGAGCCCTTAAGTTTGTGAAGAGCTGTTCCCGATCCCTCAAGCTGGCTGTCTATTTCTCTTTTGGATATTGCAGTCAACGCTCTGGAAAATGACAGATATGTGTCAAATAAAGAGGATTCATTCTCGTGCAGAATTTCATAGCAGGAGATGATACCTAAAAGACTTAACAGGTGCTTGGCTGCCACCAAACCAGCTGTAACTGATATACCCTGTAACTGTAAAAACAAAAAATCCCAAGCAAATTCTGTTAGTAACTCGCTGATGCAGCTTTCTGGGATTTATTATTTCAGGAGTTGATTGGTTTTGATTGGAAGTGAGACTTCCCATGGGACTTTACAAGGTTCAGAGACTCCCTCATTGGAAAAGGACTCAGAAACAAACCAGAATCAAACCCAGGCAAGGAGTACACCAAACAGCATTTACTAGCCCAAGGGTCTATGTAACTCATGGGAACATGGAAAGCCAATGTCGAAGTTTCTGTTCTGTTACTCCTCAATTCGAGGCAACTGCCCTCCCTAGTGGCTTACAGAGTGTGCCTTCTCTCTCAACCTCTTCTTTGTAACAAAAAACTCACAAGAACCCTCATCTTGACATAAAATGGAAGTTTTCAAAACCAGACATTTTTTCAGGGCCAAGTACAGCAACAAATTGGGAGGGAGTTCAAGTTATACTGGAGTCAACACTATCATAAAACTCATTACTGTCTAGAGAAGGGAGCAAAGCAGATCGATCGTAACTGCCCCACAGATTACAGAATACCTATCCTATAACATATAGAGGGATAACAGAAGAGGATTCTGAAAACAAAGAGTAAATTTGGACTAAAGGTTTGGGAATCCCCGTACAACTTCATTTTCAATTAGGCTAAATTACGGAAGCCGAAGTTTAGCATGTGCTCTGGTCGCATTCAGAGAGGTAGTGTAAAGCTCCTCCTAGGAAGCCTTATGGTTTTAAACAACAACCAATAGATAGGAAAGAAACTGATTAATGCATGGTGTCCAGAGAAGGGCATGAAAAACCATCATTTCAAATAAGGTCTGCTTCTGAATACTCCTGAGCATGTCAAGGCTTGAGCCTCATTGCACTTGAAAGTAAACCCTCCAAAAGAGTTAATTAGGACAATGGTTTGATATTTATCAGGGAGATGCCATTCCCCAGCATGTTGAGTTGCATTTACTTTACACTAATACCAAACATAAATTTCATCTTTATTGATTTATAAATACTTCACACTATGTAAAATATTGTCAGATTATAATTCTCTCTCCATAAAATGGCAAGCAAACGTCCAGCCATCTGTTTGGCTAATGAGAACAATCACCCAGGCTACTTTTCAAGCATAACGCATCCCAGTTTGAAACTGCTTTCAGTGTAAGCACCTGTTCATACATATCAATTAAAATGATAATTACTCTGTTAGCAAATATAATCAAAATAAAATAGTTACAGCTCTATTGTTTACCAATTAAGACTGCTGAGTTCACTGACAATACATTTCTGTGCTAATTCCTTTTTCTTCCTGACCAATCCTAAGACCAGATCAATTTCAAACTCATTTAAGGCAGTATATGTTTCAACATTTCAGAACTTACATTTATAAAAAAGACAAAAACACAAAACTCCCTCTGGAGGCACATACTCTCCTAAAACTTCTCTCTTACAGTGGCAGATCATGTTGGCATACCTTGTCATCAAAAAGAGGAAACTTCTATGAAAGACAGGCTGAACTTTCCATGGCAAATGAGTGTTCCAGAAAAACACCAGAAAACAAATGGTGGAACTAAGCAAGAACTGGAATTCTGCTCTCTGTAGACAGTTCTTACTACAGGGTAATTATCAGACTTGCATTATTAATGATTACTAGCTATTAGCAATTAGCACATTATACAAATTGGTGTACAATGGCTTTTACAGCAAAACCATTAAAATGTTAAAGATGAGAGAGACACCCTAAGGATGGAGTACAAAAAGCTATATAAAAATGTCACCTAAAAAGCAAGCAAGCATCTTAAAATTAATAAAGAATTAATACATTTTAAGTTCCGTTTCTTCTCTCCGTAAATGACAAAATCATTTTTTAAAAAAGTAGGTACTAAGATCTCAAATCAGGAAACAAATCCATGTGTACGTTTTAAAAAGAGACAGAACTCTCAATAATAATTTATGAAAATTATAATTTACATTGCCTCTCCTAGCAAAAGAAGTCATGAACATGACCACAACAAGAACAAGCCAAGAAGCTGTGTGTTGAACCAACAATAGTTTTATACTGCAAAGGAAATGGACCTGGGGAGAGGGGAACTCTATGGCCTTAATGTTCTCCCATTTGCCAGCTGATACTAGTTGTGAATTAGAAACTCACGTTATATTTCAAGCACAGAAACTGGAAAAAGCTTAGAAGCATCAAGAAACTGAATCTTATGAAATTGAACAAAACTATCATGAGAGCAAGACTGCTGTAGGAAACTCTGTAGGATCACAAATGCCTGAGACAGGGCTCTCTTGAACATCAGTTTGTGCTGGATCAGCTTTGGTGGGCTTTTCTGACACTCTTATTCATTTTCCCAACAGGAAGAAAAGTAAAGGGGGATGGGAAAGTGTGTGGGGGGGAGGGGGGGAGAAGAAGAGAAAGAGGAAGAGAGGAGGAAAGGAGAAAGTGGGCAAAGCAAACAGGAAAACAAAAAGAAAAGCAAAAAAAAAAAAAAAAAAAAAACAGAAAGGAAGAGGAGGAAGTGTTCCAGATAACTCTTCTCCCTACATCAAGATTTCTTCTTCCTCTCCTTCCTTCCTGATCAGTTTTTATGCACTCTCAAGACTGTATTTAGCTGCCCAGAATGTTACATACCCTCCTTTGCAAATCTTAAAAAAGTTTTGGTAAAAGTAGAAGGGCATAAATCCTTCCATGTTAGTGTCCTTTTGAATGAAGGTGCAGCTTTTGCAGCTAAAATGCCCAGGACTGGACTACTCAAGGTGTGCTGGAAAAAAAGTGCAAAAGATGCTCATACAGTACTTGAATTCATGGCCCTCACTTTCACAGGCACTAAATTTCAGCAAAGAAAGCAGTGTCAGAGATCTTACATATCCTTTATACAAAATGAAATGCATGAGAAACTGTTTGTGTGTGTCACTCTGCCAGTTTTGTTCAAAAAATATTTTAACGCAGAAGAAATTCTTCAAAAACTGCACTGTTTACTATCTCACAAAATCCTCTTTCTGAAGTATGATTGTACAGTATACATATATGATTACGTATATACTACATATCTGACTACCTATTTATAATATACATATATGATTATATTTGAGCCTATGCTCCTATGTTGCATCCAGAAGTATATATTTCAGAGTGCTTCAGTCTGGGTTTGGATACAAATCCCTTGTCACTGTGGTGAAGACTGTTCTCTGGTTTTTAAAACTGATGCAGGAGATTCACTGTGCCATTCTCAACTGTGATATGTACTGAGCTGCAAAACTCTTGTTTGTTGAAATCCAAACAGTTTAGCATCGAAAAGCCCCAAGGGCCTGAAATGTTCCCTCAAGCAGTGCTGTATGGGCACCCCTATAAAGTCAGTAAGCATGAATGCAGTGAAACCTTTTCACAGTAAAAACACATCCTCACCGTGTTAAAGTCCATTTAGTTGACTGCTATGTCAAACACAGCTGCCAAATGTAAGATCTGATTCCTATATATACTTTGTAAAATGGGCTTCAGGTATTGCTGAAATCGTGGTTCTGCCAAACTTAAATCACCTTCTGCTGTTGATGAAGGTAACTGATGTTGAGAAGTAATTCTTATGAATACATACTCTAACTTCTACATGAATTCAATTCATTCTAATGTATACAGGAAAGGTGAGGTCTACAAAACAATATGGTCTTCTAAGTAAGTCTCTTCCTTGCCGCCAATTGACAGAAGTAAGAACTGCATAAAAGAAGAAAAGCAAACTCAAGTATTAGGCTCATAATGATATTGATGCCTGGGCTACGGGAGGAATACTTGTGCATATATGTAACATTTTCACATTCAAACTGCTTTGTCATGCATCCTAGAAATTGAAGCTAGTTCCCTTAATAAGCTGTGAAGCAGCTTCATGTTTTTAGTTTCTTGCCTGAACTGGCCTCTTGTAGCCAATGAAACAAACCTCTGATTGCCATTCCACTTTTTCTAAACTTCTTTCAATCATCTGTTTTTCCCCACCTTCTTTGACTCTCACACTTATCAGCTTACAAGTCAGTACTGGAAATTAATTCAGGGGGATCTCATTCCACTGAGGTTAAATGAGGTGACACATTTCTCATGTCTGTGCCTACATCAAACTAACGCTAGAAAACACGTGGATCAGGTTCCAATGTTTCAAACGCAGTGTTTTAAATAGCTTTGCTAGTCAAAGTTTGCTATTCACATCCACTCTTGGCTTCATTACCTGATGGAACTTGATACAGCTATCAAACAGGAAAAGTATTTTTCTGGTTGATGACTATACACTTATTTCTTCCTCCAGGGAAATTCACTGCAAGTATTGCAGTGCAAAAACAACACTGGGATTTCATATACATTGATGTGACTAGCAACGCTTTAAGAGATAATACACTTTACCCACAGGTACCTTTTCATAGTTCACTGAACTCTGTTACAGATATCTAATATTTTTTCTTCCTCAGTTTACTCACACAATCCATCAGAATTTGACATCAGTAAACATGACTATATTACCCAATCACAACAGTTTCCAATATAGCAGAAGTGCCTGGAAACTGACGGTGATTTTAATATTAGCTTTGACCAAGACAAATTCTGACACGACTTCCACCATATATATAATTCTCTAAAGACCCTGATAGACAGAACCCATTTTATGTTCACAGAGCACCAAGTGCACCCTGTCATTTTGAAAGATTTGTTAGCCTTAAGTCACCCCAAGCCATCATGACAAAAAGAGGAATTGTCTAGAGTACAAGAAACCCTGAATGAAGGAAAACTGATTTTTAAAACGGATCATACATACTTAGTGACTTTTACGTAAAGAATTGAAAATGTTTCCTAGTCCATTTCCACATAATTATTCTCTGACAAAATACCCAAGGGAATAAGCAACCCTTTTGGCAGAGAAATTGTCAATAAAAATGGAACAGATATCTGTGGTCATATGGCAGATCTGTATGAAAAACAAATGCCCTTGCTCTACTCCTAATATTTAAATTGACAACTTTTGTACAAGTGATAAAGAAATCATAAGATTATATTCTAAGGGCATTCATACCCAATTTAAATTCAAAGAGATGAAGAAACAAATTTCCACATGTGAATCCTGCCACAGTTTCACTTATTTTCTGTCAATTCCTCCTACTTCGACTTGCATTTTTAGTTTTATGTTTGTCCATGGATTTCGTAATTGCCTTTGATCAACTACACAAATATTTTTGTGTACTGGACATTTGATTTTTACTGCTTCCTGGTTTTTAGGCAACTAATTCATGAGATTTTATTCTTTCAAATTTCAGATCAACTTTCACTCAAAGGTAATAACCTCAACATCAAACCGCATTAATGACATTAATTAACCATTTCTGAGAGTCAGCCTACGAAAAGGTATTTGTGAAGGTCCTAACAAGGTCAGTGAGCATGCTGAAAACTACACTGCTGATGTCAACGTACTTTGGATTGGGTTCTGCTAGTTAGAAGGGGCAGCATGTTGAGCTTGATATGTCAAATGTTTTTTGCAGCCATCTGAAAAAAAGTTCATCATACTGAGACACCATTACCCTAAAACAGGCAATACAGACAAATTAGACCACTGTCTGTGGTGGCTAACATCAAATCATTAACAGATTATCTATTCATATTGTTTCCACCAACTGACAGCATTACTAACCAGAACACGTCTCTGGTATTTAAATAGACATATCTTACTTTTCCCTCTGGAACTGTGGCTCTGCTTGTTTTATCTGCAGTCTGCCTCCTAGGATACGGTGGATTACAGGAATAGAGGAGAAGAAAAGAAGAGAGGAGAAAGAAATCAGTGTTGGTATTTTCCTCCTCCTCCTTCCTCGGATATGCAAGTTGGGAACTAAAAGAACATAAAACTTTACTTCTATCCCTTATTTGTGACATTCCTAGGCCATAGTTCCCACTCTAAACCGAGAGAGGGAAGCAGCAGGGCCACACTGCGTTGTCCCAGGGTCGACTGAGATGAGAAGGTAGTATTTTAGAAATAACTTAAGGCTTTTCTTCCAGTCTTTTACATCTCACACAGTTCTTTTTGGTTCTGTTCATTTCTCAGCTGCTCTCAACCATAGCTTGAGCTCTTCATTCAGCCAGCTTTGGAAAGTAACACATCCTGGTAGGACTGGCACTTTTCTTTTTCGAAAGAGATTTCGCCTCTTATTCCCTTCCCAGTATTCACAGGAGCAGTGATATTTGCCCATCTGCCTTTTTTCTCCATAGTTGCCTTTTGCTCTCTTCTGACTACTACTTTACCACGGTTGACTTCTTGTTTCTTAATTAACATCGTACTTAGATTCAAGTAACATACATCAACAATACAGCCTGGTGCCCATGTACTCATCACTGAATATAAACAAGGTAGCTTTACATTGTCACCTAACACCTGGGTGACAAAACAGAAGTGATCTGCAACAAAACTGTACGATAGATAGTCAATGCATCACAGATATTTATTTCTGTGAAACCACGTATCACTTGGAGCACAAAAACCTAACAGCTATCAAGAAGAAATCCCAAACATATTCTAGGAGAGGGATGTCATTTTCAAGGAGAGACTGATCAGCTGAATAATGCATGTTTACACAACTTCTCTTCACAGAGATTTTCAGTAAATGATTATCTTTCAACAGTGAGACTAATAGGACCACGAGGTGCTTTCCTCCATTCCTCACCCTCTTGTTTCTGTGAGAACCTGGGCAGACTTAATTACTCTTGCTCCTTTGGCTCAGGGTTGTTGCATGGGGTCGCTGCATAGACAAATGATGATGAATAATCAATTGCTGTCCTGCTACTTTGGCTTTCCTATCATATTCCCACTCAGTGTTTTGAGATAGAGAGAAGGGAACCGATTCCACGTGCCATGCTTATAATGGACGAGTACAGGGATACTCCTAAACAGAAGCTTAAGATTGTTTCAACTGTGCTCACATGTAGTCAGTAGCAGATCCCTACCTATCCTGTGCATAATTCAAGTAGAAGGTTTAGCCATTTACAGTAATCTATAATCAATTCTTCCCTTTCTTGCATGAAAATTTTGCCTCTGCTTACAAAACACCTTTATGCTAAATGGCATACACACCTATATTTATTATAAAAAGTTTTTCTTTTTAACAAGAATTAACAAAGAGGAAAACTAAGAGCCACTATCAAACATCTAAGGGCTGCTCAGACAGTGTCTCCTGAAATTATCAATAGACATGAGCTCTTTCAACAAATCTTCTTTCAGAGAAAATCAAAATATTCTTAAGACAAAGAACCCAGATATATTAAATACCATTTTGTACCATTTTTGTTTATGAATAATAAATAATCCAATTTATTTCTCACAAAATAAAACTCTCAGCTTCAACACTTGCACATACGTGCTAGCAGTGTGTTTTGTTTAATTCCACAGATGTAATTAAATGTGCCATTCATTTCTCCATTGTGGTATTTCAGTCAAACTTTCAGACCTCATTTGCAAGAAAACTACCTTGAGCCAAGAATTTGCTAACTTCATAGGTTGAGAGGTCTTCACAGGCATTTAGCATTTCTCCCATCTATTTACAAGGAAATTGAGACTGAACAGCTATATACATGCACACATGTAAGTAAGTACCAATTTATCACAGAACTAACACAGAACGAGTTGACAGATACCTTCTCCCCACACACACAGTGATAGATGATGCCTTCACGACATATTCCTCCTATTCTTGGTAGTTTATAATACATTTAATCAAGCCTGTTGTTCAACTATGCTCAGTGATTTCCTTTCATTCGTACAGTTGGAAAATGTCTGCTACTGTGAGTGAATGAAATGGAGAAGAGGCTAAGGACAAAGAAATCGTGAGGGGAAGTGGAGTACAGCACTTCATTCTTTTATTTTAATGAATAAGTCCAGAAATCCAGCCTTTCGAGGAAAGTCCCTTTCATGTTACAAGTGATGTGGTTTGACTGTTGTAGGATTCAGCTCAGCCATCATCTGCCTGAAAAATCCCATTTCTAAACTGGGTGGTGATTGTAAAATGAATCCTGGAAAGCATGTTTCCAAAGAGAAGGCTACTGGTAAGACCCCAGGACAGCCTGCATTGAATGTTTACCATTATAAAAAGGCCTGTTACCCTTCTCACTAATACCAAGAGTAAATCAGTTATAACAATATAAATATGAGGCACCAGAATAATCAGGGGATGATCCATACATATTTAGAGCATGCCCAAGATGAACTGGAAAATGCTATGTCATTCCTTGCCACAGAATATTTACCAGAATTTCTAGAGTTTCCTTAGTAAGCTTATTTGAAGTGAAGCCCTGTAACATCATCTGAAGCAACGTATGTTCCAGACTCTCCTTAGGAGGAATTATACAGATGGACGGTGACAAGTTTTTTACAGTGGCCCTCCCAAATAGCTATGCTACTATTTGGGCTATGCGCAAATACTTCAGTGTCCCACGGGATGCCTGAGAGTCTATGAGCCTAGGAGACGTCCATTTCAGTCAGACATGCAGCCTTCAACGCTCGCTCACTCAGGGAGTCACCTCGTTCTGTCCTCAACTTTCTTGAGATCAAAATCACACAGTCCCTGAAAACAAAGAAGTATATCCAAACACTTCTGCCAAGACCTACAACTGCTACGCATCTATGTAGCTGCTCTCCCATCTGTAGCAGGACTAGAAGATTTTTAATCTTTTAGCTGTTTCTCTCTCAATCATAAAATAAATGATGCATTTACAGAAGTAAAATCGACTTCTAAAATTACTGTCTGTGCCTTTGATTACAGTGTTCTTCCAGTCAGATAATGAAGGCAGTAATTTCTTTCTTTTTTTTCTTTTTTTGGCAAAAAGTTTGGGTTCATTGATTAAATATTTACTACTATTAAAGCCCTACTTCTTAAAAAGTAGAAGATTTTAAGAAACAAAAAAATCTTCTCTTTTAATCTGTATCTATTTCTGCACTCCTTATGCAATTTACAGCTTTTTAATTCTCCGGTTTAATCTAACTGCAAATCATAAGTGAAATACTTAGACAAAATATTACATAACTACTGGCCAGTGGAAAATGTTAAAACTTACTATCTGAATCTGAAAAAGTAAAATGCTATCTGAAAAAGAAACGGAAAAAAGTTTTCCCAGGTAGAAAAAAGAGAGATCACTATTGAAATAAGAGCCTGTCCAAGCAATAAAAATTCAGCTGCTTTGACCTTAACAACTTCATTTGGGCTTTTTTTTAATCTTCAGTTTCATTTCCTTTCAAATGCATTTGCCATGGTCTTCCATTATATTTCCCCCCACTAAATTTAATATGGATGGCATTATACACTACAATTCTGTAATTACAAGTTTCAGTGGGGAGATGACATATAATTAGATGTAATTATGCTCATTATGTACATGTAACACTGTAAATTAAAATTTAAAGAAAAGCAACTAAGAAAAAAATTAAATCACAACAAAAAAATTCAACAGATCCATTGGGTAATAAACTCAACAAAAGGAAAAACACTGATAAACAAAGTAAAAAATTGTCCACTAACATAAATAACTCTTCCCACCCCTCTCTGGATTTTCATGTTATTTAGTGTAAGTTTATATTTTACTTTTTAAAATATTTACAAGAATAGTTCTAGGTCAGACAACTTATCAGACCCGAGATGAAAAGAATTTAGAATATGAATCTTGCTCCTTCCCCAGACAGAGGCAGAAGGAGTTTTGTTAGCCAGACAAATCCATGGATATATTTATAACTGGTATCTGAAGAACCAATATCTTTCTATTTTAGCCCTTATACTTTACCCATCTTTATTGCACCGTGGCTTGCACAGTCAGACTCCTACCTTTGTTACAATAGTTTAAGTTCTGGGTAACTCTGGAAGCTAATATATTTGTCAGGCTTCACACAACAGACAGACAGCTTAAAGCTACTCCCACCAAACACTGGCAAGAATACTTCTGAGGTAAATTGTAAAAAACCCTCCCATAAAATTAGAGGGTATTAGGAGTTGTTCCACTGCATTCAGATGGAATTGGGTCAGGCTCAGACATGAGAATCTACTCTAGAAGTCACTGGAAGGTGTTGCCTTAGTGTTGTATCATTTAGTACTTTACCACTGTGATCGTAAGCTTACAAAACAAATTTGGGTGTGCTCTTTAAGGTCTCCTTGGCAATGGCTGGAAAGCCTAACAATATTTTGCCTCTTTTTTCAAGGCCAACATTGTCAGTTATAATGACAGGATGAGGTGCAGAATTCAGCACTTCAATTAGACAAGCAAAGTGGGGACAGATTTTGAAGTGTTTCTGTTTGAGGTATCTACCAATTCCTAAACCTATGGTTGTATTCTGTTTCTAATCTACAGATCTCAAAACCTGAAACACTGAATTTTGCAAAGTTTAGCCACTCACATTTAATGTGGGCTTAGCTAACTATGAAAGTACTGTTAATTTAATGACTGAACTTTTGCAAGGTGAGATGAAGGATTTTTTACTGCCTGTTCCTACAAGAGATGCCAAACGCTTTCCAGCTCTCGCGAACAACAGGCGGCCAGATGCTCAGTCTTCATGCAAGTAGTTTCAGTAGCAGCAGGGGCTGCTCACTACATTCCTGCAGGTGACAGTCTTTTCTGTAGGATTCAGCCTATAATATGCTGAATTCTCCATTGCTACCATTGGTAGGAGTTTAAGACACCTGGTTATTATTGCATTCAGTATCGTTTAAATAAACAAAAGCTGTATCCTATAAAAAAATTAATTATGCAGACATTTTATAACCAACCTTGAGGACTCTGAGGTAGAAGTCAAGGCCTGTAGAAAACATTTGCTTCCAAGACCAAAATGTGCAAGTTATGATTTTGTAGCAGCATGTGGGTAGCTGTTGGTAAAGTAGCAGATGCATGGTAAAAATCTAATGTGGGCCTGAGGAAAACATTTGTTATTTCCCATAGAATAACTCATCATATGCTCATATTCAGAATATCCACAGGGCTCTGATCCCCCCAAAATGGGAGTCTTTTTCACCCTACAATACCAAACTACCCACGTTATACAAGGCAGAATCTGGAAAGGCTATTGTTCAGGTGTATCCTGACATCTTTGAAGACCTACAGATTTTTCATTTTTCAGGACAAAAAAAGAAATAATCCATCATGCCTTTTGTTCTCATTACACTACACATGAAAAACAGCTTTACCAGCTCTCTTTACTGTTCAAGCACATTCCCTCAGGTGCTCTTTTGTACAATATATTGCTGAATTTGAGTCTCTGAAAACTGGGAGGCTAAAAAGAGCGAATGTATTTGCCCTGAGGAAGAATTTACCATTTCTTTTACCCATGCACAAAGCCTGAACGAAAAAGCTTTATCTGGAAAAATACAAAAATGTTAGGAGATCGGAATCTAACCATGGGTTCTAGAAGCCAGCTGGTATTTAGGCCTGGTCTGAATTCAGATTTAGTAGAAGTAAGAATAAACGATCACCCACTTAAACCCACAAAAAATGTATATGAATGCATTCAGTTCAACTTAAACCCTACATGAGAACTCCATGCTAAAAGCCCTGACTTGCTCCACTGTAGCCGGACATGGGTTTTATCATGCCACAAGTCTCATTAACCTCATGCACATCTGAATTTAGAAAAGGCTTGGACACTGAGCTTGTAGCTGTTGACCAGTTAAGCAAAAATGGGCAAGATCATTGTGGTTCTGTTATGCTGGAGTTGAAAATGCCATTAGGCTGCTGAGTAAACAGTTCCCTTGGCCCTCCTACCTGCACATTTTTTTTTCCTTTGCTTATTCTCAGTTTTATTTCTTCTTTCATGCCAGCACCCACACTTCAATCAGCCCACCCACTTTTCATCTGCCAAGCAATCATCCTTTGCTCCGTAAAACATGCATCTACTTGGCAAAGACTCCCAGTACTCTCCTCGAAGAATACTCTCATCCTTCCCTATTCAAACAGTACGCCAGTATCACATACATATTTACAAATGCTGTAGTAGAAAGCTTGGAGCAGCAGCTCCAAATGGAATAAAACTGTGTCTATGCAAAAATGAATAATAAATGTGAACGTGCAGTGCTGCCTAAAGAGTGTCAACCCTTTTCCACCCATATTCCCTCTCAGAGCGCCAGGTCTAGCTGGCGTACATATATACATACATACATAGCTGTCACGTACATATATGTAGCAGGAAAGACAGGAGAGAAAATTACATTTGGAAGAGGATGGAGATATGGAAGCCAGGACAGATGGGCCGCGTACCTGATGCTGCAACTCCACGTCTGTATCTATCTTTTGTCAAGAAGACCAATTTAGCTTGACATCAGCTTAATAAGATGCATTCCCTCCATCACAAGATCCATTTTACACAACATTACGCAACATACAATTTTTTTTGTTTAAATAACAATGCACTTTTTTCCTCTTGCTATAGTTCTCATTCTGAAACTAAAATATATATTTAAATCATGATATAATCTCATAACAGGTCTTGCAAGGAGTTTCACAAAAGGCTTCAAATAAATCAACCTCAGCTCTGATCTTTAATTTAAGTTCTCACTGACCAGCCAATTCTTCCTGAAGAAGTATCACATACAAATAATGCTATACAAGCAACAGTTCCACTGAAAGTCTGAACAGTTAGCTTGGTACCAGAGCAATAAATCCAAGTTCTTGATTGTTAGAAATTCCTAAGTCTCCTGTTAGCAACATTGCCACACAGGGTATGCTACCTCTACTTATATTTATCTTTCACAGACTATCAGTGAACTTATTAGCACAATCATAGGCAACTCCAAATACCGAAATTATTTTATGTAAGTGTTCAGTCTTACAAAGCGTCACTCTTCAATAGGACTTGGTCTGTGGATCTCTCAAGTAAGTGAAAGTCACCTCTGTAGCTTAGTTACTGAGAAGATCCCACACATGTAATTACAGCTGACAGTATTTCCATAAACTCTCTTCATAAAATATAGAGTATCCTCGAATAAAGCTCTAAGTCCAAACAAGTTCCCTTAGTATTCCAAATCAGGAATCTACTCATGGCGTGTTCCATTCACACTGCACAAGACACTCAGGGCTGTTCTGTCACCCTCACATTGTTCCATTTAAGTTAATCATTTAAGAGTAATTAAATTCAATAAACCATGACAGATTAAATAAAAACTAATCAAAGCAAATGAATTACTTGTTTCATACATGTCTACTGTTTTGGGCGACAGAACAAAGGGAACTATATGATGAGAGTAAACAGAAGTGAATAAAGTAAGAGGAAAAAACCCTTTAGCAGTTGAGACGCATCACAGCTGACTAAGATTTCTGTCTGTTCCTCTGCAAAATAGACCCTGCATCAGCTAACAAGCCAATCTAATGACACCTATCAGGGGACTGTAATAACAAGATTAGGAGAGGGACCAGCAGCAAGGCTGCTTCTGCACAATCAAGAACATGGTTCATATTTAATTAACAGAATTTATCTCAACAGTCCATTCCTAAGGAGTAGTCTGATAAAGGCAACCATCCTCATGAATCAGTTGGTCATTTTTTCTTACAAATAGGTTTAAAAGAATAAACATGGGATAAGCTTTTGTTAATTACTCTGAGGATATGTTAGGATCAGCATCTGGTTGGCACTACACTTAAAGTCTGACAAGCTCCTTCCATTCCCCTCCCAAATTATCCTTACCCTGGACAAAACACATGCCTACAGTAAGGTTAACATGTGCACATATATAGATCAAGTCCTAAACACAATGGACCAAAGTTTTTAGGAGTCTCCCTGAATCTGAGCCATAATGATTACAGCATGTTCATGGTAGAAGGCACAAAAGCAGCATCCCAATCTGTACAATGGATCCAATGAGGCACAGAGAATAACCGTTTAAAGCCTGAAGATAAATGTGTGGCAGTTGGTAGTAAAAATAATTTCACGTTGGTAAGATTAGGAGAGCTGGTAAATGTCACAGAAGGGTTAGCTTCAGTACTGGGATTAAATGTTACAAGTTTCTGTCTCCTAGACCTATATTTAAATACTTCCAGTAATTCTTTGCTATTGTTTTGCTTATTGCATCCCAAAAGACATTGGCAAGTTCTTTAAAAATGACTTTACATGTAAGCACAAAATGAGAAATGTTGAAATATTTACAGAGAGCAAGCACATACATACTACTGAAGAGCCTCTCGACTTGAACAATTTAAAACAAGCACTACTCTGTACAGTTGGATGGTCTAAAAGTAAGAGAAGTTATCATACTCAACTGTAACAGTAAGAATAATGAAAGTAGAATGATGATAATCCTTTAATTCCCATTTGTTCAGAACAATAGAACCAGCATGCTCACATGTGATCTTGGGCTTTTTAAGGACCAGAGCACTCATCACCTTGCCAAATCTCATCCTCCCTTTCACCCTAGACAAAAAGAATCAACCCGTCAGTTATTCCAGCTGAAAAATGCCTGCCTACAAAATCCTCCTGTTGCTCGTCTCTCCTGGAATTTTCACATGTGCTGTCAGTTTGTCAGCTTATTTTGTCAATTCACTTTAAACTATTATAAAAGAGGAGCTAATTAGCATATAAAGCTTTCTGATGATACTGAAGACTCTAAGTCTGGCCTCAACCAGTTCACCATATGGATAATAAAAACTAGGCAACCATTGGTAACTTTGTAACAAAGTCTCCCTAACTTTAGACTTCTGTAATATGGTTGATGCGATTGGTGAGGGCCCATAACCATGCTAGATCTTCTTCAGACAAGAGAATTTCCTGTAAGAAAGTTTTCTTGGTTTGCTACGTGTCACTTTCACATGTTCCGATTCACTTCATAAACCAGGATATTTCTTTGACAATAGTAACTGTAAGGGGCTGCTAAATAGCGGTATCATTTTGAATAATCAGTTTAACGCTTTTGATTCTATTGCACTGAGAACAGCAAAAAGTCTCCAGCTGCGTATTTCAAAAGTGCCATGCATACCTCCCTATCACAAAAAGACAATGATCCTTTAGATAGTCCTAAACTAAGAAGTCAAGAAATTTTTGATTGTAAGTTACTCCCGAAAGCTTTCACAAATTAAATGCAAAACTACAGAAGGAGGCCTAGGGAAAGTCCTGGTCCCTTGAAAGCCTTAGCTGCATTTCCAATAACAATCCCTAACAAAGACCTTGACTTACTCCTTTGTGGACACAGTTTTTGTCACTGAGTCAGTACTATCGTATTTTTAACCCTAAGCCAAAAATAAATTTGCCATTAATACTAAGCTTTACTACTCTAAAGATGATGAAATTTCTCTTTCTCAGGGTAACTGAAACATTCCCTCAGGTTTCTCAAAATTTAGGCTTTCCTGCGATCACTTCAATACAAAGTTCTTGCATACTGCTTCATAACCCATGATGAGCCAGTGCTCCAGCTCTGGTAACTGACAGCTTTTGCTCACTATTACAACAGTTTGCAAGAAAGTATTACTTTCGCACTTTATTTTAGAGACTACTTATGCAGAAAACTAAGAATATGGTCAGGGTTACAACTGGAACAGCTACACTAACTATAGAACATTAATAGCTAAAGCAGCTACAGATTCTTACACAGCATCTGATTCCCAATTGCACTTCACTTCTGTAGTCACCTATACTAAAATGTTATCACTCATGTAAGTAGAAGTTTCTTCTCCAGCAGTGTTTTATAATCTTTTTACAAAGTAAAAGTGGCTACAACAAGCAATGGTGAATGAAGTTCAAGCCTCTTCCTTCCACACTACTCTACAAATCAGTTTCAGGTCAATTTTATGTGAAACAAATACATGCAACTCGGAAGCATCTTAGAGTTCAATACTTCAATGATATCTTCCTCCATCATCAACGAAGACACAACTTGTTTCCATCAAGGTAGAGGGCTTATCGGCTACCAGCTACATACTCAACTTGCTTGCAGTTGTTGCTGTCTTTCAGTACAAAACACAGAGCACAGACGGTCATTCCCCTGTGGACTCAGCATATGTTGAATTACCTGGTTCTGTTTTGCTCTTCTCAGTCTGCTGTTTACTGTTCTTATTTACCTGCATCTATATTGTATCACTGTCTCCTAGTTAGCCTACCCTGCTCAAACCAACATACGGTTCTGATCTATCAGCATTCATTAGATTACATTTTCCTTAGAAGCAGCAGTATAGTTTCTATAAGCTTCAAGATCATAGCTGCTTGAACAAGAATTATTAAAACTAAATCTCAGTTACAGTATTCATCCAGCAAGCCACAGGGCTGTTTCTGGACATATGGTGTAAGAAAACACTGTCTTTACCTGGACCTAGTGTCAAAAGTTTCAAACATAGCACTAAGTAAGCAAGGCCTTATTGTTCCTAACTGGTGTGCAAGACTTCAGTCTTCCCCAAAGGACTTATTCCAAGAATCCTTGTAGAACTCAGTCAACTAAGGACAACAGGGCCATGACAGAGGGTAAAAGGTGGGTGCTCACTAAAATTACTATAAATAATACATTAAAAATAGTCACTTCAAATGCATGTAGAGGACAGGTGGTCCATGTGCCACAAGACATAGCTCTCCAACTTTTCTTCTAGAGCTCAGTATCTACCAGTCTGTCTCCAAATGTTTACAGATGGAGACCTGCCCTTTGCCAGACTGACCATGCTGCACCTTGATAGTAGATCAGATGTATGCCAGGGACATGTAGCTCACCTGTAGCAAAGCTCTCTGTGCTACTGTTTCTTTTCTTTATCAGCTGAGCTTCATTTTTAGCTACAATATAAAATGTGAGACAGAGCATCTATTGTTATTCATACGCATGGTATTTAGTACAGTGTACAAGCTTAAGACCACTTATTAGTTTTGAACTAGACACGAATATTCTCAGTGAGGTAGAAGCATCAACATAATCATGTTGTCATCAACTGTCATATCAGTTATTACAAGATACACTGAACTCAGGAAGCTCACTGCCATCCCAGCTCCTCACCCAACCTAAACTTAAGCTTCCTTAAGTCAGTTTCTTCAATGCAAAAAGAGGCAGAAGTAGTTCAAAGCTTCTGAGTGCCAAGTCAAACATGCTCAGGTCTAAAGAGTGTGGCTTGCTGCTGCAGAGGGCCACAAGCAAACTCTGTTGCTGCAGGAGGACATCCCTCCCCTCCAGCGCAGCCACTACCCGAAACACCCTTCGATCATTGCAGCAGCAAGTCTCTCTTCAAAGCTCTGGAAAGGGGAAGAAGGCAACAAGGCTAAGGCCACCCTTTACTAGGGCTGACAGCAGCAGCTGACCACTCAAGGCAACTGCATCTTTGCATACAATGGAGGCCACACAGACAAAAAGCCTCTAAGGCTCATTAGACAAAGGCCTTTTCCCATTTGTAAAAGAGCCTTACTGCAAATGTGAACTTGAGACTAACAACCTGCTTCTCATCGCCATCGCTGCACTATTCCCTCTGCACAGTTTTACTGCTAGTTAAAAGTGGCTCACACCATTGGCTCTGGATTATGTTAACAGTGGGTAAGAGATGCACAGGGTACATGATGAAGCACGAAACAGCTCTCCAACTAGAAGGAGTTGTTTCTAGCAGGCCACACAGTGTTAGCATGCTGAACAGATCCTTCCCCTTAACTTTATAACATGCTGTATTGATCAGCGGATGCTTGTACTGGCTGTAGAGTTGGTTCTCCTGCCTTTAATAAAATTAATTCTCTTAGCTCCAGCTAAGTAGCTTGACATCTTTTATTACATAAAGCCAGTCTTCTACAGGCTTAATCTTACATGGTTCTGATCATCAATAACGCGCTGTTTCAAATTACTTTGAGTTCATCTAGAAGGACTTCCCCCACCCCACATCACTGAACACTGGAAACCCTACCAAATTTTTCTTCTTGTTTTCAAACTCTCCAGAGCATAAAGGAAGTAGTTAGTCCTGAATAAACTGAACATTTAATTTAATGCAATCCGTATTTAAGGAGTAGGGATTCCAGGAGTTCATCTAGTCTATCAAAAAGCCACTTTCAACGAACATCTTTACAAGACTTGGAACTGTACTGCAGCAGAGGTGAAATCTATTATTGTACCTGAAAAAAACAGATGCAGGTAAAATACTGACTGCTTTTCATGATGGCACCTAATGTTATCACAGATGTCCCTTCCCCCCTTTTGCAACAGTGCTTCATAACACTTAAGGGAATCCAGAATCCCCTTCAATTCAGAGGAAAATTGACAGTGCTGATGGAAAACTACTAGAAGCTTAGCAGAAAATAAAATTGTGTTGGTCACTTAAATGCCCTTAACCATGATTCAGTACCTGTAAAAGCTAAAAAATGCCCTTCAATCATTTCTTTTCAGATGATTCCTGAAAAAGTTGAGAAAAGGAGGAGAGGAAAAACTTTTAAACTTTCACAGCAAATATCATATTAGAAAAAACAGACATCTTGCATGTATACAATGCTCATTTACGGAACTGTTACATTGCATAATGCATCCAATTCACAGACGAGCAGATGTCCTGGAGTAATACACATATGATGTGCATTAATGTGGAAAAAAGAAAAAAAACTAGGATTTTTTGTTTTACTATCAGTAGGTGCATGTATCATTTAGAGGCTTGACCTCTGATACTAATAAAATATGAAAGAGAAACTCAAAGAGTGTATTTAATTCTGATCAATTAGAATATACTGTACTGGTCACATTTGTTAACCAGAAGAGTAAAACAACCTTTTTACATGTCATTTCATCAACACACCACATCACTTGGTTTCTTTCAACATACTACATCTCTTGAATGATGACCAAACTATTTCTTCAGTTTCATGCTGTCAGTATCTGAGTAAATTATGTTGTAAATCCTATCTCGCAAAACACTACTCTATTCATTTTCATTTGTAAGAAATAGAGAGGTTTACCTATTATAATCCTGCAGGTCTTTGTTAAGGAAAGCCTCTCCACCTAGGTATGCACATGGGCAGGTTTAAGAATCTTCCTAATCTGCAGCGTCAATAGACTGAAGTCAAAAGTTGGCATTTTAGATTTCTAGCTAACTTAAAAAACAAACAAACAAAAAAACCACACAGCTGATTAGCTGTATGTCCTTCACTTGGCAAGAAATGCCTGTTTCCTTCAACTTTTTCAACACGCTTCTCCAAAATCAGTAGTTTTGACTATGCAGGAAAATTTGCAGCTTTTTACTAATATGGCAATATGCATTGTGAACCTTTCTGAAAACTTTAACTACTCTCCTATAACTTACTAGAAAACAGGCGAAAGAAAAAGAGAAATGCACTGGAAACAGAACCCCCCCCCCCCCAACATGGGTTTGGCTCTCCAAGACGTTATTTGAAACAGTCTTCCCACTGTTGCAACAGAAGTAGAAAGAGAAAGACATGCTACAGGAGCAGTAAGTGGTAGCAGCAGAAACATTTCTTACTTTGATCTGAGAAAGCTAGAGAGCACCAGAAGCATCACTAAGTCTGAGACTCATACAAACACTTTATGATCCTTTTTGAGCCAAAACTGATCTTCAGGTTTCAAAGATTTCTTCTGTTTCGTAACAGGTGACTGACTACAGGTGCTTACAGTCAAGTTTTATAGCTAGTGATGCTGACAGTATAAGTACAATATGAAAACTAAAAACTGCTGCTCCTTATAAAAACGTACAGATGGTGTATTAGAAGAAGAGTCTGCTGAAGAATTATAAAGGTACACAAATATCTTTGAAGCATGAAAGTGGTGGTGAGATGGGACAGTCTATTTATTCAATGACATTAACTACAACTTCCTTTTATTAGGACCCAACAAAAATGAAATTTAAATATCTTGTATGAAAGATTAGAGGAAAAAAAAAGTATTTGTGGCATACAAACTGTGCAGAAATGTGTATCTGAACTTAAGAGCAATTTGGCTCTGTTACAAACTCCTCTGCACTTCTCTGTATTTAAAGTGACCACCCAGCAAGACAGAATGATTTGTTCTTCACTCCTTTCTAGCTATGAACATGTAAAATATTAATTCTAACTTTAAGTTCTTACTATTTACCTTTAAAATACATTCTAATAGCATTTACCTAAATTTCTTTATGGAACTAGAAAAAGGTGCCCACCATACTACTTTAAATAAAATAGGAGCACAAACATAATAAAAATGCAGTTACACAATGTACAGGAACACATCACCAGCAAAACTGGAAACTCCTATCTCAAATCACTACCTCCTCACAGCAACATCAACCATCCAGCAATTCACAACATACAGAAAGAACATCTATTTCATGTGCTTAGTCTGCCTTGATGATTTTTACAGACTTTTACATGTTCTTTCTAATTCAGAGGTCACACAGCAGCAGCAGATTTTTTAAAAAGAGGCAAATCTATTCTCATGGATAAATACTGGCACAAGCATTCATACACAAAGCCTGAGTAAGTCATCAGTATGTGGTGTTTATGAGTCCTCCACGTTTATCAGATATAATCACCCTTCAAGGTGGAGATGACTGAAAACTTGAATTTTGAAACATAGCCATGCCTTTCATTGTTGCAAGGATGACTACTGCAGCCTTCTTATTTAATACTCTTTTTGGGCAGGATATGGATGTGTGAAATGACTGGGAAAGAGAGATGAAAAAAAGTTTGTGATCCAAGTCACTATGACCTTTTCTAGGCAGCCAAGGTGCAATTACCATCTTTTAAGTTACAGCTTAGCAAGGCAGTAATTCAGAATTTGTATTACGAAAATTCAGAAAATATCATTCTGAATAGCCAGATTCACACCAGGAAAAAAGAAATCAATTATTCCTTTTGGCTAAAGTAGATGGCAGAGGCTGTAGTAATTGCTCTTTAAATAAAGTACACCATTCCCCACACAGGATTTAATCTTTTAGACTGAAAAAAGATTACAAGTCCTGGAATATCCCATGCATATTTATCACGCTACTCCTGTACAGAAAGGAGAGTTAATATCTCATTTGGTCTAGACAGACTGGACAGAAAATAGTTTTAGATTTTGTCTAGTCCCTGCTGACCAGGAGAATCTGAGCAGATAACAATTAAATATGGCTTCAGTGTACAGCTATAGTTTACCAACTCCCTCAATGATATGTGTGATTTGTGAATATTTGTTTATTTTAGCAATTTTCTTTAATATCAAAATCAAGTAGAGTTTGCTCCAAACTTACACTAAAATCAATAGGAAAAAAACACATGTAAATACAATTAGTTTTCACAATTGGTATATTTTTTAAACAAGAAATAACAACTTCTTAAATAGAATTTGAATTATCCTTACTCTTAATAAGCTCTGTTCTTTGCTTCCTTTTTTTAATCCAATCATGCAGCAATATTTGACTCTCCAATTCAAATGCATGTGATTTACGTAAGTAACCAACACTGCAAATCAGTAACTTAAAAACATGTTTGTGATTTTTGCATAGCTCTTGCAGTCTACTGTTTCATTAATCAGTATCTACCAGAGATCCAGTTCAGCAAATACAGGTGTACACAAGCTTACAACAAATGCAAATATTAAAGAAAACAAATTTACTCATGTCTAAACTACACAATGGAACATGACAAGCAAGAAAAACATGCAGAGAGGGAATCCCAAAGAGAGTATTTTACCACTGCCATGATACTGACCATGCATTTTACACTTTATGAAGTAAGTTAGAAACATTTCCTATGTATCCTCTTCCAATTCTATAATCTATGCTCTTCCAACTCTATAATCTTCGTTTCCCAATAATGAATGACTTTGGCTTATAAAGTATCCAGTATATTTTACAATACACTGAGACTTGGAAAAATATGTTTGTTAATAGTTTAACCGTCACCATGCCGGTAATCATCATTTGAGCAACTGATTTGCTGATGAAAGATTATCCAAGCAAGTTCACTTTCAACAACAGAGTCTGTAAGGTGCTGAATCAGGAACCATTAGCCCTGCTTTACCATAGGTTCAGCAAGAGTATTTACTATTCCAGATCCAAACTCTCCTGGTTAATGGTAACAAGTGAACCACGTGTTAGATCCAGTCGGGATCTGGGTTGTATAACGTCCAAAAAAATATTCTGGTTGAAACTCAGCAAAGTATCCAGCCACGTGCCCCTTCTAAGCCCTGGTGCCAGCCGGACTGTCAGTGCAGGGTTACCCTGTTGTAGCCTAGCACCAGCCTGAGGTGAGTGGTGAAGCACTGGGTTGACTGAAGGAGGAAGGGGAAGACCCTCCTTCTCAAAGTCTGATCAGTACAGGATACTGTTTGATGCTCCAGACTAAGTGCTGCGGTTACAAGATATAAACAGTGCAGACTCTATGCCAGTCATGACTTGACAAATGTTTGGTTTAATCCAACATCACCAGCAAACAGCCTCCTGTAAAACAGCGTTTACAGGGTTATGTTTTCATGCTATACTGTACAAACCAAGCAACCAGCAACAAGTATTTACAGAAAAATTGGATTCAAAGCAAAAGGTAGTAAGAGACTCTGGGAATTCAGAATTGTCTACTATCTGAATGTTCAAAATTTGCAACAGCAGTGTGGAGCTCTGAGTGGCTAATTAATCCTGTAAGTCGCACTACTTTACAACTGGCCTCCAGCAGACAGGAATCACTGAAGTGGTCTTTGCACATGCAGGAGCACATGCTGTGCTGCTGAGCCACTGCAGAAAAAGCTTTGTTAAATGACATGACCAAGGGGGAAAGACATAAGGGATTAAGAGGAATCAAGTGCACATAAAATACTTTGCTCTCCAGGATTTTAACCTGAAACCGATAGATCAAGTAAAACTGTCACCTTCCCTTTAATGGTGTACATACAACATCATTTATATTAGTTTTCCCTTAGGTATAATAAGCTTTGTACTGTAGAGGGGCTCTTAACAAGGGAATTCAGTAGAACTTAGAGGCTTATAACTCCTCTCTTAAAAAGGTAATCACAGTAGAGCTACAGTCATAAAGCCTTATGGTACCTTTATGTGAGATCTTCCAGCAGGTTTACTCCTGTGAACTGCATAAAAGAACAAAGGTTAAATATTCTCAAGATACTGCATTCTGAAAAGAGGTTTAGACATGTCTAAAGATAGTGCCACGTAAAAGTCTGGCCTATGACAAGCCTAAAAACATACAACCAAGTATCTCCGAGAAACAGAACAATGCCAACAACTCGCACTTTCGCTCCTTATCTGGCTGCATCCTTCAGTTGTGACATAGGCTCTTCACCAGTGCAAGTAATTGATGGAAGATGTCAAATGTTTCATGCAAAGACTGCATAATGGGAAACATGACACAATTTTGTTTCCCATTTTAAAAATCACTATATCATATAATTTTGGAGAAAAGACCAACAGGAATTTGCAGAGCCTGAACACAGCACAACAATGTAGTCCTCTTGGTCTCAGCATGGAAGAAACACTATGTGCAAAATGATGCCTTTGGACTTGCGTAGACTCACAACACTAAGAATATTTTTTCATCTGTCTTATAACATAGAAGCAACACTAAATGAAATAGTAGATGGCAAGTTATTAATGAATCTCATTATCAAATCTATATTGCATCACCCAGTAATAGCCTAGAAAAGATAAGGAACTCACTTTCTAGAAAAAGAAAATCTATATTAAGTCAATCACTGAAAAAAACATTACAGCAACTTCATTAAGGTCAACTTTAAGTTATAGGTTACACATGGCTTGCAGATCAAGTTAAATGTTCATTAGGACCTCTGTAGACTTTACTGGTGTACTTCACAGTAATGTTAATGTCAGTAATACAACACACAGAAGTGAGCTAGCAAGACTACAAAGACTAAATTTTCCTTCAACATCAAATATAAGAAAATGTAAAATTACAACTTTCCATAGTATTTTAAAATCTGGCTAAAAGCCAGCACATATTGAAACTCATCTGTTCTCTCACTGAGACTCATCCTCCAAGTGACAAAGTAACACAGTTTAATGCATCACACTGAAGCATAACCCAAATAGACATACATTATTTCCTCTGCTTCTGGCATGAAGCAATTCTGTTTTCTTGCAGCAACACACTTGCAAGCTGTTCTTCGAACAGGCCATATACTTTTATCACCCAGTAAGATCACTGTATGTCAAGTAGCTTTTTCTCTACCAATCCGGGCTACAAGAGATTTACAGATTGGGAATAGTTGCAATTAAAGGACATCCTAGACCCATTATGTGCCACTGAAGCAAAAACTAGATCTCTTCCACATTAGTATACCATAATATATCTCCCTACATAATAGCTGTGCACAGTTACACATAGAACCAGACAAGCCTGCTACATAGTTATAAATACATTTTTGGAGTACGACGAAAATTTCACTTTTACTCCTTTTTAATGATGACCTACAGTACTAAAACATAGTAGTACAAATACAAACTGAGAACCAGAATCTGTATGTAGAAAACTGTCCACTAAAGCATTCTTTCAGTTGGATAACACATTAGAGATTGGGTTCACCTCTCCAGTATCCAAGCGTTAATCAGGAGTTAAAGAAATTGCAGTATCACAGTGAGCATCTCAGAAAAAAATATGGTAAGTATTAACGTCATATAATACCATGTCTGACAACCAAAAATGTTTTAGATGTCTACCATAATGCTTCTGTTTGGAATTTCAATGTCCTGCCTACTCTGAGCAACAGACGTTCAATGTTTCTGCACACAGAATTAGAATTGAAACTTTACTGAAAAAACCTTATATAAGAACAGAGAAAAGCTCAAGGATTAATCACTAAACCACATTTTAATATCCATTTTATATTACTGAAGCCAAGAGTTAACTGATAATTTAAAAGGCTCTGAGTGAAATGAATTCAAGTTTGGTCATATTCACATCTTCAATTAAAAAAAAATCTACTGTATTATCTAATTCAGGCATAATTTGATTCCATTAAGCAATCTGTGCTGAAAGTAATTCTGGGATTATAAATCTAATGGGAACAAAATAGGTCTTATCCTATGTGAGCTAAAAGGTGCAGGGGAATGGTTCTGAATCTTACGTGTAGAGTCAGCCTCGTATTCAGGCACTGGGATGTCTCTTTGAATTCCTCATAAATAATGGAAAACTGAGGGCAGAGATTTTCTTTCTTGTTTATTTCATTTCGTTTCATGTGAAAACACCAAACTGGCAAATACCTTTATATCTTCTTTATCAAATAATTGTCTTCAACTCTTGACTTTCAAAAATCACACAGAGTGATCATTCAATATCAGATTAACTTTAAGTTGAATTCACATCCACACAGACAGACAGACAGGATATAGTCTCAGTGAAGTCCATTCACTCTAGACTGGCTCAGGATCTGTATTAAGAAATCCAGCTGCAAGAGTGGGCTGACCCTGCCTTTGTTATATGTGTAATTTCATATTAAAAGAATGACCACACCATTTTTTCAGCTACCAGAAGAACATAAATGTTTTTACTGAAAGTCAGGAAAGAACAGGAGACCAAAACAATGAAAATAAAACTGCAATGTCTACATCCAATTCTTATTACTCACAGATTCTCTTTTTTATGTTTAAAGATTTAAAAGGTAAGAACATCTGCAAGTTCATAATTTATCTATTTGCAGATGTATACCTAAGATGGGATGCTGGGGGAAAAAAGATTTTTTCAAACGTATTTTCACTATGAATTTCTGGTAACATACAATTAGAAAACTGAAGTGAACTATTTGCCCCTACTTTGCCCATCTGTAATCTGGCTAGTTCTGATTATACCTGTCCTTCTAGAATGGGAATGGAAATACAGTTTGTTTTCTGCTGAAAAATTCAGCTTATATGCCAACATGTATATGTACAGAGATATTGTCTATTTTATCTGTTTGAGTCTGAAAACTGGTACTGCAGAATCAGGTAAAATTCCTTGGTATTATTTTGAATGTCTATGAACACTAGGCAGGATTACAATGCTGCTAACTCCTGGACTAACTCCACTTCAGCGGAACTACTTCTGGTTTCAAATATTGCCCAGTAAGTGTAAGGCTGTCAGAACCCACCCCCTGACAACATCTTTCTATAAATAATACATTTCCAACTCTAAAGTAAAGAAAATGCATGTTTTATACATTGCACTATATATTACCTGTTGATTAGAAGAGGGCTGAAATTTCATGGGTCTGACACTAAATAAAACATAGAAAAAGCAAGCCACATATAAATGTGAGACTTGTAACCTAAGTCTCAAAGGATAAACTGAACTCTGCTCATCTCACAGAGGCAATCCTGTTGAAGAGGATGGTCAGTTTGTAAAAATATAGTCTGCATTATTTCATGACAAGGAAAAATAAATTTTATCAGCGTTCTGCATTACAACAAAAGATGCACGATTTTTTAATATAACTAGCAGAAATGCAACATGCAGAAATAACTCTTTTTATATTTATCTTTATCCTTATGCAGCTAGTAGGAAATGAGTTAGCATCTCTCAAATGTAATACAGGCACATTACAAATACTACTGTGTTGCTGCCAAGGAAAGAAAATTGACTCGCTAATGATGACCACAGCTGGTAATTTTCTAGGAGGCTTCACATTTACTTCAGACTATCACAGGTTACCAAAACATAATTAATTAAACCCATTAACTTTATGAAGCAGCATATCACTCTGCCACACATAGCTAGTATCCTTTAATTCCTCCCATTCTGGAGGAATGTAAATGTAGTCAATTTTTTTTTTTTACACACTCCCCATCCCCTTCCCTCCTCCACTTCCACTCTGAACCATCTTTAAAGATATCAGTCAATACAGAAAAAATACTGGCAGTTTTGCACACTGCCCAGCAGGTTGCCTCCAAAGAGATCAGTGAACATACAAAATCTGCAGAAAACAAAACAACACAGAAGACAGCAAGAAATTCTAAAGGCAACCAGCAAATGCCATAGTCAAAAACGGACAATTGTAATTTTGCAGTTCCTATTCCCTATGGATTTCTCCAAGTTTTGTTTATTTAGTCTCCTTAATAACAGCACAGAAATTCTTCCAGCGGATAGATTTTAAGTGCCTCTTCAGGAGATAGAAACCTGAATTGGAAATCAATGAGTTAAAAACTTTGCAGCTCTTTAGTACAGCCAGAAGCTTGTAAACTATTCAGAGTCCAAACAACCTGCTTTCTCATTAAAAAGCGACCTGAATAAGACAATGCTCCACTCTTACCTGCAGTAGTCTAAGATTAAATGGTAAGGTCTTTCTTTATTAAAACCAACATGCACGACAATGTTAGGACCCACATTCGTAACTCGATTGCCGTATTAGTGCACCAACTGCAAGACGACTATACCAACCAGTTCTGTTTTACCTCTTCCAAATTAAAAATAATTAAAAACAATCTGTAAGCAGCACAAGCCATCATACTTCGCAATGTGTTTTCATTATACTGATGGAGATGTGGAAGTCAGAAAGGAAACTAATACAAACACTTAAATATTGCAAAATGAACATAACAAAGTTGCTTTTCTCAAGAAAAACGATATCACTGTTGTGTTATTGACAAATTAATGCTACTATATCAGAAAAAAAACAGAACTAGAATTAAGAAAAAATCCAGGAATTAATAAATGTCTCTAAAACATATGAGTGTATATAACAACAGGGGCTTGGATGAAGAGCCAATGGTCAGGGAAGTGCTTGTTTAGATAAAGGATGTAAAAAGCTCATAGCGAGTGGAAGTAAGGGAGCCTAAACTTTTATCCAAAGTAATGACTACAATACAAAAATAAATTTGGAATATACAGTAGACAAGTAGGGAGTCACAGGCAAGTCTCTCTCTTCTGCTGAGAAACTGTGATGCTGTCCTTCCAGCCCTCTAAACTGGGAAATCCTCACAGCTGTCACTGGCATAGCTCAACCCACCATCACAGCAACCAAATTTATATAAATTTTGTCTGAGGAACGAAGGGGTATCAAGAGAAATTTAAAAAGCACTTTCTCTATAGCGTCTCTTTAGCTTACATAACTAAACCAATAATTACTCAATTTCCCTTTAAGAGGCTAGAGCGTGCATTCACCACCGGCAGAGAGGAGGGGCTCAGAGAACATCCAGGGGACTGGGAGAACAAATGGCTTCATGTGGAACTACCCTGCATCCAGCACCTTCTCGCCCCATGCAGGACATCATCTCAGCCATCCCTTCGCCCAAGGCAGTGCAGTAACTGGAAACACACAAAGCTTCAGGAGGTACTGAAATTTCCCAACCAAAGCTGCATATATGTAATTTCTCAAACAGTAATTACAGTTAATCTGTCCAGTGTATTTCTTTTAGCTGGGTCAACAGAACTGATCCCACGATACAGGATTTACTGAAGAACTATAAAAAGTTACAAGTTTTTAGTTCTTACAGTTGAGAATATATAGAAGATTTAATTCTCTACCAAAACAGGTGTCCTGGAGTAGACTTATGTACAAGGGGAGCGCCCTTAGGATTCATGGGATTCATAGGTAAGTATGACTTGTAGCATTACACGTTTCCATTTTGGATACATCAGGGCACTGGGCAACACTGCATTGCTTTTCTGTCCTCCTTTGGTTTGGCACATTTGTAACAAAGGGTGCTGGATGAAAAATAGAAAAACAGTTCTTTGGAGGAATGAGTCTTCAGAAAAAAGAAAGGAAGGAAAATCCCATTATATTAACTGTACACTGTCTGCAGAAAATACCTTTCCAGAAGCTGAATTCTGGCATGCAAAGGAGGAGAGCACTATTCTTCCTAATGATAATTTTGATTACCATTAATAGATACTATTTTGGTCATGCCAGGTAAAGAGATTTCAGGAAACGAACACCACTCAGACAGGTACAGTGACCAGAAGGTAGCTTCCTGTCAATAAATGCTGTCAACCCTTAGCAGCAGTGAAGTAAAGGAACATTTTACTTCCTCTTGGCCCTCCTACTGCAATTAATCTGGACTACCAGAGCTCCAGTGAAACAAATTAATAGTTATTAAGGAACATGGCTAATGGCACTGTGGGCATGAATCAAAACAGGCACCCCATTTGTAGCTTTGCTAGAAATAATGCATTTTTACTACAGAAAATTTACAGACCTTTTTTTTCACAAAATATTCTCTCCCTGAAGGGAATATTAGAATGCCAGGCTGTCTGCATGAACAGAAATATGCTGAGAGACTTCATTTACCCATACCCATTTACCAGTTGCAGCTTTTAGAATTATAGCTGGAGCTAGGTTAAAAGAAAAAAAAAAAGAAAAAAAGATCTGGTCTAGGACCAAAACAAAACACCGGGAAAAAAAGATGTGTTTTTGAAGCAGAATTTTTTTCATAAAAGACTATCAACCTAATGTTTAATGCAAGTCATATGTGGCATATTTATCCTTTCCATAATTTTTCCTTTTAATTTGGGGAATTTTTAAAGCCAAAATTGGGATAGACTGCTTGTTAGTATCTGGAGATAGAAGAAAGCTTTCAAAAGGTTCAGCAGCTTCCTAGTCATGCCTTTAAGCAAACAACAGTAACAGAATCACAGACTGGTTAGGGTTGGAAGGGACCTCTGGAGATCACCTTGCCCAATGCCCCTGCTCAAAGCATGGTCAGCTACAGCAGGTTGCCCAGGACCATGTCCAGCCAGGTACTTAGTATCTCTAAGGATGGAGACCCCACAACCTCTTCCAGGGTTTGACCACCCTCACAGTAAAAAAGTCTGTTCTTCTGTTTAAATGGCATTTCCTGTAGTTCAGGTTGTGCCCAGTGCCTCCTGTCCTCTCACTGGACACCACCGAGGAGAGTCTGGCTCTGTCTTCTTCATTCCCCTCCAGCAGGCGTCTACACACATGGATAAGAAACCGCTGAGCCTTCTCTTCTCCAGGCTGAACAGGCCCAGCTCCCTCAGCCTCTCCTCCTATGACGGATGCGCCAGTCCCTCCATCATCTTCGCAGCTCCTTGCTGCACTCGCTCCAGTACATCCATGTCGGTCTTGTTCCGGGGAGCCCAGCACTGGACACAGCACTCCAGATGGGGCCTCACCAGCGCTGAGCAGAAGGCGAAGGAGCATCTCCCTTGACCTGCTGACCACACTCCTCCTCGCGCAGCCCCAGATGCTGCTGGCCGCCTTTGCCACGAGGGCGCATTTGCTGGCTCGGGGTCAACTCGTCCACCAGGTTCTCTTCTACAGAGCTGCTTTCCAGACGGCGGGCCCCAGCCTGTGCTGGTGCATGCGGCTGTCCCTCCCCAGGTGCGGCACTTTGCACTTCCCTTTGTGGAACTTCATGAGGTTCCTTTCTGCCCCTTTCTCCAGCCTGTCAAGGTCCCGCTGAACAGCAGCACAACCCTCTGGGGGGTCATCCACTCCTCCCAGTTTTGGAGCGTCTGCAAACTAGCTGAGGGTGCACTCTGTGCCATCATCCAACAAAGATGTGAAGCAGTACTGACCCCAGTAGCAACCCCTGGGGACACTGCTACTGGCTGGCCTCCAGATGGACTTTGTGCCATGGATTGCAAAGTTCTGCAGGGCTCAAATCCACCTCATGGTCCATTTAACTAGTCCGTGCTTCATTAGTTTGTCAGTGAGAATGTTATGGATGCTTTTAGTGTTAGCTTGCTAAAGTCACAATAAACAGTATCTACTGCTCCCCTCACATCCGCTGAGCTAGTCATTTCATCAGAGAAGGCTATCAGGTTGGTCAGACACGATTTCCCTTTCTTAAATCCATGCTGATTACTCCCAATTACTTTCATGTCCTTAATTTGTTTGGAAACTGTTTCCAGGATTATTTGCTTCATCACCTTCTCCAGATGGACTTTGTGCCATGGATCACAACCCTTTGAGCGCAGCAGTTCTGCAGGTTGTCAGTCCACCTCAGTGTCTGCTCATCTAGTTCATACTTCATCAGCTTGTCTATGAGGATGTTATGATGTTATGGGAGACAGTGTCAAAAGCCTTACTTAAAGTCAGGATAAACCCATCCACTGCTCTTCTTCCCTGAGCCAGTCACCTCATCAGAGAAGGCTATCAGGTTGGTTAAGCATGATTTCCCCTTCGTTAGGATTCAGTTCCCCAATCAGAGTTAAGCCCTGAGCTAGGTCATTTCTAAAAGTAAAAAGTCAAAACATTTTATTTTAAGTCATTATAAGGATGTGTTGCATTTTTTTAATTTTCTTTCTGCTAAAACATCCATTGCACTTCACCTTCAATTAATCTATTTTCTCCTTCCCCCAAAAAACTGCATTTTTTTCCACTATAAAGAACGACTAGAAGAAAGACTTCAAAAATTAGAAACAAAAAAAATCAAAAAAGCAGACACACAAACATGCAGAGGGAGAGAGCATGATATAATCATAATTCTCCTGATACTTGCTGTATCACACCAAACTCCAACAGTTTAACAGCAGGAATTATTTTATAGTAAAGCTAATGTGGGTACATTTTTCCCTCTCAGCCAGTTTTTCCCTCTCAGCCAGAAGACTAAGGAGAATCAAATCAGTGTGGCGGACAAAGTTTGCCCAGTGACTCTCATTTCCCACAGATCTTTCATATTCACCAAACACTACAATCTGTTCCCTCTGGAAACAACACAAATTTTCAGAAAACTGGGAACCACAGTATAAATTTCACATATCATAACACAGCCACATGACAATTACTGCATGGGTCTGAACTTGTTAAATTCCAGACCTTGCAAACAACCCTCTCATTCAATGACCACAAACACCGACTCCAAAACCTCAGTCAAACTCAGAACATTAGTCTGTAGATGTAAAACTCCTTTAAACATATATTTGGACTAACAGAGACCCCAGATTAACTTTCCTGGAGCCACTGGGATATATAAAGCTGCAAATCTGTCTCACACATATGGAGAAATGAAGTTCCAGTCTCTGTTTTAAGTAAAGAACAAACCACAGCCCACTGTGCAAGTCCAGTTTTTACAGTGGATTGTTGTTAATTAATCAACAGGCAACCATCAAGCACACAGAAGTTGAGAGCATTTGCACCTACCTTACCTTGGTCATGTATTTAAGGAGAACTCAATCCTACATAACAAAATGTACACAGACAAATGCAGAAATAAGAAGGGAAACTAAAGCTTCATATGTTCTTACCTTTTCTCCTCTCCCTACCAACATACCTAGCAGTTTCCTGGAACTCACCAGGGTTGTGCTCAAAACATACTTTTTACAGTGCATGAAATTCCCACACTTGCTAGGGGAAGGAACTCATCTCAGAAAGACCAGAATCCTGTATCTCCCTGTCCTTCTCAAGAGCCATTTTCGTGCACAAATTGGAGACTGACAGATTTTGAATCTACAGCACTGCACTGGTTTGATATTTACCACTGTAGGCCCCACATGAAAACAGATAATCATAGTTTTCCTCGTTCACAAAATAAATCCAGAAGAGCAATTGAGGAGTTCATGTGTACTTATAAAATCCACAAAGCCAGGTTAATAACATGAAATACTTTGCTACTCTTTCAGAAAACTGGGCATCCTATTAACTTATTTCTTCAAAATAAAATTAATTAAAAGCCACTGTTTTCATATTGAAGTATAGATTCCAAAGCACCTGCCATCTCATGCTGAAGAGCATGCAGAATGTATTATTATTGCACACATTTCCAAAGGGCCCGTCTTTCCACTATGTCTACAGATAACATACGCTGTTTAAAGATGAATAGTAGAAATGAAAGGGGAAACCATGGTGCTGGTGGGAGGCAAGAGCCAAGCTAGGGACCATAATGGAAGTCTTTTTGTTACTATAGTGTTTGTTGCTGCAAACAACGTAATTCAGTGCTCATTTGAAGTGCATCCTTTAACGAGATCCAGCCGTGCTGATGCACTGAGGGGGGGAAAAATCTTACAGGATGAAACATACCAGTTCTTCCACAGTAAATAGGAAATGCAAGCTAGACAGAGAGGGAGAAAATACACATTCTGAGATATATAAAATCTGAAAACACAGCTAATGTACAAAAGATGCATATGCAATGCTTTTGAGACCTGCATGGTCTGGGTCAGTTTAAATGGATTGTAATCTGACTTTCCACGTAACCACATTTATGAAATGTCCAATCAGAGAAGAACAAAGGCAAAACAGAAGGGTGTGGGGAAAGGGTTTCCACCCTGGTGAAGTCCTCAGATTTCTCCTGAATGAGGAACACCAGGATTTTCTTCTGATACAAGGACCCTCTGCCTAAAGAAACCCTTCATGGCACAGGAATGTGGGATAACATGGGAGGGAGCAAGATTAAGAGCGGCCAGAGAGACATCAATACATCCAAAAAGGGAACTTGTTCAGGATGCAGTGATTTTCAGCATACAAAGCAAGTGTTCTGGAGAAAGGCTGTTATTCACACATTCAGAAATGGGAGAAAGGGAAAGAGATGTTTGCAGAGGAAAAAATGATAACATGATAAAAATAAATATATATGCTTCCTAGGGCAGTAAAGTTGCAAAACATAATGAGATCTGAAGGGAGATAAACTCAACCACCAAGGAAGCTGGAAAGGCATTCTGGCAGCTATCACAGATACACAGCAAATGAAGATCACTCTAAAAAGTAAACTGAAATGGTGCAGTCTTCATTTATTTTCTTTTAGAAAGTCACAGGCAGATATCAAGGGCCAAACTAGGCCCTGACATAACTCTCTGAAGACAAAGGTAAAACACAGACAACAGGAAGGATTGGAAAAGGCAACAGAAAAGAACTGTAAGGCTTGGTGGACTTGGGCAGAGTCTTTTCATCAAATGACAGCATACTGCCACTCTCGAGTTGTCCAAAATAACGAACCTAGATCAGTATCATATAAAATTCCATCCATGCAAGAGCCTGCCTCCTCTGACACTTTGTAAGTTTTCCAATGAAGAAAGACCTTCTAAACATCACAGTTGTCCACAAGGAACTGAAGAAAAGCCAGGTGACAAACAGTAAGACCAAGGATGGTGAACAGGAAAACTGAGTTATTTAAGTAAGAGTGGTCCTCATCCACTGAAGTCCTGCTATTTTTTGTGATTAATCAACTAAGTAAGTATTACTGATTGTTCTGCATAAAACCACAGACAAATACAAAGTTGAAAACATCCTCAAAATAGTTGCTGCTATACAGGCTAGTGGTTACAACTTCACAACAGAGCCTTGCCTGTTTCCTATTGGTAGCTCACATTTATCAACACTTTTGTCTGTATCATACTATCGCATCAATATCATGCTATCACATTTACCAGACATACTATCAATATCATTCTACCATATTTATCAATATCATACTATCGATTTCTCTTTCAGATTCAAGAACTGATACCAGTAAGGAAGAGACAGCTAAAAGCAGAAAACTTCTGGTGCAAACTAGAGGCAATAAAAACAGCAATTCGAGAAACTCTGTCCTTTTCTTTCTCTCTCTCTCTCTCTCTCTCTCACACACACACACACACACACACACACACACACACAAAATAGCTGAAAACATATCTGTCAGGTCAAATGGTGCAAACATTGCTTCCTCACATTTTATCCTAATGCAAATGGAGAACAGAAGCATTTGAAGTTCTTGTAGTGAGGGCAAGATATCTCTGCATAAAATACTTAAGAGTGTGCTGAATATTCTTATCAGGATTTGTTAATTAATTCTTACAATGCTCCTCACAAGTAAGTAAAGCAGAAAGATTATATTATTACAAAGCAACCATATCAGTACTCATATAGTGATAGACAGTATAATGGTCTAGAATAGCTAAAATATTTCTGTTTAAGAAAATATAGATTTACTGGAAAGTCACTGCCTTCTTTCCTACTTTGAATAAAGATTGAGATTTTTAAACTCTCCCTGACAAGTCTGAAACTTATAACCATTCTGAACCAATGCATTTACATGTATCTAGCTGCCTCTTTGAAACAGTCAGACTATAACAAACTTTGACATTGCTACAATGACAAAGACTGCACACAAAACAAATCATTAATAGTATCACCTTACCTTTCAGTGTTCATCTAAATCCCTCCTGATAAAAGCTCTTTTAGAATCTTTCACAGTGAACTCACACACAGCTATTACACAAAACAAAAAGAAGATACATATCAAGCTAAAAATTTTTTCTAACCCAAATCCTCCTCCTTTCCTATGTGATAGGCTATATTCTTTTGCCAATTTCAGTCATTAGGGATAAACGAAAAAAAAAATCCTCTCCCCTGCAATGCTTTTCCTTTTGATGAGATCTTATAGCCCCACGCAAGCAGTGACCTCCTATTCTTTTCAAGTAACTTTATGGCGATTCCTGGGAATTCCCCTAAGTAAGAAGGCTTTGAGGGGCTGTAAAAAAGACACACGCTTTTGAGCCCCTCATGTCACTGAGAATGTCCACAGAAGCCAGCCCTGGTGGAAGCGGCATTCACTCTCCAGACTATTTTGAAAGGGAACTCCAAAGGCTGACGCGATACAGTGCCATTAACAGCAGTTAACAACTCCACCTTTAAGGTATCCCATTAGAGCTAAAAAGAATGACAGCCTCTCTGTTTTCCATGCTCTAAAGAGTGCTCCCTAATCAAACACACAATTCAGGTATACAGCAACCTCCCTAGTTATTCCTACCACATTCACCACCTTCCTACTTTATTCTGAGCATCTAGCTAATTAGTCATTTCTGAGCAGCCAACATTCACTATCAAAATACTCAGGCTTGCAGAGGTAACAAGCACAACAGCTAAACTAATTCTATCTTCTGTTTGCAGTGACAGAAAACCTCATTGATTCATACAAGTTCTTCCTTCGTAGGCCTATAAACATCTAACTAGCTGACAAAAACAAACATGCAGAAAAGCAAATAATAGTTTTGGATTTGTATTTAAAGAAACATCTCTGATACACCTTACGAAAACCTTTGTTGTCATTGCTGGTCACAGAAAAATGTACATGCTAAAGCACCTTTGAAGTTGCCTTATTATATTTATCACTGATTTCTCAACTAATATTAGTTATTTGAGACAAATGTATCAACTATGTCTACCTTGCTTCTTTAATGCTAGGTGAATTCAGAATGTAGGCAGAGAAAGCATAATTCATGTATGATTGGGTGCCTTCCCTACTTTCACCTCCTTCGTTTGTGGAAGGAAAAGTGATGACTAAAGCACTGTGTTATGAGCCTAACTCTAAAAGTAGAAAATCTTCTGAAGTCTGAATCTGCTGTTGCTGGTGGAGCTTTCCCTCTGGTAGAGTACTTAAAGGATGTTCTTGAAAAAAGAAAATTGGTTGAATAGGCCAGATAGTCCATGTAACTCTCCTTTAATTCAATTCACTAGAGCTAGACTGAAGATCTCACTCAGTATTTTTATGAGAGACTCTAGATTACATTCTCAAAGTGGGATGTACTGATTATAACCAGGGCCAACAACCATTACCATATGGCCCATCTGCGTATTTCCTCCTCAAAGGGAGGGTTCTATTCTCTGTGAGAAATAATGGCACTGAGATGGTCATACAAGTACCAGACTAGCTTCTAGCTTCTGTTCACGTGCAAACAGAAATACAAGGCTCTATTTCAGAAATGCTGCTGGGCCCTTGCGCCCCAGGAACTGAAGGCCCAGGCACTTGGAGCACAATGCCAGCATGGAGGGGTCAGAGCCAAGAGTGGTCCTCAAACCACTGTTCAGTGCCCCCCAGCGGCTGCAATCTGCCTGCCTTAACTGTAAGGATTTTGTGAGGAAATTCCTCCGAAGGACAGCGTAGGCGTTAAACAAGACACATCTTTTCCGAACTTCTTACTGGAAAAAACAAAAAGCATTACATGAAAAGAACAGGCTTAAATCTCATAAGAGACAGCAGAAAACAAAGACTAATGCTAAGAACAGTGACTCATCTTTCTTTGTGTATTGTTTTCCACAGCTAGGATGGAGAAAAAGACTCCCAGAAAGAAAAGGAAGTGTTCTCTAGTATGCCCATAATCTGCCTAATGGTGACCAGCTATTTAAAACAATTACTAATTTCACAGAAGTGAGAAAAACATAGGCCAACCGGTTGGTCCAAGTTCCAGGTTCTGGAGTTAGCTAGCCTCAAATGCTATCATCCTTGTTTAAGTAAGTCAAAAGGAAATTTTGCCTACATATGCAGACTTCAGTAGCAATTCTCAGGGAAGAGACCAGATGGTCAGTTCAGAGCAGCCATTAGTATCCCGAGCCCCTCATTAGAGAGAAAAGTCATAAAGGGAATTTGTTAGATATCGGTTGTGACTGGTCCACAGTCTGGCACTGGAGTCTGGCCTTGGCAGGCCCCCGGCGGACTGCACGAGCACAGACGACACAGCCGTGCTGCTCTCCTGCGCCCTTCCTGCAAGGAGGGTTTGCACAGAAACAGTGTCATCAGCCTAGGTTAGGGAAGTTTTGCACTGGTGGGACACCACAGTGTGCTCCTAATCAAGCCACGGATCCAGCAACCAGGCTGCGGAACACCCTGAGCACTGCCTACAGGGAAGGTAAAGCCCACTAAAGCTTTTAGATAGGAGTCACACATTTTTTTTTAATTCTTCTAAAATACAATGAAGTTTTGTTGTCCAGTTACACTAAAAAAGCAAACAATAACTGGAGAGTATTTTAGTTACTGGTCTCTCCCAAATATTTTTAAGATATAAAACATGGGGGACTATGGAGGGAAAATCAAAGGCAGCAATTCTTCTCTATGGACTAACACTGCCCAAGCCTTGTTAGCTATTTATATATTAGTTATCTTTTAGAACTGGTCACAGTTTTTAGACCAAAAATGTTCTTTTGGAATACTTTCTGTGCTACATTTAGTCACTTTTATATATAAAAAAAATTCAGGTTCACAACTTTCTGTATATTCTGCACTGTCCAGCAAAAACAGCTACAGCGATGCCATGTCTGTTGCCATATCTGTTTCTAGATTCACTGTCTGAAGCCATACTAAATTACTAAGTGCAATATATTGCACTTTGTAGTGAGTAGATCCTTTCTCTTGCTACAGTTTAAGGATATTGTTAAGAAGGGATATCAAGCTCCAATCAGATGGTTTACACTAGGGCCTAGAAGACCCTTGTAGGGAACTGTCTGTTTCCATTCTACTGTCATCTGTCATTGCCTAGCTCTCGATTCTTTCTGCATAAGTCAGCTGGGAACTTAGAAAAACATCTGATACTGATTGTGAATCTGCAAACAGCCTCTCCTTGGAAGAACTGATACTCTTAAAATCAAATCAAATCTTTGAGAACTATGAACTCCACAGGTCAGACCCTTTAAAGCCTCTTGTTAGGAATTATTTGCCAATCACTAGTAAAACAGGCACTGAATTCTTAAAGCTATGTTTTATATAACTTTTATAGACAGATTTAATACCTCCTTTGAGTTCCATAACAACTGTTGCAACAGAAGCTTTTGGGATTAATGTAGACAGTCAAACATCTTCATTTCCTATTTGTTCTAGAGGCAACTGAATAATTTCCAGCAAATCAGTCACTCCAATATAGTCTTTATTTCTGTGTCTATATTGAATAGCCTATATCAGACTGCAGTTCTCTCTCTCAGAAATTAATCACTTCAAGTCTTTACAGAACAGCCAAGACCACTGCAAATCAGAGATGCGTCACTTAGCTGCAAGCAATCACACAAGTGATACAGTTTTGTTTCTGTTTCCCCAGCTGGCTGCGCATGCCATCACCAATGAGATGATCGTCTGTATCTGAGTTAAAGGAGTACGACTTTGAGAACACTCAGTACTTCCTTAACGGTGTTCACGGTGCAGTTTCCTCTTTGCAATTATCTTCTCAAAGGTTATACTGTTTGGAAATATGGGCTCAGTTCTTGCACAGGCAAAGAGGACAATATATCCTATAGACTGCTAGAAGAGACAGCTCCATCTTCCCAGCAGTTTAGACAGAACTGAATGGTGATGCCACAAGGTTAAGAGGTTGTTCCTGGTGAAGGCCAAGCTGCTTCTGCCACAGGAAAAAGATGAAGGGACAAAACACTGCCAAAGCCACAGTGGTGCAAAGGGAAAGTTTAAGGAAGGGTGTTCCTTCCTTAGGCCCCGTAGCAGCACCATTCCCAACCCTTCTCGTGGGGCAGCAGCAACAGCAGCTGCTGTCACAGCACAGTCACACTCATCACTAGAGCTAAGGCTCATGTTGCTCTTGCAGTCACTGCCCTAGGCATCTGTTGGTTTTTCCTGTCCTTGAGCCATCCTGCCTTTAAGCCCATGCATGTGAATAGAAGCTCCTCACGTATGAGGATCTGCCTCTGAAAGGATAAAGCATAACGTTTCATAAATACTTGCAAAACGCTTCAAGTGACTGCAATAAGTATAAGCAATATACCAATTTAACTACTTTGTGGTATAAGGTGCTCCCACAGTAAGAAGGAAGAGCCCGGCTAATTTGGACGGAAAGAAATGAAATGCACCCCAAACCAGATTCTCCTGTGTATGCCAAACTCTCCTATGTATATGGCAAGGGATAAAGCTTGCAACCTCTACCTATAGGTAGTCTTGAGATTGGACCTAGTTCATTTTCACCCTGTTTACATTATGCTAATCACAGGTCTGATCTGAATGCATATGAGTCCAGAAAGTTTTTCTATGCACGAATTCCCAGCCTGCTTCTAAACTGTGTTTTCGACTATTCAAAATCAAGCAGTTGCAATTCACTTGCAACCTAGAACCTCAGCTGTAACAAGTCTCAGAATCAAGCCAAGAAAAAGTTATCAAGGTTACCACTATAAGCTATTTCAGATCTCTCTGAAAAGAAAGAAAGCAGGCTGTGGTACTCATATATTTAATTAGACTTTTATGAACTGAACAGGGCTACAGAAGCATTTAATGAATTTAATTAACTATGGAGAGGAGTAAAATATTACTACATATAGTGATTTCTTGAGATGATTTATTCCTATTTCTGAAAAAAAATTAAGTTCCTCAAAATCCTCACAGAAATAATACCTTCCAATTTTTACTTTTAAGTAAATAGCCTGAGTTTTTACAAAATCATGAAACAGCTACTGTGTGCTATTAAAGGCAGAAAACATAAGCATCTTCAAAAGTTCAAGTGCAATATACAGAAGCAAAAACTTCCAAGGAACCTACCGAAGTCATTTCAAATAAGGTGGGTGGGGAGGAATATGCAACTCCTATGTTTCAATGAGTTAGTGCAAATACAGACTACAACATTAGAAGTACTCAAAGACATTGTTGTACAAGATAGGTTCCATTGTAGCACGCTGCATTAACAGCAGCAAAACCTTGAGAATTTTCCAGGCCTTGTCAACGCAGAATGCTTTGATGACTGGTATAAATAGAAGATGAAATAATCACTCGCTACTTCACAAGCACTGAAGTACAGCTGTTAAAGACTTCTAGATTGCATTATGACAGTGGCACAGTCGTGCTTGCCAAACAGGCCAAAATCTGAGCTTGTGATTGTCAGACTTCCCAAATTCCCACGTTCATTATATTTCTCTAGGGTTCATACCTCCAAAGACCTAGAGTTCTCCTCCTCCTTCACACAGCATTTCTCTCCAGAAAATAACTGAGACTAACAAGTTCAAGAAGGTTTATCATTTATGTGTCAGCATTTAGATAACAGCTTGTCATTCGAGAATGGGTCAGTCAATTTTTCTAGTCTTCATAGTTGGTTAATGATAGCACAAATCCTCAGCACTGCAAATCTCCTGGGCAAATACAAAAAAGATTTAACAGACCCTTTTAAAGAAAGTAAATAGCATGAGGTTAATTACAGTGAGCATATTTATGCTCCATATCTAGGGGACAGAGCCAGAAGGATCATCTGGGTTACTAAATCCAATTCTCTGCAATGGCAGAAAAAGCACAATGAAGAAATCAAGAACACATCAGTCCTGTGCACCCCAGGGAGTACTTCATAAATCTTATACCACTCATTTCAATCTGTTCTTCACAGACCAATCTAAGGGGTGAGGAAGAAAAACAATTCTGTTGTCAGTAGGTTTAAACTATCACCCCTCTCAGGAACTTCTCAGAATGTATGGAAACTGAAAAATCTTGAAAACCACTGTCCTACAGCCATCCCAAAGTCTACATTAAAAGACCAAAGGCCAGAATTACAATGTGACACAAGAAGAGAGTAGAGGAATTTAAGGCCATCATGCTGGCCCCAACAATACCAAGAAATGTGTTATGTCAAATAGTTCAGACAATCCTAAGAAATGGATTACACCCACACAACATGGAAAACAAAAAATGAATTAAGTAGCAGGTCCTCACTTATCTAACCAGTTAGAAAAGTTCCTTCCCAAGCTCAAATCTAGTTCAACTCATTTCTGGCTAAACCACATGCAATTTAGAAAAAAACAATAGGGGTACCAACCTAATACACCAAACGTATTGCCACTTCCTTTGGCCAGTCTGATACTTTGGGCAATCAAAGCATGAGAGGGAAGAGAAATAAGAAATGAAACAAACAAACAAAAGAGTACCATGCATTATGTACCAAGCTTACATTATGTTTCAAGGGGAAAACTGCTTCTCAGGCCCTACAGGCAAGCCAGAAGGCAGCATAAAGCACGTGGTCATCACAACAGAAGCACTATGAATAGGAACTAGACCCAGTCCCAAGGATACATATAAATACTGGTCACAAGCTTAAGCTTTTAAGGAGGAGCTTATCCTCCTTATCCCGCCATATATAGTAGAGCTTGGCAAACACTTCAGAAACTGCATTGAGCCCATCATTACTCTTGACCAAGCAATTCTTAGCCACTAGCAGTCAGAATTAGAATCAAACTTTGAACGACTTAAAATTTATTCCAGAACCAGCATCCAGAAGACCAATAGTCCTTTCTCTGTAACACGATAACTAATACCCTCCACAAGTTTACTTTCTATACTATTATTTTTCTATATAAAAAGACATATAATATCTTTACAGAATGTCTCTAAAATCTCATCAAAAAGAGAATGTAATTAGGAGGAGAATTGAATGATCCTTTTCTTAAGCCAATACCTCCATCTTGAGACAACCTTCAACATACTTTAGAATATTTCAAAGAACTTTGTCAGCATTTTGGTAAGAAAAAGAATACCTTGAAGCCCAGCACTGTCAGAAGCACAGAATTACAGAATGGCTGAGGTTAGAAGGGACCTCTGGAGATCATCTAGTCCAACCCTACGCTCAAGCAGGCTCGCCTAGGACATGTTGCCCAGGGCCCTGCCCAGATGGCTTTTGAATATCTCCAAGGAAGGAGGCCCCATGAAAGTTGATGAATTTGAAGTTAATGATTTGCTGGAAAACTATCGGAAATTTAAATGACTTGACAGAAATTTTTCTGAATCAATATAGCTTCACCAGAAATATTCAAAAATAAAGAAGTTGCATATTTCACGTAAAAAAAGCCCTTTTTTTTAGACGTTGCTTCATTTTCTCTCATGCACGCTTATTTGAGTTTTAGACTAGCCTCCTTGGCTGGTATGCATTTTATCAACTGTATTATAAGCTTTTCTATTAATTTTCAAGCTATTTATTAACACTGTAATAACACGTTAAACTTTGAAGATCCCATTTAAAATTTCCAGCTTGTGGAAAATGTATCTTCCAAAAACCTACGAGTATTTCCCAGTTAATCTAATAATCTGACAAGCTATTTGCAGGTCACACATTCAAAGTAACCTTGAAGAGATGGAGATACATATTTAAAAGCAAGAACTCTCTCAGTCCATGTATGCCTTAGTATTTTCTAAGTCCAATACACCTCACCACCCAGTATGGCTGGGAAGAGATTTCCACAAAAGCCATTTTTATTTAAATGGAAAATTAACATAAACCTTCACTTTGCCTTAAGGCACTTACCAGGGGCACTGGAGACAACAAAGCTTTTCCAACTGTCGCTGCACTGTTCTACATTCTCCTCTATTTTTTCCTTCAACCTCAGAGAAAGCGATCTAACCTTATTAGTTCACCAAATTGTCCCAGGAAGTGAATTCAAGCAATGCAGGCTCAAGTCTTTTTTCTACATGTTCCTTGATCATCTTGTGACTTAGATTAACTTGAATTTAACAGGTAAAGTATCATTTGTATGTATGATATATCTCTTTCTCTAGGGCCCTATAAGGTAATTCTGTGGTCTCATGTACTACATTTTACAGTGTATGAATTTTACAGTTAACTTATGCTCCATGCACAGGTTTTGTGCAGAGGTAAACTACACCCCTGGGCAACTAACAGTGATTTTTATGAAAAAAAAAAAAACTTTATGCTTTATAATATCGCAAGTTACGGAATATAACTCTTCTTTCCTGCAAGGCCAAAAGAACATCATTATTTTAAAGCACATTTTCACTTTTTATAAACACAACAGAGATCCGGAATAATCACTTTCCCCCTTAATTACCTTAGGTAACACTATACTCTTTTGTTTTTCAGAGAAAATAAATTTCAGCTATAGCCGTAACAGCACAGTTAACCACCCATCCTGCCCCAAGCATTCCTTGCACACCTTCCTTTAGAAAACATGCCATTTCTATCGACTTCACACAACTATCCAGAACTTCTAAGGGCAAGTGAGGCAATTCCACTGTACAAGTATTTCTCCCTGCAGACTAGAAACAATAAAAGATGGGTTAGCAGGATTAGCAAAATACACCTTACAGCCTCATTGCATCCATGAGTGCAGGACATGCACTACCTTTGATCAACAAGCTTTCTTTCTTGTAGACCCATTAAGGGTTTTTCTGCACAATGAACTGCTTACAGGACAATGTCTCCTTGAAGACAATCAGCACAAGAAAGAAAATGAAAAGACACAAAATTATTGCAATACATAGAGTCTTCTAATCACCAACATTTTATGAAGTATTTTCTGACCAAATTACCATTTTGGTTTGAACACAGTTAACTGCCAGTATGCTCTATAGCAAATGTAGCTGACTGCTGTTGTCAGCTATAACTTCTCATGTCATTGAAGACATGAGAATTAGGAGAAATAGTTTGCAGACTTCTCTAGGAAGCAGAACAATGAATCTGTTGTCCATATAAAACAAGGCACTGCACTATTGGCTGGGAGTGAGGAGGCTACTCAAACAAGGACAACCACAGAAAAGAAAGTATATGCCTCACCACCACAGCACTTTTGAGAAATCAGGGCTCTCATGAAAGACCCAGGACCCTAAAGAAAACAGCTACAACCATACAGCCCCTGACTAGGCAATAAGACACTAAGAACAAACCAAATGGATAACAGAGGTATGAGAGAGAAATATTCCTTCCTGATTCCTTCCTGAGAGAAATATTAGGTCACTGCAAAAAAAATCTAATGAAATGGCAAAATGCCATTTGAGAACTGGGATTGCAAATGTGATATTCAATAAGAAGCAGAAATAGCCCTTCATTTGTAAAAAGCTGTCCATCTCCACTCCCTGCAGGGGTGAAGGCCTACTTCCATGAAGGACAAAATCTAATGGAGGCTTGCTGAATTTTGAGGATTTTATCCAAGGCATCACTGGTCATTCCATTGCCTAGATGACTCTGAGTTTTAGCTGATGGTATGCTTTATTTTTTTTTTCAGTGTTGTAAAAGCAAAGAGGATGCACCACAGTCACAAGAAACGTAAACTAACCCCAACACATGTCAAGGCATTAAATCTTTAGAAACCCATTTGTGAACCAGCCTTGCCACTGGCCAAGAAAGGAGAGAAGGATGACTCCAGCAGCCTGCTTTAAGAAGGCTGGTTCTAATCAAGCTTAACAACAGCACTTCTGCTTTGCAGCTGACTTTGTGAGTACCCTTCCAGAGGTGAGCCAAGACCCCATCTTCTGCTGAAACATCGTAACATATTTAATGGATATATAAATTGTGGCTCACTGAGGATACTGCTTGTCTAAAAGTCAATCCCTGCCGCAAGACCTTCGGCCCAAATTGTTCCTCAAGGATTACCACAGTCCATCAGCCTTCCTACAACTTGGTTTAAGGAAAAAAAAAATGCTAAGCAGTGCTGAAACGTGAAATTACTTTCCATGTGGACTGCACAACACTGTAATCCAGATATAGGCACTCTCATTTCAAGCTGCCATGGACAAGCGACTTTCTACAAGCAGAGGTTCAGTCAATCTCCCCTTCTGCTAGACCTTATCTTTCCCCGTCCTATGAGTACACTTTGGCAATGCCCTTTCCTTTCCTCAGCAAAGAAAATGCCTGCCCCAGGCTGATTATTTGTAGGCTGATTACTTGCTAATGGTGTGGCACCCCTGCCAATCTCCATTCCCTTTAAAAACCCAGGCCCATACTGTGCAAGCACCTCACTCAGACCAGAGGAAGAGCAAGCTTTGTTCTGCTTCTGTTCGGGTCACTAAATCCTACCTATATAGACACCACTGTTATTTCTGCAGTAACTGAAGAACTTCAGACAGACAAAAAAAAGCTAAAAGTAAAGAAAAATAAGCTTTATGTAAATATAATCTTAAAATCGAAATTGGGATGTTCCCTTTCATCTGCACACTTCAACACCCTAACCCTCTGTGCTTCAGCCCTTGCAGACAATGTATCCCAATTTCCTTTTCTCCAAGCCTCTCAGATAACTGTTCTCATTCCAAAAATACCCTTGAGCAGAATAGAAAATACGCAAAATATTGGCTCTTTAGATTAAAAATTAATATAAGCTAATATTTCACACAAAACAATCATCAGTTTCCAACAAAGTTTACCTTGGAGTTTTAAAGAGTTTATTAAATAAATGCAAAAATAAGTTGAGGGTCAACATATACAAAAAAATAAAAAAGACATTGAGAAGTTCTGTCTCCCACGAACCAAGTCCTTCTTCCCCTACCCCAAGTTTTCCCTTTATTCAGGAGCAGAAATGTTAAGAAAACAAAGGGTAATGGAAACATTGCTTTAGATCATTACACAGTTCCTACACTGAAAGCATTACCAAGCAGAAAATAATCACTACTTCCTAAATATTGAATAATGGTACGAGGCAGAGTCATTCACCTGCTGACAAAATGCAATTCTCATTAACTTCACAAACATTTGCTTATATGGAAAATCCTTTTAGTCACTTTCTAAACAAGAACAAGCCAGATCACCAACGAGATTCTGAGGATATAAAAAGTATTCTATAAGCGATGCTCCTAGTTAAAATCTCAGACTCAAATAAGTAAGATAAAAAGCAGTGAATTAAATAGCTTGACTAAGAAACGGGATACATAATGAGAGGTGGGACCCACTGGGAGTCTTTTGGTTTGAGTCTGTCGTGTATTTTAGGAGAGCAAGCCATTTCTTGGATAATATTCTGTTGAATATAGGGGGAAAATTGTTTTCTTACCGTCCTTTTTCTCCCCCTGTGAAAGGTTGCTAAGGAAATGGCTCTCAGTAAGGTCAAGCAGTATAAACCCTGCTGTGTGTTTTAATGCAGCCAAACACCACTTGAAACTAATGCCTCTGGGTTCTTTTTACATTCAAGTGTAGACTGTTAGCACTTTCCAATATTAATTCTTACCGCATATTCCCATATCTAACATGATAGGCAAAGGGAAAAAATGGACAGGCATCAAGATGCCACAACGAGGTGAAAAGAGAGGAACTTCACAACAGCAGAGCTAGTACAGGGAGAGTTGTCCTGAGAAGTCAAACCTTTTGGGCTACAAAAATCATTCCAAACCCCCAAACGCAAACATAGTTTCAAGCACAGCAATGAGGTCTCCAAATTAAAATTAAAAACAAGTCATTAGGAACTACATAAAAGAAACCCTTTCAACATATTTCTCATTTTAGAAATTTATTGCCTTAAATTTATGTGAATGAAAGAAGTCTTGCTGTATTAGTATATCATTATTATGCCTTTGAAATGATTACACATCTACATAGGATATAAAATGGGGTTCTCAAAATGTTTCATGCTATTTAATGGTTTCACTTCAGTTTTCTAATGGACAAGAACACTAATAACCAAAGAGGTACACTAAGGATCAGCATTAGTTGGCCCATTCCTGAGCAAAGAGTGAAACGGAAAGGATTCACGGAATGGCACCTACATGTTACTTCAGAGCTGGCACACTTCTGTGTAGGGAAGCCTGCATATCTTGTATGTGCCTTTTGCATAGAGTGCTTCATTCTTTGGCTTGAAACCTAACCTCTTTCAACAGGCTGTAAATGGAGAGAATCACACAGCATTTCTGTATATAAGAAAAGTTGCTGCATGTTCCAGTACCTCAAAAAAACCTGTCAAAATGCAAAACTGAACATGTAAGCCATTTGTCAAGCCATGAAAAATCATGAACTCAAATATCTAGATTACAGAAAAATTTCTTGCCACAAAGGCAACAGCTGTGTTGGCTGTTTCCATTCTAGTAGGGCACTTCCAGACCAAAAAAAAAGATCCCTGCTAAAAATAATGATAATTACAAGACTTACACAGTACTATGATTTCAATCATGCATGCTAACTGAAATGTTTCTGAGGGGCAAATTGAAAAAAAAATCTCTAAGCACCAAATAACAGAGACAAATAAAGACACAGCAGGAAACCCCCTCAGAGGGAACTTATTACAAATAAAAGTATGAAAAACATGTTGATCTTTACCTAAAAAATAAAGAAGAGTTTGACTATGGTTCCTCTGAAATGGCAAAAGTTAAATCTCATCTCAAGTAACTATTTTAGCCACAGTCTTACTGTGCTATAGCCTTCCACTCAGGTGCTATTGTAGTTGTACAACTATGCTTTGTTTTTCTTCCAGTAAAAACTACAGTAAGCCATGAACAATTTTAATAAACATGGTAATAACCTCCCTGTTCAAAAAATGTGTAGTTTTAACTCCTTTTACTGTATGGATCAAATATAGCATGATAAATCACATCAAAATATTAAATTCATCTCATTCTGCAAGTTATTAAGATGTAACTTAAAATACAATACTTGGACAGTCAATCCTCTAATCATCCGTAACTGTAAGACTGAACACAGAAAGGCTCAAGGCATATCCTCTGCCGGACACATTACAATAAGTCCAGTAATTAAATTATTTGCATGGGTATATGTGCATGCATGTATATATGCACACATACAGATTATGTTTCACAATTTAGGGTCATTTTCTTTATCCCTTATTTTAACAAGATCAGGCTGAGAAAGTCTTGTACACTCATTTCACATTTACAGCTCCTCCTCCACATCCATGACTGAAAAAAGCTGCTACAGACAAACGAAGTGCTCAGGACAGGGGTAAAAAAAAAAAATTCTTCAAGAAAAAAATAAAAAAGAAAAGAGAAAAAGAAAAATAATCTTTAATCCCAAAACACATTTATTAATATTTTTAGGAGCACTGCTTATTTCTTAACTTTTGGGATAATTTTTAGCATATTGGTTAATGTTGTAGTGTATTTTGTACAATGAAATCCTAGAATAAGAAACCCAGCCACAGGTCCTTGATAAATGAGCAGGATCAACAGCAGAATCAGTGGGGGGAACCATTAGGTATTGTAAAAGAATTGCAGTCTAACCTGTAGCTGTTCTTGTGCATGAGACTCTCAATACAGATGGGTGGTCCATACCCAATATGGAAATAAAGGTATTATTAGCAAGCTTGCATACTAGAAAAGACAGAAGAAATGAGTTTAGCCAGTTTTGCAGACGGAGCTAGTGAAAAATCTTCCAGACAATATCAAAACCTTTCCACTGCAAAGCATGAAACAACCTAGTGATTTCCCATCGCCCTACAGCAAGAGGGTTTGGGACACCTTCTGGGGATGGCTGAGCAGGCAGCCCCCCCCCCCCCCAACCTCCACCAAAGTAGGGCAGGACTCTGCTCCAAATGGCCCCATCCACACTGTTGTCATTTCCAGAACAACCCCTCTTTCTACTTCGGAGTGCTAAGCTGTGAGCCCACAGCACCCCTTCCTTCTCCTGGCCCCACACTGCCTGACGTGCCCCTATGCACAGCACCGTCTGGGGCTCGCTCCCCAGGCAGCTTAGCCTGGGCTGAGATGATGGGAACCTCTCCAAAACCAGAGAATATGGCAAGAGAGAGGAACAAAATAAATCCCAGTACATCCTGGAAACCAAACAAATGATAGCAGGGATGTATTTAAGAGGGACTGCCTCCCAAAACTACAGAATATTTTGCACCTGTAACTAAACTCTAAGCAGAACTTGAATAACTGTGGCCACAAAGTAACAAATTACAAGTGGAAAGAAACAACAAAACAAACATGTATTTGGATGATTGCCCACAGTTTGTAGCTTGCATTCATCCTCAGCAGCAAATGGACTCCTTTATGGAATGTCGACTTATTTCCTTCCTACTGAAGATACCTGCAGGTCCTTGCTTTTAACATAACAAAAACACAAGAAACGGAAGAGATGGACATTTTAATTTGTTGTTTTCTGTAGCTCTGTGAAACACTCTGGTTTGTAATATACTGGCCCATGCAACTAGAGAGCGTAAAAACACAAGCACAATGAGATAACAGTGTCACAGATGTCTTCACTGTGGCAGTCCTTAACAAGTCTTGGTTTGGTCTCAGAGGGCACAAGGAGGTAAAACCGTTAAGCACATTCACCCCACTGAGCAACAGCTTTTAACTGCAGCAGACTAGTAGGAAAAATTTGCAGTTACACAGCAAGGCCTCTCTAACCATGGGAGGGATCCCCCACATACACTCTTTCTGGTTGGTTTCTAAAAAGTGTCGAAAGCTCAGATTAAAGCTAGAAATAATGTATGTAACAATATATTATTTCTGGAGAGCTCAGAGTTCAGCTGTCCAAAAGTTCCAAACAAGACACTGTATCCTTGTGAAACCAGTGCAAAATCTGTGTTTGAGCAAGCTGCAGAAGAATAGCAGATAAAGCGAAAGTTATGTGACAATGAAAGATGCAAGAGAAACCACTGGAGACTAATTGACAGTATATTGATATAAACCAATATTTTGCAATTCTAGATGGCAAGAGATGTAATCTTTTTTTTATGTCTTCCGTTAAAAATCTAGGTACCGCCTATGATACTATTGCCAGCTAAGTAATAAATTCCCCAATCCAATGCAGTTAAATCAATAAAACTGTATTTGTAAAAAACTGATAAAATACATATGCAATGCTTTATGAATTTTTAATCACATTATGTGTCTGTATTTGTATGTTTTCCCTTTCCTTCTATTCTTCCATTCTCGTATTAAAACATCCTGACTCTAAACAACCACCTTCACTTCTAGGGCACCCGAAACTAAAGCTAGCAAAACAAAATGCCTTACTCCGCATTTACACAAACACCTATTTGACATAACTTTATAAGGTACTGGATTCGAGCGTATACAGTGGCAAGAGAAGTGTTATCACCATGTTTGAGGGTATCTTTTCACAGTTGTAGTTAGGTCTTCCTCCTCTACATTTAAAAGCCATTCAAGTTTAAATCCTCCTGACAGAGAAAACAGTCCTTTAGCCTCAAGTCTGTATCTGGCTAAAATCAAGATGCAGCTTCTGATCCACCTATGGGCTTCTAGTCAGGGACACTTGTACTACCTTGACATAGAGCCCCAGGTTGCGAGAAGAGGTATGTGCAGAAAAGCCAATACACACACACACACACACACACACACACACACAAGCACATAGTCTCTCACGTCCTCCACAGCTCCCAACCATTGGACAATGCACGTATGGCTATGTTACACATAATGTGCATATGCTCTAGTTGGAATTTTAGCTAGGCAAATAAATTTAAGAATAACAATGGAGCCTACAAGTCCTGTTCTCCAGTTCTGTATTTAATCTTAGGTACCTACACACTGATCGGTTTGTACCTCCTCAAAACATAAAACTGTTTGGAAGCAATACTGGTAGTACCTGGAAACATATGTGCTGAGGAAAGAGAGCTCAAAAGCTATCCCAAGTCCTATATATGAGAGAAAAGGGAACAGATTCACTCAACAGTATACAACACAGACTTCCAAAAGATCAGCAACTCTGAGTTTCTCTGATACCACAGCAGCATACATGGGATTGATAAAAAAGCATTTATCAAACACTTTCTCACTCTCAAATCACATGCTGATTTTCCAAATTGGCTCTGGTTTCCAGACCTGACAGCATTTTAAGGTCGACAAGCATATAAGGCCGCTCAAATTAGAAACAATTCATCCCAAATTGCTATTCAGAGAGAACAGCAAGTTTCAGCTCCAGGAAAGTTCCACAGATGTGCAAGCATCATTCATTGAGAAACAGGGTTTGAAAGCTTTGCAGCTTCTGAATAGCCATCTCCTTTGGATCTCTTCTCCAAAGCGTACTACAAAAGTTAAGCCTCCGTATTAGCTTCTCTATGCTCTAGTTTTGGCTATAGGTATTTGAACTATTGTTGACTATTCCCCCTCCAAAAGCAAAATTTCAGAAATTTACACATCTAGTTTTGTTTGTTTTTTAGTTTAAACATACGGTCATATTTTCAAGCCAAGCTGGAAACGTGTTTTCCACCCATATGTCATACGCAGTTACTTCTCAATGCCAATGGCAGGCTCAAAAATGCCAATTTGAACTGAAAGCTTTAGAGCATTTTGCATGCCTTTGATCTTCTTTGAATTCTTGAATCACAAAAAGGATTACCACATTACCAGGTTAAATATACACCCCACATAAACAAGCACTCGTTATTTCACATCTCAGTCACTTCACAGAAATTGAGCACATAGCTCCTTTGGAAGGAAGGATATCATTTAACAACGTTTGTGACTTCAATTGATTTCCTTAAAATCTCATAAAAGGAACAACAATTCCTCATATATATTTCCTCCCATTACAGTCAGTGAAAAACAATTTTTCCCTCAAGTAATTGCCACATGCATAAAAGCAATACTCTACAAAGTACAAATGCTCATGATCACAAATAGACAACAGAGTCCTATTTTATGCATACACCAAGATCTGCTTATTCTTTACTGTTACATCCCTTGCTGCTGGAATTCCCTCCATACACTTGCCACACTTTGTTGTAAAATCTGAGTCTGAAAAGTAAAAAGATTGTCTTGGCCTATCATCACAAAAGGATCTTGTTTCTGCAATGTACAGTAAAATAAAAGACAAAGACAAAACATTCACAATTTTACTTGTTAATTACTATTCTCTGGCATGCTACAAAACCATTAACATGAGTATCCACCAAATCTCTGAAAAAGGACCTTTGAATTTCATTTACCTGTTTCAGTCACCAAAACCGATCACCACAATCACCTTCTCTCTCTAAAGCAAGGTCTCTAAAGCTCTCTCAACATGTAAAGATACTTCTGTGCACCTTCCTGAGTTGAGAATTACTCCACTGTGAAAGGCAAGGTATTTTCTCTCAGGCCATTAGTTCTGTAATTACACTGATCCTACTGAAAAAACTCTACAGTTACTACTTTTCCGTGCTTCCTACTCATGCAGCAGTTCTACAACTGCACCATAAATATCAGGCCAAACACATGTTAAAAACTACCACCGTCAGTAATTAACATCTTGTTACTGTGTAAAACACCTTGTTATACAGAGTGATGAATTTCCATAATTTTACCAGTGAAGTATCATTGAAATGAAGGTCCATGCTTGAAGGATTCATTCCGAAAGAACTTAAAGGACAATTCACAATGTCAATTCATAAAACTGTGCAAAAGATAGTTCAAATAAAAACTATTTGTGATTTATCTGATTGTTTGAGCTATTCTGGCAGTAGTATCACAATGGTCTATTTTTATTTAAAATTGTTTTTTACTATAAAAAGTTCCATTGCTAAGAAACTAATGCTTGCAACACTGAATTCCATGGCACTGCTTAGAGAGACACTGTAGAAGAATAATGTGGATGTCAGGGCATTTTATGTAGCTGCAGCAACATTCTGTGAGCAGTCTGGGCAGCGGATTTTCCTCCAGGTTATTTTGACTACTATACACAATATTCTACTGAAACGAGCAGGGCATCTGTATGATGGAATTCAATGAGATTTTGAATAGTCACAATGACACCAAGTAACACTGGACAGAAAGACACTGCATGGTAAGAATAGCCATCTACTGTGTCCCGTGTATCATTCTGTCAGCACATTGTATAACAGTTTCAAAAAAAGGAAATTAAATCTTAAATAAAAATGGCCTGACCTGAACCAACAAAGCAAGCAGGAAACTGAGTAAAGGCTGACACTCTTCTTAGCTTTCCTACTACGGCAAGGTTTTGACTCACAGATAGGATCGTTTTGCAGTCTTCCCAAAAAGGGACTCTTTAATATACCTTAATGAAGTAGTGTCAGAGAACAACTTCTCTTTGGAATTGTGAACATTTATCAACCACTTCCTTAATTCTCCAGCATGCTATCAGATTCTCAAAGAACAATTCTAAATGTAATAGACACATAAGCACTGAAATAGCATCTTGGAAAGGGTACCAGGCAACATCTTTATTTACATATATTCAAGTAGCACAAGTGTTCTGTAATGAATAGAAAAAAATTTTACCAGAATCTTTCCCATGGTTTCACCATGATTTTCAAAAGAGAATTTTTATTTTGAAAATAGTCTTTCTTAAATGCACTATTAACCTTCAAGATTAGCAAACAAAAGAAAAAATAAACAAAATCATAGTAGATCAAGAAGACTCTTCCAGCTGGTCATGCTTTTCTGCTCTCAACAAAACTGAGCAAAGGGACTCTGTCCACAAGACTGTCAGCTCAGATCCCAGTGCATTCAGAATAGTTTTATGAAGTTTTACTTCTGAGAAGAGACACCGTTGAAAGCAATTGTTCAGCCAGCCAACTACTGTCACTTCCATGAATATGAATAAGCTCCAATATAGGACACTGAGCTTTTGCAAATGTAAGAAGATCCGATTGTTCAGAGTTAATCTTTGTCAATAAATCAACCCTGCCATTATTTAGAGATTTTTATTTTCCTCCAGTGTCTGTGGGGAGCGAGTTCTGTTTTAAAGCCCCCTTCTTCCCATTTTCATAAAGCTTAATTTTTTTGCATTACCCCCCCCCACTAAGCTTTCAGAGCAGTAGGAAGAATCCCATTATTAATGGGATCAGGCCCTTGAAAAGGTATATTTTGCTGTTTCTCTTGAATATGCATGGTACTAACTAGTACCTATGCTGAGGCAAAAAGACAGCAGAAGAAACTGTTTGGAGTTTATGAAAATTAACATTTGGTGTCATTTTGTAACCATAATTTGCATGTACACAAATTACACACAGATACATATGGATTAATGCAAATTTTCATACAGGGAAAGATTCACTTTGTGCTCTGTAAAACTAAGGGTAAGGCTGATGATGAATCATTTTTTAAAATATTCTCGTCTGGGTATATAAATAGCTCTCTGCTTCTAGAATAATTACTACTGAAAAACACAGCTTCTGAAATAACTTAGGCCATAATTAACCTAGGCTTCATTAAATCACAAATATCTTTTTAGAGTCTTATTTGTAAAGGCAAGCTGATTAATTTAAACGTTTCCCCTTTCCAAAAAAAAACAAAACAAAAAAAAAACTAATTGAAACGATTTACCTACATAGCTACTTGTCAGATCCTGTACACGCTGGGTAGGTTTTCAGCCGGTGACTTGGCTGCCTCACTCCCGCCCCAGTTCCACGGCGGCGGCAGCAGGGCCTCCCAGGGAAAGCCGCGCTGTGGCGGCCGGCCCCCCGCCACCCCCTCCAGCCGCTTCCCCCCAAGCCCGCGGGGGCAGATGCACAGCCACAGGGGCCGGCTGGGGCACCTTGCAAGCGCAGCCCCCGTCCTGGCACCTGGGGATGTGGGGGGACGACCGGGAAGGACCCCGGCTTCCAGCTCGGAGACCTGCCGGCTCCCGCGGCCCGGCGGCGGCCACCCCCGGCCCGCGCTGCCCACGCGGGCGCCCGCCTCTCCTTGCCGCCGCGGCACGGCGCGGCGCGGCGCGGCACCCACAGCCGCCACGCCGTCCCTCCCCTTTCCTTGTAAGACAGCGCCAACCCCCGACCGAAAGAAAGTTCCCAGCTGAGCGCCAGGACAGGTCCGCGCCGCACACCTCCGCCCCACGAGCGGGCCGGGCGGGGACCGGCCTCGCTTTAACCACACGTGCGCCGCTCCCCCGGGAGGGCCGCGGGGCAAAGCCCGCCCCGAGGGTTGCGGGCTGCCGCCCGGGCGCGCTCACCTTCCTGCACCGCATGGAAAGGGTTGTTGGCCTCTATGAGCTTGATGGAGTAAGTGATTTTCTCGCTCTGGAGGATGTCGTCATTGAGGTTCAGATCCGACACCGCCTGCTTGAACACCTCGTCGTCCTTGGCAGCATTGCCTTCAAAAATGGCACCTGAAGGAGGAAGGCGGCAGAGGGTGACGCGAGCTCTGCCCCGCGGCCCGCCCGCTCCCGGCCCGGGCCCCCCAGCATCGCCCGCGCCCCTGGGCCGCACCGAGCCAGACGCCCGGCTTGGCGGTGCCACGCAGGGCAGCCCTCGGAGGGACCGGACACCGGCGGGACCGGGGCCCCCGTGGGCTGCCGGCGCTGGCTGCACGGCCCCGGCACGGGCAAGGGGAAGGGGAAGCGCTGCCTCCTCCCGGCGACTTCCCCTTCACCTGCTCGTGGACCGACTCATCCCGGGGGAGGGGGCGTCGCTCCCCGAGTTCCAGGAAAGGCAATGGTGTTTGGGAATTTGACCAACTTTTTGCTCGCTGCCTTGCTGCTGCTCCCTGGTTTGCTGCCCTTCGGGCGTCTTATTTTGAGGCTTACACACACACAAACGTGAAGCCGGGCTTCACGTCCGGCAACCTGAAAGCTCTCATTTCACTGTCTTGTTTATGCAGTTAACATGAAAACATCTGGCGATGTGTATTATGTAATGTCCCCTGTCTATCGAGCGTATACGTGCACACATTAGATTTACTACCCTGCTCTGTGGCGTGATGGGAGATCTTTAATGCTGAAAAGCGAAAAATGTTATCCCCCAGCCTGGAAAAGTGCTGCTGATTCACACTGTGCGTGCTCTGTGTCTGGAGCCTCAGTACGCTGCCTGTGTGAAATTACAGCTCTGCACACAGCCTCTTTCTCTCCTGCCCACCGGACCGTTATCTCTGCGAGGAGTTAGGGAACATCACTCTGGCTGAAGTTTGTGCGGGGAGAAGCCTGCAACACCGTCCTTCCGCAGGAGAAACGTGGCCGAGAGGCAGAGCCGTGGAGGCCCCGACCCCTCGCCGGCTCTGGCACTTCCCCACGGGCTGCCCTGCCTCGCCGCGGGCTGGCCCCGGGAAGAGGCACCGCCGCCGAGGCCTGCCCAGACCTGGGGAGCGTCCCGGGGCCGGGCCCCCGCTGCGGCCAGGGCTGACCCCGACTCCTTAATGGCTCCGCAATGCTGTCTGCCTTGGCTACGTCCCCAGGCTCCGGAGGCGAGCGGCGCCGACGGGAGCCTCCTTCGCCAGCCTCGGAGCTGCCGCTCGCCGCCGTCGCCCCTGCTCCTGCCCCGGGGCTGCTCCCGCCTGCCGGGAAACTCAGGGCAGGGCCGGCCCCTGCTCTCCCCTTCCCGGCCCCAGGTTGACACAGGACCTTCTGCCCATTTCCGTGGGCCTCGCCTCGCCTCGCCAACATCGCTCCCTCGCCAGCCCACCGCTCTTTTTATTCTTCCACCCTCCCCCCAAAAATGTTGGGAACTACTGCTTTTCATTTCCCAGCCATGCTCCCATCTCCTCCTTTATCATCCTCCACAAGTGATTCTCTCCCGCCCCCAAACATCCTCATTTTCGTTCCTGCTGGTACCTTTCAACACCAGCCAAAAGGTGACTGCAGAGCCTTGCTTTCGCCTGCCAGGCTTCCCGTGGACATTACTATGTCTTGCTCCCAGAAGCCATAAAAGTTCTTATCAGCCTTTCCTTTGCCTCTTATTCATCCCTCTCCTTCCTACTGCTGATCCAGCCTTCTTGCTGCCCAGGGGTTTTAATGAGATCTTATTTGAACCACAACAGTTGTGCGCGCACACACATACACACTCACGCGCACACACACATATACACACACGCACGCACGCACGGAGCCGCTGCAAATCTCGCCTCTCCAACCCTTTTCCAGCCAACTTCTCCCCCCGCATTCCAGCTCGGCTGACACCTGCTACGACAGGGGAAGGAAACCAAAGGATTATCTCCCTGAAAGTTTTCCCTACGAGCACGTTCAGATTATGCCTCTCTCCTGTCCGGGTTTTGGGGTGCATTTCTTCTTTCGGTGGTGAGGAGCTGGGAAGGGTGGCGGGGGGCGGGGGAAATATATGCAAACAGGTCCACGCATAGGCTCTCCGGCCACACGGGAGACCGCAGCGGCAGCCCCGGCGGCTCCCCCCCCCCGTGCCCGCTGCCCGGATCAGCCCCGGCGTGCGCCCCCGGCCCCGCAGCCCGGCCCGGCCCGGCGCAAAGCCTTCGTTTCGCCCCTAACTTTACAATCAGGGGAATTCAGCTGCCTTTTTCCTTCCCTCCTCCCGTTTCTCCGCGGAGTTGGGCTCGCTCGCTGCCTGTGACATTACCGTGGTTAACCGAGACGATCCTTTCATTTATTTATCTACCGCCTCCCTCTTCTCCCCCCTCGCTCCCTCTCTTACCAATGTGGATGATGGAGTCCGCCCGCACCGAAACGCACTGAAATATCCAGGGGAAAAGCCAGAGCATCAACACTTCCATTTCCAGTCTCTCGCACAGCACATCAGCCCGGGTTTGGTGGAGAGGCAGATGGGGGAAAAGAAGAAAAAAAGAGAACGGGGAGGTGGAGCAAGGCGACGGGGGGAAAGGCGGCCAGAGACACCCCCGCTGTAAAAAAATCCCAAATCCCCCCAGTACCCCACAATTTTTCCAAGATCGAGCAAAAGGGGTGAGGAAGAGAGAGAAAAAAAGAGCCGAGGCTAAAAATACACGGAGGTAGATCCCGGGTTGGCGGGCGGGCGGCGGAGCCCCCAGCGCTCGGTGTGTGCCGGGGCGCCGGCAGACCGCGAACTGCGGAGCGGCCCCCCCGCCGCCGCCGCCGCCGCCGCCCGCCCCCCGCGCCACGTGACTGCGGAGCCTCGGCGCTCGGTGCCGCCGGGGCACGGCGCGGCGGCGGGGCGCCCGGGCGGCGCGGCGGGGAGTGTGCAGGTCTGCGAGGAAGGGGGGCTGTGCCTGAGCACGGAAACTGACTGCGACTAAATTCTGTATATGTATATAGGTGTGTATAGATATATATATACACACACACACACACACTATATATATATATTTCTCCTAGCGGAAAAGGAGTCGGGGGCGATGCTCTAAGCGCAGGGAGAGGGTGCGCGGCGCAGCGGGCGCGGTTGCAGCCCCGAGCACGGAGGACGCCGAGCGGCAGCGGGCGCGGCCTCCCGCAGCCCCGGGCCGGGGCCGGGGCCGGGGCGCGACGGCGAGACGCCCCCGGCGGCAGGACGCCCCCGGAGGTAAGGGCGGCGGGAGCGCGGGGCCGCGCCCGCTGCCGCTCGGCCAACTTCGGCGGCGGGGGGCGGCGCGGGCGCAGCGTTCCGGGGGCAGGGGGGAAGGCAACGCTCCTTCCTCCTTCCACGCTCTGCCCGGGACACGATCCGCGTTTGACGAGCGACAGAGTAATGCTGCGATTTTTACCCCTGTGCTGAGGGTGGTAGGGGGAAGTGGTACAGCAAAACCGTTTCTTGCTTTGTTTTCGTTTTCAATGAAATCTAATTCATAAATTGGACATGCTCAGGCTCAGAAGACTAATTCATCCCCTAAAACAAACGCATCAGTGATTGCAGGCACCCAAACGTGACAAGCGTCTCAATATGCCAAGGATCCAGAGAAAACAAATTCATTCAGGAGCCTGAAACGTAATTAAAACTACTGCCAAGAAAATGAGTTGAGAGCAGGATGTTACCAAGATTATTAAGCTGCTGAGGAGCTGAGGCACGGCCCGCTTTAGCGATACATATAGATAATGTCAGCATTCGGATAATGCGGGGCAGAGCGATTCCTGGAGGTCGCCGTCTTGCAAGCACAAGTCTAGTAATACAGCGCTGTGGCCAGATCCTGCTCCCGGAGAGGGAACGCCAGAGCTCCAGACACTCCGGGGGAAGAATCAGGCCCCACCTGCTTCACACAAGCTGTGTGTCCACACAGGGCTTAAGAGGGGGGCTTCTCCAGTGCAAATGCCTGAACAGTCCATTTCCCCCTTTCTTTATACCAGCAATGTCATACCAGTTGAGCATACCTTTTATAAACGTCACCTTATACATGCACTACTAAATTCTCCAGATACTTAGGATTATTTGCTTGCAAGAGAGATTGCTCAATGCATTTATTTAATATGGAAAACATTTTTTCATGCAGAGCACGGTACAACAAAAACGCTTAATGCTAAGGAGTAGCAGATATAGATAAGCTTTACAATGGTGGGGGAGGTGGGAGGGGGGAGGGAACACATGTATAGATGAAGCAGAGTGAAAGAGAAGGAAGCTGAAATTGAAATGATAGGAACAAGAATCCCTGTTGATCCACAGGCATCAACAGCTTCCCATTCAGTGGTAGGTACAAACACAGCTTTTGAACAGGGAAAAGCAGGGGGTATATAAAACAAGATATACTTTTTAAAAATAAATCACTTGTTAACTACTCTTGCTTACAGTCCTTGTTTTAAATATGCAATTTCACATTGATCAATGCAGAATGATTAAATACCATACTCGATATTTCATGTAATAAAAACACTTAATTCAGGTAATTGGCTTCTGGGACAAAGATCAATAGAAATGTTCCTTATTTGACTACGTTAGCAAGTCGAAATTAATTCTAATTTACATTCGTTTCCAATCAATATGCACTTAGCGACTTACATAGGCTCTTTAAAAAGTTAAACACCTATATTGACCACAGTCATATATATGACAGTAACAAGTACATGTTTGGGAATTACAGGGAAAAAAAGAGTGTTGCCACAGAACCAATCTCTGACTTCCATAGAGGAAAGGAAGATTAAATTTGTTTGTGTTTGAAAAGCACTTTGGGATCTTAGCCAGAAACTTCTAGAAATATACAGCTCCTACCCCAGTGATTTATACAGGCATCCAAATAGCAGTCAGTTATGCTCCAAGCCCTTGGGAGCTGGCTTGCCTCTTAAGTTTGTACAGTGAGGTCTTGTCCTCAGCTGGGACACCTCTGGCTGCTATTATAATAATAATGAAATAGTAACACTAAACATTAAAAACCCAAAATGCAGTCAATTAGGCAAGCTACAGAATTTCCTGAGAAATTCAGAAGCAAATGCTCCGCACACAGAAAATAATCCAATCCCAGCCAAAAGAAGGAAAAGGGAAAAAGGACAGAAGCCCCAAACACCATAAAATAGGCCAACAGAAACAGAGGCCAAAAGGGTGGGGGGAATATCTGTCATAGCCAATGGACAGTAAGACACAAGGAAAATGCCTGGAAAAAATCCCAAATGCCATCAAACCAGATTTCTAACATGGAAACCAATCCACAGTGGCATGGAAACAGAAACAGAGCTCATCTTGACCTCAAGTACAAAGCTGTGTAGAGCGACCCACACTTCAGCACCTTGGCTTTTCATTGGTTAACTTTGTGGAATGAAAGGAAGGGTCAGAAGAGGAAAGAAAGCAAAACCCCAACCCACAGCCATGTACTTCGGTGTTGTTAAAGCCCTGAGTAGCTGCAGTCATCCAGCTGTACATCAGCTGAATCAAGGCCTCCAGACTCTCCAACCTTTGAGAGCCCTGCACAAAACCATCCATTAAAAAGAGAAGCAGGAGTTTTTAAGAATGGCCAAAGAGCAGACCTGCAACTTTAGTAGCATCTCTGCAAGACGGAGTGTGTTGCAGCATCAAAACTTTCTTGGCTCTCATTTTAAACCTGATTTAAGTCAGGCTTTTGAAATTATTGCCACATAGCTTTAAAAAACACCACTTTGGCTTGGATTACAGTTTTCATAATGCTGTTCATTGCAAAGAACTGCCCTGCCTCCTTCCCCTAGTACTTCCCTCCCTCCAAGAAAGCTATCTATGTTGAATTTTCTAAGCCCAGAATAAATGAGGGAGTTCATTTCAATTCTGCCATTCATCATGTGCAATCGGAAGAGCACTGACATTTTGCGGAGGGTGTACATTGTTTAGACGCAGCGGTCAGCACTAAAAGGCTAATCCATTTGCCAGCACTTTGCATATTAAAAATGTTACAACTTGGCATGACATTCTATCATCATTGAATAGGGGACAACTCATTATGCATTATTACATAAGGTACCACTGGATTTACAGTGCAAGTGGAAGAATGGCATATAATCAGAAATATGCAAGGTAAATAAAAACTCAAGCAACAGTCACTATTCAAAGTTCAATTCCTTGGCAACAGAGAAAATTCTATGCACATCTCTAACAGCTCTCTTACCTTTACAAACCACTGTGGTGATTTTAAGCTAACTCATCATGAGATACTGCTGTGCTTATTTCTGTTGTCAGAATGAACATGGAATGAAATCTGTACCAAATGGCTTTTGCAACTGCACCAGCATGGTTGAATGAGGCCCTGAAACTACACTGCAGTTAGAACTGCAGAACGTCCCAGAACGGTAAACTGAGAGGCTTGTTAAGGCCCACATGAGAGCCTGGTGCCCAGGGCTCTGTCCCTCTCTGCTGCCACCATGAGCACTAAACGTATTTTGAAAAACATCATCAGAAGTGCAGCTGCAGGAAATGCCTGAATCCGGAAGACCCCTGATGTCTACTGAGCATATACACCGCTATGTGCAAAAACCTGCTTCACAAGCAAGCACTCTGCAAGATCGACACCTCGAGACTCCTGGAATATCAAAGTCTATGCAAGATTCACCAATTCTCCTATCTCCTCCTAACTTCCATCCATTTACTATAGCTAGGCTAAGGCTTCCATACATGAAAACTGGGACAATGCTAAGTGTATAAAATGGGGGGAGGAGCAGTGGGGGAAAAATTTAGGTGTTGTCTAGTAAGTGGAAGAACAGAAAAAAAGACTCACAGTCTGGACGGTCTGCATGGTCTAGACAGGGGGAAATAATCTGCTTTAAAGCTACCCCTAGAGTTTTTTCTAGAATCTTAACTTTAGTAGGGGAAGGGAAGTGGGGGGTAATTCTCCAGTCCCCCTGACAGCACAAATCCATCACGGTCCATGCATTTACACCTAGCTAGGATGGTCCCTAAAACATGTGTGTGCGTAGATCTATGTGTATACACATATGTATCCAACTATTATCTTTCCTTTGAAAGAAAATGGAACTGCTCCTCTATAGTTATACTGTATACAGGTATAAAGATGAAGCAAGTATCTCTAATTGTTAACTGTTTCGTTTACGGGCACTTTATTGTAAAAATTAAAACAAGAAACAATCAGTAAGATTCTATATACTATATTTAACATTTCCCTCCTTCCCAAATAACCAACAGAAGGTCTACAGTTATCACAAAAATTGAGTTTGATCACATTTTGGAATAAAAAATTTAGTAGTTCTGCTTCTGTTTGGAAATAGTAATGCAAAAGCGGAGACCTACTATATATCCTTAAGTTTGTGGATTTTTGCATTTAAGAAGTGACTTGATTGTCATTCTCCTATTGCTCTAGGTTTCAATTGCTTTACTGAAGCTTCTTTTAACTTAGTAAAACCTTCTTTTTTCTTCTCATGGTTGATAGCATAGTATGATAATCTTCCAGGAATAATGGACTAGACTCTCTCTGCAAGAAGAAGCTACTGAATTATAGAGTTCCTTGTGGGACAGTTGACATTCTTGATTAATTTGTTATGTGCCTACTAACAATCTGAAGCTTTTCTACAGTCAATACTTTATTTGGACTGACATGCCTTGTAAGATGCCATAAAGAAGGGAAAGCACTTTGATTTCCAGATTTTTCCCAGATTTAATTCAGCAGAGTATACACAGCCTACGTTTGATTTAATTCATGCTTATGTTTGCTTAATTTCATCAGTTCAGTATCTGTTGCATCTTGGTGAGATTCATATCTAATTCCTTACTCTTCTCTTCCACTTCTACCTTTTCATGCCCTATTTTTCTTTAACAGGCATTTTCTTCAAAATAAGTCCTCATATAGGCTTTTCCAGCCTCGCACATTTTCCTAGTTGCATAAATGCACTCTTAATTTAGTCCAAGGCAGGCTGTATCAGTGTTAGTAAATTTAATCTCTGTCCTGGCATTTGTATTTAATAAACACTTTGATTCAGAAGAAATTCAAAAGGAGTCTGTTTATTCACAATATTTTACTACCATCAATATGTATTTTGTAGAGAACTCTGAAACACAAAAGAATCCATTACTACTAGAGATGCAAGTGTAACTCAGTTACAGGAAAAACCTCTCTCCTTCACTGCTAAGCAAACTCCTTGTCACTACATCGACTGGACACTAAGGAGACCCGCATACAACTTGCTGTTTTACGACTGGAAAAGTCTTAACTTTGTAAGCTAGTTTTCCTGAGCAAGGATCCATTTTTGAAAAATGGGAGTCTGAGGGGAAGAAAAGAGGTACAATTGCCATCTTTGCTATAGCACAGATACATAAGGTACAGATACATCCTTTCTGCATAAGGTATGAACTCCCAAGGTAAAAAAAAGTGTATTAGTTATTCATAATTTAATAGTTGCCATTCTATCAAGATAATCTGTGAATTAACCTCACTGGCACCCATTTGGAGGGGAAAAAATTACATGTTTCTCCACTGAACAGACATAATACTCTCCAAGAGAACTCCTGCTCCTGGATGTTAAAGACAAGAGAGTACAAATAATACTGCATCCATTGTCCCAGTATTTGAAAGCTATTCAAAAACATCTTGGGTGCTTCATATTGGACCATCTAAAATGCACATGCTTTCCAGTCTCATTTCCCTTGAATGAGCTGACTTCTATGGATTCAGAGACCACGCTAAACCAGCTGTCCTTCTGCCACCATAGCCACCCAAAGAGACAGGCCCATCCAAAAAGGAAAGCACAGACAAGAAAAAACCCAGATCTCATTACACGTGTAACCACCATAAATACCTGCTGACTGATCTCAGAGGACCGCTGTTTTTTCTCAAGTAATAACAGGTCAGGAATAACATCTACATTTTACAGATACTTCACTGTAAGTGTTTCCCAAAAGGAACAGGACACCATCCACAAAACAACACTGACAAGAATATACCCTTATTCTGTTAGGACTGATCTAAACTGTGGGGTGGATATGTTACATAGAGGAAAAAGCAAGTTACTAGAAGTAATCCTGCAGATCATTTCAGTTAGCCCAAGACCTTGTAGAAGTCGTTTTCTTGGTATTTCTCACTGTACCCACCTACCCGGTAATTACACCAATAGTAGATGCTGCTGCACAGTAAGGCGGAGAGCCAGAAAAGACTGAACACGTACATTTGAAAAGTTGTGCCCTCCAGCCAAGACATGGTAACTGACTTTGTGTTTGCTCCTAGTTCATTGCAAATGCCACTGAAAAGTGACATAAGCAAAAAGATTTTGCTACAAGCCAGGAACCTGAACACTATCCTTTACAGCATCTCAGTCAAAGAACAGGGATCTTTTCAATCGCACTAACTCAGGCCTTTGCCATCACTAAACACTGATGCAGTTTGTATGTGCAGAGTCCTTTAAAAACCTCACAATGAAAAGTACTCTAAGTGGAAAGTAATTTTACCTTTAAGAAAACCTGATCTTTCTCAACAGTCCAATCTAAAACATATTCTATTTAATGACTGTCTCACAATGGGCCACTTCTCCCAGCTGATAAAGTCTCTCTTTTGACTTGTTACTGCTGTGTCATGGAGTATATTATTTTTTCAGCATGCTTTTGCAACATCTGCCTTGCAACCATTTGTACAAACAAGGGCATATCTGCCTTTTCAGTGACTCCATTAGCATTAAAGGCAGTCACAAATACAACACAGGGGAGAATATACTCTCCCAGGGATCTGTGTTCTTTTCAGGAGAAGGCTGCCCAAGATGGGCATGCCTTATCATCTTGGACTTGATAATTCAAACCCTTTACTCCAAGAAGAGATGAAATGAAGATTTTATAACAGAAACATCAGGTTGACTCTCACTGTATGCCTGACTTCAAAATTTATCTCAAGAAAGCCTGTGTTTATTATTTTGTCTCTTAAAAAGATTAAAACAACCAGTAGTTAAACTGTCATGGTATTTCTCAAGTTTTCTACTGAAAAAATGGAACTTTTTTTTTTCTTTTTAAGGGCAGTGTAACCCAGCAGTTAGAGCAGAGGGGCCTTGATTCCTGGGCTCCATTCCCACCACTGTCACTGATTCATTTCATGACTAATCGAGTGGACTGTTGCATGAACATTGTATTCAGTTCTCAATTTAAGGGTGAACAAGAACATCAAGTTCCTTCCCTCAGTTACCACACCCTGTCAGCTGTCCTACTTTTCTGAGAGGTGTAGGAGAGACAGTGTAGGTTTATCTTTGGCTGGACAAACCATTAATCGTAAGTAACTCTAAGTCTGTGAATCATACAGGTAACACAAAATTTTCTCACATTTAAAATAATTTCAAGCAGAAAATACTTTCTGTCTGTGGTCCTATTCCATGCGGTTCAGTCCAGATGCAAATGTCTGACATCCATCCTCCCCTGCCAATCTGACTGACAGGACTTCAGTTGTCCAATGCTTTCAATTTTTAATCCAGTATCATGAGAAAAACACAGAGCTGGAGGGGAGCAGAAAAGGCTCTACAGATTAGCCCACCCAGAACTGCAAGTGGCCAAGTAGTTATACTCCCCTGTGAGTGAGATTCAAGTCATTTCTTTAATCTGGTTGAGTTGGCACCTGAACTACGTCTCCTACCTGCAAAAGGGGTGTCTTCATCACTAGGTGTTGAAGAAGGAGTGAGGAAAGAATGTACATCTCTTTCTCGAGGGAGGAAGGGAGAGAGAAATTGAAATATTTTCATTTTGGCCTCATGGGAAAGAGGGAGAGGGACACAAGCACACAACTTCCTTCCTACATCTAGGTTGTACAGGATGTTTCTGTGCATGAATGGAGTAGTAGCAGTCTAAGCCAGCTTTCCCTGTGTCAATAAGTTTGCTCATGCCAAGTTGAATTTCTATGCATGTTTTATACTACTTGTTGAAAATTAGCTTTCTCCATGAACACTCCTGCCTATGAACGCACCCAGGCGTTCATAAGCTTTCCAATAGTTCAAGTCACATCTTAATGATGTATCATCTCTTCATCTCTCTTTATTCCTTCACCACTCATCCTTTCCCATTTACACAGCCTCAATACAGGACTTGTGTTGAAAACTTAAATGTGTATCATAGATAGGTTCTCAGTGTTCTTTACAAGGTGGCCAGTGGAAATAGGTGAGCCAGGACCATATGGCTTTCTACCTTTCCACATAGCACCATTTGGGTGTTACTGCCACAGTATATATATTTAAATCACACAAAAAATGTGAGTTAGTTTAAGAATTCTCAAACATTTCAATTCCTAGTATGTGACACCTGAAAGCACTGAAACCAGCCACCTCTTCCTATTGGATCCTATTAGAAATGAAGTTAAAACTGAATCTACACACCCAATTATTAACCTGCATACCTGAATTATTTTATACGTGACACACCAGTTCTTGGAGAATGAGTATAAAGAGACCCAGAAGTTCTATTTCTGGTCTTCTAACAACTCAAAGATATTGTGATAAATGGTTTATGCAGAGGACTGGGAGGATAGAAAGGATGTGGCACTTAAACTACCCAGGATTCCTCAGGAGGTACAGTTCATGTCATAGCACTCTTGTGAATCTTCACCAGCCAATGTTTCTGAAGACCCCATGTTCACCAGTATCTTCATGATACCATTAAATACACTATCTTACTCTCAACCTAAAGTGCATTATATGTATAGCTATTTATTATACTGTAGCTCTATACTATACAGCTGAATGCAAGTCTGCAATTCAAATGGCTTTGTTTGCCACACTGCCATATTATCACACATGGCTTTATCATGCAACATTGATTTTTAAGTAATGGCATTGATTAGGAGTCTCATTTAAAATATGCTAGCAGTATACAGCCCTTAGGTAAGTACTTTAAGACCAAATTTAAGCTGCATTCTCCAGCAACTCTCCTTTCTTTACAGACACTATAATAGAATCACAAGTAATGCTGCTGACTTCAACACTTATTGAGGATTTACACCAGTATGATTTCAGTAAAATGAGGTCTTAGCACTTCATACTTACACGACTATAATATGCTTTAGAATGCTTTTTTTTTTTTTAATGCAAAACCTCTTTTCTTCCACTAGCTAGGAAAGAGGCTTGTTTTCCTGAGAGATAAGTTTATTAAATTGAATTTGACCTTTTACAGTATACTTAGGCAGGGATTTCTGCTCCCTGGAAACGCAAGTGATTTCTTCATGTACTGCTCTGAGTCATGCAAGACTCTACAAGCAAGTAAGCAAACCAGTCTTGGAAGAACAATTTACATTAACTAAGTTATACACAGAAAACAAACACACACACGCAAATCAAGCCCAAACCATCCTTGCACATACTTTCTAAGTGCCATACTTCATGGTATAAAATCATTACACCACCATTTTTATGCTTTCAAGCAGTCCTCCACACCTATCATTACCATAACGTTACTTGACAGATTTCCCTGGGGTCCTGCTCATTCTATTCCAAAAACAAATTTTAAATGCCCCTCACAAGACTTCGATGCAGCTTGTGCTGCTTTTGTTCTCACATTGTTCTCAATGGCTTCCAAGTTGGTTGAAATCTCCTAGTTAGTCTTACTGCTTTGCCACCTGAATCTCCCTTCACAAAGTGGGTTTCTTGCAATAACCCACAAGGACCATGCTTTTCCAGTTCTGCCTTGTTCCTTCCAGGAAGGTTGTTCAGTACATCAGTGAACTCCCTCACCTGTGCAGATCTATGTGCAGATCCACCTATCAATTATCTGTTACCCAAGTAGCTAAACACTCTTTTCCTCACACAGTAGAGGGAGAAAAGCCAAGATCAGGCAGTCCTTACCTTTCTTACCACAAACTCCTTGTTTCACTCTTGGGACTTATAAACACCAGGAATGTAAAAACCTCAAGCACACAGTGACCTTTATGGTAATGTGTTACAACAAAGAGAGATTCTGTTTCTGAGCCCTGTTTGGAATGTTGCCTCTAAATTGTTATTAATCACTTGTGCTTTTGGGACTCACCATTATGGATCGATTATATTTTACTTTCCTTGGTGGCTTTGCATTTTCGGAGAGCCTTGATTCTACCATATTAAGTAAAGCAGATTCCCCTTTCAAGGGACAGATGATTTACAGTCAGGGTCCAAAGAAATCCAGTAGAAAGACTAATTCAAGGAAAGATGCATCCATTATTCTATCACTCTATATGGTTCCTAAAATTTACCCAGTAGAATGCATTTAGGAGAGATGGGAGAGATAGCAGCATTTGCTACCCTTAAACCCTTCTGTTTAGCCCAAGCCTCTCTTTCCAACCTGCACTCCTAGATCTCCTCTTAATTAAGTGTAAACCAATCCTACGAAATGAGTCAATGCCTTAGTTGCTCCACCACCTTCATCTACATCAACTGAATTACTATAATAAGTAACACAGGGCTTACAAAGAGGGGCACGGAAGGACCAGCAGCAAGTGTTCTAGTCCTCATGACCCTGAAGACCTTCTGTATTTGATATAGGAATAGTCCCATGCCAAGACTTGCACTTCTTTCAGCATAGGACCAAACCCAAACTTCTATATAATAACAAGAGACTAAAATCAGATTGGTCTAGGATCACTACAGTAAAACTGTCACTTCTCCACAGGTCCCTCAATTCACTGCTATGGTTATTCAGAGTCTCCCCAGCCAGAAGCAAGCAATTGCTCTCAGCACCGTCATGATTTGGACAGCTCGCTGGATTGATTTGCTTCAGCAATTTGATCTTCTCCTGCTGCTTTGTTACCACCTACCTGGCTTGCTTTTGAAAGCTCAGAAGGTTTCCATACTGCAAACAAGCTACCAGCCACTTTTGCATTATACACACATAAGAGAAGCCTCTTAATAAATGTTACAGCTACCTTTTAGTAAACCTCTACCTCCCCCTAATTCCACAGCAAAGAAAAAAATGCTATTACAATAAAGAACAAATATAACAAAACATGCCCCTGCAAAACCATGCTTCTTGGTACATTATATCAATTCACAACCACATCCTCTCATCCATTTGAGAAAAGAAACCTCACATCTTTGTTTTTTTAAAACCTGACAGGCACATACAATTAATAACTGCAGTACTTGGTTTAACAGGCAGATGTTTTTTCCCATATGTTTTTACTTTTTTACACCCCAGCATGCCCAAGACATCCAGTTCAACAAAGTTTTGGCTATGTCTGATACATACAGAAAACACAGAGCATTCCTGTTCAAAGTGAAAGTGGAGATCTGTGTACAGATTTTGTGTAATAATCTGGGAAGAGTAACTTCATATTATAATCTGGGCTCATTATTGCTTTCAACAGTGGCAATTCTGGTCCCTAAAGCTGAAGCCTTCTACGAGTGACATTGTTCCTTTTCTTTTTCCTCACCCTCACACATCATTAAGTGTGTGCGTGACTGCAAAACCATGTGAGAAGACACAAAATCTATCAGGTCCTTCAAAGTCTCAGATCACTATAATAATCCAGTCATCTACTCATACTTTCTATATCTAGGTCATTGCTAGTAAAAGCCACAAGATCAGGAGCATCCGTTAGGCAGATAAACACTCTGGCTGTGTAGGCCAACCCCAGGGGCAACTGCCACTAGATGGAAAATGACCCCGGAAACTTGCCTAACAGTGTTAGAGAGAGCATAGATAATATACCAGCTATGCTCACTAATCTGAGGTCAAGCTGTGTGTGTGTGCTTCCTGCCTGGCACCTGCTCACCAGGAACACGGGAAAAAATCCACAGCTCCTCTCACTTTCAGTGCCAGTAGCTTGTCTGGTCACTTCCACCAGTGGTAGCCATCATATTTTATTGTCCTTTGGCCAAGACAGCCTAAGAGGTTGCTTTAAAAAATGCAATGAATGTTCTCCTATATTTAGGCTTGTAAACACAGGAGCCAAAGCTCCCACTATCTGTGGTTAGGAGTGAATCATGCGATCTTCCGTGCATAGGATGCAAACATCTTTCTGTTGATGAAAGAGGCACCACACCAGCTCAAATGATTTTCCATTAACACACATCAAACTATGTACTGCTTATAGAAGGGAAGGAGATTGAGGATACTGTCTGAGACTAAAAGGGACTCTTGAATACTGGTGAGGAAACAAAACCAAGAGGCAAGCAAATTTCTCACCTGCTGGTACCTGTGACCTTGAGGTCATGATTTTTGCTGCAATACAGTGGAATAAATCTGTTTTCTGTATTTACGGATATCATTTCAAGGCTGAACAAGGAAAAATATTTGAACACACAAACTACTAAGATGATTCGCTATACAGTTTTACTACACTAATTAAAGATAGAATAATGCAACGATCAAGATTGAGCAAATAACTACAATTAAATCAACAGGTTCAAATGATCAGATCACTAAATTAATACAGCAACAGATAACCAAATCAGCTCACAAAAAGAATGAGCTTTCTAGCTCATAGGATGAAGAATGAATTGCTTTGGATTAATGCTCTACAGAAAGGATTTAAAGAAGAGTTTCAATGTAAGGCCTCAGTCAGCATTAGGTTATATGCAGTTCATGCTGGTTAGGAGCACAGGCAACTGCTCAGTATACCGTTTCAGACTTCAAAGGACAGTAAAATATAGGTGAGGAAACAAAGTCAAGTGGCAGCAGCTGTTATGACCTTAGACCTGAACCAAAAGTCTCCTAGTGCAAGGGATGGCATCCCCCAAACAATAAGGCTGTACTTACTGAAGTTTGCAGGCACTTCACTTTACCTCCCACTTAAAGCTTCATTGTTATCACACACTACTGCATAGTGTTGTTTTAATTCTTCTGCTACAATAACCAAGTGATGATGATCTAATAACAGTTAGCTAATAGTACAGCCTTTCCCTCAACAGGATTATTCATTCTGGCCACTCTCCTCTGCATGTATGCCTATTGTCATGGAATTTAGTATTTTCTAATTGTCAGAGAAGAGGTGGGAATATGATTGAGACACACACACACACAGACACACACACACACTCCACAGTCACCCAAGCCTTTCCTTCTCTTTAGAAAACCAGCAGAAAAATAAAATATAAAGGTCTCCATGTAGATACGAAATATAAAAACAAAGACTTAGCTTTCTAGTGCCTTATTTCTTGGTGTCTAGCTCGCATGGTAGTCAGAAAGTCTTGACCAGTTTGAAATGCACATGAGGTCTTTCCCCAGCCTGACTTCTCAGCAGTAGCTCAGATTTTCACATCTCCATTCTCTTTCATTTCCTCATCCAGTGAAAAGTTTATCAGGAACACTTTAGTAAAAAGTGTGGACGCCTCTAGCACTTTGACAATAAAGTTAGAACAGAATCCAGCTTCCTATATCTCATTGCTCCAAAAAGACAACAACAGAATCATAAAAATCAATCTCTTGCTTACAATTTAATGACAGTCCTCATAGACAAGGGCAACACACCTCTGTTCAGACAAGGGCAACACACCTCTGTTGCAGGGGGCACCTTATGAATGTACAAGTACTGAGCTTGTGGGCTCATTCCATCCACCCCAAGAACAGCTTTAAGCCTGGGCTTTGGGTTTTTTTTTTTCCTTCCACCACCTCTCTGGTTGGATAAGTGCTGCACTAATGCAGACTCTCTCCACGGCCACAGCACAGAAGCCCTGGACCTAAGGACAGATTTAGAGAAGCCATGTAGCTCTCAGGGCCAGTCTACTGCAGCAGAGGGACTGAGCTGAGAAAATGGTAGTGGAAGCTCAAGTTCCATCCATAAATAGCCATTTATGGCCACAGGTCCAGATCCCAGTTGTATAATCATTCCTCCTCATGCATTTTGACTAATAGACAAATAGCTATCAAAGAAATCATTATTAGGTTTCTGATCTAACGCCTAAGACAATGAGGCAGCTTCATTCTTTCCATGACATTATCTGCTGACAAACAGTGCAAAACAATTCATGAATAACATCTGCAAGAAAAGTACCTTGTAAAAATAGGTATTTTCTGGAATAAAAATACAGCAGCATCCAAAGTAAGTACCTGCTCTCTATGTATAAAACTAGGCAAAACAACCCAAGAATGCCACAAGCCAAAGTAAATACTGGTAGGCACCATCTTTCTTCTTGAGATCTGAGTAAGTCTCAGATGAGCTGTTATCTTGTGAGTGTTGAATCCTTGCCAAGGAATCACTAGGGATTGCTGATGCAAAACCAAAACCTCTACACAGACGTAGCCTGACGAAGCCCTTAAGTAGCTGACAGGACTTTGAATGCACAAAGGAAGCAGATGTACCAAATAATAAGGGTTCTTTTCTCTTTAATATCTTCTCTGCTCCAAAGCACACTTTTGATCTGCCGTTCTACCTTCTTCTTACAGGATGGTTTAGCCCATTACTTCTTACATGACTAAAAGCAGCACGTTACTTTCATTTTCATAAAAAACAATAAATAATCTTAAGGGAGTTATATGAGAGAAAGTAGAGTAACTTTACAACAGAAAGTGTCTCATAATGACAGGATACAGGATAATAGTCTTAAGGCGACATCATAATAAAATGCAAGAATTTTATATAACACCCTTTTAGATTGATTTTTCTACATTCCAATTGCTCTTATAACCATCTTTTGACATTTCTCCTGCACAGCTGGTTACACCATCCATAAGCAATCTCTGTCTACCTGGCATTATTATTATTTTAAAAGCCATTTCTTTCACTTCATTTCAGCTAAAACTTATGTTAAACCTAATTGCCAGTTACCACCCTCCCTCTTAGAAAAAGAAAATCTGATTTCCAACAGTTTGAAATCCATCCTTATTGTAAACTACAATATAATCATAATGCCAGTATATGCACATTATAGGAGTACGATTAGCAGAAGGCAAAAAAATCTGGGTGCCATTTGCATTCTCGGCATCTAACTTCAAATATTAACTCACGAATGAACAGAGCCTTACAATAATAACACTGTGTATGTTACAAACAGAATTACCAGTAAGAGGCAAAAAAAAGGTATTAGTTGCTTCCTTATGATTAATAAATGTAGTTAACAGAGAAGAAATATTATTCTTGCTGGGTGCTCATTATGTATTTGATAATCTCTATTTATAGGACAATGAAACATGGGGTTTATAAAATGCCATCTGTTGGTTTCTTTTCAATGTACAGGATTTCTGACAGTTCAGGAGCTGCAATTCAGCACTGTTGATAATGCTACAACATGTAATACCAAAGCCTTTGGTTATGAGAACTTGAGCCATTAAACACCAAGAAGCAGGTTGGACCGATGTTCTGAATAGTGTATCTTCTGTCTTTTGAACTTAATCTATTTAAAAAGTAATTTACACTTTCATGTAATTGATTTCAATCAGTCATTCAAATAGCATAACACACACAGTGATATACTACAATGACCCACAAATCTGACAGAAGTGGTTTTGTTCTTTGATCTCTGCAAGAGAAGGTGTGTCATGAGAGAAGTTCACAGAAATCTAAAAACTACTACAGGCAAAATGGCAACTCCTTTTCTCAAAAACCGACAAGCATCAAAATGAAGTGCTTCTTAAAGCAAAGAGAGTTAGTCAGAACCATTAAGTCTGTCAATACCTAAAGGATACACCAATACCATGTTCTTGCACATTAACCATGAAAGCAAAGGATTCATAATGAAGGCTCATACGAGAGTATCAACTGTATTGTTTGACTGTCATTGACTTCTATACTTAAGTCACCAAAATGGCCCCACATTCAGAGTTTAGTTTCCCTTTGAGCATAAACTGCTGCTTTCATTGTAATTAATGAAATTGTGATTGATTTTTTAATGGATCAGTGTATTCACATCAATGTAAAATTGGAAGGGGTTGTATCACTGGCTAAAGGCCTAATTATGACTATTGATTCCAAGAGGAACCATAAACACTAAGCTCTTCATAGGGCAAGCAAATACAGGAAGAAATATCTAAGCAGTGTAAGAGACAATTTATACTTTAACAATTTCTTAGGGGTATCAACACACGATTTCTGTTTCTGCTTTCAGTTCCACTCTTCCTTCTCGACTGCATTCTCTGTTGTTACCCTCCACTCCTGCCTTACCATAGCTCTTTATTTTGTTCTCTATCATAGCCTGTCAGATAAGCAGAAGTGTCTGCTGCCTGGGACAGGAACCATCTTTGACAAAGAAGCCTCACGTCTGAAGCAACAGGGTCATAATGCCTTCCATTCAAAAATACAGGATTCATTTCCGTCTCAGAGGTTAGATAAATGGTAGAAATGGCTCCATTTCTACCAAAACTGAGGTAGCTGCTTGACTGTTCACAACTCTGTGTAGGAGCCTTGACTCAGTCAGTCTAAAGACAGCCATCAAGCACCAACAAATACAGTGACTTCATGAAAGAATGCCCCAAAAGCTTCCAACAGTGATATTTTCAGTGATATACCCCAAAAGCAGACAGGCATTCTCCTTTCTCTCAGAGAAACACTTTATAGGAAACGTTGGAATTTGACCAGAAGATCAAGACTAAATGCATAGGACGATCTGCGGTCTGGGGAGCGAATATGGAGACATTCCTATTTGTGCCCTACAGATGATTCTAAAACTAGCAAATCCACAAACATACCCTTGCCCTTTTTGAAAAATATATCAAATTCAGATGCTTAATGAAACTACATTGTTTTTCCAGGTTATCCACTGCCAGTAAGGTATTCTTTCAAAACTCCGAGAGTCTTAAATGAACGGCAGACAAGTTTTGCAGGAGATCAGGGCGATTCACTATCCACGTCAGTACAAACCACAGCAACCTCACTTAGCTTACGAAATGTGACACAGGAACAAGAAGGGGAACAATGAATAATACCAAGAAGAGCTGAGATCAGGGACTAAAATGCTTTCAGGTGGCACAAATAATTCTAAGATGCAAATTGAAAAACATTGCCTGTAATTTACTTAAATGCCACTACTTAAAGTTTGCTCAAACTCATTTAAATGAATGCTGGTTGTCTCTAGATGTAGTGAATAAATAATCAATGTACCCTCATGCTGAAATATGCCTTAAATGGAAACACAAACAGACACCGTTTCTACCTCTTTGGAGAATATATAGCCATGATTCAGCTTCGTCTTGCTAACAATATCTCTTACTTTTTTCCTCTTTTCTTTTGTTAGATTAAGGGCTGCTGTTACATCAGTTACCACCGAATATTTCAACAGTAAGTACTGGTATTTTTGTTAGAGCAGTATTACGGGTTACACAACATTTTTCATTCCTGTTTTCCTTTTTGCTTCTGTGGTAGCCTAGAATTCCCACATGCTTCAAAATGCTTTAAAAAAGGCACAGAACTCCCTGAATGGAGCCCTGGAAGACAGTATTGTCCATTCTGAGCCTAGAGGGACCGGTCTCTTGAAGTATTTTGGGTCATTTTAACCAAATTATCCTAAAGGTCACCGAGGGGCACACAGACTTCAGTAAGCCAAATTCTGAGTGGTTCCAATTGCCTGGAACTTTTAAGCAATGGGAATCCTGTAACTAACCAGTGATAAAAACTGAATTTGGTTTATTGATCTCAATGGAAAGGTGAATAGGAGCTTACACATGTCCAGAAAGAAAGAGGATCCCCACTAGCACTATACAGAATGCCCAGCTTCAACATTAGTGTGCTTAGAAAACTGAAAAACAATGTATGAACATAGTTTATTTACAGAGTATACTCAAGCCTTCTCCATTTGAAGCACTGAGGTGAAGAGCACACACAGAGCTCCCTTTGGCTGAAACACTGTTCAGGCAGACACTTGCTGCTTTGATCCCTCCCTCACTCCCTTCAAGGGTTCCCACAAACCTCAAAGCAGAGCTGTCTGGTTAACAGACTTTCAGCCCACACATCCTCTTCCCTCAGCTCCAGCACGTTACACGTTGGAATCCACCATCCTTTAGACCTCTTATATACATAATACTTACCTTATTTTCAAAATATGAGTGATCGTAGTACAGTGGCTTACAGAAAGCCTGTATCTATTTGTAAGTCTAACAGTTTGACAAGGAATCCCCCTAATATCCGTAAGAAATCTTTCTGAAAACCAGTATGACCTATTAATGTGGCCATCACTTACTCTTTTATTTTCACTTGTTTAAATCCGAGTTGCATAGGGAGACATCTGTTTCTACTGATAGCTTTACTGATACTGATAGCAAATGTGGCATACTCAGTCCCTGAATGGGAGAAGGGAACCAGTTACTGAACCAGTTCCTTGAAATAGATCTTTTATTTATGATACATAGTTTAACATGTAAAATACCTTATGCTTTTAAGAACTTTAGGCACTGGTACAATTTTTTTTAGCAAGTTGTGAAACAGTATTTCCATAACACAGTGTGGTGAAACAGATCCTAGGAAACAGAGAGAGATTATTATATGGTTCTTAGATCTAGATGTAGTAAGTAGGCTTATGGTCCACCGATGTTTGGCCATATTTCACATTCTACAGTTCGAAGGAATAATATATCTTTAGAAGGCAATGCAAAAACTCTGTTTAAAAAGAGTGCAACTGATAGATTGTTTTCTGCTAGTAAAATAGTACATTATATTCTCAAATATTCTCAAATGACTATTCCTATTCATTAAGCTTGACCAAAAATGGCTCTGTTCTTTATGCACTTACTGGCAAAAGATTTTCTTTTGCCTTTTTAAAAAACTTTTTAGCACTTACAGTTTAAGCACTGTTGTTACTCAATGAACATCTTTAAAAGACTATCCTCAGATTTCTGATGTGTGTATTAAATACAGGCCTTTAAGAAAGGGCATGACTTTACCCAACCCATTTGATAGACTACCTGCTAGACAGACAGCTAGAATGGACTTCTCCGGGGAAACCCTGCTAGGAAGCCTCACATTTTCCAGGGAAACAAATATTCATTCTGTGCTAAGGGATCTGCAGAGTGCTAGAGAAACCTTGAAAAGGTAGGCTTCACAGTTACAGACCTGGAGCTTAGAAACCAGTCTGTCTTCCAAGAAAGTGCCTCTTATTTTGTTTTCTTGCATAGAAATGCCACATAATTTAATGGAATTTACCTCAACACTACCTTACCACACAGCTAGGCCATAGACAAATGGTAGGAAGGAAAATTCTGAACACTTACCCATAAACTCACAACTTAATCTTGTTGATACAACAGCTCCTCTTTAAAGGAACAAGTAAGTTAGAGTAAGCCTTCTGACAGCGACCATACAAGGTCTGTATCCAAAATCCCTGTCCAAACAGAGCTCTGTGAGAGTTCACATCTTGAAGTCCAAACCAGGATGCTTCATAATGAAATATTCTATGCAATTAAATATATGTCTTCACATAATGACATATGTGTCCAAGCTATAGCAATTCAGAGCTGGGTTTAGGTTTAGATATTGAGCAACTACAATCCAACAATATTTGGTTCCAGAGTTTTAGATTCATCTCTAGCTGTGGCAGATATACAATCAGGACATTTCATAACTGCCTTTCAAAACCTTATTACTGCTACACAGTTCAATAGTCTTAAAATAAATAGCGCATCATCAGCTAAGTATTGAAATAAACATTTCACCACTTTATGCATCATCAACCTCATTTCAGCGCTTGGTAGGTCAGCAACATTTTGACTCACAGCCCAATTTCATTTCAGCAGCACTAAATGCCTAAGTGCCACATATCCTAGATTAGTTTCACATGGACATTCATCATCATAAATGGTAGGCAGAATTTTGCAGAAGAAATCTGGGATTCCGATAGGATGTTCTGGGAACACTTCAGTGTTGTCAGAAAAAAAGGGAAAATAACTGCAGGAGGAACACCATGGTCAAGTACTTTGGCTTGGCGACAACTCTTAATGCAGAACAGTTTTGAGTTTTGCATGACATTGCATAGAATGCTTTCTAACACATATGGTCAGTTTGAATCTCTAGGATGAGATAATAAAGAAGGGAGAAAGTTCTGCTCTCTCTTTTACCTTCCTCCGCTAATTTCACGATCTAATACTTTATATGAGTTAAAAGTCTTGGCCTTGATGGGGATGCCGTGAGTACACTTACACAAGTCATTCAGTATTTGTGCATCCATTTCAGCTTTGTGAAATAGGAATAACATTATCTGTATTTTTAATAGTTTTAACACCTACAAAATGTGCCTCGGTGTTACAGTTACAGATAACCATTTCATCCTCCAGGTCTTCCACTCTGTTCCTATGTTACTGCAGTATAATTAGCTTTATAATATAATTTTAGTGTTTTGTCCAGTCTAGTTTTTATGTATTTCAAATTAAATCATTATCGTTGGTGATCTGCTATCTACCTCAAGTGAAACAGTTTTCCAACAGTGCTTCTAACTTTAATTTTGCTTTTTCCATTCATAATTCCCAAGAAGGAGTCATTAACACATTTCTACACAGACAAGCACACTTAACATGCTCAGGTTAAACTTAAAGATATAAAATCCCACTTTTCTCCAATACAATTTTGGAGGAACATTCTTCTAAGTTTAACAAAAAGGTGGAATAAAAAGGACTCTGTCCAAAACAACATCTGAAAGAGTGCTACCTCTACTATGCAAGCCCCAAGATGAAACAAAGCTGGGTCTTCTTCTAGTGTAGTTCTCATTCATGGTTATTTCCAGGTTACCTCATAACTGTGCTGCTGCTAACTGTGCTGCTACTGAAAAAACACAAAATGAATTACTCCAGAATTTCCAAGAATAAGCAGATGCATAATCTTCTGTGAAGCTCCAAACTCCTGGCTATTCTGCTGGCCCTTGCCTGTTCTAACTAGTCATTGGCTCACTAAAATTCAGGGAGTGCTGGAAAAACTTAATTTAGCATCTTTTACATTAGACCTATGTGATCGTCATCTAAAGGAGCCCTAAGGAGAAGTATCAAACTCCTGGCTAACGATGACCATCAGTGACTCAGCAAAGATAGGCGGAATACAGCTTTGAAAGGAGCTTACTACTGAAGTCATCACCAGAGGATCATAAAACAGCTAACCATCATTTCCTCTTCCTGAGGCAGACTGTGAGACTGTTTTTAGCATATAGATGCCCTCCATGTACTTGACCCTGGCAATCTAGGTATGGGCCTAGAATAAACCAAAGGACTGCTTGGTTAATTATCTCTTTCTAGTAATGGATAAGAATGGGATGCCTTGTAATAACACTGCTATTATTAGCTTCATTGGCTGCCTTTGATACTGTCACAGAAGCATACAGGTAATCATACAGGTTATCTGATTTATCCTGTCCAGAAAATAAATTGACTTCCTTACAGTAGGAAGGCCTCAGAGTTGAGTCACCTACACACTTCAGCAGGTAGCAATAGGGCCTGTCCCTCAAGTGAGAAATCAAGCTCCAGTAAAGCTGTTCATTCTCTCAGTTCTTCCCACAACTGGCAGAAAGGATGGGGACAGAGAGAGGCGAGTTCAAGCCAAGTGAAAATTTGTTTGTCCCAGAACTAAGTATAGCGAATATTAGATTTAGTTTTGAAGCTAAATGTCATATTGAAACAAAAAATGATTTATTTAAAGTGCCAAATGAAGTGGTCTGACCAAAATGATCTGGATCTTTTCCCTCTCCCAACCAAGACAACTACATGGAGTCAGATCCAGAATCACAGATTGTTTCAGCTGACTCAGATGTACATTTTCAGGGTAGGAAAAAAAAAAGAGGAAGAGACTTTGTGCAGTTTAACTTTTGAGTAGCTTCATTCTTTTCCCTTCAGATGTTTCAGTTGGTAGTCGTAGACATGGACTTTCCTACCACAAAAGGTTTCGTACTACCAGTTTGAAGTGGTGGGTCTGTGACAAGTGCAGTAGGCAGAAGACACAGATGCCTGTATTTTTTTGTGTGTATTGACTTATACCAACTGCACAGCTTTACCTCATCTGACTTACACAGTGCCATTCAGGACTACTGCACATGCCTTGCTGAAATAAAGATGCAGGTGAAAGTAAGATAGGCACTGTTCAATTAAGGTAAAAACAAGGGAATCACAGTGGACCAGTGGAAAACAGCCAGAGATAGTTGTACGTCTCCAAGAAAAGGGGCTGAATCACTGACTTAATTTCAGCCACGATATTACAGCACTAGTTGGGTCAACTTTTCTTACCATTTGTATTTTGAATGAAGGTTTTGTGATTATTATCCATACTTTCATCATCTCAAGATTTAGGCTGTTACTGCACATCCCAGATGGGACTCCATCTGAGAATCACTGAATGACTGAAGCAGAGTTAGTTATCTCACCGGCATTTGCTGATACCAGTGCTCAAGTACCAGCTCTCCAACTGCAGTCAAACACCAGCTGAAGTAGAAAGCACTGATCAAGACCTATATAACCTTACCTGGCCAAAGCCCATCTTTCAAAAGAAATCATTTTGCTCCATTTACCATGTTCCTATGGCTGTTGACAGCAAAGAAAAGCAAACTGAATGCTACTTCCACACCCACAGGTGTGCCTGCTCATGTGGACTGGTCATCCTTCAGAACTGGTCTCTCTTTAACCTGGGGATTTTTTGGCTGCACTGCTTAAGACAACAATATGCTAAGGCTTCAGAGAAAGGAAGTTTGCTTTTTCCAGAATGACAGAAAAGTAGAAAGGAGCTTCTCTAATTGCTTGCTGGTTGAATTCTTATTGAAACGATTACTGCCATGCTGCTGAGAGTTTGTTTTATTATTAATGATTTCTTAGAGCTTCACATAGGTGTCTTGTTTTAAATCTAAAATAAATAAGAGAGTGCCTTAAACTAAGTCTGCTGCTAACATCCAATTTAGAGTGCATGCTAACACATTCCTTTTGGGTTTTTATCAAAACATAAAATTCCTGGTAACCCAGATTTGATATTTTATGCAGAACTATTTCAAGAAAATCTTGCAATAATGCATCTGGTTCATCTGCTCCTTTCCTGGTAAATACCAAGCCCTTTTTATAAATAGAGACATTTTGGGTGCAGAGCTGAGGAACTGCAGTGCAACAGTGCCATCCCCTGTCTGCAAAAATCATTGATTCTCAGAAAAGCCAAGGACTAAAATGCTCCATGAATGCCTGCTGTAGCTACACGCAAGGTTACCTGAGATCAGCAATTTGAATGCAATGTCCAGTGCATCATAGTAATACTGCTAGGGAATTTCACTGTACAACCTAAACTCTGAAAGAAGTTTCTTTCAAACTAGTGCTGTCAACTTTGTGTCAAAATAAATGGCAAGAGATCCCACAAATTTTGTATTTAAACTCCGTTTTCAGAATATTAGCCAGCATACAGTCTGCAGATGAGGAGGTAATTTACACCTCCTTGTATAGTTAGCAGAAAGTAGGAAAATCCCACATATTTGAAGACATCCATGAAGAAAATGTGTTCATCTGTACTACTGCTCTGCATGTCTGCTCCTGTTTCTACTGGAAGCAAGGAGCAACTATTTTTAAAAGTCTGTCCAAGTTCTGTACCAGTTGTAACACCTCACGCTCAACATACATAGTCCAGAAACTGAACTAGAATGGAATATTGCGCTACAAACCAGGAGTCAAAAGAAATTTGAAGGCAAACACTCAGGAGTATGCTCAAAAGTATTTCTCCACAGAATTTTTGGGTGCTGTTACATACCCAAATAGTCCTGTTCATTTACAGAACTCCCAAAGGGACTTAGATGGGTTAAGGAGGTACAAGTATGACACATCTGCTCTTATTCCTCTTTTTTTGTCTGTTTTAGAGGCTCACTTTCATCCTTTCCCCAGGAATACTACAAGAACAAGAGAATAAAACGTAAGCAACAAGCTGACCTTGAGATTGGTTATGTACAGCTACCAACTCCCTACACAAGGCAGTAGAATTTCAAGCTGATTGTTCTTTAAGGAATGTTGCTAGAAACTTAAGTGCCATCTACAACTGCGTCCTCCTCTGGAGATAAAAGGAAGGGGGGGGGGGATACTGATGCATGGAATCTGCTTTTGACAAAGAAAAAAAACACAAAAAAACACACAAAAAAAACACACAAAAAACCCAAAAAATCTTATTCAGAAATGGAGAAAAGGTCTTAAAAAAATAACCATAGTATACTGCACTGTTAGTGTTGATGTCCTAAACATACCTCAATTAAGTGCAAGTAAAGCCTGAGCTGTTTACATAACTGCCTCCAGTCTTCTCTTCTTCCAATATAATATTAATTCAGTCCTGCAAACCAACAGCAAGCCCTCCTTCTAGAGATGAAGTCTTCTCTCTCTTACATACTACTGATCCTCTAGCACAGGCTACCTTATGAGTACTTTAAGGGAATCTTAAACCTTACATCTCAGAGGTTGTTTACCCTGATTGTCTCAATCAACAGATTTCAAAACCATTTTTAAACCAGCCACAAGTCTGTTTTGTTGTGTTTTTCATATCATCTTTACTATGGTCACTTCTACTGATCAAGTACAGAGAATTACAGTCTTTTAAATCACTGGAGTTCAAAGTGTTGCCCCTTTCAACTAGATTCTCAGGAAACCGCTGTTGCAACGTAACTGCTAGTTCTGCAGTTCTCACGCAGCTACCCTATAATTCCCTTGCACGATTAAGAATAAAGGAAATGCCCAAAGACTGGCCTCTCCCTTGCGTTATCTACAGGGCCCCTCCCTGGGGCAGCCAGGGATGGGATTCCACTGGGGCCTGATCACTGCTGCCAAGCCAGGTCACACATGTCCTTTTCATGTTCCTTCAGGGCAACAGAAGAGAAGTGTGCTGGCAAGGGCAAAAAAGAAACCCTACACTGCTGCCCCTAAAACACTTCCAAGAAACCTCAGCTCTCTTATTCATGGTCCTTGTCATAAAATGATCTTCTAGATTACCAGCCAGCATGCCAGGTTCAACTTGCTCTTAATGCTCTAGTTCTAATCTGCAGCTGATGTTAGCTCAAAGCTCACACGACAGTGACTTCATAGGCTATGTGATAAAATGACAGACACACTGAAGTAGAGATAACGAGTTGGACGGATTACGACAGACAGCAGAGTATCTAGACAAAGAGACTGACTACCAAGTATTTGTTTACATGGAGAAGTTACGGTGATGCAAGCAATGGGACAAATTTACCACAACTCTTGCTAGTCAACACTAACACCTGCAAGAACACAGCACACAGACACACAAGGAGCAAGAAATGCAAAGAAACTTTCCATACAGAGTAAAAAGCCTCCACATGAAATAGTCCAAGATGCTTACATTCTCACTTACTTTATAGTTACCAACCCATATATATAAGCCTGAAATTTTTTATTTAAACTCTACTTACACTGGAAACAGTTTCTCACAGCTGTCTAACACCTGAGCATGCAGTAAGCAAGTCAGCTTCCACTTTATGGTGAGCAGGTTATCCTATCAAAACTAACACTAGAGTTAGGTCCACAAGAAAAAACATGGAAAAATCTAACCTCTCGAGTTAATAAACTGCCAGTTAGCTCATGGTAGTTAACTTCATGTTAGAGATGATCAGCTATCTCTACATTTTGTGAAGGCTGATGTGATCTCTCCCTCCTCAAACATTTTGCAGTTACCCTGGAGTTAACTATCATTAACTACCAACTGTTTTTAATGGCTGTAAAAGCTCACATTAGAAAGTGGCTTTGTGGAAAGTCTCATTCTAGCAAGAATTTAAGATTAACCTACCCACTTAAACACAAAGCAATAACTTGTCACACAGAAGCAACGAAACTGCAGACAAGTTGCAGTGATGGAGAATTAGCTATGCCCTCCATCTGAAGAGAAAGATTCATCGCAGTATTATAATTAAATGAGGAAATACTGCTACGGAAGGAGTCACCAGGTGGTGCTGTTAAAAATGCTCATTTTACTAGAGAAGTAGCATCCATTCTTCAAAGAGATACTGTCTTGTAATGGGAGCAAGGACGCTCCCTCTCTGTCTTAGAGATAATCTTGGAGCAAGACTGTGCTGAGAGAACCAAGCATTAGTACCTCTACCAAATTTCCTGACAGTGATTTCTTCATGACATGCTTCTGACCACCTCTGTTCCTGGACTAAATTTATACTGAGACTTATTTACCTTATCCTAAGAAAACCCATGGATTTTACCTCCAACACACAGAAAACTGACCTAGAAGGCCTGAACTGCAGAACAAAACTGAGGAATTCGTAGTAGCTAGTACATCCACTCAGACACTAAAGATGAAGCCTAAGCTATGTCCAGGACCAAAGAAAAGCCAAGCTTCTTCCAACAAGTTAACAGCATTACCTGGTTAGTTATGAGGCTGTTTTTTCCTTCATGAAGTGCTCATTTGTTGAATATACTTGCCTGGTGGTTATTACACAGAAGAAAAAATATGTTTTGAGATAAGGGATGAGAAGTTTTTCCTTTAGAAGGGTCTTTGATGGCCTTGACATTTACTTTTTCAATTCTCACCACAAGCAGTGTAATATAGTCTTCTTTACAGAAGAAAATACAAAGCTGGAGCCTACACGGAAAAACGGCTTTTCTTAGTTGAATACTATGAGCCATGCTGTGCCAAAAAATTACCCTAGAAGTTGGTAAAGGCATGGAAGGTCTTTATCTCTTTCTGATTAGGAGGCCTGGAAAAGCCTTCTTCTGAAGCAACTAGTTTTCTTTCCACTCCCTAGAAATATAACCTCAAAACCTCAAACAGTTGGACTGGTATGAAAGTCACATGTGGATTCATGATTGTGGAAATTCTTCTTTGGTACCTTCTGTAGTTAATTGCATTTATATAATACCACTAAAAGAATCCCAAAGAATTCCACCAATTTAGCAAACTGAAGAAATGCTTCAGCAGAGAGAAGTAAAATGCAGAACCTGTTCCAGCAGATCCTCTGTTATACATTCATTGCTGCTATTTTCAAAGTGAAGAAAAGTGTTTCCTAAAAAAACAGCCATATGAATGCTACATGGGCAATTCATTTCCATACTCAGTTGATTCTGGATAGAATATTGTTATTTTTGTGCAGTGTAGAACACAGCCTACTTTGTGCCAGTTCTCTAACCGTTTGATTTCCCTCAAAGTTAAAGGAATCTTGCTGGCAGAGAATTTAGCTTTTAAAATATGTCAAGATAAAGCCAGCAGGAAAGAGTAGTAGAATATCCCAGAAGTATAGCATGTGCCTCTCTATATTTCATCTTTAAAATACTTGTATCATGGTAACGGCCACAGATTCTGCTCCAGAAATTGGAAGATGGAGTTCCTACCTCAGAACCTATTAGCAGCAGCATAGAAGTTTTAAAAAGTGTAGTACGCAGAATAAGCCAGTTCAACTTCAAGTAGCAGATGCCAAACCCACCACAGCATTCATGTTACTCCCATGCAACGTGCCACAGCATCTTCCAAGACTTTATATGAAAGGTCAAGAACTTCGTTTTGCACATTCTTTAAATACAGTGTAATGTGAAAAGGTAGAAAGTGAAATGCAATAAAGCCCTCCTCCCTGTACCAAGCCTTTTGTTAACCTGTAACATGACAGCATTTGAAGTATGGTATCTGTTGGCCCTGATTGGAAATGTTTACATATCGTAAACAACATCGAGTTTTCAAGAAATCCATTTAGTATCATTAAAATATATGTGTGTGTACATATAAATATATATGCAAACACATGCTGGGGGGGAGAGAGGGTGTGTGCGGGGGTGTATAAAAATATGCACAGAGTTACATCTGCACTTAAGCTGTCTCAGCCAAGCTTCCAAGCACGACCTTGCTGCCCCCGTCAGTGGCGCTATCATTTCCCCATCCTGTCCCAACAACAGGAATGTGCAGCTGCTTCAGATTTGGGAAACTCAAGATTAGTCCCATTGCTGTTTTAAAAGCACACTGAATTGGACGGAAAGAGGTTTGTTTGCCTTTTTTTTTTTTTAATTAATTTGATTATAACTAGGCAAGGGGAACAAAGATGAAAAAAGCAACTCATCATTTATTTCATAAGTTTTTTTTTTTAAAACAAAACCCTACACAATTCTCTTGTTAGATGTAGTCTTTCCCACCTGCTCAGTACTAGCATTTAATTAAGGTACTTCACAGTTTGCTGCTTGCACTTCTCAGCAAGTCATGTTTTCGCTTCAAACCTCTGTTGACTCACCTCTCTGCAGCCTCTCTTTTATGCCAACAACAGCTCTGCTTCTATCCAGTTAACCTCATTTAGGCCAGTTTCAACACAGCTACATCCTCAGACACTAAAAATGAGGCTACTAAGCATATTCAACAAACAGGTGCAGCTAAAACCACACTGAATTAATGCTTCCAGCATTAACTGTTTTGGAAATGGGTGTCATCTTCATTTTTATGTTATGCCAACGTCAACTTGCAGTCCACTACTCAAGGAATTTTAAAAAAACAATAAAAGATCTATAGACAACAAACCACTAAAACATAAGAATTAATATCCAAGTGATCAGTGAAAAGTTACAGCAACAGTTTCCATACAAAACAGCGCTTAGGAACAAATGCCTGTTACAAAATCTTCTCTAGTTGGTCAATTTTAAGAGCAAGATCTGGTAAGAGACTTTTGCAGGAATGACTGTCATCCTAGCTCCTATCTGGCATTAAATAACTTCAAATGGCAGCAAAAGAGCCTAAGGGTCCAATACTGAAGATTCAAAACCTGAAAATGAAAAAGAGGTTGCTCTCGCCCTAAGGTTGCTGAGAACAACCAAACCACAAATGAAACAAAATAATCTAGCCCCCAAACCTCCTCCTAAGTAGGGAGCTGTAAGTCTTTTTCAGAGGTTATATTCTGCAAGATAAGAATAGTCTGGTATGGCAAAGTACTGAAACAGCACATAGCTCTACTTTTACTCTTTACAACCTTGGCTCACAGACAAAGCATTTTCTCAGGACTGCAAACAGCCTATGCTTTGGATTAACCTGCAATAATAGTGGTAATTGAGTATCTTAGTACCATCTCATACCATCAGACCCCTATGTGGTCCACGGAAGAAAGTCAAAGCCACTACACTTTACAAAGGTGTAATGTGGAAATACTGAACAGCTGGTGATATTTTCTAGTGCACACCCAGGCTCTAAAAGAAATACACAGCACAAATGTAGGATTCCAACATTTATCTCGTATTAAATAGATGTCGTTTAAGTCCAAATATGTATGATTGCTATTGAAAATCTCCTCCCCAACCCCAGAGACAGAAAGAAACAGTATCCAAGCATCAGTCAAACCCCAAAGGCTCCCATCCCACTCCTTCCTAGGGGAAAGCACATCCCACAAGCTCTGTAACCTAAAACCGTGGTTTTACTACTACTGTTGCAAATGATCAATAGCAGAAAGCACTTAAATAGCCTTTGAAGCTGTCATTTTTAACACTTACCATAAAACGTAGTACACAGAGTGTATAGATAATGTTTTCCTTCCATTTTAAACAGGGTGAATGCCCAAGCTACTTTTAAGAGGCTCTTGATACAATTATCAACCACCCTCACAGGTGCATTGGTTTCAAAGATGTCATTACATATGACAATTTCAAGTATTGATCTAACCCTTCATATAGCCTAACCTGGCATTTAGCTCAGTTTTCAGTCCTTATGATAGATCCTGGAAGCTGAGTGAGGAATAACTCTTAGCTATGGCTTTAGAGCACAGAATATAAGCTCCAATATTTAAATTCATATGACAAAAAAAAAAAAAAAAAAAAAAAAAAAAAAAAAAAAGCCGTCATAAGCTTTCTGTGTGTTGGTAGAACAATCTTTACATGCTGGGATTCCTGAGCATAACTGCAACTGGCTTTCCTCTGCTGTTTTTCTCTGCTGGCCAAACCATGCCATGAACAAAGACAGTCTCGCTCCATTTTCCATATTCTCAATCCACCTATCTTCTCTGTAGTTCTCCCAAACCCATTAGTAAGCAATTTAAGCATTGATTCCGCAAGGATTGTGAAAATCATGTTACCTCGGGCAACAGAGCAAAAAAAACCCAGAAAACAAGCAATCATTTTCCCTGTCTCTCCTTTAAACCAAACTAAAAAAAGAAACTAAAAGAAACCTTAAGACAACACACACACACACACGTGCAAAAAATAATAATCCCAAAGAAAGAAACCAAAGCCAAAGTGTTCCACCAAATCAAAAATCTGCAGAAAAATCTCCTTGCCAAGCTGTGAACATCTATCCCTAATACACTTCTCCATTCTCCAGTCCTTCAGCAGCTTGAGAAACAAGGACCCCAGAGAAAGAATACATTCAAACAGAAGACAGAAAATAAATCTGACCAAGAGTGTTATGAGGCATTTCAGAACCTTTCTTCTCTACCTGCTCCCCATAATATAAAAGATAAGGTCAGAGTGACCTACTTCAAAAAAAAAAAAAAAAAAAAAAAAAAAAAGGGTTCTTGATTTTACAGCTGCTTCCCAAATTCTCCTTAACTCAAAATCCTTCTTGTTCCGTAGGTCCTTTACAGTAAGCTCTCAGCAGAGCACTTACACACCTGTTTAAATTTACATGTCTGGGGGAAAAAGCAGTTGTCAGGTATCAAACATACTATTTGGGAAACTGTCATAGAATAAAGCTCCTGACATCAGTTTTTTGATTTGGGAATCTGAACCACAAGAAATAGGATGGACTGTCTGCTTCTTAAATAGTCTGAATCAAGAGATTAGATACAATGAGTCACAAAACACGCTCACTCTTGTCTTTGACATAAACTTAGCTCCAACCAGTCTATCTGTACAAAGATACTCAACACAGCAGGTTTACAACAGAGAACACTGTGTTGTGTTCTTTTCTAAATCCAGAGAAACACGATGCAACTGAATCTTCACCACAAGTTTAACGGTTATTAGAAGCTGAATTCTCCAGAAGACACAAAATAAGTTGGCAGGATATACTGTAAAACCAAAGTTTAACAAACAAAAAATTAAAAAACAAACAAAACCAAATTTATCCACAGTCAGGTGATGGCAACCAGAATGCTCATAGGTAGTTTTCTACTCTGGGGAAAAGAGGGAAGTAGAAATGGCACATTTATGCTAGCACATTTATAACAGGTTAGTTTCCATGCAACTTATTTTAAGTCTCAACTATGATATCAACAAGTGTTCACATCAGAACAGCTCCACCCCTGCTGAAAATACTGTCAAACACTTCTTGCATAGCTGCAGCATTTAGCCTGTCACTTCAAAAATTGCCTTTGCTAAGGAATTTTAGATCTACGCAAAAGTTGTGATGATCAAGTTACTGAAATTGAGCACTCTATTCTACTAGTAAATGCAAAAAGACAACTGCGTTTCCAAGCAACAATTCTGCTGCTGAGACTCACAGATGTTAGAGCAGAAGGTAAGAAAAATGGCAAAATTCTGGTAACAGAAAGCCCCAACGTAACTAGCCACAAACTGTATTTGCTCTGTAAAGCTAAAGCAGAGCTGGTGTTCTACTGTATATATCTTTCAAGAATTCTGTTTGATTTTTACCTTTTGTGGGTCTGCCATAGTGCACTGCAGAGGTGCTAGACCAACAGGCCTCTAAATCAATGTCCTTTTTGTTTGAGGGACAGCCTTTACCTGGGCAGAAGTAACACTAGCTCCCTGACGTGACCTACCTTACCAGAGGAACATGGCTAAAAGGGATGGGGCACTCCAGCATTCAAATCTAGCTTTCATAGTGTACTCATGGGCTAACTGCATGATCTCATCCTCATGATCTGATCCTCAGATGCAGCACTCTAAATTCTTCTGTTCTTCTTTAAATTCTTCTGCTCCATTAGGCCTGCTGAAAACACACGACCTGACCCCCATAGCTCAGTCTCACCACCTCAGCTGCTCCATCCTCCTGCTTCTGGCCTCTGTGAGGCCAGAGGCTCTCTCCTGCAGAAGAAACTGTTCTCTCCAGTCACACTGATACGTTTTCTTAATGAAAAGGGTTATGCCCCTAATTTAGAGAATCCATGCAAGTAAGGGTTAAGCAACATTAACTTGGCTGAGTAAAGAATTTCATTCTTCAAGCTAAAAAGTCTCCTGGTTATGTACAGCACCTGCGTGAAACACCTCAACACTGGCAAACTTCCTGAATGGTCAGTGTCTGACCCAGGCTCTGTGTGTGACTGCTCTTCCTTAGGCAGCTAGCATTGAGCGTGCTCTTTGACAACCTCCCACTCCCTGCAGTGCTTTTCAAGCAGAAAGCCTGAACTGAAATAGCATCCTTCTATCTTTCCAAAGCACTTCTTGGACAGCTCTTTCCAGTCTCTCTTTCACACACTCTCTGCCATTTGCCTCTAAGATGTGCCCCTTCTGAATTGTGGATATGCAGTCAGGAACATGGACTTTTCAATTTCTTCAGCTCAGTCCAGCCACAGGCTAAGGAGGTAGATGGAAATCTAGTGTGAAGTTGCAAAGAGTGCTGTGACTCATATGCTAAAAGGAGCACAGACAGAGCTTGCTCTGTGCAACAGACTGAAAAAGGAAACAGGATATATAGTCAGAATAGGCAGCAGAGAGTCTGCTTTATGACACACTCCATCTACACACCTTTGAGAGCACTATAAACAATCACATTCTCCTCTGGGAAAAAAAGGAAGAGGAATCCCTGCTCCCCAAATACTGTCCCTTCTCTGATCAGATTATCTTTCTGATCAGGTTCATCTTAAGGCTGAGTACTCTTAACCTGTTGAGCAAGATACTGAGGTCATCAGCAATAGGTTGCTGTTCATGTGGGCCAAGATACCATGAGAATACTCAATCTAGTTTAATGGTCTCTCAGCCAGCTGGAGTGAAAATTTCCATGCTGAGCTTTGCTGTGAGAAGACGATAATCATCATAATGATTATTATGATTAGAAGATAATAATCTATCAGGCTATGCTGATTACTTTTTTAACAAAAAGGCAGTTTTCTTATTCTGAAACAGCGTCGTAGAGTTTAGCTTATTCTTATTGATTAACATTAGAGCAACCATTGCAGATACTGCTAATCTCCCAACCATATGGCTTTTGCAGCAGGGTGAATGTAGTATATATTCTCTCTCTTTCTACAGATCAGGTACTACAAAAAGGTGTCAGTCACATACATACCCTTATTTCAAATAAGAGTGTTATAAAAGAGATATACCAGTATCTCTTAAAATGTTCTTCTCCCCTCCTATTTTATACCTTCTCCAGAATTTTTGAAGGAAAACAGAAATGGAAGTTGAAACAGAGCTGAAGGGGTATATAAAGGAGCTTAAGTCAGACCTCCCAGCAGGAACCATGCAAAGCCAAATACACAGTCTTTGCCTCTGGGAATTACAGCTCTAGACCTCAGTTATACAAGGACATGCGTGCAGTTTTCCATCACACCGATACAGACTCTGCCTCCTCAAAATCAATAGCAGAATACAATGCAGGGACTAAGACAACAAGACCATGAAACTTTCACAGTAAATAAGGTGGGACAAGGATTAATTTTCCCCTCAGTTTTCCACACTCTCACCTTGTCTCATTTTAGAGAGGAAAACGACCTTGAAGGGATGAAACAGTCTTGATCCCCCTCTATGTTTTAGCTTTTGTCTGTTTTGGAATACAAGAAGCAGTGTTAGTTTTAAACTAGACTAAAAGGTGGTGGTAAAGAAGGCACATATTCTAACTCTGCTCACAGCACAACAAACTAAACAGGATTTGAATTCTCCACCTTTGAAACATGAAGTAACTATAAACCCCAGTAGAAGGCCATTTGTTGACAGAGTTCATAGAGAGCAGGTGTTAAATTACCTACTGTCCATTGCCTCAAGAATACAAATACATTGAGAAATACACACACACACACACACACACACAAAATAATCCAATAAAGGAACAAGTTCAAACTGACTCACTGGGGAATGAGTAAACTAGCTAAGATAACAATCCACAGATCATGGCTCAATTTCCAGACTGGTTGGAGGAAATTTGCCCAGTATTTCTTTCACATTACATTAACCTATAGCTCATGAGACTCATTTTCACAAATACCACATTTAGATAAGCATACTAAAAAAAAAAAAGAAAAGAAAAAAAAAAGAAAAATCCACATAGGATTCCCTACAAATGAACAAGTAATATTTGTTTATTATTCAGGATGTGCACTTACAGAGGAAACAGGGTTCCAAGTCTGTTTTTACAGAGGAAAAAAAGATTACAAAAAGCGAACATGTGCTAAATTCACTTCTACAGCTAGGGGGAATAAGACAGTACATGCAATAATTCCATGCTGTACTTGTCACCAGATGACGATATTTTTTTCTAAATAGGTATCATTGTGATAATACATCTTTCATGTTCTCTATCATTCTGATAATATAACTCATAGAAACACCCTAAACAAACTGATACATATGATGCCTAAACTGGACAATCATATACATAAGCTCCCATCCCCTCTTGTGGATAAAAGTGCAGCAGCTAGGTGGGCATAATTTGTAATGAGCAGGTATAAGCCAACACAGAGGAAGCTACATCCCAAGAGTGATAATAAAGGCCATCCATCAAGTGTTTGGGTTGTTTATTTTTGAGAGGGGTAGCAGGAGAAGTGAAGGCAAAAGGAGAAAGCAGATGTGTTTATAAACACATGCAAGTTACTCCTGCAATGCCTTTCAGTAAAAGAGATCACAAAGAAGCCCTTTTCTATGAAGACGACCATGTCTGATCTCTTCCTGGTTACACTGCACAGTGTACCTCATTACTGTTTCAGCATTTCTTAACTTTTTGCCCCTGATGAGATATAGGAATCTTTACTGAAACTAGTCATACATTTCTGCACTATCAGTTTTTAATCTTGCATCCAGTAAATATTTGTTTTTGTTAGTGCCACTGACCAAGCAACATTCAATAAACAACAAATACTACAGCATACTTTTCTCATCAATCAGGCCACATAAAAGGCTGATCCAGCAATTTAATCTCCTTTTGCTGTGAGCTGTCTAAACACAGTGCTTTTTAACGAGATGGTTTTGTTCTAAAAGTACACACTCCATCCAAGTCTTGTCATTAATTTGAAAAATTACATGCATGATTCCCAGTCCCTGGGAAACATGAAGCTATCTTACAACTATTCTTTAGAACTGAATTTCTTTTAAACAGAGTTGGAGTGATCACTGGCAAAATAGCTGTCAAAGAAGAAAAATAGAATTTAAGAGCCATCACACAATTTTTTTAAGGGTTTGTTTGTTTGTTTGCTTGCTTGTTTTTGAGACATGCCTGTATCCTAATTTTAAATTTAAATAATAGCTGAACAACTCAAAACTAATTACTTCATCACATCTATTCCAGAGGCATCATGTTTAAAAAAAAAAGCACATATTTTTCTCCTTTTCTTAGTGCAGAATAGAACTCCATGTATTTGGAAACACATATAGAACGTCTCTATGCACAGAGGGTCAAGAGTCTGGGCAACGTCTTATAGTTACCACAGCACTTCCTAAAGAAACTGGACTTCTCTGTTCCGGCTACAGCACAGCAAACTGCTATGCATGTACCCCAAGTCTGTCCTGCTCCACGTTTACATCTGTCAAGTTCAGAGAAATTCCCCTTCACCATCTGGAACAGGAAGGTCAGCCCTGAGCAGGCTGGAAAGGAGAACGCTGTTACAGGAACCTGAGGCAGCTTTCCAACAGGAGTCATGAGGGCAAAGACCCAGTCTAAAGCAATTTTAAAATGGAGCCTCTGTTTGCCATGAGGTCTGTATTGCACAGCTGCTGAGATTAAACAGCCTCTTCAGACCCATGATTCAAGAAGGTATTAGCGCAATCTGATAAAACAGTCATATGACCAAGACCTTTTCCCTCCAGAAGCTGTATCACAAACACACTAGGTCCTCAGGTCAAGGAGTTTTATAATGCTGACTTCAGGTTTTCATTCTATCTCAAGCTTAAGTAGATATTCACTGCAGTATTATCACCTTCCCAAAGGCCACCACTACCAGGGGGCTGGTATTCAGCAAAAGACCATCAAACAGGTGGCTGGCAGTAAAGTATTCTGCTGCATTCAGACCAGTCATTCACTGTGGAGGGGAAAGCCTTCACTAATTTTACTAATCCTCCAAGCGACTCCCTGTGCCTATTCCCTTATCTCCCACCCACCCACAATAAAGAGAAGTTAGGCAAGAACAGGGTAGAACTTTGCTCTAGGAAAGTTCCCTTTGAAGTCATACACCATTCATGCATTATGTAGGAATCCCTTTTATTGTAACTCGTAACAGTCGAACTATCTCCTGACCTGAAAATGTTAGCAGGAGACCTTTTGAATTTTTCACCATGGAAAACCACTGTAATATATAAACATTTTAAGCCATTTACCTTTCCAAGCAAATTTTAAAATGTCAAGTATTTTACATAAAATGTACCACCTTGCAGAAAATTTCTACAAAAAAATGTCAGTATGCCTTTCAGAATTATTCAAAATAAACAATCCATTAGTGCAAACGGCATAACTTCCAAAGGTCTTAACTCACTAGACAGTGAGCACAAAAGCTGAATTTCCATTTAGTACAAAATACAAGTGTAATTTCAGATTTCATTTCATACTAGTTTGGGGCAAAAAGAAACCTAAGTGAAACAGAAGTCCTATGCGCCCACACAAAAAACTGCTCAAACACTTCTGTTCAAAACAGGAGAAACCCAAGTGGCTATTCTGAATTACTTTTTTGTTATTCAGGGTATGGGAGCAGGAGTAACTTAGGAATGTAGGGAGGGGAAAGAAAAAAAAAATCCTCTTCACTCTCATCCCTCTACAAATCCAGAAATGGAGAATGAAGGTGAAGAAGATGGTCTAGAAGCATGTAGGAGAAGCAGAATTGCTCTGTGCTACCTGGGACACAACTGCTGGTCTATCATCTGGGAATATTTCCTATGGGGACAGGCCAGTCATGTTATTCCTCCCTGAGTCTACATAAACAATTCTCCCAGCTGTCTTTTGTTTCTGTGCTGACACCAGAGACATCCTAGATGAAAGAAGAACTGGGAATTACTGTGCTGGGAGAGCAGATACATGTCTGTCTAGCAGTAATTAGTCTGAACCCAATAGATTTAATTGCCAATAGTTGGCTCTTCAGCAATCTATGGCTCACTTCCATGGGAAAGTGATGATATGATGATGAACATGAACCTAAGCTGAAGATCAGAGCAAGAACTTGGGAGCAATACTGTGATCACAAACCACCAAAAGCCTTTGCCCTCCGCAACTGGGTAGAGAAAACTCCTCACAGCCATCATATTCACCTGCTCTCCAGTCAGTTTTACAACCAGTGTGCTCATAACCTGGGCAAGGAGCTAAATTGAACTAAGGTGCAGGAAATGTTAAAGACTACAAAGAAGGGAAAAAAAAAAAAAACTCACAGCAAATATTTCTGAACTCAGAATTAAACCATATAGAAGATCCAATTTAATTCCAAACCATCCCCTAAATTTTGCTGAAAGAGCGTAATTCATAATGCTTAAAACAACTTTTGGTCTTCATTTAAAAACTCAAATCCCAGCTAAAAGAGGAATCCAGAAAAAAAATTCTGTTTGCTCCAGCTGGGGGCAAAAAAGATAGTAAAACACTGAATTTCAAGTATGACACCCTAAATAACTCTTAATGTTCTCATATAAATATTCTGAATAGTGATGGGAGTGAGCATCTTTTGTGCTGCTACCAGTTATTTTATCAGACTCCCCTACAGAGCCAAGAAGTGAAATACTTAATCTTCACATTACATGCAAAAAATGCAATTGTTCTTTCTTTAGATCCTATCCCATACCTAAATCCCCCATGATTCACACAGGAAAATTCTCAAATAATCTAGCCCGATTCACATTCTCAGTTCCAGGAAAACCTCAAATCCAGGTAATGCTGTGACCGAGTTAGCCATCTTCACTGGGATGGAATTTGGCCCGTGTATCACACTTGCTTCAGTACAGTGCATACATTCAAGCCATTTTCATCAGCACTTTGGGTCTCAGAATTCAGAATACCTGTACAAAGTACACCATAACATTTGACCAATCTATCCTCTGTTTCAGACTATGGTTAGAAGCTGAGGAAATCACTCTGAATTAACCTTTTAGACAATGAAAATCTAATAATTCCTGTATTTTCCAGAGTCTGCAGGTACAATCCTGAATTAGTGTTTTGAACTGCTTCTGAAATATAAAGGACTTCTTTTGTCCCTTAAGGAAAAAGGAGGGGGAAGGAAAGAAGTCTGGTTGTCTTCTTCATTATTTCATATTTAAAGGCCTGATTAGCAATTATCTCAGACCTACTAAAAAGTAAAGTTGTAAGGCATTTATTAAATTAACCCCCTGAGAGATTAGGTCTGTACCTAGTAGTACTGTATGTAGAATAGCATCCCTCTCGCTACCCCTCGCCCATTGTAATTTTAGAGTGTTATTTTCCTGGCTAGTAGCACTACTTTATGCTCATTGATTTTCAGCATCCAATAATTTTTTCTAAGTAGCAGCTCCTTTTCATGATGAGAGCAAGGAATAAGGAGACAAACAAGTACTCCAAATGTGTATTTTTCTAAGATGGCCCAAATTTGTTATTTCAGAGATGCACTTCTTCAATGAAACATTGACAAGAAAAACTATAAAATCAACAGAATGTTTAGACATTCATGGCACACCTGGGACTTGTTTGAAGACTTAATGCAGCAACATTTTTGCCATGCATATGTGCAGAAGGGGCTTTCATCATTATCATCTGCTTTCAGTAACAGGCAAAAAAGATTAAATGGGTGTAGGTGTTCACATGAAGAGCAGCTGCTGAATATATCCCAATAATCCACATGGAGACTGAAGGTGAAGAATTACACTCTTAGGAGCTATTTTATTAATTTCAGAGATTTGAGTATGTTATTATTCACCTAGGATACAAATTCAACCATCTTCTGGTAGGAAAACGAGGTTCAGAATGAGCTGCATTCTGTTGGCAGCAGTTTTTCAACAGTCTATGGGTCACTTTACCACTCTGCCAAAACTGATCTGTGACAAAATCATATCAGAGTTAGCTTTAATAAATTCCACTGCTTAAGTATAACAGCTTTGACTACTGCTTTTGGACACCTGGAGGTCAATTTCTGTTCCAGTTTTTGCAGTGTTGAGTACAATTACCTCATTTGAGAGCTCCAGGAGCCTCTTTTTATTCTATTTTTTCAGGGTCCCTCAGAGATTAAAAAAAATGTCTGAAGTGAATACAAAGTGGTGTTCTGCTCTGAAAAGTGACTCAGTAAAACAACATCATGAGATTACACATTTATTCTGTCTTATTGTCTTACTGATCAGGTTAATCTTGTTTATAGGTAAACAAATTTTTTTTTTCTTAGCTGTTGCCTTGCAAACTCAACTTGAGATCTCAAAAATTAAGTTATACTCTTTCTGTCTGATTATTGGTAGATATGACTCCCTGTATTTCACTAAGGTACACACTATTCCAGGCAAACCTGTAGCAACTAGACGACCTCGCTGATAATGGGTCCCTTGATTATGGACAGAGACAAGGAGAATCTTGTTTGATCTCCAGAAGCCGTTTGTTCCTGCCGTCTGCATTACAAAACTCAAACATCCGTATTTGTTATCTCTCACAAAAACAGATCTGCCAGTTATCAAGGTGCTACATTTTTACTTTCCTCAGGGTCCTCAAACACTTTATTTCTGCAGTTCAAAACTGGACCTCTTTGTTCCTGAGGTAAAGAAATACCCTTCACCAAAGGACTTGGAATTGAGACTGTATTCCAAGTCTCTTCTTCCTACCACACCCAGATTTCATTTCAACTATGTTCATGATGTGACGAAGCAACTTCAGTTATTCAGACTCTGCACAGGTGTCTCGAACGGCCAGCAATTATTTATATGCTTATTTTTGCTAAGGTAGCCACACACACTGTGAAGAACTAAGTATGCTTGTCTGTTTAAGTCCAGGGAATCTAGCACTTAACTGTCTAAAGCAGTATTTTCAAAGTGTGTTTTTCCCTCCCCGTGATTCATGATGGAGACTACTGTCATGAGCCTCTATGAAGCTGACTTCATAGTGAATACAAAGAACTAGGTTAAGGCATTATTAAGCTTGTACACATAAGCACACAAATATTCCATGAAAGAAAATGCTGAACATGGAAAAAAACATCCACTTTCTTTCATTGTCTGGTCTGCTGCCACACTCTGTATAGGAACACATAACTGTTTAAAACAAAAATATGCAACATAACTATAAGTTTGGAGACGATCATAAAGCAGACATACAAAAGGGCAGAATTAGGACTACCCGTTTACTCTTTAGCAACTTCTAACGCATGCACTGAAAACTTCACATTGGTATGACACAGTGCTTGTTTAAAATAGACAGGCATTAGAAAACAAAGTTAAGAGAGAAAACTGATATCCTGAATATTGTATGTACCAGTTGACCAGCTCTTACCTAAAAATATCTTCACTGACCCAAACAGATCCTCATAAAAAGTCAAAGCAGCACAAAGTTCCTAATGTACTAGATCCAATTCCAAGGTGAAAAACGATTACAGATTTTCCCAGTACGCTTTAAGAAATCCTCCCATGAATTTTCAGCCCTAGAGAGCCATCCAAGCTGCCTGTGCTCTGCCTATCCTCCCAGACAAGGTAATTAAAACACACCTGAAGTTTTGGATAAAATTGGACTTTAAGTGGTAAAACACCCTTCAAAGGATGAGCCAGGGCCCTCTATGCCAGAAGTCAGCACAGATTAAAGATGGAAATTAAACAACCCTCACTAAATTCAAGCTCAGCATATTATTCCTTTATTTAGGGAAGGGGATCAGAAGTTCTCTTCTCCACAAATAGCAATAAAACAAAAGTAACTAGAGTTACTAAGCCTAGTAACTCTTGCAGCAAGACCTCTTCACACTGCCATCTCTGCTTGGCAAATGACAGAGCCCTGCCCAGGTTAATTAACAGTAGCAGGGGTAACTCGCAGTAAAGATAAAATTGAGAAGTTACCACAGAAGACTGAAGTCCTCAGCTGCATCTCATAAGAGGCTCAAATACATTAACCCTGTTCTAAGAGATCCCACATGCAGCACATCCTATTATATACCATATCAAGCAAGCAGTACTAAAGCAAGGCTAGGATTCAGCCTGGGCTAGCGGTCTTTTCAGAAACCTGATACCGTACTGAAGTGGAGGAAAAAGGTTTAATGTTATAGTTTCCTCTTAACTTTTTCATACAAACAGCAGGTCCAGAAAGAAACCCTGCATGAGAACAGAACTGTCTACATACTTGTACGTACTGTAGAACTACTTTGGTAGGAAAGGCAGCAAGTAGAAATGGGATGTTATATGGGGATGCAGCTTGTTATCTTAGCTATCCACACCTTATCAACAACTCATGCTCCTGAAGCGATGAATGTGAATGCAATTAGCACTCCTTTCCCTCCCTCTCAAGAAGTATCTCTGCCTCTTTCCAGATTCATGGAGATATTTATATGCTCTGGATGTGTAGCATGTATCTAATCATTTATCCACCTGACCCTTGGTGGGCCAGGAAATAAATGGCTTCATGATAAACAGCTTCACAATGTGAAATCAGGAAGACACTGATGAGGTCTGAATTACCCTCTTTAAATGGAGTCACCAACTACAAGCCACACAGGGAGTAGCAGCCCTGTTAGAGGACAGCTGTGATCTCCTTTTTCATTCACTTGTCACTGGTCAAGATATTTAACCTTATCACGAGGAGCCTGAGGGAAACTTATCAGCTAATTAGATCCTGAACTCCCAAAGTACTGGGGAGGGGTTATTTACTTCTCTGTGTCAGTCTACATTCAGACCTACCTGCAGCCCTGTCCCATATCAGTAACTCTTATTTGTCCCTTTTTTTCCTTCTTCCTCTTAAGTTAAGTACTAAGGGTAGATTCAGTGAAATGCATATCCAAAGTTTTAGATAACCTTAGATCAAATGGAATTCTCAGGTTCCTAGATGACTCTCCAGTGATTGTACAGGACATGGGTATCAAAACAGTTTGGAGTTGATGGGATGTTGACATCTACAGAATGCTGAAAAGATATTAGATACTTCACCTCCCTTCAGTACACCTAGCAATGACCCTGCCCAGTACCTGTCAGAGCAGGTTTTTTCTTGCAAAATGGATGGATGAGAAGCTGTTCTCTCCTCACAGATCTAGTGGCTGAGGCTGCAGGAGACCTGAATTAAGATGTCTCCTTTGTTTACACTGAATCCAGCTCTGCTGTGTCCCAAAACTCTGCTTTGTCAGGGGCTGCCATATACTCTCAGTTTTTTATATAGAAGCTGGTCCACCCCATAAAAGTAGCCAAATATTCAGTAGGGCAAAGAGTGGGAATGACGCTGTGATCCCATTCCTAGACAGCAGAAATGCCACTCACCTGTGGAACCACAGGGCTGCCCCTGGTTCAGATCTTTACTTTGACTCAGAATAGGGATTTGAAAATCTCAAATGAATTGGCTAGAAGAGGAGGCCCCAGTGGAGTTACGGCATGCTTGTCAGATCAGCCTCCCCAGGCAAAAGAAGCAGAGAATGACTTATTTTTTAATTCTAGTGAAGTTCAGGTGTGGCACAGCTCAGAGCAGCAAAAGGCTCTGAAACATAGGCAGCAACAGGATGAAGCAGCAGCTGAGCACAGGTTTTGTGGTGGAGGGGGATGAGGAGTCCTACTGGCTAAATGCAAAACTAGAAAGAAAACTGTACAGGACTGAATCTACACTACAGATAATTAGCCCTATGGAGAGCACAGAGTGGCCTGTATAGGCTAAAACATAGTACAGTGGAAAGCAGAAAAAACACCTAATGCCAGCATGCCTCAGAACTAATCAATATTGCATATTTTCTAGTGCCAGAGAATGTACCAACGAAGATCAGGGAGCAAAAGAAAGGCTGGCCTCATTAGAAAACAGGGTAATTTGCACCCAGATAGTCAAAAGTTTTAAACATCTGAGACCTGCTACCTACAAGAAAGCAACTGGCAGAGAACAATACAATAGCCCCTTCATACAGCATCATTCAGAATTTTTGTCCACCCCAGTCTGTTAAACTCACAGGATTCCTACCATTAAGGGAGGGAAAAAAAATCAAGTTAAGATAAGGTGAAAATGAAAAAATATCTTTAGATCTTATGTTGTTTGAGCAGTTTGGGAATGTGAATAACTAATAATAACTGTGATCTTGGGTTAATTTTGGGTTAGTTACCTTCCAATCATGTAAGTCAGAACTATTAAGTACCAGTCCATTATCAGTTGAATTTTGCACAGAGAATTTTTTTCCCCCCTTTGTTGCAGTCTCTCCATCTTGAATTGACAAGCACCATCTCCCTATCACAACCGGCAGCAGCAGCTCCTGAGTGATAAGTCTTCATGGTTACCTTTAAGAATGTCAGTTGTTCATGCTGTCAGTATTCAGATTTTATCATCAGTTCAGTGGCGCTGAAATTGAGTTCTGAATAAATGCTGGGAAGAGGGAAGCTGCATTATGTGACAGCAGTTAAATGCAAGGACAGCAGTATTTTTATGATTGAGAAGCCAGCTGCAAAGCTAGCATTTCCTATCCATTTAAGTCAGCCACGACCATAGAAGAAAACCTGATGGCACGATGATAGCCAATTTGATTGCAGATTTTTCATGCACAGAGAGTTACGAATACGTTCAGTGATTCTCAGATTTTGCCCATATCCCATACATGGTCTGCACAATAAAAATAGTGAAGTATACATTATTTTTCAAGCCACATTGCTCTCTGCAAGAAAGCAGACAGTCCAAAACTTTTCATAGGCTCTCTGAACAGGTGGTTTTTTTTTTTTTTTTTTTTTTTTTTGGTGCTTAAGTCTACTTGAAACCATGAATTTTCATCTGTACTTTGCTTGGCTTTTCAGATGGAATCAACTCAATGGCTGACCTCAACATTGGAGGTGTAATGCACTCAGATAGATCAAAGCCTGACTACAAAGTCATGTCAAGAAATTATAGCAACTGAAGGTCCAGAGAATAAAGGTAACACTAATAAATGAAGGGGCCCATAACTCCAGGGCAGAAAAAGGCACAGATACAAACAGGAGGTAGATAATCAAATGGACAACTTATTTTCACTTTTTACAGATGACTTGCATATAACCCAGAAACATAGAGTATGAACTATTCTCTCAAATCCAAAGTGAATATACTTGAAGAATTTTTTTCAAGTATTCTGTATTTGGATTAAGTAGGAGAGCAAGAACAAATATGAATAACAGAATCTCCCCACTTTAAATGCTGTAGTCCACTAAGCTTGAGAGGGCTCAGCCTGCCTGGGCTCATCCTACTTCACCTTCTACTTATTAAGGAATAAGATCAAGTTGCAGTACAGCTTTTCTTACCCCAGTACCCAGAACATCTTATCTGTTCTAGTTGGATTTGTATTCAGATGCAAGCAATATTAGAAAGAAAATCATGGGAAGATAAATTTATACACAGAAGTAATGATAAAACTCTTGTCTTCACTGGAATAAGCTTATGAGACTACTATGAACCTCATTTAGGTAGGGAAGAAGATCCATTTCTTCATGACCAGAGCCAAAGACAAGAAATGGCAGAAGCAAAAGCAACAGAAAGGAAGACCTTGAACTGTAAGTGGAATCATTAAACTGATAGCAGGTGAACATAACATTCTCTGGAATAATCATCACTAGAGTTATGTGCTGATGCACAAAAAAAGGGTTAGTGTCCTTGTCATGTACATAGGGGGACTGTGAAATCATGGTCAGTAGTCTGACACTGACCATTTTATCAGCTGGTAAAGCTGGACATTGTGCTGATGTCCCAAGGGGCAAGTTATGACTAACAAAAGGAAATACTAGAAGAAAGTATTTGCAATTGGCATATGCGGTTTCTCTACAAGAACGCACAGAGAGCCAGCCAGAAGGATGGATTTATCAGGAGATTCATGGGAAACAGCATAAGAGCCAGAGAAGTGGCACAGACATGAGGTCAGTGATTAACAAGATTCAGAAGGAATCCACCTTTCCTGCAAGCTTAACTTTTCCCAGAGAACAAAGGAAATGAAGGAAGCTTCAGTGGATGTCCTCCCTATCTACTGAAGTACTTATTACCACTGTGCTCCTCACCTTGCAGGTGGAATTTTAGCCTCATTTTACAGAGGGAAAACTGAGACATGGAGAAGAATACAGGAATCCCTCAAGGGGACAGAGGGGATTGGTGATTGAGTTAGGAAGCAGGTAAGTGTACTTGTTCCCTTGCAAACAAAGGCTCACAGCTGCTCTGGTCAGGGCTATATAAGCAAACTTGGGTCAACTTATCTGGGAAAACAATGTCCATGCAAGGTGCACAGCCAGCTATTCAGTTTAAGCAGTAAGAATAGATCAATGCCAGCACTAAAATGGGGTCACATGGGAGAAAACCTGCAGCACTGAGCCCTCATTTAAAAAGCTGTCATAGAAGAGTCCAAGCAAACCTTTCTTGTTAGTGTTCCATATATTGTTCCCTGGTAACTGGAAATTAATACTGCTCAAGAGGCAGTCAATATGTTGTAACTAGTTGGAGGACTACGGTCACATTAATTCTTAAAATCAGTGATGCAGGATACTTGATAATTGGGCAGAGAAGATGCTGGGCTAAATGAGGTCTCAGAGTACTACTTCCATTGCTCTACAAGGAGAGGAGGAAGGAAAGGAGAGTGCCTCAACAGAGAAACATGTTCTGCTCAAGAATACTTCTGTTTATGTAAGGACAGTGCAAAACTTCCTCCTGATACAACTGATTCATCAGAGGCTCTGCAGAAAGCATTGCGATCATCTTAAATTCTCAAATGAAAGCCTTTATTCAATCTCCTTGGAATTAAAGCTTCTGTATCTGGTGGTATTCTACAATCATTTGGCCCTTCCCTCTTTTCTGCATGACACCAAGTTAGCCCACTAAAGGAAAGATTTGAATAATTATTACAGCTGTGCCTGCAGACATCTAAAGCACTGTTCTCAGGGTTACATATTTTGTTCTAAGTTATTGGACTAGAGTTGGCATCTGTTAACTATATTGCAAAAATCTACTTCCCTCTTATATATGACATATAATAAAAAGCTAAGTAAAACCCATAATACACAGTATTAAAACAATCTTATCTTGTCTTCCAATAGATAATTTGGTTGTCAAATTAACAGAATCCAAAAGAGCACCTGATATGATACGGAAAACCTGAGCTATGCTCAATTTAAAAATGATTTTGCCTATCTGCGGGGACCAGCAGTTGTGTTTTTTTGGTTTTATTACTACAGCAGCTAGGATGAAACCAGTATAATTACTTTCTTTTGCTCCTACTGCTTATTCTCCTCACCTGAAACCACAATCTTATGACATAACCACCTCCACAACAGCCACTTGTTATGTCACAAGTTGATGATGACTTCAAGCAGGGAAGAAGCAGTAGGAGCAGATGAACTCTCAAATACTGAATCTGTTTTCCATGCAGAAGTATAGGGTAATAAAAAAAAAAAAGTAGTACGGGGAGGGGGAAGTAACATAAACATGTGGCTGCAGAATGGCTTCAAAAAAATATGCTTTTCAAAGTTTACCAGTAGGTGTCAGTAACTCTGTAAGGAAGTTCATCGCTGCATGATAAAACAGGACTTCTCCCAGACACAAAATTCTTTTGTCAGGGCATCTACTGGCAATAGTAATTCACTTGGGAATGTAATGGTTTCTTTTACATTGGAAGATTATGTGCTCTTTTTTTAGGATTTTTTTCCCAATTTTACCTGTAGTCATCTGGAAATATTCACACCTAATTCCCACTCCTTTACTAAAAGGCACAGATGCTTCAGGGCTATAATATATTCCAACACATCTATGAAATTCTGAATCTGGAAAACCACTCCCCCCTGCCCCCCACACAGAAGAATGCTGTGTAGTTAGGAGATAAGCTCAAGAAAATTTCTTTCTGGTGTGTGACTGTGTGAGAAAAGAGAGACTAAAAGGAGATGAAGGAAAGCAGGGAGGTCAGGGAGGAACCGAAGAAGGTGATGATCTAAAAAATAAGTGCTGTCGCCATCTGGAGCAAAGGCTGGTTCCAAGTAACCAAGCTCACATGATCAAGTTACCAGACAGATAGGATTTGACAAGAAAAAAAATGGGGACAAGGCCAGGGAGGGTGACTGAGAGTATCCCACTGGGATGAGGAATGCTGCACTGCTGGCAAGTCACAAAGTCCCGTTATTTCAGTATCCCCTGTGCCACGTCACCAGCTCTATCTTGTTCTGCAAACACTACTGTAATCACAACCAGCCACCCACAGGCTGTCTGCCCAGTCGCCTCATGCTACGCAGCCACTCCTAACCACTTGCAGAGACAGGACACACAGACTTTGAGCTAACCTGGCACAGCTGTTTCTAATAAGTACAAGGAACATGTGTAAGGAAAGGCAAATGAAAACAGCATGATTAGCTTAGAAGAATTTTTCAGAGGAAACGATGGGCTATGCTGCAGAAGACGAAAAATGGGCGCTTCACGATAAATGGTTATTTGAATAAAATGCATGCATAAATAACAAAATGGAAATGATGTAGTCTGTGGTCGTATCAAAAGCAGAAAAGCACACACTGTACCACTAGTGTAGACTCATCAAGTTCAAAACAAAGGGTATTTTAAGTCACTGGTAGCACACTGCAACGGCTGAAGTCTCACCATCTTTTCTGGTTAGACATGCACATACTGAAGAGGAACAAGAAATGCCTTCTGTAACTTCCAAAATGGAGGGAACTAAGCAGTATGATCTCTCTGTTTTTCCCAAGATGTCAAGATGAGAAGGTTGCCTGCCAAAAGGCAAGTGCCAAGCACTATTCTTGCAGAGCAATTTCTGAATATCTCAACAGCAGTAACATAAGATATGACTGGTAAAACACAACTCCCACAGGTAGGGTAAACACAGCTAAGGAATCTGGGTTCAGCCAAGCTGTTGCTGTTTTCAGGGAGTGGATACCTACACTTGTGAGGCCTCATGGCCCAAGAGTGGCCTAAGAGAAAAGGCAACCTGATAGCACATGCAAGACTCAGTGATCACTCCATGCCTGTCCAGGAATTTGAAATGATTCGATAGCTGGAACAACCGGAAAAGACCAGTATCTACCAGAAGAGCAAAGTTGGCCCAGTCTGTTTCATCTCTATTTGCACAACACAGGGGCAGGGATACAAGGAGAGGGATAATCCTCTCTTAATTCATAGGACCACTATGAGCTTCATTGCTTTAATACATTGAGCAGCAATGCTATGTGACTGCAGATCATTTCTCCTACAGGGAATCCCTTGTACCTGTTGTGTTCTTTTAGGAAAGGGATCCTACACCACAGGTAACTGACCTCAGCATCTTGGAAGGACAGGCAGAACAGATCAGTGGAAGAGTGATTTTAAACATGCAGAGAGGTACGCCTAGTGCACTACTTCTGCGTGCCCTTTCTCCGCACCAGACATAACCTCCACATATACCTCCAGGGGTGGTGGTTGTCAGTGGTATCACTTTTTAAACTAGTAGATTTTGGGGCTGGGAGGAGCGGAGGCACAAGGCTGCTTGGGCTGCTTTTAGCTTCTCTGTACCTTGCAGTACCGTGGCATCAGCAGCCAGAGTAGCTGCAGGGATCTCAGCCTGCTTGCTGGCTGTCAGAAGCAGAAAATAGTTGTAACAAAACACACACCTTTTCTCTGACTTCCTCAGTACTAGCAGCAGGAGTGGCAGGCAGCTCTGACTCCACCTCTAGGTGGCCAGGCAGGCCCCAGGACATGGAAGTTTTTCAGACAGGTGCATGAAAAGGCTTGCAAGGACACCAACCATTCTTGTCAGACTGCCACATCTCCCTCCAGCTAGAAGTCTTACCAGCATTTCTGTTGTTACAAGTTGCCTATCCATTTGAATTCACAGAAAGTGATTTTACTGAGCCTACAAAACCCAGACCTGTGTGGCTGTACTCTGGTGAGCTGCCCACGGACCCTTGATCTCTTTGCTGCTTGCACAAGCACAGCCTGGTACCACTCCTCTAACAGTAGTTTGTTACTCTGTCCCTTGGACTCCTCCACCAGTCTACAGCTGAAATCAACACTGCTGTGCTACTTCTGGTTTCTCTGACTTCCTTGGGACTGAGGAAGAGGGTAAGGAGGAAGGAGAAAGCAGATAAGTTATCTGTGCTGTCAGGTGCACTGTAAAATCTCTGTTGCATACAAGCAATTGAATGAACATGAAGGCAGCACATCTTTTTTCCCCTCTCATTTTATGTGCTGCACTAAGAGCAATGCAGAGAGCATCAGTCACTGCTGCTGTGAAGAGCAGCAGTTTTAGGTGCAATACCTGGGGAACTGAATCCCTCCAGATGAACAAAATGCTCTCGTAAGACTTGATCTAGCTCACTGACTGCTAAAGAGAGAAGCCCAAAGCCCTGTAGCTCCTTTAAAAGCCTGAAACAAAAGTCTAGCTCAGTGCATTTACAACAAGTGAGGAGTTAGACATGGAGAGCTTCTGAAATAATGAACACTAATTTGTAGTGCTGTGAGGCTAAGACAGCACAGTCCTCAAGCTGGTAGAATATAAACAAACCAACAGAGCTAGGGCTGAAAGCATGCATTAGCTCTTTCCACCCTGGTAATTTAACTACTGGAAACTTCTGGGTCAGGAGAGCTACAAAACAATGGAGTGTATCAAAAGTAAATGGAATCTGTCATAATGGTGCTGTATTACTTAGCCCTTATCCAGCATTCCTCATGGCTAAACTATGTTACTAGCCAATACACAAAAGCAGCCTTGTCATTTAAGTATGACACTGCCCATTTTTAGAGATGGGTAATTTGAAATAGAGACGTTAAAGAACAGAAACTAGGACTAACTGAGCATCTATCACTTGCACTACTCAGGGCATGGGGGTAGTAAATGTACTCCCTGATGATCAGGATATAAAAACTTCAGAGAGAGGACTAGGAATCTAAGGTTTGTGTCCTGTGACACCAGGGCAGATCTGGAAAGAACCCTTACAGGTCCCAGAAAATCTGGTTATACATCAAAGCAGTCATCACAAAACAAGCTGTGTTTGTTCAGTTAATTTAATACCATACTTGAAGTTCCTGTTCTATTGTATTTGGCTCTCATTTTCACAGTATCTGAGCAGCTAATAAGCTTCTCCTCATATCTCTGAGGTAGGGAAGTGCTCATACCATCAAATTAAGTTAATGGAGGAATAACTGACAGTGGACATGTTCTTCGAGCATTCCCAGTCCATTTCAGTGCAGAGCAGAAACAGAGCAGCATATGCCAGCCTGTGCTTGCTGTTCTACTTTGTGCTCAAAGGGACTCACGGCCTCAGAAGAAGGGGTGGTAATTTTTGGCTGGAAGGCAGTAATTTCTTAAGCTGCTTGAAGCAGTTGGTAGCTGTTCATCTAATTACGGCCCATGTGACTTGGCCAAGGTCACATGGAAAGTCGGATGGGGGTCTTTAGATTTGCAGTAGTACTACACCCACTGTTTAATCTTTCTTCCTACATAATAGAAGAGGCAGAAAAACAGATAGCAACATCTTGATGTGGTTTGACATCAAAAAAAGAGACTTCTGAACCACAAGAGCATTGTGCATTGTAAGAGCCTCTCTCTAGTCCCAAAGCTCTCCTTCCAAGTGGCAGCCTCCCAGGGCACCCTTAAACTGCTGCGAAGCAGCAAGTGCTCTGGGAGTCTTTCAGCTTCTCCTCCACCAGGTATTTTGTCTCATAGCCTTGTCAATCAAATCAAAACAGTAAGAAATTGACTGTACTTGCATCACAGATAGTGTGGAAGAAGTTTTAGAGGAACATATGGCAAGTAAGCCATAATTAATGCTCAGATTGGGTAAATTAAGAAACACAGGTTTAATTAAGGGGCATATTAAGAGTTTTTTCAATTTAAACAATATTCTCCTCAAATGGAACAGGATAATCTCCTCCCTCCTCTGCTAAACAACACCAACAACCACCAGTAGGAAACGAGACTTGGTTTTTTATCGTTATAGCAGTTGCAATAAAAATCAGTGAGCTCTTCTGACAGCTGTAAAGTGCATCCATTTTGGTAACTGCCCTGTATTTTCACAAATACAAATAACATTCTTTTTATAATCAAAAGGGAAGTATAAACAGTATCATAATTTCTGTCAGAGTTGCCACTGCCCAAGTTTGAGAGTTAGACTGGAGAGAGGGGTTAACTGACAGGAGAGCCACAGATAAGCATTTCCTGAACTGCACACAGTACCACAAAACTACACAAGGAATACTGTGCACTGAGACAAGGAAGAAGAAACTCCACCAAAGCCCTTAAAGCCACTGCAGTAACTTACTGATATTTGGGGCATGCAGCTTAGTTATCCCTCTTTCAGAGAGCGAGACTGATTTCATTCTCACAAAACCCAAGTAATCAGACCTGTTATATTGACAGAGTTTGAGAAGGAAGTGGAAAAAAAAAAAAAAAAAGATCAGTAGTTCAGCACCAAGCTCCACTGTTCCACCTGATGAAGTGACAGTAAGGTTGCTTTTGGTTACCCAGAGTAACTGGGGTCTTAGGACTTGAACTTCCATTACTGCCTTTTATACTAGTTTACCTAGTTTTGGCCTATGAATTAGTGTCAGCAAAGACTCCCTCCTACGGTGCTTCCTCCTCCCTCATTAACTACAGCCCAGAGCTGAAGAATAAGTGACATGCAGGGACTTGTACTGACCTTTCAGAACTGGATGAAGTTCACTGGCTCCTCAGACAAGGACAAAAATCACTGACGTACAGTATCCTAAACAGCAGCAAATTGCTATGGCTCAAGTCATTGATGCTCTCCTGAGGCTGTGGAAGAGCAGGCCATTCCAGCTACGTCTTGGAAGAAAGCAGGCCCACAGCAAAGATCATCACCCTACATCTGCAATTTGAAAGCAACTTGTAGGAGGTATTATAAGCTAGCAAAGAGCAGTGGAAAAATAAACAGTTTACTTTGTTCAAGGGGGTGTAACTTCCAAGGATGGGTTTTCGGAAGCAAGGATACATTTTTCTCAAATGTGCTTATTCTACTGCACAAGTTTCATAAGCCTGCAGATACCAAGATTATAAAACTTCAGAGTGTAACACAAGCACAAAGACAACTGTATAGACTTTGCTCAAGACAAGGCATGATAAACGGCCCCAGCGAAGCACTTCTTTGTTGTCAAATACTACACACACACACACATCATCAACAACAACAACAACAAATACTACGGAGATCAAAATTCTGAAAGAAACACAGAGCTTGGAAAAAGAAAGCTTAATGAGCTACCTCACTTCAGGCAGCCTTTGTATCTATGATTAATTCAATGTTTCCTCTCAAATTTATTTTAGGAAGGGGAAAAATGACTGTAACTAACCTTCTACAAGGTGAACATCAAAGCTTCAAAAGTGAGACTGTTCCAGATCCCAAATGTTTAACCATGTGTATGCATGGGTGAGTAATTAGCAGCAGGCTTTAAACCAAAGACTGAGTTTTTATAAAATCATTAGTGATTAAGTATCTTGATTTTGGAGTGACCAACTTAACATCCCTACCAAGAGCTTGTTTTCTGAGGATTAGTGCTTCCTCCCCCAGGTTACAGACCCTGGCAACAAGTCAAACTTAAACCCAGAATGAGCTACAATTCCTGGAAACCTCAGCCAAAATCCTTGGAGAACAAACAGTCCATATTTCAGGGCTTCTCGTATGTACTGTCCTATGCTACATAGATCCTGTACAACAGGAGACACTAAACAAAAATACCATTCTCAACTGTGTTTCATGTGCTTTTGTGAAGACATAAACTCCTGCAATGGGAAAAAAAAAGTGAAGCAGCCCTGAGGATCTGAAAGGGAAGTAAAGGACGAATTAATTTTACTGTGATGAACTGAATCTCTTGCAATAAAAACAACACCTCAATTAAAAATGAGGCATATATTACAAGCTCAGTCTTGTGACACAAGTAAGATATTTACACAGCTGTGCTATCTTCAGTCCTAGGAGCTCAGGCCCTCATTGCAGTATACAAACACAGCAGCTTAAACCCATCACTTTATCTATCCTAGTGCTCCTACGATTGCGTCTACTAGAGTAGATGAGGCAGTCACAGCAGTTGCAAAAACTTTGAGGAGGAAAAGGAAGGTAATGCTGAGCCAGAGATAACCACAGACACATTTGTACGACGTCTGTATTTCCAACTCTACTGTTAACAGCTAAGCTATAGACCAAGAGCAGCACATCACACAGAGAAGGGGGACAGAGAACTCAACAGATGCCATTACTGAATTATGTACCACAATAAATACAATACAGCTGCCCTGGAGAGAGATGATTCTTTAAATCTCTTCCCCTCATTCAGTCAGGACTGTTAGAATTGTTGTTTTGGCCTCTCATTTAGCTATTTGAAGGAGATTCCAATAGCACCAGAATTTGTCATTCACACTTGTCCCTCTCAGACTTCCTGTGGGGGTCAACACAGCTTTCTCCTCTTGGCTGCAGTGTACTAGGGTGGGTGAAATTCAGGATCCGCTGGGAGACCTTAAGCATGTCTCAAGTCAACATGCCTCAGTTTTCCCATCAAATATTGACCTATTTGAAAAGCACTCGATGTCTACATAAAACCTGGACACTCATTGTCTCATTCAAATGGCCTTTCTTACTGCGGCTTGTTCACTTCCGTGGCCTACTCCTTTTACTAGTTTGTAGCATTGGTGCACAACCATCCACCATGCACCTCTTAGAGAAAGGAAAAATAATTCCTCCAGAGCTCAAGGGAGGTTGTTACTAGAGGTCTGATTCTTGTAGCAAATACACTGCAACCTTAATAAACCATGTATTTGCATCAGGAGATTATGTCCATGACTGCAGGGAAATGGACTCAATTAATAGTCTTTCTCTATCACCAACTGCTGTGATCCCTAGAGCAATTCTGCACTGCAAAAAATATAACTCCAGAATGACATATTGATGCTTTTTTGCCTTTCAAAACAAGTCACTTCTTATTTTACGGCTACACCAGATGCACTTTCCTCACTTGGATTTAAGGAGGACAAGCTGGTTATATTTCTCTGTTTTTTGCCAAAAGCTTTATATTTTGTGCTTGATGCCTCAGGACTGGGCTGTTATCTAATTCTACAAACTATGGTTGATCTGTTTTGCTTTTGCTGAGCAATAGCTCGCAAAAATAATCCCTGTGATCCCGACCAGCAATTGGTCAGGATTAGAAAGTCAAAGGTCTCATGTACACAGGCATGTACCTTTATCATTAATTCTGTATGCCTCCATTACCAGGCAGTAATTCAGAGAGTGTTCCCTTTGAATTTTTTGTAAACAGCTCCTTGCACTTTTTTTTTTCCCTTGGCATAACTCATGCAGTTTTAGCCTCTCTGCATGAATAAAAATATATTGAGAATTATTAATGTGAAAATAAAGCAGTTCCCCTTCTATTGGCTGTCGGGTGCCTGATATGAACAGCCCCTCATGACTCTTTATGTAACAGCCGGCACCAGTTGGCACCAGTGTGGCAGTGTTAGATAAGCTGCCAAGGGCGGAATAAACTGAAGACTCGTGGCTTTCCCACCTCCAGAGAGGATCCCACTTCCTATGGTAGTTTAAGGGTGTACTGGTGGACTCAGGCAGGGTGGTTTGTACTATTTATGTCTCTGCTGACTCTATTACATGGATAAACAGCCCATTTCAGGATCCAGTACTATCAAATTAATTGTCCAGAACACATTTTTAAGCCCTTCCCTCTCACAAATTCAAAGTCATCCCTGTCCTCACTGAACAGCTGTATTTTAGATTTTTACTAACTTCATTGGAGTTAGGCAGCCACATGCACAAGCAGAATTTTACCGCTCAGACAAATCTGTCTCCAGTGCAGGTGCACAGTCAACATCAGTCACTTCCCTTAGTCTCTTTGCTCTTGATTAGCGCCTTAGTGCAGGGAACTGAGAATTTACTGACTCGTACTCCTGCAGATCCTGAAAAGAAACATGTTCCTTGCATAGTGAAAATTCAAAGAATAAAGTAAAAAGTATAGAGCACATACAGATGCACTTCTGTGACAGTTAAGTGGCTCAGTCCTGTGGCTTTAATCGCTGACCAGTTTTCATTTTTCTGGAAAACTCCAAATTCCACCTCTTTTGAGGTACTGCAGAAATACTACTTCATCATTTTACACAGTCACAAGGGAAGCTCAGAACAGAAAATATCTTTGCCCAGCTGCCTAATTCTGTTCCTCTTGTCTCTTAATTTTCCATAACTCTATCATCACGCTCTTAAACCAGAATATCATGCCCTCCTTCTGGTCCCTCATTCACTCACTTCAGTATCTTTTCAGAACCCCCCTTAAGCCTCCCCAGTCCTTTGAGCTAAAGCGACAGAGATCCTTCCCCAGTCCTAGTCTTTCTCTCTCACTCAAAACATTAATATTTTCCCAGCTTCCCTCCCTCAAATAAGCAAACTAATAAATTTATATCCCTGCTTCTTTTCTCCATTTTTGTTGGTGCCTGCAATCTCTACATGCTGTCTACAAATTTCAGGCCTCAGAAGATCTCAGTTCCAGGCTGATGTAAATACAACTGGCCTTAAAGAACTTGACTGCCTTGTTACAACTTCCCCATTTCAATAGCAAAAAGTCCAGTCCCCCTCTCATTTTTATCAATTTTTCTAAAAAATTCCTTTCTTCCCATTATTACTTGCCCTTTTATTTAATGTTTTCCAGACAGGTATCCTCTCTTAAAATTCAAACAATGGAGTGGATATGACTTTCTGAACAGTAAATATCTGTGAAAGTAGCAAGGAAACCCAGCTCCATCCCTGTCACCATCTTTTATTCTTCAGTATAGGCTGCAAAGTGTCAGAGCTCCCCATTCAGAACACTACCAGGACTGCTGAGCATGGAATCAGCTCTGATTTTATTGATTTTGGGGGTAAGGAATAGGACATTTTTAATTTATATACACTATTCTTTTTTCTACATTAAAACTAGTGGCCTGTTCTGCTAGAACAGCTAGATTTGTTTGTTGTCATACTAATTGATACTCCGTGTGATATATCTTCTAATACCTTATTGACTAAAAGACTGAGAAAAAAATCATCTTCTATTTCACAGTATTTCTTCAACTGCTTCTGTAAACATTTAGGATTCAGGGACTGTTGAGGGCATTAGGAAAATGAATCCTTCTTGTTAGCAAAAGACAGCAGAAATAATTCTAACACCACTGAGGAAAAGGGACACCTGTGAATGAGAAGTTGAGAAGTGGGAAATACCCCTCAAGCTTTGTTAACAGCCAGCTGTTGTGATAACCAGTTTTTTGATCTCCTACACTGCCCCACAGTATCCCTCGCAAAAATAATCCCCAAGAGATCTAGATACTTGTTAAGTATACTTTTAGTATACTTTTGGCTGGACTTTCTTAGAGCAAATCTAAACCTCATCTGTTTATCTACCATAACAGTTACAAGGGCAGTGTTTGTGCAGATGGCAGACAGTCCAAGCATTTTCTTTCCCTAGACTCCTGTAGACAGATAAATCAGGTTTGTCCTGATTTATCCCTTTTTTTAAAAAACAAGAACTTTTTTCTCCCTCTTATATCCTCTTCCATTAGAAATCTTAACCTTTATTTAAAAATAAGCTAAATCCTGTGCATTTGAGAGAAAATTTGAACAGACAAAGCAATACATTGTATAGGTTCAGAAAGCATGGAAAAAGAAAAGAAGCTAAGATACATATTTAAATCTCATGTTTTCTTCAGACTTGCCTTGGAACATACACAATAATACAGCTGTTTTGCTCTAAAAATAAGCCAAGATCATGAACAATATAAACCCCTTGGTTTACCCATCTGAACCGTGGAAGATCTAACAACATTGCAGTAACAACACAGAAAGGACAGATGGCCATACCCACACTGCCATCAGCATTTGAACTCATGGCAGAAGATAATACTATTTCCTCAGCAATGAACCTTGTCACAAAAACAACATCTCGGTGGAAAGCACTTTTGAGAAACACACCTGGCATGTATTGCGAGCAGTCATTTGACTGGACTTCCACTGGGCTTTAGGGCTCCGTCCTGTACCCTTGGATTTAAGGGAGATTTATATCAGACTAAAAACGAGTTGAGTTAGGCTCTACTCGACTGACTCCAGGCAAACACCATCCTATGCAAACATCATCTTCCAAGTAACTAATTTATAGCACTGTGCTGGATATAACACAGTATTATAACAGTCCTTAACTAAAAGGTAGCAGTGGAGGAGATAACATCCATTGCAGAATAATGGAGATTTATATACTCAAGTCAACCCCAAATCTATTATTTCCATAAAATATCAGGAATATTTGAACCTTTGAAGTCAGGGCAGTTACACTTAGGATCAATCCAGCCTTTAACCATCAGTTACGCTTGGTCTTTTTTGTAACTTTTCAGGTTTCTCTCCCTGCTGTTTATAGCTATCCTGTGGCAACTTACATGCAAAGCCTATTTACTTCCTGAACCTGTTTTCTTCCTTTGGGATGGGGTACACTGACTTGTTGCTATAGGATTGCTTCAGGAGCTCGTTATCCAAAGTCCATTCAAAACTGTCTAGCTGTAGAGACACCCTTGTGCTACCAGAACCTTGTTCAAAAGCAGAACAGAGTGAATGCATTTTCATCTGTTTATTTAGGGGAAGTTTCTCCAAAACGGCTGGAGGATTTAACCATGCGAATCCCTTTCATTCTCAATGAGATTTGTTCTCCCAAATTCTCAAGATGCTTTTGAAACTCTAACACACCAGTCCCACAATGTCTGCTTTCTGTTCCTATTTTCTTTATACTTCACAATCGTTCTACTGAACCAGTTTACAGGCATGCATATTTGCTGATCAGTACATTTTAAGGAATCCTGGAGCATATGCATAAAATTGTCTTCTGAAAGGTAATCATAAGTACTCACAACAGAATATTTATGCATCTCACAATGCCCCAAATCACAACCTAAGTACGTTAGAATTCAGGAAACTCTGTCCTTGAAGAATCAGCACAAGTCAAGATTGCAGGAAGATTCCTACCCTCTTCGTAGGAGATATATTTCATTGGATAATTTCAGATCACTGTTCATAAATCACAAAAAAACTCAACTGTTTGGAACAGAATGTGAGCCACATTCAATTGGTTCCTTTACACACAGTGGGGCAGCATTTTGGATCAAATTTACCCTACGAAATGCACTGAATTCCTCAGTTTTACTGAGGAATTCATAATAGCAATACAGAGGGGGCAAGTGAGGTGAATCATGAAAGATCAGAAAAGGCCAAATCATTGTACTTACCTTTCAGCTTTTGCGCATCCCAGTGTTTACCAAGTAAGGCTGGGGCATGGGTGCACAAGGCTAAATAGTGACTCTGTGGCAGGGTGTTTGAAAACCTGAATGATCTCAAGTGGGAGGAATGTACCAGACAGCAAAGGCTGCCTACAGGAAGTCTAACAAGGTTGTGGCAATGTCGCTGGCAGGGTGAATGCTGCTGCGTGGCATGTCCCTCTTAGCAGCTCTTCTAGGATATGCTTTGCAAGCCAAAGGCCTTTGCATACCCCACCAGCCAGAATGCATGGTCTGGATGCAGACTGAAGACTTACTTATTCCATGTACGAAGGAACTCTGAGTCTTGGTGCAGCAGCTTTACATCTTTATGTAGTCTTCCATTAAAAAAAAAAAAAAAAAACTAGAAATAGGCTACATATTCAGAACCAATAGTATAAATTCTGCTTATCTAGCTTTCTCAAATAGTGTTCTTCATCTGAAGTTCTCAAGCCACTATACAACGGATGTGAAGATCATAGTCCTCAACCTTTCATTTCTTTGTGTCACCTGCTTAAAAATTAAACTGGTTGACTGACTTCAGCCCAGACTTACTGATGTCAGTTAGACTAGCGTATCATGCCTCATAAATAGGTCCATAATAATTAAATTTTATTCCCACCACAAGACAACTGTATTTTTCTCCAATACAAAGCAACATCATTGAACACAGTCCTGTACATTCCTGAATGCTTAAAAGTCAATTATTAAAAAAAAAAAAACACAGAATGAACTGTAAAATTATTCATGTAACTCAAAAGGGTTAACATAAAAACGTGCTAGAGAAAATAAACCAGCTGAAAACGCAGTCATTTAAGCCTAGGAGACCATGACTCAGCAAGCTATTCAGGCTTGCAAATAACTCCCATTGATCCCCACCCATAATATTTCAGTCAACAGAAAAATATACAAACTTAAAGCAAGCAAGTTTTTAAATATACCTCTGAATCAAGAAAATAATTTTAAAAGGCTTTTTATCCAAGAATTATTATGCTCTATGCCAGCTAAAATTGTGCAAAGGGTAGGTGAAGGATGCGAAGACGACGAAAGACAAAAGGCCATAGGTAAATAACATTCAAATACCTTAGTCTAGGGATCCTATAGTTATGAAGTGAATCACCATGAACGCACCGAATACCTACATCATTTCCTACCTTTTGTAGTGATTAACCAGGTGATTAAGATTAGTAACTTTCTCTTGAAGTCTAATCTTTCTGCAGGATATATAGAACTAATTCACTCAGGGAAAAAAATTCATCTGGCTGTGTCAAAAACAATACACAGCCCAAAATAGCTTCAGCAATTTGTGTTTGTAAGCTTTTACAAAATAAAATCACTTCTGACTTTAGAGTCACAGTTTGTATTTTGACTTTTTACAGCTCACATGAGTGTGTTTTCAGCTGGGGTTCTTTTTTGCCATCCTCCTCCTAATTACTGGTAAGGATTTGACATTCAACTCTGCCTCTGATCTCCTAACTTAAAATAAATCCATGGAAATTAGTAACAGTGAGTCTAAGGAAATTATTACCAAGTGAAACCAACAAGGACCTGACTGCAGTGGAACACTGGCCTCCTCCTGGTCAGCTAACCATGATGAAAGAGGAAACAGATCAATTGCAAAGTCATTAAAAGACAAGAGAAACACAAAGGATAGTGATGTAAGGGAAAACAAGCTTAGAGAAGTCTAATTGGCAACACAGTCATTTTAATGGAAGAGCTATTCAAGGGGGACAAGGCCCACTATATGCCCTAGGTTACGGAGGTCTCTTATTATTAGCGTACATGCCCGGTTAACTACTTATTCACCCGCTCATCTACAAATGACCAGAACTTTGTAATTGATCCCAGTAGGACCACCGAGGTTTCCCCAATTGCATGCAATTATTGAATGTTTCATTATGGCATTCAGCTGTCACCCACATGTCAAAGAAACCCATTTCATGACACAAAATGCTCTGTGGTCCTTCCTCTGAAACGCATTCATGTCAGTAGACATTTTGTGAAGTGGGAGTCTTAAAAATAACCACAACAGGTAAGCAATTGGAGTGAATTAATTTTACCTGATTCAATTGGTAGCCCTTATGCTTACAAAACCGGCTCGTCTTACTATAGAATTCTTCATTGATCCACTTTCGTCTTGTAGAAGGGTAAAGAAAGAAAAGCATTTAAAGTTACCTTATTATCTTCCTGATTGCAGAAAAGGGCAGGAGCAGAGTGCGGCTCTCACTATATGTAATTAGCGTGTCGATAAAAGGAACAAAATGTAACAGAACTCGGAGAGTCACTTATTCCACAGAAATAGTGGTTTAGCAGCTATAGTCTGTTCCACCATTGAAAGTCCAAAAAAGACAAAATTGAGGTATATTCAGGAATTCAACCCACTGGTTAATTTATCACAGCATACTCAAAGTAATGCTAGGAGCTAAAATCAAAGACTTGAGCTTGTTTTACAGACCATTTTGATTTAAATGATATCTCCAGTGTCATTCACTGTACAGTTATGACATGGAAATAAAGATTTTTGTCATAGATTTATTTATCAGAACACAAGAAAAAGGTACATAATGATTGTGTCTTCCAAAATACAACTACAAACTTAACTGCTCTTCTGAAATCATCCTGCATTACATTCTTACAGTTGTTAAAATTGTGCGTCCTAAAGATATTTAAGCAGTAAAATAAACCCATTAACATAGTTTCAGGAAGACTGCAATGGAAAAATAAATCCTATGATGAATAGCTGGCAAGGGGAGGTATAATGAACCAATATAGAGTGGTCTAAGGATTGAAAGTGACCTGGGAATAAATAGCAATAGACTGGTTCACATTTTCCCTGACCATGGTCTACGTGACAATAAATCTTTCTTGGAAGAGAAATCACACCTACCCATTTTCCCAAAACAATGGATCACTGAAAGTGATAGAAGGTCAACATCAGTTTATCTACATAACTGCCTGGTATAAGAATGACACATTTTATCAGCATGTTCTCTTAAAGATGCAACATGATAGAAACAGTTATTTTGACTAGTACTTTTACTTTTTCATCACATGCCGAAAGATAGCTTTTATAAAAACGCAAAAAATATACTAATGTTGCTCAGAGAGATTTAAGAACAAGTACATACAATTTCATTACCTACCTATGTGGGAGAGGATAACTCTGCCTAAAAACAAAGCAAAAAAATAACCCACGACCAACCAATTCTCATTTTGAAAATGGTCACATGCTATTCAAGTCCAAAACATATCAGATCTGATTTCAATGTTCATTTTCAATGGTCTTCTGATGTTATAGCAATATCTAGCAATAAAATGACCTGTACTAGCAGATGCATCACATCTCATCATACTGCTCAGCGCCTTTTATTTTTCTAAAAATACTGCAAAATATTGGTGCTAATAATTTGTTTACTTTTCTAATACACTTTTGTTTTCTGATCTCTCTTTTCATAAGCAGGATGAATTACAAGATTCAGGACTTGATTACACAGGCTATTAGTGCAAAATGAGCTGGGGTATGAATTTATTGCTCATTAGCTACTTCACAGGCTAACTCTCCATGTGGACAGAAGTTGCAGCTGCAAAATTCTAGCCAGCCTTTGCTGAACATGTATAAACTCCAGTGTTTTGACAGTCTGCAATTCATTCAAAGCTGAGTATAAAGTCAAAGAGTTTTCCCTGACAGAAAGCGTAATTCCCTACTGTATATGAAGTCTCTTTTCCAAAATAATGGAATTACTACAGAAAATCCCCAAAACATTTCTACATATGCTTTATTTGGGGGAGGGGGGACACCAATGTCCCCATATGAAAAATTTCTGCCCAAATGTTTTGTTTAGAGTCATACACCACTAAACAGATACTCTGGTAACAGAAATTGGTAAAAGTACTACAAGCCCTGCCTACGTTGGGAAAAAAATCCAGCCTACAATGCTGAGTATACAACTGCTGAACATAAGAATGTTCAAGCAGAGCTGAGTCATGCCCCATCTTTGTAATTGCCCAGCAGAGACATGCTGAACATTTCACAAATGTGCAAGATGCCTAAAGCCTTTTGTCCAAAGAGATGGTAAATAACAGACTCAAAATCTACTGAAATCAACAGATAAAGTCTCTCACTGATTTTAAGGGGCTCTCATTTGGCACTTCTAATGTTTGTTTTCATGTAACCTAAGCTATTTTGCAGATTTCCACGTTGACTAATCTTCTAAGCATGAATTATAAAGGAAATTGGACTGTATTCAAATGCTATCAGTTTTTCAGAAGTGGAGTTAAACTCACTCTGAAAAATACTGACAGATAGCAAAAGACTGATTTCTCAAAAATTCTGTAGGTTCAAATGGCAATACTATGAAAACAGGAACCTTGCCTGCTGGCCAGAGGAGTTCTGTTAACAATCTGAGCCTGCTCCAGCCTCACAGAACACAGAATATCACTGTGTTTGCAATTCATCTAATGATGCTACAACATATCAAGAAGGAGTTTTGTGGTTATATAAAAGCTGGTTTTTAGTAAATCAGTTGTTTACATATGCAGTTTTCCAGCTTAGCCATAGAGAGGCAGCAGTGTATTGTTGAGAGGTAAATAATGCTGTCTTGCTTATAGTGTGCAAATTGCTGTTATTTCATGTTTAATACAACGTATTTCCATATTTTTACTTCTGTGAGCCTGTAGATGGCACTAGGAAACACAGACACTGTCTCTTCCCATGGCCTACCTTTCTGTGTTTGTAATGGGAGCAGAGCTAGTGGGGATTGACTGAAATCCAGAGAAGAAACCCACTTCTTATCATTTCTACTGAGTACATAAAGTGAAAGTATCTCCATTTTTCTGCTGCTGTCAGAGCTGGATTAAAGTGCTACAGAATAAAATAATCCATCTCTTCTCTCTTTCCCCCCCTCAGAAATTTATCAAGTTTCAGTCACTGCAGTTCCCTTTTTTTTTTTTTCCAGCTCATGATACAGCAGGGTCTGTGATCCTTTTCCCCAACCCAAAACCACTTCTCATTTTGTTGCAAGTGTCGAGTTTGTCCATAAGGTTGCTACAGTTCTTCAAAAACAAAAAAACAAACAAACAAAAAACAACCCACCACATACATTTTCCAATCACACATGGGTTCTGCGAGTCTCACTGCTGATACTCTGTGCAATAACACAGAAGCAAAACACCGCCTCCTGATCTGATCATTTTCCTTTTACTCTTTTTAATATTTTCTCCTGCTACAGGAATTTCTCTTAGGAGTGTGCTTCAAGCATGCTTTCTCTTTTTTTTTTCCTGCTTGTGTTATTCCCGTAATTTTTTAATTAAAACTCTAAAGATTTATTTATACAACAGCTATGCAACAGACAAAACAAATTCATTGGAAAAAAACCCAAACCAGAACTTCCAAAGACTCTGAGAGTTGCAGAGTTAAACAGTGAAAACACGCAAGTTGTTGGCATGGCTGATTTGATGTTACTTTGAGTTCTCAAATCAAGTAGATTAGAATACGCTTTTGCCCCCTTAAAACCAACAAGCATAGCGTAATCAACAAAACGTTGCTCCCTGTGTTTTTGGGGCCACAGACATTACCCGCATTCTTATCACTAGCAGCAGCGCAGTCTTTTCTGTGATATCTCCACAGGCAAAGGACAGTGAATGCTAAGCCTGTGCTGCCTGCACAGCTGGCTGACGCCAAACAGAATACAGATAACCTGAAATTTGTCAGTATTCTCTCCATGGGAGAATTCACTTGTCTGTCTCTCTCCCCTCTATTCGAGCCATCAGTTTTTGTGGCATTTACAGAAACTGTCTTTGAGATAACTCAGCTGAACTTGATTAACAGTATTAGACAGGGACCCGGCAGAGAAACAGTGCAATAGCACACAGCTCACTTCCTCAGGGAAACAGGATAAAACCATTAATACCAGGAAGCTGTATAAGAAAAGCTCTATCCTTTCCCAGTCTGTTCAGTGGCATCAATGTTTTTTACCTCACCCTTTGCTTTTCTGTTTTCATGTGCAGGAAAGTAAAACAGTGCATGGCTGAGGTCCATCCTGAAAGGTTAATAATACATCTACACCTTAGAAGAGATTCCTATGAGCATCCACCTGTTTCAGGAAGGCTTTGAGGAACAGGAGGACAGGCTTGGACAAACAGCAGCTGAGATGTTTCAGTTATGGAAAAGGGTCTTTCCCTCATCCCAGAAGCAAGGAGCTTGTTCTTGCTAAATCTGAAACTCAGCAGGGGCACTGAGGCCAATGACAGCTCCTTTTTGATCTCCTATAACTCTTCCCTTCCTTGCATGGTCTATTAATTGAATAAGCAAAGCATGCCAAGTTGTCACAGCCTCTTCCTGTCTTCCTAGGTATCTGTAAGAGACCAAACTTCCCCCAAACTCGTGCTCATTTCCATTCAAGAGCATGTGGAAATATGAGGCTGCAAAGGGAGGGATGTCTTTACAATAGATTCACTTTGGATTAACCAAAGTCAGTGTTGGCTGCCTCTTATATTTTTGCAGGAGAGTGTCTAATAGGATTAATTTCAAGGCTGCAGATGCAAGTTATCATTCCTTCCTCCAAGCAAGGCAGAAAGGGCCCTGGGGCAGGGCAGTATAGGGCACCCTGCCATCCACTTCTGCTTCATGCTTCTTTGCCAATTATCCTTCCAACATCTGCTCCAAACAAGCAGGTTACCAATGAGCTTGTTCATTTAGCATCATCTCTGTATCTGTTTTCCCTACAAAAACAGTCACTTGTTTTTAATGCTCTGAAGCTGACAATTCAGAGACAAGAGATGAAGGGTAGGAGAAGGATAGACACAAACAAAAATGCATCTGCACTATCTCCATTCTTGTTCCAATCAATCTCATTACTGAACCTCTGCTTGACCTCCCCAGGTCTGTACATGGAAGGTGAAAAGCAAAGTGAGCTAGTGAGAAACTGTCCAACCCCTCGATGACACACCTCTCAGCTAGCTGCCACAGCTCTGCATGGCTGCATTACTTTGAACTGTGGGTCACACTGTATTTACGCTAAAGGAAACGTGCACCTACAGATGTTTCTCATTGACTGTGCACTGAAACAGGACATTGTTGTTCACTTTAATCACAAAAGCTGGATATTGCCTTTTTGAGGTTTCATTTGGATTTTAGGTGGTGGGAGGAGGACTGACACATTTGTTTTTTTTAAAAAAAGTGCATGTAAAGATGCAGTTAATAGTTATGTACCAAAGCAAGTAAAAGTCATTCATGTTCCTCAGCTAAGCCCTGCTAAGGATCTGGACCCAGAATTTGGAAAAACTGTGCACTGGAAACTTAGAGGGGCTTAGGGAAGGAAAAACAAGTCTGCTGTGGATCCTAATGCTAACTGATGCTAACAATTCTGAGTGTCACTTAACAAAGTAAAGCTTTTGCATATTTCTGAACTAAGGCAAAAGGAATCAAAGCCAGTGCTCCCTACTCCAGCAACCTCTGTTGCAGAACAAAAAAACAAAGTGAAAAATTCTTTGAGTTACATCTCTCCTAAACAACAACTACGCATGGTAACACTTCAGCTATGAACACACAGCACTGAAAGGCTTAAAGACTTGCTACAGCAGCTAGATATTCCTGTTTTATTGGCTGAATTTTCCTGCCTGCTGTTTTTCATTTCAGAACCTACGGTTATCACAGACAAACGTCTGGTTCCTCTTTCTACTGTGCACTACATGTCACAAAATGAATTGCAAAGCTTGTTCGGGCAAGTATTTACCTCTTCCATTCCCTACCACTCCCAAAGAATCTCCTTAATGACTGCCATAAGCCTGATGACGTACTTGCTTCGTGTAATGTACTCCATCGAATTTTCAAAAGGACTGAAGTACAGATCTCAGAATACAGTCTTTTATCTGCTCTAAAGGCTTCTTAGTCTTCTGGGGGATCTTTGTAGCTGGGTAAGAAAGTAGCCAAGAAATTGCACTACCTGTATTGTTGGGGTCCACATAGTGCCTATTATTCTGACACTCACAGCCTCACACACACACAAACACCCTCCTTCTAGCCATACACACATCTATCCAGACTGAGGGAGCACTATGCTACAAGAGTGCAGGTGAAGACTCTGCCACACTCCTCTACCATGAGGAGAGCCTCTGAAACAGCTCTAGAGCTGAGTGGAAGGTGAAGCCAGGTGCTTAAACTCCAAAGACAAGAAGCCAGTACTTCCTCACACTATTAATTCTCTTCATTTTAAAGGATTACAATACGTACACTGCAATTAGAAGGAAGTGTTAGACTAGCTGAGTTAGCTGTAATCTGCAAACACACCACAGCTTGGTTTACACATCAACGTTTTGGCAGCATGGTTACGTTGGTTAAATACATGGAGAAAATTGCCACCCCCAATATCCTAGCAATGACAGGCTGTGTTAGCAAAATCACCTTGTTGACCTTGCTGAGGTAACAGGGAATCTGAACGATTTTCTCAAAAGCAGACTTAGGGTTGTACTGGGACCAGCTCAGTTGGCTGCCAATGGGGAACAAGCTCTGGTGGCAAGAAATTTTAGCCAGGGAGCAATGATGAACAATTGGAAGTAGCACCAGTACACGCGGATTCAAAAGAGGATGACCTCCTACTTTTTTTTACCTTCAGGAGAGAAACCCTACTGAACATGCTTGTCTGCTGAGGTTCTACCAGTGGCCAGAGTCTATTTAAAGATAAGAGCAACTGGGATGGGTCCAGCTTTGCTTCCAGATTTCATACTGTGAAGTCGATGAAAGCATTGAGTTCTTCATGCAAAACGAAGAGATCAGATCCCTGTTTTGGAAGCAGGGGAACATTGAGAATTCAAGAACAGTACAACTTGTACTTCTATTGTAAGATGTCACTAGCATGAAATATGACTGTAATACTGTTAAATAGTTGTGGACCACCTACTACCCTCCTCTCTTGAGCAATGAGGGAGGGGAGAGAAAAGGACTGAATTACATGCATTTCTTCTCTAATTCAGTTTTCTTTAAAACAGAACACTGGAGTTAAAAATGGCTTGGACAGAGGTCAAGGAACTAAGTATAGCCCTAGCCAAGTCAGCAGGATCATAGTATAAAAAATATCCCACACGCTTGAGTTTCAAAATAGAAACTGCAAGCCTGGATTTTAACAGGGATTCACTTACTGCCTGTACCATTCTCTGCTTAATGCACCTGGTGATCAGGAATGAAATAGAAAACAAGGCATATATCCCATCTCAGCAGTTACCTAACCATAGAATTTAGAAAGTGCTCTTGACAGTGAAACTGCTTAAGAAGCCAAAAAAACTTCTAAGCTTCCATACTGAGGAAGGCTGCAAGAGTGATCCTTTTCTATTAATCTATATTCCACTGGAGTCTTAAATCTGCAACATAATGTTATTTTGACAAACTACAAGGAAAAGAGAACATAACTGAGGTATTATTTTTGTTCAGCCCTTTTGTGATTCCACAACTGTGTAGAAGAAAACAGTAAATACTTGTAGGCTTAAAGAAAACATCATAATACTGCAACTACAGAGGTCTGTTACATTTTGCCTTCAGAAAGGGAGTCTTCTGCCCAATTTTCCTACTTACTTCAACAAGCACAAATACAGATCACGGATATTGGATATGAAAACCCATGTGCTTATTCCTGAAGTGAGACACTTGCTAACAACACTTTGTAGTTTAAGGCAGAGAGCAAGAGCATATGCATTCTTTATTCCATTGTGACTGCAAAGGAAGCCTAAGTGGCCACAGGGAACATCCTGCCTGGCACTTAACTAGAACAAGCTAACATTTCTGTTCTTTCAAAAAACAAAGAAACAACCCCCCCCCCCCCCCGATTTTTAACTACCAGCAGTCAAGAGTGACCTTACAAGGAGTTAACAGAAAGTACACATCTCCCTGAAGCAAAGGATTTTGGGGGTCAGAAGCAGCAAATAGGGCTCTTCTGTGTAACTAGATTTCCCAAACAGATTTCTGCACAGAACAGGAAAGGTACTGACACCACAGCCAAGCCAGAGAGCTCCAACTTCCTTTCCACTCCCTTCACACTAAAGTCAGAGAGGACAGGCAGTAGTCCAATGCAGAGGGCAGCGATCTTGTAAGTTTAGTATATCAGGAAAAGGGAAAGGAGAGAGACGGGATGAATTCAGGGGCTAGCTGTTCTGGGCCTGTCTCTCCTCTCGCCCCTACAGACGCAACACACTGAAACCAGCCTGGAATCGGCTGCTAACCTTTGAGTGCTCTCTGCTCTCCCTTTTCCTGCTGCTGGCACTCTTAGCACCCTGACAATCACTCCACTCCCTGCCCTCAGCTTCCTCACTGGAGAAAACGAGCAGTTGCAAGCACCAGACATCAGTCAGTGACCTCAAGTCATCCCTCAGCACAGAAACAAAGCATCCAAATTGTATTTTCACTTCATATGCAGTTCAGCAGTCGCTTCTACGTTACATCATATCTTTTTTTTCTTGGGTAATATATTCTATCTTCTGCTTCTTAATAATTGATTGCTCAAGCTCCAGCCGTTATCTGCTTAGTTCCTACAGTGTTACATTAGGCCATTTTCTGTTTTATGCAAAGATCTTTGATGGTATAGACATCCTGATCGCTAGTCTACTATCTAGCCACTTAATAATTGCCCTTTTGAGTACCCCATCACTTCATTTGCACAAGTGCAATAATGAGTCTTTTTTGAAAGTCCAAATAGTAACATCTCAGCCTGTATTTTATTGCTTTCTGTTCATCTAGATGAAGAGTATGGCTGCCTCCACTTGGGTGCATCCCTAGGAAATTTAGGAAGGGTCTATTTCACATTTAGTTTGTAGTTTGATGCACATGTCCACTCACACAGAATTCACACCTAAAAGCGCAGCAGTTTTCAATATTAAAGAAACTACAACTGGATGGATCATATAATTAAGCATGGATCCACCCATCAGTAACCTTCCAAACAACATCTGACACCAAGTAACTTTAATAACTGCTACTGATAGCTAATTATTCCCAAAATGATCAAAGAAGGGCTTTTCTAATCTCTGCAGAGATGTGAGTGTTCAGTGTTAGTCACTGAAAATCAGATGCTTCTCACCAGCACCGTCTAGAAATTAAGGCAACTTCCCCCCCTTACAAAAAAAACATTAGTAGAGTTAACACTTAACTTTCCACTTCTAGCTTTTCAACAAACATAGTCCTTTCACTGGTCACTCCCCAATACACATAAGCCTCAACCACCACTTGAAGTAGGACTTCATTATTCTGAATTATTACTCTTCCTTCCCCCCAACAATACACTAAATGTATTTTGGCTTCCTCCACACTGAGCACAGAATATTGTGTAGAAGTATGGTTCTACCTTTCTTTGCCCTCTAAAAAATACAGCATACAGTTTAAACCTTTCACTTATGAATATACACACTGGCTCTGCATGGAACGAAAGAAAGGTCACGAGCCAGCAAACAGGACAGACGATGACAGGACCACGTGTGGGCAGCTGAGGCAGGGTCTCTCTCCCTCTGGGGCTGAGGAGAGATGACGCACCTTCATGGGGAGGGAGGTAACACTTTGTTTTACTAGTTTTTGTCGGGTTCCAAGTTTCATCTGGTTTCCTAAGGAAAAGATCATGACAGTGTGGAAGTGGTGAAATTTCCAAAATGCAAACTGAATTAAATAAAAATATTCCTGTAAACCTTAGTGAAACTGAATGTATTATAAATACCTTTTTCCCCTTACATCAGAAACTTCAGATAAAACAATTATTTTCCTACAGTTTCAACTTCAACAAAATAGTATTTTTCTACAGGGGAAAAAGAAAGTTTCAACTGGATATCCACAACTAGCTGCAGCCAAAATGCCCCAAACACAGACCTGGGCTGGGGGGGAGGGAAGAAAAAAAAAATCGTCCAGATCATCTCTAACTTGCAAAACCTGGAGAAAACATGTTCTTTACCTGCAGGATTTTATCAGAAGTTCTGCCTTTCAAACTAGAAACGCCATAACGCTGGAGGCAGTGCCTTCAGCCCAGTGAGCAGAAGAAAGCACCCGCAGCCACGGCAAGGCAGGCGACGGGGGCGCAGCAGTAACGGTCGCGGTAACGGTCGCGGTAACGGTCGCGGTAACGGTCGCGGTAACGGTCGCGCCGCCTCGCGGGTAACGGTCGCGCCGCCTCGCGCCGCTGAGGAACTTTCTGGAAGGGCTCCGCTCGCGGCGCCCCGCCCGCGGTAAGTGCCGTGCCGGCGTCGCCCTTGCGGTCCTCAGCGGCGAGGCACGGCTCCGAGCCGCTTGGATTTGTTTCACAGACTCACTTTCTTGTTTCCACAGCGAGTTACCCGCCGTTGCTGCGCAGCGCCCGCGGGGGTTGTGTCCTGCCCAGGGCCGCTGTTGTCGCCGTCCATCTCTGCCACGAACCGCCCGCGCCGCCGGCGACCAGGTAAATCCAGCGCCTGCTGCCAGCGGTGAAATGCAGGCAGCAGGAATAAAAGTTTACCAGTGGTCACCCTGCTCTTCGAGCGCCTCGCGGCCCTTTACTTGCATACGTGCCCTAGCTCTGTGAGGCGGGGAAATACACACATTCTTCTCTGACCATCTGGCACAGAAGCAGGTTGGCAGCGAAACTTAAGCTCACAAGCCCTGGGTGAACAGGAGGAGAAGCAGGGCTCCGGAGCCTTGGGGGGGGTTGGGTCTAGGAGATCAGGCAGGTGCTTTTCTCAGTCCCATTTGTGAATTAGACTCAGGTTCTGAGCGAGTCTCCCTTCAGCAGGTGTAATGAAGTCCTACCTGATGCAGTTTAAATTCCTGCCTTTCATTAACTTGGACTAACTTTCCCAAGCACCCCAGCACAGGAGACTTCCAGAGACATTTGGTCAGAGCCACTCGAGACACACCAGCCGAGCAGGACGGCTGTCGCCCAACTGTAGAGCTGCAGCCAAACCCTCCCTCCTGGAGGCACACCAGCATCTATGGTATCCCTTTCCTATTTTCAGGAAAAAAGTACATCTGTAACTACCGAAAGATACATGGCTTTATACTATTTCTAGTGAACATTAGACATTATTCCTGAAAATAGGCAAGGTATTATTTAAAAGCTTAGCATGAACCTTGGGCTATTTCAAGAACCTTTTTATAAAATCAAAGTATGCTTTCTATTCAGTATTAATTTTTTAAAGCTTGGCGCTTGGTACATGTAAAAGCCATATTTCCTCTGCCAAGCATTTTTACAAATCTGAACTCTCATAGGACAGAGTTAACCAAATGTAACAAAGCACATGGAGTAAAAAGTCTGGAAAGACTTACTCAGTTACTTGACAGGCAGAGAAATTGCCTTTCTTTGCCTTCTGTTTTAATAATGAGTTGCTCTTCTCACTTCCCTGAATTGAATAAGCTGATCTCACAAGTAAGCTATTTTTCCACTCAAGCGTCTGCTCAGCCAACTTGGAGCAAGATCTTAATGTCAGGCTGGATTTTTTCGTTGTCTGAGCAGTAACTAACAACTCAGATGTTGCTACTTTGCACCTGTACAGCCTTTTTTTTTTTGTCAGGGGGCAGGTACTGCTGTGACTGACACAGCAGCAGCATTACTTACTACATTACTTACATCCATTCTGCTGATGCAACAGTTACATGCTTGTAGCCCTGTAACAGGTATTTGCCACTGCTACTAATAGGCCACAGGCTTTGTACCAAGTTTGCAAGGACTGAGGTTCATCAGGTTTGCTTTTGCTGAATGTTCATTGACCTGTCTGCAGCTTTGTTTTGAATTGCTTTAGCTCTAGCAGCAGTTTTCCTTCTGAACAGGTGGTTATGGCTAATTTCTTTTTACTTGCGCTTATTGTTATATGGTACAACCATAGTTTTATACAGCTAGTAGTAACAGGTAGTTATTTTGTGCAGTACGAGATATTTACAATTAACATAATGATGTAGCATGGAGAAATACAGGCCTGGTAGGATAGCAGGAGCCTAGAGAAGTGGAGACACAGGATGGGGTATGGAGGAATACAGGCGTGGGATGATGTGGGATGGGGAAACAGGCTTGGCACCAGAGACCCCACGGCGATGGGGTCCATGGCCCACTTATCGATGGTTCATTACAAAAATACAGACCTGGAGCTAGACAAAACCCCTTTTCACAGGTACTGAATCTAGCATAAGTAAAGTTCACCTCATACAGTAATTTGGGATGTAATGTGGGGTTGCAGACCAATGAAGAAAGAGCAAGCTGTAAAAGCATGTTTGCAAACATAAAAATGACCCCAAGCGGATCCTGCTGTGAGGGAGAAGAAACCATCAACAACATATTCCTCACAGGAAAATACACCAATTGCTCATGACTGGCCATAACACCTGCAGTACCAGACTGAAGCCAGCAACCTTTGGACCCAGAGCAGCAGAGGAAGCGTGAGCATAACACCAGGAAAAGGGGCAGAAACTTGTAAGTCTGTTTATAACAGTTTTCACTGTATTATTATTATCAAGACTCTTGTTTTATAGAGAGGTTTTTTTCAGAAAACAAGCTTTTCTGTAATAATTAAATTTGTACTAATAATGATTCTTCAATTAGATTGTTAAGATTTCAGTTATACTAACAATACATTCTTGGCTTTATCTATACAATATGTTTCCTCATTGACCATAAACAAGATTTTGAGGGTAGGCTTATTCTGAGTTGTCTCAGTAGTACTCAAAGTGCACTCAGTGCGATCAGAGTTGCAGGATGAAGCTCCTTGCATGTGAAAGAGCTTCCAAACTACAGATTATTTTCCTTAAAGAAAGTACTGCAATAAAATTTGACTAGTAAGAAGAGAATTTAACAAGACTTAAAAGCTGACGCGATAGTATGCTCTTATACATAAATTAGTCATCGTATTTAGGCAAATTATACTAAGAGCCATCAAGGATTTGAGGATTTTTTTGTAGAACAGATTTCTTGCTTTTGCAAATGGTGCAATTAAAGTCTTTAAATTAAAATAATTCTTTTAAAAAGTATAATTTGGCAGAATGGCAGATTGTTTTATTTAACTTAAAACATTTACACAGTTCTTTGGAAGGAGTTCTGTATTCTTGCAGACCAACTTTTCTTCCCTCTTTCTGTGGACTCATATCCTGGGTAAACCTGGCACTCTGTAATATTAGAAAACATGGCTAAAATTCATAGAATGATTTAGCGTTCTGCGGGTGAAGGCAGAGAAATCAAGCAGATGTTTTGCAAACATTTCTATTCTTTGCAGTAGCACCTTTAAAATAAAGGTTGTAATCAATTAAATAAGAATTGACATTGTGATGAACTCTCATGGGAACAAGGATACAGTCACATGGAATCAATTGCAAATGCAGACTCTAAAAATACCACTCCTTAATAATTAACACAGAGCTGGACTTACGCCAGCACAGTGTACATTCCTGCTAGATGCTGTCTGAATTAGTGTCACTTCCATATGCAATTAAGTTTGAAAAGTCCTGTTTAAAGACTGACTTTCATAATTATGCTAAAATCTGCACGCTTCCTTGGACAGACCCAGAGTAAGTGTTGTGCAACAGAGCATGAGCTGGGTTTAGCAATGCCACTTTATGGGTGTACAAACTACAGTTCTCAGCATACAGACTACCCACAAACCAGCATTTCATAAGGTGAGGGGATGTGTGCCCACAGGCCCAGACACCCCCTTAATGGTCCCTGTAGCTAGACACCCATCTCATAGCTATGGCCTGACTCTAGTTTGCTCCGAGGAAGCTGTCAGTGTTAAAGAAAGGGCTGAGCTCCCCACAATGGCATGTGTGATGTGCCAAACAGCAAGCTGCAGAAGGGCTGAGTAAGGCGATTTCTCACGAGCCTGGTTTCATGTGACCTGAATGGCTGCAGGGTATACGTATGAGGACTGAACTTGAGCCATCTCCAGGCATCAGAAGCTGGAACCCTACCCAGTGTCGAAATCTGAGCAAGATCTGCTGGCATGTCTCTCTGGCCATGGTATTTGTTTAATATTTTTAAAAATACAATCTGAGTTCAGCAGCTTATTCAGAGGAGTTTTGAACAATTTTTGAAAGAATACAGATAATTTATATGGATGCTTGCTAGGCATATAGGGGCTGGAAGAAAGCAGGGAGCTGAAGGGAAATCAGAGGTAGAAGAGAGGCAAGGAGGGGATAAATGGGTAAATGCTGGAAAATAGATACCCAGGGAATTGAAGAAATGGGAATAGACCCATGCCATCACCCAAGCATGTGCAGGGAGCTCTTTCCATAGAAAGACCAGTGCTTTGGTGTGGGAGTCTAAGCCTCAGAGATTCTGTCCCTCTAGGATTGTCACACAGGGATACAACTCTCTAAGCCCAGCTAACCCTGAAGCATTGTTGTGTCTGGGGCACTCCTGGATGACCGAGGAGTTAGGCTCTGAGTAAAGCTGCTCCTGCTGCATGTACACACCGGAGAGCATGCTTGCTTCCACAAACTACTGATGCAGTTGGGAGAGGGGAAATGCTGCAAAATTTGAAAGAGGAGACCTGCTAGTACTTGCTCATACATTTCAGTGAATTTTAATGGCCTTGTATACAATTGCTAAGACTTGGTAGCAAAAAAGTTCACAATCAGCATCCACCAGTCTTTACTTGAGGTGTATTATTAACATAGTGGAGTACCTTTTGTACTCCATTTCACTAGTGTAAAGCACATGCGAGGGAAGTGGGCTACACAGGATCACAGGGCTTGTGCAGGAAGCACAGCATTTACCTACAGGAATGGCAGTAGCACTTAACAGCAACCTACACTTTAACTTCGGCTGCCAACAAGATCGCTACTTCCTACTAAAATTCACACCATTTCTCTCTTCTGTTGGAATCCAAGAAATCCACTCAACAAAAAAATGGGGGGTGGGGGGGGAAAGGGGCAGAAGAACCACTGTAGCTTAAATTCAAAGTGACACCATCCTTGGTATTTCTTGCGCCTTGTCTGGGACATCAGCTTTTGCATAGCTCAGATCTCTGAAAACCAAAAAGTGCATAAATAAGCAGTAGGTCAGTGTAACCTTCAGCTCTCCCTTTTGTGTGCTGTACTCCAGAGCACACGAGGAAGCTCACACGAGTTCAGGTGATCTATCTGCAAATGCTCCTCCAGCAGCTGCTCCCCAGGAACAAGTTGAATCAAGAGTTTATTTTCCATAGCCACTAACAGACCACTCCTTACGGATTTGTGTAATTCCTTAAATCCATGTATATTTGGGGCCCCCTGGTATTATGGGGCAATGAGTTCTACAATTTAATTCTGTGCTGTGTTAAAATGTACTTCCTTTGGCTTGTTCTGAACTCCACTGCTTGATAATTGCATTAAGCGCCCTCTTGTAAGAGCAAGAGGAAGCTCTTGGGAGAAATAGCCATTTTTTACCTACCTTTTCCACACCATATTTGAGTTTATTGTTCTCTGTCATCATATGCCTCATTATTCCCCAAGCTGAAGAATTCTGGCCTATTTAACTTCTAGCTGTTTTGTAAGCCTGATTATTCAGGATATAAAGCAGAAAAAAGGAAAATAAAGAAGTTGCTTTTCTCCACCTTCCTCTGCCCTGCTCTCTCTCCCATGCCATATTCAAAATATAGCAGCACCATGGATGTATACTCTGAGACGATGATGTTTCCAATTTTCTCCTTCTATTCCTTTCCTTATAGTTCCTAATGTTATAGCTGTCTTTGCCCAATACTGAAATGAAGTAGTCTGTGACATTTTTTTTTCTGATGGCAAGTTATAGTCTAGATTCACATAGGTATAGAGTTATCATTTACCTCACATAGAGGTATAGAGCCATCTGTAAACTTCAGCAGGTGTGGTGGCCTTTCTTATGTTTCAGAATCCATCCAAGCTTATGCACAGGATGCTATTTAAAACCTTATTTTACCTTGCGTTTCATAAAATGTCATATTCCCATCTTAAATCCCCACCTTATTACCAGCAATCCATATGTTTAGAAGACTTCCTTTGAACCCTTCTGCTGGCAGTCTCTCTAAAGAGCCATACCTGGGTTATACAATAGCACAAGAGGTCCCTGGCCAGAGCTAAAGGACAGCATAGCTGGTGTGACAGCTTACAAATAATAACACGCACTTCTGCTCTCTACATGGTGCCTTCCCCACATAAGACTACAGGTTGCTGAAAGGAGGCTTTCTGGAGCCAACCACACATGTGCTTACCTCCTTTGCTCACATAAGCACAGCAGGGAAGGAGAGATCTCCGATCTTCTCCCCATGAGACCAAGCCTCTGACCAGAGGCAGGGATTCCAGTATGCTTCAAACAACCCTTCAGCACTCAGGGCAGCCGCTACTGCCAGCTGCAGGAGAGAGCACAGAAGGCAGAGTTACAGCAGAACTGCACTGTACCTTCAGCGGTTACAGACCTTCTGTTACTGTATTTCTACAGTGATACTGGAGTCAGCATGAAACCCACTAGAGGTATACTTGTCGCTCTTCAACTCAAGATCTCGAGCTTGTTTTTGCAAACTGTGTTTAAAACAAGGTTACGAATGTTCCTGGGCCTCCTCATACTCTCCTTATGTAGGTAAAAAGTGCAGAAGGGCTACAATCTTCATTTTGTTTGCAGTTTGATGCTTATGACACTGGGTATTCCGAAATATGGAAAGTGAGAGGTTACAGGATCCAGACCTTTTATAGCATCTCTACTAGAGTTACTCTCTAGTAAATACCTATTTTTACAAGTGGACATCATTGCTGGTGAGTCCACCTCTGAATAAACAACCTCCCAATAAACAACCTCCCTTTTTCTTACAGATGTGGAACTACCACTGCCTGGTGCTCTGCAGACCGGTCAGTGCTGGGTAATGTGACATGCAAATTGAAGATTAATGATTTAATGAATGCCTAATATTTCTGTGGGACTGGCACTGGAAACCTGGGCCATAAATCAAGTGCCATGGAGCAGCCTGGACCTTAGACTGATGGAAGTTACTGTCGGCATCCCAAAACAGAAGCTTCATTTTTTTTATTTTCCTCCTCCCTAAAAGCTTTGCTTTTCCTGGAAGAGTCTTCAGGAATAGGTCAGGATGAAGATTTCTGTTTTCCAGAGCAATAAGACACTAAGAAGTTTTTTCCTGTTGCTGAAGAACAATTCTTACACACTTCTGTGGAGGAAGGAGGCCAGTTCTCTTGTAAAATCTTCTCTAAGTGGTAATGCTGAAAAGAGATGGGGGAAGAGGTAGAGAGGGTATAGTAAAGAGATTTATTGGCCCTTCCAAGGGAAGCACTTGGTAGACTAGTGTCAGTGCAGTTCTGGAGCCTGCCATCATGTTTGCTGATGTACACTGTGCATCACCAAACCCAGGGCAGAACACTGACCTTTGCTGTGTCTCGGCAAGTTCTCAATGTTGCAGCTGAACTGCTTGTGGCTGAGTAGTGTATGCAGTCTTCACAGCAACTATTTATAGGTGGTATGTTTTGCAATATGCTGGGAGATAACTTAATCCTGGACAGCCTGAGATGCTGCTGGAATCCCTTTCAGGAAGTAAAAGGCAGTTGCAGGCTCATTGCTGGCTCACTTGGGGCCCTTAGGAGCTCTCTGTGGCATGTTGTTCTTTGTAAGAAGTTCTTGACACTTCAAAATAGAAAGTGCTGTGCAGCCACCACAACAGGCCAAAATGTTGATCCAGCTTCTGATGCATGTTATAACTCATAGTATCAGTTTCTTCACCCTTTCAATTCTCTTCACCTCTGATTTCATCTCCAGGGAAAGCTTGTTAACTAAAAGTATTCTGTATACTCACTATTGGTCAGAGCTGGCCAACAAGTTTCAGCACTAGCACAATGCTAACAAATACAATTTTCTTTCAGAAGTCTGAAAATCTAGACTTCTCACCTAATCTCTCAGACATCAACAATCCCACAAGATCCTGAAATAATTTGGCATTTACTGGTACTGAGGAAACACCAATTAGGCAGATTACTATGACTGTACAGAACGATCCTGCTCTTCCTGATAATCTTGTCTTACATATGCTCAAGAACCTGTTTGAAGGAGGTGAACTCGACATCTTGGAGAGCACATGGTTCCTTCTATTTGGGGAAATCAAGCTGCATACTCACAAAGTCTAAGTGGTATCTCACATATGAAAGTAATTAGTGAAGCCTAGGCTCATAGAACAGAACTCCTTTGGGTCTTTTGGGTGCATCATTTCCAACATCTTACTGCAACATTTTTTTTTTCTAAGACCAGGGAGAGGAAAGAACATTCCAGTGGTGCTGAGTGCTTCTCTCCCAGGAACAATGTGGGCGATGGCTCAGTATCCAGGGACCTTTCAGTGAAATCTGGGCCCAGGAAATGCAGAGTGTGGGTTGGGTGTTAGCAGAATCTGATGTTCAGCAGCAAGAACCTGAACAGGTACCTTCATCTTACACTTCTCCTTTGTGAACAGCTTGAGCTCCCGTGCCACAGTTTGAGCGCCACTTCCAGTGCCCTCAGCAATACCCATACAAATGTGTGTAACTGGCACTTGACCCAGATGCTGACTTCTTCAGGTGTATTTGGCATCATTGCTCTGCTCAGTGGAGTTCAAGTGCACAGGCTTGGCTGTATGGGCCTCCCCACACCTGCCTCTGCTAGGTTTGATCTCATGCCAACATTGCTTTAGGAGGACCTTCGAGTCCTAGGCATGGACTGAGCATTTGCTGAGTTGAGCATCTCCCAGAAACAGATAGAGACTGAGTTTGGTTTTAAAGAACATGAGTGTAACACAGGACAGAGTAAGCTGAACAACATCCAGCTTTGAATTCAACATTTTGGAAACTGTGTCCAGTGAAAATCTTCAAAGAAAAGGGTAGGACTGTGTAGGTAACAATGATTCGAGAGCCATTTCATTTGGTCCCAGCTAACAAAGTTTGAAAACCAAAGCATATTCTGAGGGATTTCAGAAGATTAAGACATTCAAACTAAATTTTCCATGTTAAGCAAACAGCACAAACCAGTTCTTACTGTGAAATTCTGAACACTAATTACAGAAGTATTAAATAAAATTACAGTGTAGTTACAGCATAAACTTTGTACAGCATAACTTTGCATAAACCTCTTAACACAGACTGATGACAAGAGGATGGCTGTATGTTTATATCTTACTCTGAGGAACATAAGAAATGGATTTAGCACGCTCTACAGAATGAGTGTTTTTTATTTACAATCTTAGGCTGGGTATATAATAGACTAGCAAATCATTCTAGAGTACTATTTTTCCCAGCAATTTTAATTGATGTTCTTCGTGAATACATAAGTGACATATGAAGTCCTGTGTGACACTTGTTTTTGTCTCACATTTGAAATGATACTTTTAAGAACCATTATAACCTATACCAAATGAGGAGGGAGGAAATTATATGGCTGTCTGGGATAAGTAGCTATGAATTTATTCTTGCAAAATCTTTAATAATCTCATTATAACTTAAGTTATCACAAATAAAGTTATTCTGCAAGATCAAGTTCCAGTTTAAAAATCAGATGGGTGATATATGAAAGTATATTCAGCACACAAATCCCAATCTAATTTTCCCATTAGGAGGATTCAACTTTTATCAAACTAAATGTATTGCCAGGTTTTAAAAAAACGTTAGGGCAAAGGAGACTACAGACAGTAAGGTCATCACTTCTATTTTGTTAATAATGCTCTCTCTCTGCTGCTGGAGTATAATTCATTATAGCATTTTAATCTAGACAAACATGATGGCATTTTTAATTTGCATAAGCTAGCTTTGCCTTAGAATTCCTTGTTGAAATGCGAAGGCAAAAAATTAAAAAATACGACCCAGCAAAATGGTATCAGATGTTATATAACAGTTTATATAACACACTACTAAATTATTTTAAATTTGAGGCTTAGTAACCTGAAGATTAACCTTTTGAACATAAATTGGTGCCTCAGAGTAAAGCCGTGACACAAGCAATCTCTTACTGTTTCTCCTTCTGGTTCGTATTTAAATTCCATTCAGATACACACTATAAATTAAACAGCAAACTAGAAAACAACATAGGCTGGATATTTTAAAATTTTCTTTGCCCCAGAAACACCTCAAAGAGCCGAATGTGTGGGACAACAGACCAACAGCACATCCATAAAACAAAACCAGATAGGTACAACTTTGGGATCATTTCTAGAGGAAATGACGTGCATTTATAGGCCCTGAGCCACCTCCAAAGCCACTCATTTGAGGCAAAAGCAACTCCTTTCTTTCCTTTCTCACCTGATATTCTGGAGAAATATCCTTTACCTCAAGTTTCATTTATTAGTTCTGTTAGGTACTGCTAATAGCAGAGAAGCAAAATAACTATATATAGACATGTATGCACATGGCTACATGCATATATATAGACACATGCAGACACACATTTTGACTCAAGGTTTTCTTGAACTTCCTCTTTCAGACTACTTTGACTGCATTATAGGCTTTCTACCAATATAATACTGTAACGTAAAAGAACACCAAAGAGCAGTAACAGTCACTAGGACATAGATCACAAACATTGACAAGTCTTTCTCCCATCAAGCTCATTAAATACATTTTCCAGCCAGTAATTGACCAAAGAAAATAAGCTATTTCCAGTATCTTCCCCTCCCCTCCCCCCCAGTTTTAGTTTCTATCAGATTGATTAAACATTAGGGAAATTGGATGAGAAAACAATGCAAGTTAGGAACCTGTTGAAGTAGTCTGGTTTGGATTTTTAACAGAAATATTTATCCAGGAGGCAGATTATTACTTCTGTAATTTAACAGGAGCTCTTTGGTGCAATTTCTTCTGGTAGAACATCTGCTTTTCAGTGTATTTATTCCTTGTTTTCAATAATAAGAACACATTTAATCCTAACAGCGTAAAATGACAGAACTAGAAAGTTCTGGGAAAACAGCAAAGCCAAACATGAACAAATTTGGACTCACTCACCTGACCAAGACTGAACGGTCATCCTATGGAACAATGACAGGGTCAGCTTCATAGATGCAATGCAAATAATTTAATGTTTAACACTCCAGGATAACGTTAACACTCTTCCTTCCCTGCCTTTCTAAAAGTTAAAGGCAGAGGCACAACTACCTCTCCTGTTGTAATACAGGAAGTTGTTGAAGAATCCCTATGCTAAACACTAAATCTAAATGAAATTCCTACTTTTTTTCATGTACCCATTGTTTCCGTATTACTGAATTTTACACCGCAGAATTTTACTGAACTATTAATATTTATCCAATGATGGATCTTCCACTTAATTTTAGACCAACCAGGCAAGATGAGAAGTACAAGACAGTAGACTAAGGGGAAATAGGTGCTACTGTCTGGACATCTCTTTTTATTATTTAGTTATCAAGCTTTTGACACGTTTCAAGAAATTCTTTGGCCTTTACTACTACAAGCTGATGAAATGGGAGTTCAATATATAATAGCAGAAGTTGGGGGTTAGGAAACATAGATACAATTTGGAAGAGGGGAGGTGAAACAAATGGACATGTCTGTCTTTCAAATCTAAGGTATTCTCTCCAGCATAGCTCACCAGAGAGCACCTACTGTCACAAACAGGCATATCATACCAAGCATGAGAACCTGAGGCTTAACTTGTTGTTGCAAATAAAGTCAGTTTTCACAGATGGAATAAAGATCCTTGTGGCATTAGTAAATCAATCTACCTTTGGATAAGGACTTCAAGCAGTTGCATTATTTATAATGGTTTCACTTTTATTTACAGTAAGATGATCTGTATCTGTGGATGCTGCAAATGTCTAAATAAAATACAGTCCCTTAGATGGGGGACGACCTTTAGGGCAGGTTAAAAGAAACGTGTAAATGGCTTGTGTTCCACATAGCTAAAAGGCTCCTATAGTGTTCTTTACCCAAAGGTTAACTCAAGTATTACGCAGAGGAGGAGGAGGAATCAAGTTGACCTGGTGCTGAAAACATTTGGCTAGCAGAGGTCAGGGTAAATTCCAGTTTCATTATCTTCAAAAACCCAATTACTAAGCCACCTTACTAGGAAGCGCTTGATACAGAAGAATGGCACCAACTCAAGTCCTCTGTATCTTTTAAAAATCAAATATACACTTGATTTTTTAACCAACAAAAGCAGCACATTAAGGAAAAAAAAGAAACTTCTAAAAACACCAGATAGGCTTGCCTGGTAATAGACACAGCTAACTACATCCACTTTGACTTCTGCTTATTCAAAGAAGGGGTTACTGATGTCCAGGAAGAAAAAAAAAAATGAGGGAAGACTGAACACTTACTACTCCATCTGACACCAAAAAACCTCTCTATCAACTCAGTGAAGTACTTGAGCCTGAAAACATGGCTAAGAGGAAGAATTCCTGTCAGATATCCTGGTAGAGAAAAGTTTTAAAATGTGTTAAAATGCTAAAATTGGCATGAGAATTCCCACAATTCTCTTGTCCACATAGAAGCAGCCATAGGGTGAAGCCATCTCCCCAGCAGGACTCACTCCGATGGCAGCTGCGCACCTGGCACAGGTATTAAAAGCTCAGGGGCAAGAACAAAGCTTTCTTTAGCTTTCTTCTGAGACATTTAATCTGCTGACAGCACCTAAAACAACTCCATTAGGCCAGCTTGGGAAATTACATTCAGCACTACTTCCCATTTTTACATTAAGCTTTTGTTAAATCAGCACTGTTTGGATCATGCCAGACTATTTTGTCAGTATGCAAATCATGCATTTCAAAGCACTCTGAAAGTGAAATAATCCACGTGAAAGACTGATTCCCAATTCTATAGAAGCTTCTGTAGAAGCTTCAAAATTGTCCTATAATCTAAATACACTGATGTCCTCTCAAAGCATGTGCATATGATGCCTCCATTACATACCTACTGACAAAAGAACCAAGAGGAAGTATTACTTTTACTGGATCTGTTACGAATTTCTGGGAAAACATCTGGCTACATAAAGCTCCATCTCCCTCCTACAGTGCCACACTGCTCCAGATTTCAAATTTCAGTAACATCCCTTTACAGCACAGAAATAAAATTTCATTATGTTGATACTTGTTAATAAAGTAGCAGTGAGATGACCATCACTTTCCACCTGCTTTACAGCTTCTGGCTGCCTGTATTTTGTACCTGTATCTGGTTGCATCAGCTAAGGAAAAAGAAACACCTTGGAAAAATTCCATCATTAATAGATTACGGCATCATTCAGATTAATAGAGAAACAGCAATACTGGTTTTAATTTTCACATTTTTCACTGAAGAAAGACATCATTACCATTCTCCAAGATGTGGAAAAGATTGCCACAGCAAGAACTGTCCCATTTCTCCTATACTTTAGTATATTATTTTAACTCTTCAGAGTTGTTACGTGCTCCTTCATGAACTGAAGGATCAATAGCATCTTGTGTGACAAACTCCAAAATGCATCAAAAGATTAAGTGCATCTCTTCCAGAACATTTCAAGCCCCAGGTGGTTTGGTTAACCATTGCCTGGGGTCCAGGAACTGACTGCTAGTGTGCCAACGTGTCAATGCAAAATGGAGAAAGGCCATCAGGCTGCTCTTGCCTTTTTTTTTTTTTTTTTTTCCTCCCTTCCTCTCTTCCCTCCCTTTTGACAATTTACCTGACACTGCCTTCTTGCTGCAATCACTCAGGGGAGTGTTTTATTACATGTTAAAAGACAAGGTATGTATTGAAAGTAGCAATTTTATTTGAGTTAAAATTATTTACAAAAACCCAAAGACATACTTCATGAAACTGGTACAAACTATTTTTCCTGCCGTTGGCTTTTGCTCCAAAGATCACAGCTGAGAAATACTGTATAAAATAAAAATAGGATTGGATTCAGAAAAGTACTCTACTGTTCTAATTTCCAATTGAGAGTATTTACACAAATATTTACAATGAAAAAAGTTACTTTAAAACTTTAATTTGCAAGTTGGCCTCAAGTACCCTTTAATGCAGAGTTATTTGAGAGTTTAACACACAAAAACGCACTGCAGTTCACAGGGTGATTTCTCCCCCCACCCTCAAAAAAAAAAATCTGCATTTGTCAGTGCTTGACAATTAGTTACATTTAAAAAAAACTGTTAAACACTGAGGTAAATCAATTTCCAATTACCAGTGTAACAAAGAAAGGTAGTTGTCCCTGCTTTCCCCCCATCATTGCATCACTATTTATTTTCTCTGGCCATCTCTCCACAGAAAACTATGTAATCATTTTTAAATCCCACTATAAATGAAAACTTCCAAAATCAAAAGACTAGACGGGCAAAATAGTCAATAATTTCCTCCTGATATAGACCTTTTACATACAGCCTCTCTCAATACTTACTTTTTGTTTTTAAACAAAGGGGAACACGACCTGAAAAACTTTTCTAAGTTACACTGGTACACTAAGTTTTAGAAGGTGATGAGAGAAAATGCAAAAAAGTTATGACCAACATAGGATTTTTGCCACTAATCAGTTACTTCCTTACAGAATTCCCAACAATCTGCATTATCAAAAATAGGAAGACATAGAAGGCAGCCACTGTATGTAAAAAATTTACAGCTGGCACTGATACAAAAGCACGAGTTTGTAACTTTATACATGGAGATAACAAGATCTAAGAGCAGGTTAGATTTCCTGTTATTTCCCCCTCATTATACATAGAACTAATATTTTTATGGCTTCAAGTTTTACAAATTCAATGGAATAACATGATATAACTACCTGTACAGGTATTAAAAAAAAAAAATGTTGATGAAGCAGATCTCGGAACAGTCTGCAAATATTCAAGACCAGCTTAATAAAAATAATTACCAATTCTGTTGGTCTGAATAATGAGTGCAAGAAAAATAAAAGTGTTTAAAAATCAGATATTTTCTGGGATTCTTTGTTCCACTTAAGTCTTCAAACACAATGCTTTGCTGTGAACTAGACCTCAGACTGAACAAAATCTTAGCTATATCAGCAATTTAAGGCTTTGTGTTGTATGCATTTAAACTTTGTCATACTACAGAAGAATGAAATAGAAAGATTATGTCAGCTGGAAACATTAATCCCCATTGGTGTTTTAGCTTCTCTAAAATTCTTCCCCCTAAAACATCCAAATTCTTTGTATTAAGCATTATAAAATACATCTTGAGTGCTTCCTTGAAACAAAACAGCATTTCAAAGTTTTTGCGTATTAGAAGTGTAAACTACCCTGGGATTGAATATAATTTTTTTTTCTTTTTTTTTAAACAGGGCACAACTTTTTTACAGTAACTATTTCTTTTGTGAATAACATACCCTCAAATGGCTTTATGTGTTTATGGGTTTGCATGCCTCTTGGAACTACAAAGTGTTATGGTCTATCAGCTTACAGTATATGGGCCATGACAGTTTTAGAACTGAGAAATAGTTCAACCACCTAATTTCAATCAAAACAGTATAAAAAATAAACTATCCAATCCTCGCCTCTTTGGATTCCAACAAATTTTAAATATAGACAGTAGTTAAAATCACAAAAGTATTTAAAAATTTATATTTTATGATTTTGGAATAATCTAGTAATAAAAAAGCAAGAGCAAATTAAACTCAAATAGGAGCGGTGCTGCTGTCCAGAACTTCTTTATTAGAACATTTGTTTGATACCTCAGTAGCTAAGCTGCCTTTGCACCTGGCTGGCATGAAACAGTGGCTCAACAGTAAACAGCAGTTGCACTATCAGCAGCAAGTTTTTCCCCTTGAAACTTGTCATGAACAAAGCAAGAAAAAAAGATAGGGAGGGTAAACCCTGCCAAAAATATTTAAATACTGCACTGCATCATAAACAGCATCGTTTATTTATTTTCCTCAGAACCTTTTTCCCCTCATTTTTGATAGTTGCAGATTGATGTAGTAACTGTCTTTTAGAAAATGCTGAATGCATGGTTAAGAGACCAGGTAGCCTTAAAAATCCGAACACGAATGACACAGATGAATGCTCTTGATATATCCTTCAAGGACTTCTTTCATGACTTCTTCCTTTGTCTAAGGGTAGCTCCAGCATTAGAGTGCCTGCAGCGGAAGTTAAGTATCTAGCAGTGTTCCAAGTATTCAATCACCCTAGAGATAGATTTCTGGCCTGTTGTTCCAACAGCACACTGGAAAATGTAATAGAAAACAGAAGTAACAAAAAAGCATTTGTAATACCTCTTTAAAATGTTTAAGAGCTATGCTCATTTCAGATTTTTTGGTATTTAGAATTACATTTCAGTAAAAACAATGAGGTTCAGGCAGAGGATTTGAAGTATTTTCCTGACCAGTCATATTCAAATGAAATGAAAGTAGTTTCTGTCCATTTACTACCATAGCAGTGACAGAAAAATGGAACTTAGTATTTAAAAACAGATAATCATCCTGTGCTCTTCTAAAGACATAGCTGAAAAACAATAAAAGCTTCTTTAAAAAAAAAAAAAGACTATTAACAGAAAACACAACTACAAAAATAGCTACATTCTGCAATATTTAAAATACATATTACTTACAGTAAGATTCATAAAACTGAGAAATTTTTTGAGCATTTCAGTCATTATTGAGAAGTCCCCTTCAGGTAAGTACTCCCTCACAGTAGTCACATTGATCTGAGAAATAAAACAATTATTTTAATCTAGGAAATATTTTTCCAACACCAAGAACCATCTTACTCTGCATGTAGGATGCAATAAGACATAAATACATTCACAGCATTAAGACTACTTGTTGCTGCCATCTCTATGAATTAAGTCTCTCTCTCACAGAACTGATACCTTTATGGTGTTTATTTCTAGGGAACAGCAATTACTATAATTTTTTTTCCATTAAAGATCATTACCACCATCAGACCTCCCGGGCCTGCAAGGCAATCAAGAAACACCCACTAAACAACCTTTCTCCCCCCAGTTACCCTCCTGACATGGACAGAATCTCCCTTTATTAACTGTTAAGGGTTGAGAATTATTGAACTTACTCTTATTATTCCAAAGACTAAAATGACGCAGATGTAATCAGTTAAAAGCTACAGATCAGCATGCTGAAGACCGCTTCTGCCCTCATAGTATGTCTAAACAAGTCTGAAGGCAGGTCTGAATCTCATTTTCATTTGAGCATATTTGAAAGGAGGGTATATGAAGTTTTCAGTTGCTAGAGCTCTGCATTTTTAAATTTAAACTTCAACTTTCTATTACGTTTTCTACTCTGAGTCAGTGGTCCTCAACTAATGTGCACATTTGCAATTTCACGTAACTTCAATGGAAAAAATTAAAACAGACTACGATGAAAAAACAACCTGAATGTTAACTTGTTCACTGAAACTACTGAAAAATACATCAAGCTTCTATAACTATCAAACAGTCAAGCCAATTATCTTTTGCCTTTCCAGAGTCAATTCACTTGCAAACTAAGAATAACCACAAAGGGGGAGAAGGTGAAAGAGGTTAAAACTTCAATTCCAAGGTTTTTTTTGATTAGCATATTGATGTTCAGAAGGTTTGCTTTGTATGGAATACTTCTGAAAACTTTCCAGAGAACTATATACAGAGCAGCATCAATGTAGCAACTCACAACCCTAATTTAATAAATCCATTTCAAAACTGAAAATTATTACTACACTAAAAAGCTTTCTAGAGTTATGAGTGAGTTATTGACTTATTCCCTTACTGGACTTTCTTGGCAGAGACAGCCTAGAAGCAACGCTGTGTATGAGGCCACAATGCAGTCTTCCATGTGCTTCCCAGCATGCTGAAGAGCTGTAAAAAACAAAACAAACAACCCCCAACTGAGTGTATTGAATCCTCTAAGCAGTTTCAAACACAGCTGGTATCTTTTACTGCTTTAAATACAATCTTTCAATAACTCTTTTCAGAATTCTATCATCTGAAATGCCTTTTTGCTCTGAGACTTCAGAAACATGAATCAGAAACTCTGTACTGAACTCAGCAACATGCATCCTTTAACACAAAAACTGTGTTCATTCTCTTTCAATGTAATTTCATTGTATATTACTTTTATTATTGTATCATTTTAATGGGCACCTTGTATATTTAGCACACCAAAATACAAATACAAATGTATCATGTGAAACTCATCAATAAGACTTCTACTAAAGTGAAGTTTACTGTATAAAGGATAACAGATACAGCGCTAATGACTCTATTTTGGGGCAAACCACAAATAGACACCAATTGACAGAGCTACAAAAAGGAGGAAGGAAATTACAAAAGGGATCTGAAGAAACATACAAGCAAGGTTGGAGAAAGTAAGATACCACATCTACTATTAGAAGAGTAAAACATGAGACAGTTAAACGAGAGGGACTTACATTTCTGACCAGCTCTATTCTCCAGAGACAAACAACACACACAGCTTAGAGTTAAGCAAATTCCTGAAATAAACTACCACAGATGCAACACACTAAGGCATTAAAACAGGGACCTGATATAAAACCAGAGTGAGAAATACCAAGAGACAAAAAGAGACAGGGACTGAAGAAGCAGAATATGTGTAAATATGTCAGAGAGGGGAGAAAAGAACTAAATGGAGCATGAAATGAGAGCGAGTCACAGGACACTGGGAAAAAAATTAAGGCAGGTAACCTTCAAGGACTGATTCATAAGAACATGCAAAGGGCCTAACAGCCATCCATTTCAGAATATTTCTTACACAGAACATCCCTAAAAATAAGGGTTTTTAGAAGGAACTGAGACACAGTACTATTAAAAAAAAAAAAAGAAAGAAAGAAAACAGCATTTACACTTCCGCTCTGAACTGCTTCTATTTATGATCTGTTACAGTTTCACCTGGGAGATTACGCTGAGGAAATTTCAGCCCAAGAGATTGCACGTAGATGGGAAATAGAGGATAAGGTGGGAATTTATGCAATCAGAGTTCTTTACCTTTTCTCAGCTCACCAATCCAGACAACGTACCTTTATTAAGATCAAGTTCTTCGTCATCTTCTTCCTTCTTATCTTTCTCTTCAGTGCTATCTGGCTTTTCTGTGGAGACCCACTGTATCTCCCCACTTGTCTCTTGCCATTCCCCACTTTTATCATGCTGAGCAGCAGGAGCTTCTTTAATCAATTCATCTGTCTGGCTCTCTGCCAGCTGTGCTGCTCGCTCACGTTCAAGAAACAGCTAATGGAAAAATTTCAGAAAAATTTTTATTATAAGCCAAATCCAAAACACATTGAATTACATTTGAAAGTTTACTTCCCTATCACAATTGACCCCTTAATGTAGTTCTAGTCCTCAATACTTTTCTTCACAGTAATATTTTCTACTTTGAGGAAAGGTTAACATGATTTATCACAACACTGATGCTGTAATCCCTAGACAAGGCCTCCCTCCCTCCCCAGTGTTGAACCAACTGGCAGGCTCCTCTTGGGCACCATAAATGCAAAATCATTTTCTTAGAGACCCAGCTGAAAATGAAAAATTGTCAGATATTTTGTGAAATTTTGTTCTCTACCAATCTCCATTTTCTTTTCATGCTAGTTACCCCTCCATTTGCTCTCTTAGCTTTTCCCTGTGATATGTAAAAAGCAAAAATTGAGAAGTGTAATTTAATACTACTCATCAAGGATGTGACCTCTGCAGCAATCTCATATTGTGCACTCACATCTTGTGAATTAATTCCTGAACCATACAGGCACCATAGTTTAAATATTACTTTGCAGAGCTGCATACATTAAGATATTTACCTTTATTAATACTTTATTTTTTCTGTCTGTTGTTGAACAGTTATGCTACATAATTAAATGGAGGTACTGCTGAAAGTGTTCATAACTCTCCATTAAAATAGGAGGTTACATTAAAATCCTTCCGATTACTTTTATTTTAGTTTGAATGCTGGAGCTCATTCACCAAAACTACAGGTGTATTTATTTTCTAACAAGTTGGTCAATACAGTATTTAAGAATACTGTTTCACATCTATGTTCACAACATCCATATTTTATTGCTCTTATAAAGCATGCTTTTATCAGTTTTTAAAAATAAATTTCTTAAACTCCCATACTTAAAAAAAAGTATGGAGGCAAAGTAGGTAAGACAAGTGTAGCTTGCAATTTTTACAGCTGGTTTAAGCAAAACTAGAAATAAATCGTATAGGAACAAGAAAGCTTTATGGAGGATGAAAGCAGCCTTTGGATGTCTGTAATAATGATACCACTGTCTTTTACCAGGAGAGCTGCTTCTGTAATAGACAGCACTGTAAAAGCCAAAGTTGTGAGGCACCCCCCTTCCCCTACAATGCTGTATCACAGTCTCAAAATACTGAAAAGGAAAAAAAAAAAAGTCTTGACAAAAAGTTCTCACTGCTGAGTTCTCCCTTTCTCCTTGAAAGTCTGATAATGAAAAATGGTAACTATTACAGGAAAAGCACATTTCTGGTTTATTTCTTACCTGCACTAAAGCCTGAACAGCATCAATCTGTCCAGTTATCTTTAGGCTATCATCTCCTTCTCCCGTACAGAATGAGTCAAAAGAACATGACGTTTCCATATTGACAAGACAGTGCCTATTCCGAGCACTATATTCTACTAGATTGATCAGGAGACCCAACCCCTGCAAGAATTGGAGAGTCAAAGAGGATTACACACATTTAAAAAAGACTAATTTAGTGAAAACATCTCTACAGTAAGTATCTGCTTTACATCTTGTCTTTCTGATGATACATAATGCTAACTAACACACCTTTATGAAACAGTTTGATAAACAGAGTGCTCAGGATTTAAAGAAATATGTATGCAGAACAGATTTCTGCATACAATTTCAAGATTTTTCTGATTCTGAAAACAAAAATATTCTCAGTGTTTTTAAAGATGAGATCTTATTTATAGACTAGGCATTCAGGTACCCAACTTTCAGCTCATATTCTTAGAAGACCTTTCAAATATACACTTTTACTGTTGCCCTCTAGGCCACACAGGTCACTTTACATGTGCTGAGAGAGAAAGCAAATACATTTCACAAGGCCTATCCCAAAAAATAACATCCACTCTATTTCTAAAATGGAAGACTATTATAAACGAGACAGTTTGTAGACTTGCTTACCTAAGTCTCTTCATTCATCCAACAGTGGACTTTTCCCACCAAACAGATTTTATTAACCAGTATTTACTTTGTAGATCTCCCATATAATATTACATTTGCACGTTGCATTGTAATTTTTAATAGCTCTTAGGTGCACATATACATGCCTAGGAGATTATGACCCAGTATCTTTAAAAGCTTTATTGCATCATACATAACCCTTCGACAGCAGCAAGCTTATACTTTCGAACAATCTGATTTACTCTCAGAATTCTGTCATATATGACGTGGGAAAATGCTTAGAGTTCAAAATCACCAAATCCTTCAGCAGTTTTTCCTGGCACCTGAGAGAAACCTGCTCTAAGTACCTCGCTAAGAATAAGGTCAATAACTGTACAGCCTGATCCTGAATTAGGAACTGGAGTAGTTAAATGTGCAGAAGAAGGCACAAATCCTCTTATGTTAATGTAGTGAAGACAGCGTCTTACCAGCACTCGAATATCAAATCTCTGTTCTTGAGGTAGGAACTTTGGAACCTGAAGCACACAATTCATAGCTGTGCCAATCAGACCATCTTGTTCACCTGTTTTTGTACTACCCCATTCTATAAACAAAAAGAGTTAAAAAGAGCAATTTTAGAAACATTCATTTTCATAATTGTAAAAACACCGATAAAACTTTTTGCCCTTAAAAGACTATCTAGACCCTCTAGCTAAAGCACATATCTTGTTAACACTTAATACTTGCAATTACTCATCCAATTCCCAAAGACAAATTACTAATTACTGTAATGCAAGTATCTACACATACAACTGCTTTATCACATTGTACAGGGAAAAAACATAATCAGTAGGAAAAGGATTTATATTAATATATTATTTCATATTGCAGTACAGGATACATTAATATTTTTTGCTTTACCATTATCATTTGTTAAATTGAGCAAGACACCAATGATGGCCCTCATACAGTCTTCCACTGCTTTACCCACATGGTTAGTTACATTCTGGTGAGGCAGAGGCTTATTGTCGGGTAAACAGATAGTGTCTTCAGCACGATTATATCGCTGGATTAACTCCTCACAATGCTGCAGAGCTCTGAAGATAGAAAACACAGAATACAATTAACCTGGACAACATACAGGACATTCTACCCTTACACGTCTCATCAGAAAAACTATGTAAATAAAGAACTTACGCAGAAATTTTCTAATAGAAGTTTAAGATGCCCAGTTGGTAGGGACAGATGATAAACTTATCACCTATAAAATCTTTCATGAGGCTAACAGAAATTATGAAAACAAACAAACAAAAAAAAGCTTTGTGGCTTAAGAGTTTTATCACCTTGAGATTTCAAGAGCAAAAGTTCATTTTTCTTTCCAACTACACTACAAGGTCTAAAAAGAGATACCTCCTCTACAAACCCAGCCTCTTACATCCTCTGACCACCAAGGCACCACACTATTCTGGCAATATTATCTAAATGCTCTCTTGGCCTGTTCTCAGAGTTCTCTCCGTTTCATAATAAGTAAATGACGTGACTCTTCAGCAGGAAATAAAAAACTTCATCTCATAACAGTACTGGACCACAGGCATGATTCTAGTGAAGAACAAAGCTGAAGAACCAGCTGTCAAAAATACCTATTGGTCTAAACAGCATACTGAACACATTCTTAAAAAAAAAAAAATACACACACACATATATATATATACACACACATACATACACACACACTCAAAGTATCAAATCTACAACCATGAAATTTTGTTTCCAGTGAGGTGTGCAGAGTCAAATTTTTAGCTTGATTTGCTTTTTTATAAACCACCTGAGCAGTGCAAAAGGGATGCAATCTCTGCCAGTCAACTGAGAACTCACCCAGATTCATAAATGAGTTAGAGGTGTTCACACAAGCACCTCTACAAGGGAAAACAGTACAGAACAATATTTCAGTATTCTAATTCTTAGTTACACCGACTATCAATTCTCTATTGGCTTCGCTTCAGGAAACACCTCAGCATATTGAAAACATGATAAATACAAGTAGCTTCCCAACAGTCCTCTTCTGCGTTCATCTTACCTCGGTACTGAAGGAGCTGAATCCACATCTTGCAACTTTTATAGTACCAACAATGGCAACACTACATGTTGTTAGTGCTCAGGCAATTACTCATACCTCATCTAAAATAGCTTTATCGTTACTTCATGAAAAGTAACAGTCATAGTTAAATTTCTCCCCCTAGAATTTTCTGATATAAAAACATTTTGTGGTTTATTTTTGACATATCAGGTACAGTGTTATGCAAAGAAGTCCTTTTGTTACAACTTACTTAGCGGAGGAGACTATGAGTTGCGAGTCTTTGTATGCTATCAGATAGCTTTGATTTTCTGGATTATGCACAGTTACCTAGAAAGGGGAGGAAAAGTAGTATTAAAAATAGGACTTCTTCCCCTGGAAGAGAAGCAGTGTTTTTTCCCAACTCTCTATTCACTTCCACATTTCTTGGTTATTATCCAGTGCAAGCTTTCCCTTATCACTGTACCAACATTCCCTTGAAGTTTGCACTTTGTAACTAACCCCACAACATTGTGGCACTGAAGATAAAATCGTCTCCGTTAATAAAGTAAAAATGGAGATTCTGCAGCAGAATGTTCTGTTACAGCAGAACCCTGAATCTATATCCTGGCACTACGGAGTCCCAGGTGAGCATGTAAGTGTGTGCACGTAAATATATACAAAATATAACATAACAGTATTATATAGTTTTCATGTTACTTTTAAGACTTGATATCAGCTCCATTTCTAAGAGCTCATTATACATCCAACTGTAAAAGACAAGTTTTTCCTTCTGAGAGAATTCAGAATAAATTTTCAGAAATAAAACAATATTCTCTTAAATTTTTGCATGATTTGGTTTGTTGATTTATCTTCACTCCCAATTTTCTACAGATCTTAGTACATCACAATCCATTCTCAAGTTCAAATGTGGATATTCTTCCCCTAAATAACCCCCAGTTTAAGCTGCTGCATGGCAACTCCATTCCCTACAAGGAACAATCATCTTCAAATATAAAAGCAGAAACAGGATCTGAAAGTTTTTCCTCTAGCTTTGCAGAAGACAAGTAAAGCACTAGGTGCCATCATTTAAGTGGCCACCTTTGCATTACTACATAAGTGATTGTTCGCTCTTTGCCAACTTTTACAGTATCTTTACTTTGTCCTTCTATTTTACTGAAGAAAATGAGTTAGAGCTGTAGCTATTGCCTTTTGACTCAGGTTTAAGGTATCATCATCATTCATTAAGATTCACTGACCTGAACTCTGAACCTGAACATCACTTTCTGATGTGCAGAGTACTGTTGCTAAAACATGACAACACTTTTCTGCTTGCTCACAATATCACAATACAAAAAAAGAGTAATATTGATAACAAATATGAAACTCGGGCATTGTAGACAAACATATGTTCACAATTGCTTTCAGCTAAGCTCCATGAAATTGTCATATATTTTAATTCTCTTCCAAGCTGTCATCAGAAAACATGTACCATCTCGATATACATGCTCAGCTGACCACAGAACGTTTGACTTTCAGGGCAATTTGTTCTTTCAGTGCTTAGCAGAACTGAAGTTTGAAAGCAGTAATTCTTATAAGGTACACGAATTTATTGCTTCTAAGAAAACACATTATTATGCATTATTTCTTAACATACACTAGAAATTCAAACTCATGCTAAGAAAGCAGTATCCATAAACAGCCACTTTTAGCAGGAACTTATGAAAAAGTATCATTCAGGTATTCTTAACAGTAATTAACTTGCAATACTCTACATACATACAGAATGATAGAAGAAATTCTCAATCAAAACATTCTAGGAACACTGATAAACATCAAAAAGTTAGCATCTTCTTAAAAAAAGAATTACACTGTTACTTACATAATTATATATTTAAAAGAACATAACATTGAAAAGGCCTAATTGAAAAAACTTTTTCAGAAACACATCTGCTCATACTCACACTTTCTAAGACCCGTAAACATCTTTCTGCACCCCATAATGAAGCAACCAATTTCTCTTCATTTTCATCACTGCTTAGGTGATCCACACATTCTTTAACTAGACAGTAAAGAGAAGTTGTTTTCCACTATCAATAAGAGGTCTTCAAAAAGTAAATATACAAACTAGCTATCTACCTCATTTCACACTTTACAAAACTGCAGTGCCACAAAACATTCATGCAAGCATCATGCGCAGCATTCCAAACATTTTTTATTTCTCCAAGTAAATTAGAAGAACTGGCTTTACAGTTTTATGAACAGATTACCTGCGGGTAGGTTTTATTTTCCACTGACAAAGAAGAGAGATTCTACAGCCAAAGATTACATCACTTAATTGTAAACATGTCAGCATGTTTTAAAAGATACATTGTTTTGGAAAAGAAAAAACAAAGATGGCATCCACTTTCCCCACACCTTATAAGCATGAACCAACATGGAACTTAGTTTCATCTTTTCAGTCATTCCTTTACCCACCCCTTTGCTTACTCAACTTAAGATCCAGCTCGATTCAACTCAGGGATTCGTTTTAGAAAGGCACCTTTTCCTATCTTGAGCACACTGATCCAAAAAAACCCAAATAAACAAACAAAAAAAAACCCCACACCAAACAAGACATACCTAGTAATAATATCAATAATAATAATATCACATTTCCTTCTCAAAAAGCTGACTTTCTCAGTCAGTTCACAGATTTCAGAACACTTATTCTAAAGAGCATGCTGTATATAGATGATATATGCTATATGTAACAATATAACATGATAGTCTGTATTCTGTCTAAATTGAAGCAGTTTTTAATTTCACATCTCATAAAAAATATGCAACATGATTGTACACATTCTATTTAAGCTTAAAGCTACTTTCAATCCCACATGCTACACATTAAAGTCCCAAATATTTCCCAATAACCCAGTATAGATTTTTTTTAAATAGTTCATAAATATATACTTTTCCCTTTTTTTAACCAGAGAAAATGGACATTAAAAGCAAGTAACTTAGATTCACATGTATATTTCAGGTTGTCAAAGTGACATTTCTAACATACCTTTATCTACAATATGATCAAGACCACCTAGAAGTCGCAGTTCTTCTTTAAACCAATCCCCAGCTCGTTTTGAGGTGAGAGACAGTAACGTTTCCATTGCCAAATGCCCAGTCTGAAAGAATTCATCATATGAAATCATCATATGCAGCTGTAACCAATATATCAGATCATACAAATTCACCTCCCCAAAATCATAAAAACAGTTACAGGTTCTGAGTAGAAGGACCACCAGAGGGAGCAAGAACAGATAGAAAAATGCGCATAGCTTAAAAAAATGACTTGGTACTGATGAGAAAGGTATTTGCACTTTTGACTTTTCCCATGATTTTATTAAAGTTTCAGAAAAGCTAAACAGCCTCCTTTCATCTGTTTCTCCTGTTATTAAAAGAGACAAGTGGAGGAAGGAAGTGGACAAATCACTCAGGCAGCAAAAAAATAAGAAAAGCCACAGTGAACACTGTTTCTCTGTCTCCCAGATATATTAGCTTTGCAGCTTGCAGAATACATTTGATTCTAGTGTACATTTGTTTTGTTGTGTTTTTCTTTTAAACTCATAACAGACAAAAATTAAACTGAAAGACTGTAGAAAATTTATTTACTGTATCTACTTAAAGAAAGGAATATATATCAAAATTCCGCAACACTGAGGTTAAGTCTACTCCATGTAAATTCAAGTTGAACAGATTTTAGGCGATTATCTCACATAATCCCCTGCCGTGTTTTTAACCAAAAACAGGACCATCTCTAAAGCCAAGACTACTTAGCTAATTTTTCTCAAAGCCTAAAAGGGAATGTTAATGATGTAGCGGGAGAGGGGAGAGGGGAGAGGGGAGAGGGGAGAGGGGAGAGGGGAGAGGGGAGAGGGGAGAGGGGAGAGGGGAGAGGGGAGAGGGGAGAGGGGAGAGGGGAGAGGGGAGAGGGGAGAGGGGAGAGGGGAGAGGGGAGAGGGGAGAGGGGAGAGGGGAGAGGGGAGAGGGGAGAGGGGAGAGGGGAGAGGGGAGAGGGGAGAGGGGAGAGGGGAGAGGGGAGAGGGGAGAGGGGAGAGGGGAGAGGGGAGAGGGGAGAGGGGAGAGGGGAGAGGGGAGAGGGGAGAGGGGAGAGGGGAGAGGGGGAACCATACACACACAGTTGAAATAATTTACATCTTCACAAAACAGACTAATATAAGACTTCTGTAGCATCTGGAAACACATACGTAAATCTGGGCTACTGTAAGCCTCGTAATTTCATGTTTGCCACACAAATACAACGATGAAACGTCAGAGGAAGAAAAGAGGCGTAAGTTCTCATTAAAGCCAACTCAATTTAGCCACTTTTCGAATTATCTTCTCTCCCTGACACATTTGATCTGTAATGCTTCAAGGACGGCTGTGCTTATTCTGAGCTGTGCAGTATTTCCAGAACAGCAGTTCAAACCTCATAACCTCCTGGGAAAAACAGCACTCATCAGGCTTGAATAAACATCCCATTGTACTCAAAAAACAAGTTATAAACTGTGTGACCCCCAATAGCTTCAGCTCCTTTCTGTTGTTATAAAAATAAAAAAAAAAATCCAAAGATAAAAAGTAATTTGAAGGTTAGCACTGATAAAGAAGAGTTACCACCCAAAATTAGGGTTTCTTTCTCTCTCTCTCTCTCTTTTTTTTTTTTTTTAAAAAAAAAAAAAGAAACAACCTCTACAGCACACTGGCACTGATGAGCATTTCACCACTGTCAATGGAAGTCTCCCTGGGTCATGAAAGGGTTGTGGACAAAAAGCAGCAGTAAGAAAACTACAAATGGTCATTTCTCCCCAAGTCAGCAGCACCTCAGTTCCCCCTAACAGAGGAAGCGAAAACAAAAGCTGCAATTACTCCTGTAACTGTTTCACTGTCAGGGGAACTGCTAACTACCTTTAATTGCCAAAAGCCACTCAGTCCTCCCACTGGGGGGGGAAACGAAACACACTTGGTTACAGTGTTCTCAGCTCATCACCAAAAAGTTACACACCAAAAAAGGGCGTTAACAACGTAATAGCAAAGGGTATTTTAAGTGATGGATGAAGAGCTGAAGCCAAACAAGTGAGCAAAGTGCTTCGAGGGAGGAAAGGGGGGGACCTTCAGATGGCAGTTCTAGTTTCCCGGCTCTCTGCAGCCTTCCCATCCTCTTTTGAAGATTTCTTTCATTCTTATAGAATGAGCTTGAAAATGCTGTAAAATGGATATCTGAAACCATGCATAATCTAATCCAGGTTGACAGATGCTTAATAGAAACTCTCCTTTAGAGATCTCAAGGGCTACAAAAGATTTAGCTGACTTCCTGAATATCTTCATCCCGTCCCTTGAAAGCTCAAAGCCCACTCATTATTAAAAGTATAGTGCTTACTTTTCCTAAAAAGGGTAACGACTTCAAAAAAACCCCAGAATATTATATGGTATTTACACCATCAGCCATCTATAAAACAATTTTTAATAATGCATTTTTTAAAATGAATCAAAGCTTATAACTCACTTTTGAAGAAAGTAATCCATTCTATTCACAACTTTATAGTAACGAACATAAGAATTAACACCATCCCAAAAGTTCAAAACATGGCTCCCTGAGATTTTCAGCATTATGGTAGGAGTGAAAAAACAGAATAATCTTTTGAGCAACTGAAAATAAGGTTTTTTTAAAGATGCAATAGATGGGAGCTAGCTATGTTGACAGATAGATGCCATTTGCTAACAAGAAGGCTAAATTCTTGAAGTTTGACCTTATCCTAAACCAGCAAGAAAGCTTAAACAAATTCAATGTACAGAGAATAATTTCAATTTCTGAGTTTAAAACTTCAATGTTCATAGCAGTCTAGAAAACAGAACCTTTCAAGTACCTTTGCAAGTACTCAAAAATTAACCTGATCTAATTTCCAGCTAGAATCACATAAATAACATTGTGTAAAAAGAGCGTAAAACTGATCATCTTCATTTCATCTATGGTAGATTCAGAAACTAAGGTGTAACTGGTTAAGCACAAGCTGGAACCATCAAAACATCTGTTACATTCATTTTGTTTCTCAATGGAAATACACCAGTCCAAAAAACCCAAATTATTATTATATATATATCTTTTTAACCCCAGAAGATCTGCAATTTCTGCCTGTCATCTGGCACAATACAACCATTGCTTGTTGTAGCTTGTGATGGAGATCTATGTAACAGCAAAGTTATCTTCTACTCAGTAAGTCCATTATTAACTCAACTTACTATTGCTACTATCATGGTTTGGAAAAGAACCTAATCACCTCATTTTGGCTTGCATATATTCTGTAAGTGCTCTATAGTGTCTGCTTCTAGATGACGGGAGGAAACCAGGTGTCACCTGCAAGGTACTACAGTATTCAACACATTTACAACAATAGCTTGATTTATTCTAAGAATTAGAGATGGCTCAGAACAAAAAACTAAAAATAACGACCTGTGGATAGTATTACTCCTTACTTATGGACAGCTTCCCCCCTGGACAGAAAGCCCCTTTTAAGAGTTCCTCTCTCTTAAATCTCATGCCTAAGAACACACAAGAACAGAATTAAGGTTTATACAAACATCAGGCCAGCTGAGACTATGGGCACGAGAAAAGCTCCAGCAGGAGACAGGGCTCTGTGTGGCAGGATGCTTCAGCAATGAGGAACCTGTACCAGCTGTTCCAGGCTTCCTAAAGGGAGCTGTCTCACATTTCACAGTGCAAAGGATATCCTGGCACTGACAGACCGCGAGCTACGTGAGCTTTCTTCGGTGCCAAAACAGCACTGGAATACAGACGCTGATTATACCAATTCCTAGCTAATCACCACCTAGAGAACAAATTTCATTCTGTATTGATATCTTAAGATTGTATCGTATGAATTAACAGAGTAAGCGGAAAGCAGAGGAAATCAACTCCATACTCATTATCCTCCAGATTTCAACAACCAGGAAAGTTAATATGAAACTCCTAGCTGCATATTTCTTAGGTTTTTTAAGAAACAAGCCTAAAATTGAAATGCCAACACAATTTCCTTGTATCACCATAAACTGATTACCAACAGTTAACAGTTACAACATCAAGACTATCTTCCTTCCCCCAAAATTCAACTCTTTATACTGCTACGTAATACAGGCTTTTCATACTAATGCAGCAATCCATTCCACAGTGAGAATTTTAAAAAGATTCGGGGGGGGGGGGAGAGAAGGGAATCACTACAACTACAAAAGCAAATGTTGTTTCAACGAGGCATGTTATCTTTTAACCTAACCTAAGAGAGAATCCAGAGACTGCTGACAGGAGTTGAAGCATTACTTTTAGAAATTAAGCTTTAAAAAGTTCAATTCATGTACCTGACAGGAAAGGTTTTCAGTTTCCTACTTAAGCATCAGACCAAAAATGGCAGAACACTAATAAGACCCTTTAGAATATTAACAAATCTTATCACAAGATGTTAAAAAACTTCAATATCATACTAACATCTGTTATACTGAAATACAGTGAAAGCAAAAACACATTATCAGTTATGCCATCTATGACCAATCTGTCACCAATTCTTTAAATAAATTGTTTTCAAAAAACTTACAGCTTACCCTTCATTTTTCAAGTTAGCATGAGGCTAGCATCCAACCATGGCTTTTTTTTTTTTTTTTTTTTTTTTTTGAGAAAATCAGTTCACTCTGTTGCAGCTGAAGATACACTCATAAAAACAAGGATGCTTGAGAAGGTAAGTAAAAAAGAAAGTATCCACATTTAAGATAATGTATGTTCTGCACCACACTGAGCAGACAGAAATCAGTTTCTTTAAGACAGATTTCAGTAAGACTGTACCTGCACCACATTCTTAATTTAACAGGAAATACTCTTATTCCCATGTAACAACCCCTACGGTCTGTGAACATATGTAGACTATAATTCAGGCAAAGAAACAAAGTCAAATACTGCAAAAGGGGTCCCTACACACATGGTGATTCGAAGTGTTACTTTAAAAAAAAAAAGAAAAAAAAAAAAGAAAAAAAAAAAAAGAAAAAGTGCTACTTTTACCTAGCTACTCTTACCTGGAGCAGTGAAACAGTGAATCAGACAGCTGAAAAACACTGTAACTTTAACTTACTAACAGCCTGTTAGAAAAGAATTTTCAAATTACAAAGAAAATACTTGCAGCGCAACCATAGCTACATAGAAAGTAGACAATGTCATGACTTTTGAGCTGCAAGATAGGAATTTAAGGCTGATGCTTACAAATTCCATTTTATTAAGCACTCTACTCCTCACAAGGCTTCCAAACAGCATGATACCCACCGTGATGTTTTCGAGATCAAGATGTTTGTTGTGAACAGTTTCACACAGCCTCCGAATTTTTTCCTTTATTTTATTCATGTCTTTTTCATTCAGCAGCTTGGCAGAAGAAGCATCCTGTTCCAATTCCAAAAGCCGAATCATCAGATCTAGACTAGCTCTGTCTAAATCCATGTTCAAACGATCTCTGCTCAGGATGTACATTAGAGCTGCTGTACAAAGGGACAAATTCTTGGGTGGGGAGAGGAAAGAGGAAAAAAAAAAAACAAATTAAGTTTTAGTAAACATGTTAGGAAAAATTTCACAGCTTTTAGTGAACAGCCTGGAGATTTATGGAAGAAAAAGCCTGCCAAGCCCTGATCTACGCTGGCACTTGCATGATTAGTTATTATTGTACATAAATAGAGTCCATCTAGCAAGTTAGTAAGACAGTTTTCCTAACTAATACAAATGAGACATAAATCATTTAATACATTTACAAAACCTTGGTAGAAAAGCAGGATTTTCTACTTTTAAAGGTGACTTAGCATTGCAGACAGACTAAGAAATGGCAACGTCAACAGTTATGGAATTGTGGAAGAGTGACGGCAGGAGAACAAAGTGAAAATGGCCAGGGTATATGGCAAGGTCTGGTTGGGTGGGATAAGCTGGTGACAGAGAGCACCAGGGAAAATGTAGAGATCACAGGAGTAGCGTTTGCACGTGAAGGGAAAGGGAGCCTAGTGAGATGGATCCCAATTCTGCTAAGCAAATCTGTCAGTCAATAATTTACCAGAAATTCCCAGCATAAATACATTTAATTTGTAGAGGAGTTCTGCTTTTTGGAAGTAGCCAGAGTAAAACTAAACAACCCTCCTCCTAAATTAGTCCTTAACAAGCAAACGCTATTACCTTGAACATCCCTATTTTATGGGCAATTCATGGTGTACAGGGACCTCTTACTGGCTAAGGAACTTTCTTCAAGAAGGAATTAAAGTTCATCTTCATGAGGATCCAGAAAAGCAAAGACAGAAGGTGGTTGTCAGGAACAGACAAATGACAGTAAGAGCGAAGAGAGCAGACCGAGGCAATCTGTCCTGAGTGCTGGTAAGTACAGCATTTGCACCAAGAGTGCAACCATCCTGCAACCATCTATCCAGTTGAGTGCCAAGTGCTAATAAAGAGGAGAAACATTCATGGAGAACTGAGTTCTGCTAAACATAATACTTTCAGAAGCCTTCAAAGACATCTGGAAGGGGGAAAAAAAGCTGGGCTCCTGAAAACAGCATTGGCCTGGTCAAGTGGTGGTAGGGAGAAGACTGAATACATTTGTGGACACAGGTCATGAAGAAAGAGCTGGGGGTCAGTTTTCCTTGAAATGACGTTGCTATTGTGCCCAGCTCTAACAGAAGAGTCAACATGCTGCATGCATTTATTCCATTTTTTTGCATACAAAGTAAATTCAAACCGTAGCAGATCTTAATTCTGGGATGAGAGTATTGCCCAGACCAACAAGAAAGAGCAGAATTTCTGTCTCATAACAGATTATGAATCTGTTTAGGGCTCAGTCAACCACCAAAGCAATCATTAACTGTTTGTTTATTTTAGCAGCAGGTGATAATCATACCTGGCCATACTAGGCAGTATCAGCATTTTCAAAGCAGGAATGGGCAGCTGACAGCCTACCAAAAGGTACGTTAAAACTCCTTCCTTCATGAGTCAAGGAAATCCTTAAGGGCAGAGGTAAGTAAAGACCTGAATCTGACTAATGACCAAAAGATGTATTTGGAATACTGAGGGAAGTAAGAGTTTCCAAATCTACATCTCCTTTCATGAATACAACCTCAAGCTACAGGGTGATTCAAGAACTGGATCTTAGCTGTGAACATCACTACTCCGGCCTTGTCAGCTGGACCATGTAAGGTAGCAAGCAATTTATGCAGCTAGTCTAGATGAACAGGGTATATGTTTTTCCTTTAATCTCAGTTCACTTTTTCCAGTAATAAACCCTGCAGTTAGACCATTTAAATAACAGAAATCATTTACTCTGGATTTACCTGCATCTGGCTTAAACTATAGGAACTTTCTTGTTACTGGAAGGAGGCTGGACTCTGTTCCTGCAGAACAGCAATGGTTAAACAGGATTCCCACATGCATTCCAGCGAAACCAAACGTGACCAAGCGCTCCTCCACTTACCATTATTCACCCAACATGGGAGCTAATAAAGCAACAGCTGCGCAGAACTATGTTCTAGTGACTAGCATGATCCAGGTGAGCGGCCTGGTAGAAAATACTCGAGCCCCCAAAGGGATTTCGGACAAGTGGAAACGACGCAGCAGTGAAGAAAGAGAAACTGCAGAATTTATGATCCAGGCTGCCAGTATTTATTCAAAGAGCCATCACTACTCAGAACTGCTTTAGAGGTACTCTGAAGTCTGATAAGGACAATCGGACTATTTTCGTAAATCTCTGTACCAATCCCATCTGCCCCAGGACAGAGGGGAACTCTTTGCAACCCGACTCACTTCCCGGTTTAATAGTCATGCACAGTGCAACAGGCCTCCCTCCACGCAAGCATCTGTCACCATTTCCCTGCAGACATTCCACCCAGCTGCTAAGATACTTCGATCAGATGAGAAGGGACCCAGACTGGGGAGAAAGACAGTATATCGAATCCTTCAGGGTGCCCGAAGACTGCCAGGTAGCAAAAAGGAGCAAATTGGGTATGTATGTAAAACAAGGGCTAGATTCCCGCGACGGGGTTAACACAGAAAGCAATCAGGCCAATAAACCGCCAGATGCTGAAATACAACAGGAAAAGAGTGATGTTCCAAAAGAAGTAAAAAAAGAAAAAGAATCACTGGTACAGCTAATTTTTAAAAAACATCCAGACAAACAAAAAACCCAACGGAGCAGTAGTGAAACTTTTTTTTTCCCAGTTTTATTCCCGATGACACTTAAAACACATTCTGCTTCCAAACAAGTGCTGTAGAGCAGAGAAAAGAAAAAAAGTTAAAATAAATAGAATTTGCTCTAGATAGAAATTTTAAGGCACATTTAACTATGCAGTTGCAATTCATACTTCCATAGAATTCAGAAAAACATCCTAGTTGAACATACACTCCAGAAACTGCAGGCCAATCACACCCACTCTGATCCTTGTCTTCCTTTGCTAGTTCTATTTATACTCCAACTTGTGGGAACAGATGGTTATTTTCTAGGGTTCGGCACTACATTTAAATTATTCTATTTTTTAAAAAATTATTCACATGCTGAAGACATTACAAAACCACATTTCTGTGCCTACTTTCTGACAATTATAATGAAAATATATATTTTTTTCTAAATTAATAATCTAATACTCCAAAGCATTTAGAACATAGCTGGAGAGACAAAAATCACAAACTGAAATTGCAGTTTAAAGGCAAATCTGGAAGAAAATTAGGTGGAACAAGTACTTTTCATGTAAAAAAGAAAAAATATTGGGGGATGTAATTCAGTAAGATAACCAGTTATTTTATTTTCCATGCTAGTTAAAAGAATAGCTTCGCAACTGCAGTTTTATATCCTTATGGAAATACAAAAGCACCCTACTTTTTCAGCCTATTCCACTGTATCCATCCAGTGAACACAGTATATGCCCACATTTGTTTCCATTAGCCCTGTCATTGTGCCAGTTCTCTCTCATTTCCAAAATATGTTACAGAAAATTTTAACAAAATAATTGTATAATATTTCTTTTTTCCCCAGTCAAGCCAAGTTTCATTATTTATCTTAAATGGATTCAAAACCAAGTAAGTTGAATCGAGTGTGATTTATTACTCGAGTTACCTTGCACTGAGATTTATCGATTTTAAACAAGTTAATATTCTAGTGAAACAATCAGTAAATGAAAGGGTAGTATATAAAGACAGCAGGGTTATACAGAGAAGGTCATTGTTGTTGAAGTATATAATCTTGTGTAACTGGAGGATATAATTTAGTATTTATTAATAGTAGTTTGATAAATCAATGATTTTGTAATATTGTATAACCTATATCAAGAATGCACTGTAAATATATTAAACATTAACTTTCAGGGTTTTTTTCCCCTGATAAAAGGGAGCACTTCAAATATAGTGAAAGCAATGAATATAATCAATACTTTTTGTTACTGCAGACTAATAATAGCATGCAATTTCCTTTTGAGCTGCATGTGCTAGTTCTTTTGAAAATGAAGGAATAATGGTAAATGTTAAAAGACAGCCTAAAATATACTGAGCAAGCCTGTACATTTTCCAAGGAACTGAAGCTGTCTTCTGCAGATCTCTTGCAACTCAGTGGTGGTAACTGCCCTAAATAGCATGACTACACTTTATTTATTTCTAGTATCATTCAGTGCCATTTTGACAGCTCACAAAATAATGAATACATTGAACCTGGTTCCCATGTATTGGAGTTAGCCATTGCTCATTTTTGAGGAAGATGGAAAATAACCTATTAATCTAAAATTAGTTACTTAAAGCTCTACAGCTTTTTACCACCCACAGGTAAGATTTCAGTGGGTTCAAGATTTTCTTCTGCAGTATCTGTAATTCTGTTAGAACTATTACATAAAATAAAGAAGCCTAACTGGATATACATAGCTACTACCCACTCTTAAGTAACATTTTCTGTGTTCAGCTTTTGTAACAACACTTCTCAAGGGATATCCCACAGAGGCATCGTTTTCAGGCACTGGAAAAAAAAATAGTGCCATTCACATGTGAAAGAAGTCCTTAATATTAATTAAGCTTGATACCTGAATTGTGCTTGTAAAATTGGGGTAAAAAGAAAAGCCCACACTGCTTCAGTTTTTAACTCTCAGGTCAAGGTAGAGTAAGAACAGAAAAATTTACCTTTCCTAGATTTTTCGTTACACATACTCAAGCCATTTTACCACTGCAATTGCAGCACAGCTCAAGGAGACAAGCCCAGCACATGCAAAAAAACCCACAACTGCTAAAGGAAATCATTTACATGCAAGCAAGGAAGAGAAAAGCACTTAGAGCAATCTTCAGAGATAATGGTTTTTTTTTTTAATTTACTTTAACTTATTCGCACTGCAGCGAAAATACAATGATAAAACAATTAAAAAGTTTAAGACCAAATATGAAATAGCAATCCAAAGCACAGCCAGTTTTAAAAAAAGTTTAAGTAAGAATTTCTAAATTTAGAAGCACATAAACAGTGGAAGGGGAATTTGTCACGAGACCTACGCATGCTCATATTTCCCACTTCACTACAAATTTCTGAAACGAAGCCAATGATAGCAGACATACACTACAATAGAACACTTCCCTAACACTTGACTTTGAATTACCCATACATAAAATCACGCTAAGTAGACAGAACAGCCAAGCTGTAATAAAATACACAGTGTATCAATACCTGATGGTGCTGGGAGTCATCCAGTGTTTTGAAAACCATGGCTACCATCCCATGTGCTCTCAGATGCATTCGGAAGCTGGGCATGGCGCACTTGGTCGCCAAGCTGATTACACTAGAGAAAAATAATTTTGAATTAGAACAATTAAAATCACTACATTTACGAAAATGGCAGGCGAACAAGTCTAAGAAACAGGACTGACCACATACCTCAGACCCCTACAAGCTTTATCAAGATGTTTCTTGTAAAATTTATATAAACCAACTTTGTAAGTGGTGAACAGAGCAGCGGTTTATTCAAAACCAACTGCCTACTTCCTCATTTTAGGGTTGGCTAGAAACAGGGTTTGAAAGGGTATGCTGAACTTGTATCTTTCAAATACAAATAGAAATAATTTGGAATAGCTAAAGTAAAAGTTTCATGGGTTAAGTATGAAACACAATTAGAGGCACAGGAAAATTTATTATGGATCAAGGCATGACTAGAAATTATGAACAGGAGCTTCCATCAGTATCTAACAGTTATTTATTTGACTGATCAGACCTGCTCATGCCTGACAATACTTTTACAAGAAAAGAATCTTTTAGTGTTTATTGCTGCACTTACGGTTGTTGGAAACATTACAGATTTCAGGAAAAATCTGAAGTTAATATATCAGGGTAATCGATGACCAACATGAGTTCCATTTTAAAAAGGAAAGTTCTTTTCTCTACATTTATTAGCAAGTTGCTTATCATTCCTAGTACAGCCCAACATATAGTCTATTAAAAAAATACTGATTCTAAACATGCAATAACGTGAGAGTGACAATCGATAAAGTCTTCCATGACAACAAAGGGATCTTTTTATAAAAAGTTCTTATGAGATGGTGTTTTAAGAACAAGTGGTCTTTCTGTCTCCAATCACAACAGCTCCAGTTAAAGCTTACCTACCAGTTTCTGATTCTTTTATGTCTACTGCTATCCTTGCACATTGATTTCCCTTGGAAAAATACTTTTCTTTTAATTTGTTAACCGAAAGAAAAAATTTCATGGTGTTTATTTAAGTTACACTCCATGATACAAATTCGGAAAGTAAAAAGTCATTTTAAGATCCTAGGAAACTTGCCATACAAGCAAGTTAAGTGCGCTGACTGTGAAAAACAATCCTAAACTGTCACCGTTGTATTATTTTCCGTAATAATGTATGTACAAACGGGGTTATAGGCTTCTTGAATTTATACTAAAGCAACAATATCCATTGCTATTTCTTGAAGAACATGGAGAATAAATTATTTTTAAATTAGCTCTCTTAAAAATGTATAGCTTTTTTCATCCACAGTAATCTCCCAAATCAAGCGTCCTCTTCGCCTATCTCTGTGGATTCAAGTTTTTCTTCTCTAGTATTTGTAGTTTGCTAAACAGACAGAAAATTTAAAAGAAGAGAAATTATGTGGTTACGGAACATGATCCTGATTATTCAAGTCCAGAGGAAGGAAATCAATATTAATCATGAATAAACTTTTTCAAAGCAGAACTACAACATTTTTTGATACTAACTTAGCAATAATGTGTAACTTCAATATAAAGACTGCAGTAAGTCCTCGAAGACATCTTAGGAAAGCCTCCAATTAATACTGAGGCCACATTACTTGCACTGGATGTTAGCTATATTATTTCTCAATAGAAAATAAAGAAAAGGCAGTTAGAATTGAGCAAAATCCCAGTATTATACTAGTTTTAAATCATAACTAGCAGGCTTTCCAGTCTAGTCTAGATTTTATTTTAGAATTGAATTTTGCAGTAAAAAAGAGAACAGACATCTCCTCACATAAGATCACGCTAAGCAAAGTTACCAGAAAATATTTTTAAAATTTGTAATAAGAAAAACAAGCTCTGAAAAGGTACTCTCACTGTACAATTTCCTATTTTGTCTTCCTAATCATACCACTTCTAATTATTCACAATTTATCATCTTCACAATTCTTTCTAAATTCTATTCTTTGTAGCAGAAGTGCCAGGCAACTATTGAACATTATTTTAAAGCTGGGTCACTTCTTCAACTGATATGCATTTAATTCACTAGCTCTTCTGAATGCAAGTTCAGTGTTTCATGTTAAGGTATCTTACCTAAGGCAACGTGTGTTTAGGGGCTGATTGCTCTTCAATCCACTTAGCAAGTACTCAATATCATCTGTGAACTCTTGATTTTCACCAAATTCCACTACATCATTGAAGTGCTTTACATGCTGAACAACAGTGTATAGCTGGAAGAGACAAATATTCAGACCTAGGTAAGTTGCTCTTGGGATCAGTTACAACATTAACGAGTACATTTACCAAAAAAAAAAAAAAAAAAAAAAAAAAAAATCTATTCAGTTTTGAGCGTAAGGAAACATTATGAAGTCAATGAAGGCCATTCAACTACTTAGAAAAAAATACTAGTTTTAATAGGAAAGCCGAATTTCATTTTGACACTGTTCCTTCAGTACTTAGAATTACCAACAATTCTTTATCTTAAAAATTTGTTTAAGAATACTTACTTCTTTGTCTTCTTTCCTACATTTCAATGCAGTTACTATCTCTTGATAGGGCTGAGTAGGTATTGTCACAGTTTTTATCACTTTGGGAGGTGGTGCAGGAGCCTTAAAAACTCCATCATCTTTATGAATTGCCTCCTTTGAAGATAGCCTTACCTATTAATAAGAAAGTGCTAAAATGGGCAGATGTTTTGAGCATGTAAACAAACACTAAATACATCAGGAAACAGAACAGGTGTGCATTTGTCAAATTCACATTTTGGGACTAGTTAGTCCTTCCCTTACACTACCAGTATGTACCTAAGCTGTGTGATAATGTACCTACTCTTAAAAAAATGTAGTATGTCAGTAAGTATATGCATTTTTAATATAAAACAATTCTGAATAGTCAGACAAGCTCCAGTGGAATTCTGAAGTTGGGGGAGGAAAAGGAAAAAAAAAAAGTATTTTACACTGATTCTTTAAGCTTTACAGTAAGTAGAACAACCAGCTCCAGGGTTTAAAAACAATTACTTGTTGATACTTACAAATATCTTACCCCCTTACCCTGGAGCTTCCAGAACTGGCTGAGTTGGTTGCTATATTGAACCATCATAAGCACACTGGTCCTGATATGAGCATCACATTGAGCAATCACTGTCTCAGCATAGCCTGAACTGTAAAACACGGTGTCTACTGTTCTCACTTCTAACTATTGGAGGCTACTGCACTGTCCTGTCAGGGTGCAGCTATCAGAAGCTGACCTCTCTGACTTCATACTCCAAAACATATTTTGTCTGTAGGTAGAAGACTACCAACAGAATTTTTTTTAGCATTACAAGAATCACCGCACAGAAGAGAACCACTGTGAAAGCTTCAAACAGGTAGAATAGGCTCTTGAAAACTCATGGTATTCTCCATATACTGGCTTTACATATATTTCTTTATTAATATTTGAGGAACAACATATTACAGCATGAACTATAACAAAATCTATCCTGAACGTATGACAGTAAGGAACTTGCCGCTGGGTCTAGAGTAACTGATGACAAATTTCCAGCCACCTCAGGCAAGTATTACACATTTCTCCTCAACATACTTCTCTGTATTAATTCAAGGCTAGTTTAAGCTGAAGTATTAGCTTATCTTCAGACTATCCTTTTCTTGGCCAAAATTCAGCCACAAAGACAAACTAGAGAAAATGAGGCTTACAGGAACAAGACATCCAAATGCCAAAAACTAAACATGCAAAGGCCAACATCAGTAGTCATTTACTCATTCTCAGTCTCTAAATAACATGATGCGCTTGGTTTCCTCATACAGAAAATGAACATCTTCAGAAGTGTCCACTGAAAACCTAGAATTAACACTAAGATATAGAGAACATAAAATGCAACCCACTCCAGAGGGTGCTGTGAGGGAAAGCCATCTTGCTGTGCACTGTACAGGAGCAATCAAAATTAGAAGAAAAGCCAAAATAACCTCCTGTATTAATGGCGCATTCACCACATACTGCCTCTATCAGTGTGCAGCACTTCCATATCTGTTCACGTAGGCTCCAGTGGGGGAACAACAATCAACCACCTGGAAAAGCTGGCTTAGAGCACGCACTGGAGGGCTCTGATGTGATCAGTCCGTGAAGGCAGGAGGCTCGCTGAAGCAGAACCACCTCACTCGAGTCTTGGTTAATGGCCCCCCTCCAAAGCAAATTGCAGGGAAGCTTGGAGTGGCCGTAAGAAATAATACTTGGTGTAAGTAGTTTGCACACTATGGTTTCTCACAAAAAACCTAGACAAAGGTATCCAGATCTGCATATAAAAACTATCTACAGAAATTAAAGAGGCAGGATCATCTGTGCAGGGATTATAGCTGAACATTTGGATCAAGGCTCATTTCCTTTGTTACTCTTAAATTGTGGTCGTATACACATATGTTGAGGTTAAAAACGGTGGCTGAAAGAAATTCTGGATTACGTCGTAAGATCGGGAGCAGCTACAGACAAATTCCGCTGACTGGTTTGTTCCGGCAAACCTCTGCCATATTCCTGAATTAGTGTTTTGATGGTTCCAGTTACAAAGCAGAAGTTTGATGAAAGATAAAATGGCTTGCCCGAATATGAAAGATCCAGACATTTTCTTAACATGAAAAGGATGTATTCAAAGACTCAGCTGTGTATAATAAAAGATATGGAGGCCTTCGAAAGGTCTGAACATATCAAGAGCTACAAATATCAGAAGGGGTGTTACCACACAATTAGTACAATGTAAACTAACAAAAATCTGCCTTCGCATTAGATATCAGATACTTCATAAAACCATACCAATATAAAGATTCAGTGAGAAATAAAAGCTTCAGTTCAAATGCATACAAGCTAACCAAACAAGGGTTTTAGGGTCTTTTTGATTTGCTTTTTAAAGGAAGAATGAGGGCTAAAACTTCTGATCTCTCCTCAAATGCTAGCACTAATGGTTATTTTATTTTAAAATGAGTCATCTGTGCTTCCCAGACTGTATAGTCAACATTGAAGGAAGGCTATTCTGAATACTGCAAGAATGCATCCAAAAAGAGCATAAAGCCAAGAGAAGCTAGTCTGGGAACCAAAAGACAGGTGGAATTACAAAAAAAAAAAAAGTCAGCATTAAGATAGCTGCATTCTGATTTTCTGTTCTCAGGCAAGTCAAGCAAGAAAGATACCAAACGAAATGAAATTTACTGACAATGTACAATGCATAATCAGTGACAGCTTTTACACATATATAGCCCAAGAACCTGGATTCTGGTTTTAGTATACTGCAAAAATAAATAAATGAATAAAATCACCTTAAACCTCTGAACAAACACTGGCTTCTGAACAAGCAGAATTAGTTTCCTTTAAGAACCCCTCTTGCTAAGCTGTGTTTTGTTAATGCTTGTATCTGGTATGTTCACATTAGCCATTCCAGCTATATACAGAAAATTCTCTTCCACATTTTCTAAAGGCCCAAGTAGGCAATTCACAATACTTTGCTCCATTATAAAAGAGAAATAAACCAGATCTTTATTTTAGAAGTTTTTCCTTTCTGACTTGCATTTCAGATTCCCAGGCTTATTAGTGAGATAACTCTAGGGGCCGCCGCAGAAGATTACATGGAGCCCGCTGTTAGAAAGCTTAACTTCACCATACCAGGGAACTCATCTCCACTGTAGTATTTTTAGGTATCTGCATGTTGAAATGAGATGGAAGATCCCACTCTAGAGTATTTCCACTGATACAGTTTCTTTACTGTCAAATACCCAGTGGCTCACATGACAAAGTGGACTTCATTCTGAATTACTGTGACACTCCCAAATACCAAGAACTTCCGTTGGTTTCAAAATTACCAGTGAATCTTAAAGGAGATATACTAAACTTAAGAAAAACAGTTTACTTACTGGGACACTAGGTGTTTTCAAAACCGGTGGTGCTGGCAGAGCCTCTGATTCTGGCTGGTTCCAGTGTCTAGCATTATATACAGCTTTTGTTGGAGACTAAAAAAATTAAAAAAAAAAAAAAAATATTTGTAAGTAAATCTACCAGTAGTCATTGTGCAATTCGAGAAGGGATGTAGCAAGTAGCCCACTAAGTAAAAAGTAAATGAGTTTTCACTCTTTTCCTTTTGTCTCCCCAACAACACAAATTTTCACTCACATTCTCAATATAGCACTTATCAGAAAACCTGACAGACTTTGAAGCATCTAATGGATGTAAAGACATACAGACCCATACAAACAGCAAAAGACATGATGTGTATGTATTCCAAGATTTTTTCAGTATTTCTTCTTTTAAAATGTATTCTTTCAAAGAAAAAAAAAAAAAGCTTAAAATCTTTCTATAAAAAGGACAGCTGTGGGAAAAAAATTTATTAGCAAACACCATGCCCAGTAGAAAATATGAATAAAGGTTTGATTCAAAATGCAAGGTTAATTTAGATTTTGATGCTTGGAGGGACAGGAAATACTCAAATGAAATGCCTTATCCGTATTAATAAATTAAGCAGCATCTTTTGCTGCCCAAAGATGTGTCAAGATAAATCAAAGATGCAAAAAAAAAATTTATTTTCCTTGAATTTTTTAAATGGATACAATAAAATCCTTAGAGGAAGCGAAGACAGATCTCCAGTATCTGAGTCTAGCAACATAATTCCACCAAAATAAATTCAGACTAATATACTACAATTTTCACAATTTTAAAACGTCATGTATTGTATAAATTGTATAGTATAATTACGCAACTCCTCACACACACCTGTATAGTTTTTTCATGGGGAAAAAATATAAGAAGAGATGGGCTTTAAAAATATTTTTCTGTCAAAACGTAAGGTACCGACTACATAAAACCGATACTGGCTTGAAAATAGCCCACAAATGGATATTCAGCAAATCTTGCAATACCAACATTTCTGGATTTCACACCAGCCTACAAAGTGTAAAAAGGTTTTGGCATGTCAAAAACTGGAAAGCAGAGATTCTCTAAGTCCCGAGTTCCTAATCAGCTATAGCATCGTAAAAACTCTGAACCTCGCTACCTTCTTCCATATTTTACAAGAAGAGAAGCTCTAGCAAAACTTTGAGGAATATCAGCAAAATCAAACTCTAAGCTATGAGTTTTCAGAGACTGAAAGATCTGTCAAGCCCTAAATCATTTTATTTTCCAGGTAAGAGAAAAGCCTCTCCTTCCCTCCTCCAGTGTGTTTTTCTGTTATCATAAGAAACTTACCTTGGTTGGTTCTTCTTTTTTTTATTTATTTAAAAAAAGGCTGTTCATGTACCCATCAGCAATAAATACAAAAATGGCCATGGTTTTAACAGGTGCAGCTATTTTGCAAAGCAGCTTTTCTAAGCAGTAAGTTTTCAGGTGATGGCCACATGAAGTCCTTCAGCAGCCACACAGCCACAGTGGCCTTACATAGGAATGCTGAGATAAGGTTTTTCCTGTGAATGATTTCAATGTCTTTGTTATTTTTAACTTTCTTAAGTAGCAGAAACACTAATTTGTACAACTTCCTACAGTCTCACCAAGCAAAACCCATTTTAAGTTCATGTGCTACAGTTCTGACTGGAAACGCCTGTTCAAAAATAGACAGCATTACACAGACCCTTCTTTGAAAAAGGTTAAGGGCTGACAAAATGGTAAAAAGATTAACTCTCTTTTCCTCTGCAAATTTCTGATTAGCAAATTCTTATGCTGAATTTAAATCAGGTTTTGTGATAAACAAATGAAAGAACTTAGTAACAAAGATGAGTTTCATCAAAGACAGTGTTTCACAAATGTCTGCAATGGGGGAAAAAACATGAGTATTTTCCAGATATTCTTTTTTTTCCCCCTCCTTGAATTATTCAACTGTTCCACAGTTAATCTCATTGCATAGCACAGGTTGGGAAGAGAGCCTAAGTTTCTGGGTGTCATTTTATATGCTGGTATACGGAATAATTAAAGGAAAAATCCACTGTATTAAGCAACAAACACGAAAGTACAGAATGCATTTAGTATCAATTTCAGCTTAGTACGAGGGCTGGTAAAAAGATGATGCATAATTCTTCTTAACTTTGCAGGGAAGCTTAACTACAGCTGTGACAAGAATGTAGTACATTACAGCTGCCACAAGTCCTATTAACATGGGATATTCTTTATTAACAGTCTCAAATAGTATTCTATCCCTGCTTAAAAGATACAAACATATTCATAACCCTGAATTTCCTGCCCAGCAGGTAGAGCATGCTGCCAGGGAAGCTTTCCAGGGCTCTGCAATAGCAGCACGAGGCTCAGAGCATCCAGCGGGGTGTGAACCCCATGCCTGTTCTGAAAAGTGAGGAAGTCTTTATTTAAAAGATCTCTTGTGACAGAACCCGAACTGTAAATGAAAAGTCATAATTATTTAAAAATTCAAATGCATACGAAATATTACTTCTAGCCACTATCCCTTGTAACATCTTCCGCTTTTAGAGCAAAGTAATTTCACCTGCGACTCCACGCCTTCCCAGTAGTATTTCATTAATGATACACAGCCATCACCAGCTTCCCCAGTATCGGATCCAGTATCCTGCCTCACACTAATTGCCCAAAGCTCAACAACCAAAGCCACCGCACAATTCCAGCATTACCTCCCAAAGAAGCATTTTCCAGTCAATTCTGATCAGTCATCCAGAGACTTCAGAGCCTCTCTTACAACTCACACAGGTGGATGTGGCAAATGTCTCTCTCCTTTACAACTGCTTAAAGCAGCCTTCAAATTTTTCCTTGCAACACAAAGATGAATTTTCAAAACAATTGCAAAGAAACAGCACCAATCCTGATCAATCGGTAACCACCAAGCAGATCTGCTTTAGATTACTGCATGGCACAACTGAAGCCAGGAAAATTATCAAAGATCAAATGGAGGCTGGTGAACAAACACTTTATAGAAGGGCTTGTTCACAAAAGCAAAGGGTTTTTTTGTTCACTTGTTTTTTTTAAAACCTCAAATACTTGTGATGAGAAGCTTCTCCAAACAAACAATACTGATTTTTAAGCAGCAGTCATGTAACAAAGTGACTTAGTTTCTCTTAAAGGTAAAACAACCTTGCACCTATTCAAACAACACAGACTTTTCAAGAATTCTTCCTCTCAAGATTAACTTACAATAGATGCAAGTGGAAGCACACCACTCCCTTGAATTCTGGGGTCTTAAGTAAGTTCTGGAATATTAACTATCTGTAAGAGCTTTTACTGAGTAACAGGGCAGAGAATTTCCTTTTCATATATGAGGTTGTATAGAACTGACAGCTCCTTACACACAAACAGAAGTCTGAAAGTGTGCAAATAATTCAGCGAAGGTATAAAGAGTATTGTGTTGTACAACACTGCATGTAGTTTTGGGGGTGAGTTGGGATAAAAAAACAGAACTAATGGCAGGGATTTTTTTTATTATTTTTAAATAAAATGCACAGGGCTGTCAATTTTATAAGATCATCTTCAAGTGGCAGAAACTACAGGTCATGCTTAACCTCTCATCCCTGAAAGCTTCAAAGCAGAAGTTTCAAGAGTTGGCACTCCACACATACCGATGCAGCACTGCTTGCCATTCGTAGATGTAAGAACAGCAGAAAAAAAGGAGCCAGGGACATGAGTCATGCTGAAAATACTGGCAAAACAAGAAAGACAGCAGCTATTTGGAGGCAGGAACACTTTCCAAGATAAAGGACAATGACAAAAAACATTTTTAACAGATGTCTTGATAAATGTATTATTTATATCAGGAGGGTAGTCAGGAAGACTGTATGCCAGATGTTTGTCAAAACTACAAAAAGGTTCGCAAAGATTCAAAATAAATCAAAATACTTGATTATTTACCATTAAGGATTCATAACCATTAAAAGCACTACTCTCTCCTGAATGTTTTACTTTAAGGAGAAAAGAAAATATGACAAGTATGAGTAGCTGTGTGTTGCTTAACATAATGTATTTTTTCTTTTGAAAGGGGAAAGGAATGAAAGTCTACTCAGAGCAAAGAAAAAGAAATTTCATTTCAAAACAGGGAGATGGAATATCAATTCAGCAAAGGCTGTGTAACACAAAAAAGTTAATTGGGACTCCAGATAAGAGAGCAGTTGCCAACAGTAGTTAAAAAATAAAACAAACCAGAACCAAGTCATTTATTCAGTGTTCAAAATGTGAAATGCATCTCCGTTATTTGGATCACAGTAGAAGGTTCGTGCCAGTAAGTCACTTCCGAGCGCCACTTATCGTGAGCTGCTATACCACTTAAGACAATAAACAAAGTAAGACTTGGTTTAACACTATCTACGCAGCTAAAAATCAGTATCTTTGGCTAATATCGTGTCCTTTCAGGAAAGTATGCTCTTTTGCTCACAAGCATAGACCAGTTGTTGTATTTGAACACAGATGAATGTGAAACTCTGAATTACCTGTAACAGCTCTGTGAACACACTTCGGCAAAGTCCAGCACCATGACAAAGTCCCACAGTTTTCAGTTACTCTCGCACAGCCTACCTTTTCTTCAGATTTCCTCGTGTAAAGTCAGTTCTGAGTCAGGCAGTTAAATATTTTCAGCCACAGAGCAGAGCGTTTCTTTACAGTGTTCCAGCAGCACCCATACCACGGGCCACCACCCGGCAGTATCATATTGTTTCACTCCCGCTAAACAAGAAAGGGGCTAGAGCTTCAACAATACTTACACAAAAGAAATTATGTTCAAAGGGGACAGACCTGCTTTAGTATCCTCCCAACAAATCTCTCTATTAAGAGCAAATAGAAATCCATTAGCTATTTTAGTGTTATGTGCTAATAATATTTGGAAAGGTGATCCAATGATCCAGCAGTGAACATTACCGCAGTCAATGAAGCAAGGAAAAAACAGTTAAAACGAATCCCACTAATTTGAATGTCTCTAGAGACTCGCCTGTCACGCAGGCAGACTTTACAACCACTGAAAGCAGTTAACCACAGAAACGGGCGATACGATGGGTCCTGTACACATACATCTTCGAACTAAATTGTCAAAAACAGCGACTACCTGGACTGCGCATGCAGTCTGTGGCTCTGAGGAGGCTGAAAGAAATGGAGATGAAAAGGGGAAAAATATCTCAGGAAGTGAGTCCAGAAGCCAGGCAAGTCTACTTCAGGTAGTCTGACAAGGCTTAAGAGCATCAGCAGCAGAGAACACAATAGGTGGAAGAAAAAAAGTCACTGAACTTTTCCTTGCATCAGACTTCTGAAGAACTGCAAAATGTTTTCTGAAAGCTCAGAAGAGGCCTACAGGGCACAATAACAACGGTCCAGACATTTCAGCAAAAGGCGAAAATTTAACTTGAAGAAACATGGTATTTCGATAAACAGGAGATTCATTCTTTAATAGAAATAGCTAAGGGTGTTCTTTATACTGCTTACATTGACTATGCCCCAAACTGCTCAGCTCTGAAGTAGAAGACATACAGCTGCAGTTACTAACTTAGCCTAAGACCTACAGTAAGTCCAATTAAAAGTGGCAGGGTACAATAGCTTAGACACATCACCACAATATTGTGAACCCAGACCTTGAATCGAGAGAAGAGAAAAGCTGCTTCTGCCTGCAAGTAACTAGACCAGCATACTCACTGATGAGCACATCCTTTGAAGAAAGTCTTTAAGAGCGAGTGAGCGTGTCTGCGTGCAAACATGTATGAAGCAGCATTTCAATTTGGATAAGGGAAGCATTTTTCAAGTAAATCTCCCAATTGCCCTCAATTACCACGTCCTGGCTTGCATCACAGGGACTCCAAGCACGCTTACCTGATTCCTTCTGGATGCAACCAGACTGGAAGATGCTCTTCCAGAGTGCACCTCACTCACTCCACCTGTTAAAGGGCATTCCCTAAAGAGGATCATAATAAAGCTAATTCAAAGTAAAAATTCGTAGATGTGTATAACGTGGACACTGGGACCTCAGCACCAACTGTTTCGCTCTTAATGTTTGCTCATGTTGCACCACACTACTATCAAATGTAAATATAGCCACAGGTTACAAGTTGGGTGAACCAACCAGACTCAAACAGTATGGAAGCTCTGAAAACAACTTTGCATATTTACTTGCTTATAAGTTAAGCTCCTGCTGGCAAATGAAACTACTACATATTGCTTTTGTTTTTGTTGCCATTTTAGAGCTGTCAGCATGATTGAGGCCTTGTGCAATGGAGCATTTACCCTATGTACTTACCCTGTGTTCCCTAATTATTAAAACACTGAAATTGATGGGGGAGATGTAAGGATGCAAGAAAAAATCTCCAAGGAATAAGTACTTGTTTTAAGGTTCTTATTTGCATCTAGAGGTTTTTGTGAAGGGTGCTCTCTCACTTTCAAAATATTTTAATGTAACTTTGCTTCTTGACTACAAGGAATTAACACCAGTAAGAGCTGGAAGGATAAAACAAAAAGCTTCCCACTGTGACATTAAACATATTCAGCTTGATTTCTCTGCTTCATAAAAAGCGTAAGTGTGTACACAAGAAGAGTTTTTCCCATGTTTACTTTTAGCTTGCTCCTCTTCCTTCTATGAGAGGGTAGCCTCTGTCACCGTCACGTCACGCTTCACATCCCTGCCTTTCTCAGGACCAGCAGCACCGCAATTGATAATATCTTTCTTGACACTGCGCAGGAGAAGGAACGCGCTTCTCCTAACGCCGCTATGGTAGTTCTGGGTAACAGCTGCACACGGAGGACAGAGGAAGGAAGCAGCTTCACCAGCGGGAAAGATCTCGCTCTGCACCTACTGCAGCATGGAAAACACCCTTCTTCACCGCAGGAGCACAAACGAGTGGGAAAACAACATTTCTGAGCAGCATCAAACGATTAACAGACCAACTCCTGGCATTTGCTTTCACCTCGGAGGTAGCATCAAGGTTTTATGCTCCAACTCAATATGCTAAAATTACAGAGGCTACTTCACTTTTCAAATGAGGTGACTAATCTAAAAACCAGCCAGTCCAGATCAGAATCCTGTTTAACTCTAGCTTAATAAAAATGAAGTGGTTTTGGTCTATTTACATTAATAATAAAAGAAAAAAAAATCCCCAAATGGCAACCAATAGGAAGAAAGTATTAAATAAATTTGCTTACAGAAGAATCTGGTTTTGCAAAGGTTAAGTGAAATAAACAATATGAAACTTCACCTTTAACAAATCAATTATTTAATAAACAGATTTCACTTTTATTCCAGCAATATAAAGGTTGCTTAAATTACACAAGCTGTTTATCATTGGCTAGCACTTAAAAAAAAAAGCCTCAGTCATGCGCCATTCTAGCAAATGGTTTTCGGAAAAAAATCCAAACACACTTCGGTTCAGGACTGCGCTTCTGACAGATGGTCTGCCCAAACTAGTAAATGAAAGGACTGTACTGCAGAAGCAGCAATATGCTGTCACAGGTTGTCAGATCGGACCACCACTGTTTGTCAAACTGCTGATGAAACAGGCTGCTGGCTTAATGACAGTCTCTCACACTAAGCTGATAGAAGTCAGACACTTTAAAGAGTATTTTGACTGTCAAAATTCAGCTCGACTCCTCAACAGTCAAGATAACAATAGTCAACAATCTTTCCTATCAATAAAAAGTAATGTTTCTAAATGAGGATGCAAACAGCAGTTTAATGTATGTAATATCAGCTGTTTTACACTACAGGAAAAAAAAATGCTTTGTTGTAACCGTTCCTCCTTTCTGCTGGGCACGCTTTTCCTAACGGTTATGCGAGTTAAACGTTTAGTATATGGAAACATTCCCAAGTAATAGCAGCTAAAGTAAACAAGCAGTTCTCTGTAAAGTTAGTTCTGACTAGTATATTCTGGTCCTACTAAAAGCTCTGCGGAAAGGGCTGCGACTGACATTGCACTATTTTAGAATTAGGCTTCCCCTGCTGCTTCTCAAAGCAGCATAAGCTCTGGATAATAATTACCCAGAAACAACTGAGGCTGTGCGTTTAGGAGAGATTAATCCTCACTTAAGTTAAATCTTAAATCTAAAATATTTTTAAAAAAATTAATTTGGGGAAATGCAAATTCATTTGAAAGCAAGGAAAACAAATGTTATTTGCAGAATGGCTTTGATAAAAAAAAAATCTACTGTAAAGTATAATATAAGCTAAGTGAGAAAACTACAGATGACAGCAGAGCCTGGTTTCTTCCCCCCTCCCATACACGTCATTGTCATATCAGCCTTAAGATTACTAAATCAAACCAAGAGCTATGTTTTCTTACTTCAACTTTGAAACACTTCCAAAGACTGGGTACACGTATTTCGCCTTGGAATCAAGTAAACCTAGACACAGCATTTGTCTCAAGCTGATACATATACATCCTTCCAGCCAGCAAGAAGCACCCGTGGAAAAAGCTTACATCTGTGAGAGACCTCATTGGTTAAATCCTTAAACTTGCATCACAACAAATCCTATTAATAGCAATAGGAACTGCATGTAAGCTTTATTTTCAAGGATCGACAACGCCTCACAGCACCTAAAATTTGTAATAGGAATATGATGACTCAAGATGACCAACTCACGGGGAAAAAAAACTGCCTACAGGACAGGGAAGGTGCAATTAAGTAATGAACTATGTTGCAGATCAAACTAAAGTTATGCAAAAGAAGAAGAAAATCTTTCCACAGGTTCAGCATGTAGTCAGATAGCCAGTCGAACTGGAAATTAGTACACTTCATACACTAGTGATTCGATATATCCTTCAAACTGGCCTGCCAACAAACACAACATACACTTTGAAAACTTGCATGCATTTCCGTACCTTGCTGGACACACAGCACAGCAATTATTTGTAAAACTTGAATAAAACATGAAAAGCAGTGATTAAAGGGTTAGGACTGAACCAAATTTCATCTTAGCCACAGAGTTCATAAGCAATCTTTTGGCTAAGTCACGTCTGAATTCAGCAGTGGTTTCGCTCACGTATTCAACACTAGCGTCATGACTAACTCTATTAATGTCACTTGATCAAAGTAATGCGTGTAATCCTTCTAACGCCGGCTGTGTTTAGTGAGCATTTCTCAGTTGCAATGTTGACTTAACCAGGTTAAGACGACTTAATCCCTCTTCTTCTGTTCCCTCAACTGAGAAGATGCAATTGTTTTTACAGTCTCCTGGTGAACCAGACTAGGATTCATATTAGATGTTTCCTTTCTGCGGGCTATTTTTTAAACACAGATCAGTTCCTTATTTTAGTTCAACACACAGCCTTGTGCAGGAACAAGGGGAAAGGGGTGAGCAGGCGGGGCAAAAGGAGAGCAAAGGCAGCTTAAACAAATACTTCTGCCAGTATATTTTTTCTTTTTCAGGCAAAACCATTCCTTACGGTCTTTTCTGAGCCTAGTGCAATGAAATCCCAACTTTTTCCGGCTAGTGCATTCTACACTAGTGAAGTAACTTTAAAACACCATCACTATTAGAAACAGTGAAATAAAGTGCTGTGCACAGGAAAATCCTTCGTTCAGTACTTGAGTCAGTGGCCCAAGGGGAACAGTATGATACTCAAGCCAGCAGTAATGACATTTTTCCATACCTCTTCTTATACAATCCAACATGCACACAATAAGAGAGAAAAAGCACACTGCTGTAATGTTCCTCCTCTCACTGTGTGCATGTAGAAGACATGTATGCAAAGTCACAGAATAGACACAGATTTACTAGAGGTAGGACACTTGAGTTTATCTTCAATAAGGGGAAATTGTTCTAATTGTATCAAAACAAGAAAATCAAATATATTTAAGCTAGCTTAATTTTTTTAATACACATTTAGCTACCCACTTTTACAACAGGAATTAAGGGAAATATAAAAATTTTAACCGAAGTCAGAATTCGTTAAGCAAAGAACTAATATTAAGATTAGTTTTAATTTGAGCATTAGTCCATGAGTCAGCAACATAGACAGCCCATGTGATGTATACTCTCTTCCTCACTTTAGTGCACTTTTTATCCTTTCCAGAAATTTTCAAGATTTCGTAGACACTAAGTTGCATTCTGTCAATGCTCGCACAAAGACGTTATGAGATATACTCAGCACAAAGAACAGCAGGAGCTAAGAAAGTAATTCCATAAGACTCATTTCTAAAGTTCACCAATTCTGAGGCATAGAATAAACAAAATCCTGACACAGTACTGATCCAATACCTTGAAATTTTATGCTACTTGTCCCCCATCTGAGAAAATGCAGAAGATGCCTTTGGGTACGTTTGCTTGAAAGATTCAACGCTTTTTTCTATCATGCCTTCTTTGCCCCACCTCATGCAATGGCAGTCAGTCAGTCTTCCACCTGTCTTAGCAGCACTAATGCAAGGATTACAGTCTCTCCCCCACGTTGCTTCAAGCTGAAAAGCTCCCGACCTTGTAGCCGAGTAACAGAGCAACTCTATTTACATTCGGGCCCTGGAACATTCCCAGGTAGCCAGTATTCACCCTGCCTACAGTGGCTTTCTATGCCAGAGGCAGAACTGGGATCAGTACGTTGATTCCTCTTACTGGACACTGCAAGTTTAGGACGAGAGGGCCATCCCCAAAACGCTCGGCAGTTCCGAAGTTGTGATGCTCCTGAACGAAATGCTGGTCAACAGAAACACTGATTGAATGGGTAGTTCTGGCACTAAATATCAAAGATGGTATGGTATTTAGATGGCATCAATTTCTAGAACTATAAACAAAAGATTAAGTTTTGGGATTGACTATTTCTCTTTAACTTCCATTTTTAAGCCTTTTTTTCCTCCCCCCCCAGGTTCTTATTTAGAGGTACTGCCACTTGGCGTAAGACCACTGAGAGCTGTTCCAAGTTATTCCTACAAAAACTGATTTTCCTCATTTGCTCACTCTATCAGAAGCTTGTGGTGAAAAGGCAGGAGGAAGAGATCTCAGGAAAGAATTTTATGGTCACTTCTTAGGAGTTTTCAAGCCTTCAGTCTGACTACGTTCATACCATAGCAACAAAAAAGAGTTCTTGTATACCTTGCTTATTTTGCCTGATAACTGAGAATTTTTTTCCTCTGTAGAAGGGGGATTAAGCTGTAAGGGTCCAGCACGAGAGGTACACCACGGCCATACAGGGCTCCCAAACTTATCTGCTTGGGGGCAAGAGGCTGAGCCAGTTTAATTAAAAAATTTTAACAGCTGCAAACAAACTTTTGCAGATGCTATTCGTGCATGCTTCACACCCATAATTTGGGAGTCAAGTAATGCCAATATTTACGTACTTTAAGTACATAATTATGTTGCTACAGAACATAATATCTTCCCTGTAACTCCGACTCAGGATAAAGAGATTTAAATCACCTTTAAAAGCAGAATTAATTCAGGTTGAGACTTTACATCCCTAATGTACATGCTACTGCAACTTTTATGCTCATTATTATCCGTATGAATAGCCAAAGATTTCAGTGAGACTCCTTATATTACCAGCAGTTTTTAGAAACACTGTTACTCACTGTTAATGGGAGAAGTTAGCCATTCACGTCTGCAATTTTTACTACACAAGTGCTAAAAATTTCAAGGGCTGGACTCTACCATTAGAGCGTACTGGTCAGATTTCACAAGCATTAACATGAGTTAGGAGTGAGAGTGCTGCTAACTACAAGCCATGGTGGGGAGAGAGAATCACCTTCCTGATTTACTGAAGTTTAACCATATCACCTGTTGCTTCCTGAGAATTACAGAGCTATTTCTTTTTCTGCTCAATGTGACGCCAAGAGCCACACCTCTAACACCACCACCTAACAGAAAATAGTGTCTGCTAGTTGCTGCAAGAAAATAAAAAGAGGCAATGAAATAGTGCAAGACGTTTTACAGATCCTCTTTTAGAACAGGTAGTTAGTTTCAGTTAAGGTTTTTAGATAATCTTTTTTTATTCCCAGAATAAGAATTCCATTAAAACAGAAATCAGGTTAAGAGTTTATACCTATGATTTAGGAAAACAATTACAATGTCTCTAATCTATCACCAAAACAAGCCTTACAAGTTTTTTTTTGTTTGTTTGTATTTGGTTTTTTTTTTAGTAGCTCCATGTAATAACCGTATGATTACAGAACATGCAAGTTTAAAATCTGAAGTACAATTACAGCCATTTCTACTCATATATCAATTCCATCACTACAGGGTCAAAAAGGTTGTTTAATCATTACACCTTCCAGTTCAATTAAGTTTATTCCCAACTGTGAATTTTTTAGATTTGTTTCAGTCTTTTTTTAATATATATTTACAGTAGGATACTGCTGTAAGGTTTTTAGCCTAATTTTGTGATAAATGTATTCAAAATTAATTAAAATAATTTTCATATAAACCCTCAAGTACTTCAAGTATAAAAAGTTGAAGCACATGAATATTAAAAAGTTTTTTAAAATCCATATTCAGAATACCTACAGCTGTTTTGTGCTGCCGAAAAATAAAGCAAGACAGCTACAGTTGAATTCACATTCCCTGTACTTCTGCCTCCCAGTCTACTGTGCCCTGTTCACCAATAGAAAGCTCTAATTTGATTTTATATATATATATAAAATTATATATATATAAACTATATGTATATATAAATAAATATATATAAAACTTAATCAGCTGAAGCTGACAAATTATCATCTTCAAAAACTACTATTTAAATTCTTCTGAGAAGACCCTCCTTGCCCATTGGTAGCCTGCCTTCAAGATGTGAAAGCAAGAGGTAGTGACTAAGAGCTCCCCATTCTGTTCAAAGTCATGAAGCAATGAGAAACAACACTTCTTCTTGGAGGGGCAACACAACTCATTGGTCACGTTTCCCTTGACATGAAAATATTCCCTTGCGTACTCCGAGAAACGTAACAAATTTGCCATCCTTCATTTACCCACAAACCCACATTTTTAAACGGAAAATGATTATACAGCAACACAGCTGAGGGGATAAAAAACAAACAAAAAAACCACCCCAAACTTTCAGTTCTGGAAAAGAAGAAAGAAAGAAAAAAAAAAACACCTTAAAACATAACTTCAAGTGAAGCCACTGTACAGGAGTAGTAACTAGCTACCTTTATGAAAAAGGCAACCATTAGGATTGTTTAGGGAAAAAAAAATGACAAAGGAAAACACTGTTTTAAAAATACTTAGAACTTTTAAACTATTAACACATTCTTCTGCATATAAAAACATTTCTATTTCAACATGCAACTGCTAGGTCTTCCAAACCTTAAGGAACTCAAAGGTAAAGGAGAAACGCAACTCTATTTCCCTCTTCAGTTTTTCCTTTTCCTTATCACACCAGTTCTAGATTGCCACAATGGTAAGAAAGCAAAATCTCTTCATCAGATAAGGGGAACTCATTTTGCAAAAAGCGTATGAAAAGGCTTAAAGCATTAGAAATGGGTATCCTGGACAATCAAGTAAGAAAAAAATTTGTTGAATAGAAATTACATGGATCATACTATTGCAAAGCTTCATCTAGTAGCTAAATACAACTTTCTTTTACGTGTATTTTTTAAAAGCCTCAAAATACTGAGTAATGTGTAATACCAGATACAAAAAAAGACACTTAGCATTAGCAAAAGGAATAAGCTTGATTCATAATATGAAATAGCAAACTTATACCTAATACAACACAGAGGGTGTGGGCTGGGTGTTACAGGTCTGGGTTTTCTTTTCTTTCCTAATTAAAAACATCTAACTTTTCCATATGCCAATCAAATGCACTAGTCCTTACAAAAACTATATCCATACCAAATTCCGAGCTTCCAACTTCAGTCCTGTAACATGATATATTTCTTAGAGAATGGAGAAAGGAAAACAACATATAGATTCTAATGATGCTTTAACAACAATCTAGAAGGGAAAGAATTACTTTTGCACAACCTTATCTCAGACTTGCATCTGAAAAGTTAAATTCTCAGTAATCAATACAAAGACTTTTGCACTTGAAGGTTTTACTTTTCCAGATGTAAAGTGTAATCTTAACAGTAAAAGTCAAGAGATTATCTCAAATGCAGATATACACTGGGACAAAAGCCCTGTTACATATGTAAGCAGAAAAATCTAACACTGAAGAGTTAACTAAAATAAGAGCTTTGTCTTGGCCTAGAAGTATTATTACTCACCCGCTTTGGTCCACTAAAAATCTTCCTGGTGTTTTCCTTAGATTTATCACCTTGTTTATTTGTGGACTTTTTATTGCCTTCAGGCGCACCAGATGCATCCTCTGAAAACTCCAGAAGATCTACAAAAGATAAATATAAGCACAAAACACAACCATAAGGGAAGCTGTTGAACTGCTAGAGTACTTCTTGCATCTGAAGTTTCCACGTCTGTAGTTTCTGAAGTTATATAATAATCAAATATAATCTTCAGACATAAAATCATTTTTAAATCCAATTAAAAATAGTCCTGGATGGAGCTGAGGTTTACTGACTGGACTGTCATAATATGTAGATAATATCATTACACCACACACTGTCACAATTTCTACAGCATTTCTTGCCTATCATATCAAATTGAAGTTATTTCCCCACTCCACATACGTACTCCTCTGAATCCCCAGGTTCATGTGCTTGTTTATAGCTTATAGCCACAACTCTGAGCAAACAAATTAAACAGTAGATGGGATTCTTCAAAAATGCAAGAATAAAAGCATTAGAAGAAGAAACTTTCCTACTGCAACTACAGGACTAAAGAATTGATCTTACTCATTTCTCATGAAGGCAGCATGTTTATATCTGCTTATTCTTCCGTAAACAATACAAAAACAATTGCAGCCATCAGCTCAGACAAGCGCCAGCTAGAAGCGACTGCCGGAATTGCCTGCCAACATATCCGATATCAGTGAGGCAATTATTTCTGCTACTCAGTTTGGGACTGTAAACCTGCAATTCACTGATCTAACTAAATCTTGCCTATTTTTTTTTCTTTAAACTTGTGTTACATTTGAAGCATCATCCCTTGGAGAAAAACTTACGTTCTTTTATTTGGCACAGACCAGAAGTAACCATAAATTTCTAAAAGGAAATCGAGACAGGCAGAGCAAAGCACTATTTCATCTTTAAAACAGTTCAGAAAACTCACCTACTCCAAAGAAGCTACTGCTATTCTAAACCGCATTGCAAAAATGCCAGCAGGGCAGATCAGTTACTCTCATAAACTGCTGTTTTCCAAGTGCACACACAGCCAGTAAACAGGTCTGGTCAAATTCCTAGGCGAGGAGGCAATCAAAAGCAAACCAAATGCTGCCTAAACAGAGGCAAGTGGATTTCAGACAGCACTTGCAAAATACACAAAACTCACCTTGTTAGAAAGTGACTGCATATCTTGTTATATTCCTGCAACTTCTTAGACTATAAGTATTCTTAAAATAAGGCTGAAATGTGTTTTAAATGGCAGTCCCTCACAGCAGCCCGGCCAAGGCAAGGGCAGGCAGGACAGACCGCAGGGCACCTACAGGAACCAGCCTCTCCCATCCCAGCACACTGGCTTTCTGCTCAGTCATACAATGTCAGCACAAGGGCTTAAGAACATGACATGAATGAGGCTTTTAAAAATAACCATGACTTTTAAAAAGACATTTTGATAAAATTAGACTAAACAGGGGGGAAAAAAAAGATGGGAAACCAATTACTACCATTAAACTAAAAGCAAAACTGCTTCCAAATCTACACAGAAGTCAACCTAGGCCTTCACTGGAACTAACCAGTTAAAGGAGTCAAATCAAATCACTTAGATACACATCTGCACAGATTCTGGAAATACTTTTAAAGAAGCCAGACCCTGAATGCAATTCCCAAAGTCAAACAAACCAACAGACCTGAACACACACAAACACACACACGCTATTGCAGATTAACAGCTAAAAAACAACTCACTCAGCCACAGTAATTACAAACATGCAAATTGCTCTAGAAACACAAGACATTTTTTCACACACCAAATTACCATAACGATTGGTGCCTTGCACCATGACTTGGAGCCGGTATAGTGCTTAATAATGATTAGTAATGCTCTATATCACCTAAACCATAATTTTAAAGTCATCTAAGCTCCTTCCTTTGCATTCTATCCCTCTGTGATACTGAAATATCCCACACAAATTAGGTAACTTTCAGCTCAAAGAAACTTGTTTGATAAAAAGTTTTAACTCCTCCTACTTATCACGTGATAATTTTGCATCTTTTGATGCTGTCAGCGTATCAAATACTTCTGTTGTTAGTTTCATAAGATTGTCTGGAATGCTTTTATTTGGGCAATGCTCTCTGGGGCCTTCTAGGTATCCTAAAAGCACTTTGCATATGTACCCCACCAGATTTTCAAACCTAAACTAAATGGAAAAAAACATCTTTTGTTAATATTAACTGAGCCATGAGTAGTTTGGTAAGCAGTGACACTAATGAAGACATTTCCACTGGCTCTCTCTTGTATGGATTCTGCAATGCCTAAAAAAGCGATAATCGTATTGGCTTCTTTTCAGTATGGAAAAATATAATGCCTTTTCTCCTCTATCCAACCATCTTCAAGGCACTTAATATCTTTGAGCCCATTTGTCAGACTTGGTTTAAATCAGAAAGAAGTTCAAAGACTAACTAGAAGCAACAGCACAGTAAAAGCAGAAGCCTAATTTCTTCAGGAAAACAACCCAGTTTTATTTTAGACCTGACAGTAATTCTGCAGAAGATTTTTCAAGTCCACACGGGACTCTGCCTTTGGGGACTCTGATCTAGTCTTAGCTGGCTAAAAAAGTTGACCCTATTAAGGTGATTGCGGAGACGCAAGGAAAGAAAAAAAGGGGGGGGGGGAATGATACGCTGATATACAAAAGCTGTTTTATTATCCATGAAGACTGCAGGAATCTCATTTTGCTCACTGGAAGGAAAATGAGTGCATGATGTATGTGTTTAGTTATATATCAGAACTGACTTACAAAGCAAATTCAGCTTTAACACTTACACTACAACAATAACACAGTGACTGCTACTATGATTTAAATCAAGAATACAGTAGTTCCCAATTAGTGCTTAAGAGATATATAGTAAAGAAGGACATACAGCAGATAAAAACAAGCATGTTAAAGGTGATAGATATTTATAGCTTCCTTGAGGGAAGTGTTTTAGAGCAATTGTGCCATCCTATTTCTGCCAAGCTATATTAAGATAAGCAAATGTATAATTTTAGTCAGAGCTTTTTTCAAATTTTTTTGCGCTTGCCACTTTCCGTAACAATTTTATTGCCATTGGCCAAAGAGAAACATAGTATAGCAAATATTAACATACCCCTAGCTGTCCCAGTTGAACAGCTGGGAAACAAAACATTCTCAGCCTACAAGTTCACAATATAGTAGAAATGCTACTGACCACCTAAACCACTAAACACCATGACAGGGTCTTCAGGGGAAAAAAGCAGCAAATTGATAGCAGTTATTTCCAGAAGAATGATATTGTCCCCAAAATGTAGGGTTTTCATCGCAACTGAAGCTTAAGAGTTCTTTTTGGTTAAGGTTTATGCTTCCTTTTGATTAACTCCAATTTCCCTTGGACACGGCTGCCCATCGATTAACACAGTCAAGTAATTAAGTCACTCTCCTTTAGTATCAAAAGCTTCTCTTTACTAGAGTCATCCTGTATTCTGGCTACTGAAGTGACATGAGTACTGTTTCAGACCAATAGGTTTTATATCTAGTAAAGTCTAATTCGTATTTTTAGCCCCTGGCATTCTGGCAGACTGTAGCTGGGAGGCTCAGGAGCAAGAGAGGCCTTTGCTTCATTGGGCTGCTATACGAACATGCAAGGGAATTTTAGATTGCAACTGAAAAAGTAGAAGTTTTAACTAGAACTCAAGGCTTCACTAAAAATCTCAAGGCTCATAAAAAGTTATGAAGTGTCTCCATTAAAAAAAAAAGTCTATGAAAACGGTCTAGGAATGTAATGGCTGGAGCATCTTCACAAAGACTTCAGCAGGCAAGCCTATCAAACACCGCAGAAGACAGTCCAGGGAAAGACAGCCCAAAACTAAAGAAAACTAGAATAAATACATAAAGAAAACCCCCACTACTCAGAAACTTACTTTTTCTTATTCTACCTCTTCTACTAAAAAATTCCTTCCAGAATTCATGCCTGCTGATATTTGGAGTTAACAGGACGCTTTGCACTTCAGTAAACCACATGGGACATTTCAAAGGGCCTGAGATTCTTACGTTTGCAGTACATAGGAAAGATTTTTCTCCCATATTGATAAAATAACATAGGAGATTGTATCACTAAAGCTTCAAAGATGAAAAAGCCTCAACAGCTTTGAGCTCTGGAAAGCATACGCCATGCCTTCAAGTCCTTTGAATGATCTTTACTAACCATATCTCAATACATTACTCTGTCCATCAGTTTTTACAGGGGGACATAAAATTCATTGAGTTATGTTCTTTGGGTGATCCTACCTTCTCATCATTAACTAAACAAAAATGCATGGTTGCTTGTCCACATCTTCTCATGGAGATATTTTAAACACAAAGACTTTGAAACCATCCAGTCGTCTTATCCTTTGAGCTACTGGCATTAGTCAGCCACACCAACACTGACTTGTTTTACAATCTCTTCATTAATTGGTAATTCCTCAGGGGAGAAAAAACAACTTAAATTCTGTGAAAATCTGAAGTGAGATACAGATTACCACCAAGGGAATAAATCCACACGGCCAATAGTGTTCCTATAAACTAAAATAGGAAAGCAACAACAAATTTGCCTAATAACTTCCAGGGCTGGAAACCAGAGAGGTAATCTGGTACCTAACTTGTCAACTTGGAATTGATACACTGGATTTTTATCTGTAGGTCTACTCATTAGTACTAAAAAGAATAATGCAAGATTAACTGGGCTAGAATTATCATCTTTCAACACTGTTTGTAATTTTGGGAAAAAAAGTTATTTGGCAAGATGTTCTCAAAGCTTTTTCTGAAGTCTGTATCCAACATCTGCATTTTCCATGGATGCAGAAGTGGCTTTTCTTCAGTATGTAAAGGAGATGCCTCACAGCAGTGTCATACACTTTCACCCCAACTTCAGGTTTAGATCCAAAAGTCTCTGTTAAATTCTCAGAGACTAAGAATAATTCATCACTATACTTAAGGACTTTAACAGGGATGGTCTGAGCTGTCATGATACTCAAGACTGTGAAAGGTCTGAGAGAAGACAACAAAAAAATGCACCGAACAGGCTTACAAATTTTAGGGCAACATCATGATGACTCCCCATCTTTATGATGTGTACTACACAGATTGAACTAGAGACTGTGAGATGAGTCAGGAGTAAACTTCAAGTCGCCACTGGATTTTCAGAAAAAGAATGCAAGTCGAATCTCACCCAGGTACAATGTCACAAAACAGGAACCAAGTGAGCAAAGGAGATACAAAAATAAAAGGAAAACTGTATTTCCAAGGGGATACTGAGAGCCAGCTCTCAATGAGAACTGGGTAACTACATTTAAGAAACTAACAAAAACACAAATTTACATCTACCTGTGCCATGGGAATCTCTTAGGAAAACATTTCACAGAATTCTGTGATACCTAAGAGTATAATTAGCTCTTTGGTGAACGTAGTGTTGAATACAAACTGTAGATATTTTCAGACTCCAGAGAACAGCAGCTGAAAGGATTACTTGATGGATTAGCATCTCAGCTGCATTAATTGTCTAAGGGATTTTTTCCCTTGGAATGAAGGTCTGAACAAAGGCAGACTAGTCAGAGAGCAGCATGGATGGGACACTGCAGAGGCAGCCCTGTAAGAGAAACCCTTTTTCCAGAGAAACTGGTATTCAAGCATCTCGCCAGAACTAAAAAGTTCTGAGAACAAATGCAAGTTTGTTGTTTAAAACAGAATCTTCCCACATAAAATTGGTATCAACTTGGTCTTTTTAAAACTCACCAAAAACACAGCAAATAGACCTTTGACTAAAAGGTCTAACAGACAATTCTGTTTTTTAGGGAAAGCTCCTACTAGAACAGCAGACATGAACATTCTTCCTAGGAAGCGTTATTTCTTGATTATAGTAGCAGAAGCTATTTGAAGGAAAAACAGCTTTCCAGTGTTTACAAGGCTACAGTTGAAACCTCCCCTCTCCTCACTGCAATGAAACACTTCTTGCCAAAGTCTTAAGATTACAGTAACTTCAGCAATTGGATAAAAACTCCTCTGCAGCTTCATGATTCAGAGTAGAAGGTCAAAAGGCTCCCTAGAAGTGATCTGAAATACTTATTCCTACATATATGGGTCTTTAGTATTAAAATTCTTCAAGAAGGAAAAGCTGAAAGAAACCCTTCAAAGTCATTCCTTCTTTGCTAACGAAACACCTTGACCTCAATCAAATTCATTATATGGGACCCACAGACCATCAAGAGACAGCCTAATTTTTCAAAAGCACTCATACACCAGAACTTGCTCATCAAATACTGTCTAAATAATTATATGTTTAACCCACATAGAAGATGGAAATACCAGCTTTGCTGCTGAAAACTGGAGGCAAAAGTGATTCAATGTGCAGAAAGCCAGTCATCACTGGAAGGAAGTATGAGTGGCTCATTGGTGTTTCCAGGATCCCAGCAGCCTCTCCCCCTTGCACCCAGCATTGTCAGCTAAGATGGAACTGGAGAAAGTTCCAATCTATTTACAAACATGTTCAACAGCGCAGAATGAAAGATATAAATATTTCAACCCTATAAGTGACTTTTAAATAGAAATTTCTCTAATACAAATTGTAGAATTTCAACCAAAAATGTTTGCACGCAGCTCAATAATTGTGGGTTGATGTGCAGCTTCTGGAGAAAGACCTCTGCCTTCTAGGGAGAGCTACTGTATACCCAACATGACAAAAGGGAAGAATCTTATTTTCAAAAAGAAAACTCTCTACCTGTGGCATGAGATCAAGGGGTATAAAGTATTTTTCAAGACAACTACAGAACACCAGACAAGACCACAGCAGAAACAAGCAGAGTTAGCTTTTAGATTTCCAAATCAGTGATATTGATCAACAAACTCTTAGGCAAAAAGAACAAAATATAAATATCAACTAAATAAAAATTTTAAATATGTATCCCAGAAGAGTTCTGCTTACCTGCATTAGTACTGAGCTGGCTATCCTGCGAACAGTTTTCATTGCCCTCAGAGGTTGACTGTAGCGAGGAAGATGGCGCAGTTCTGCTTCGTTTTTTATTAGCTTTCCTTTCTGCTAACTGCCACTCTTCATCTTCATCCTCACTTTCACTCAAGTCATCAAACCCGAAGTACTTAATTTTGTAATTGGAACTTCCAGAACTTCTAGAGGCGCCTTCATCTCCCCCTCCCTCATCTTGATCATCAAACCCGAAAAACTCTAATTTGACATCCTTTTTGGATTTGGTATTGCTTGGTCGAAATCTGGTTGCAGTTTTTGTAGTAGCAATGTCTGCTTTCCTTCTTAAACGTCCAGCTTCTCCCAAGTCAGTAGGGGCCGCCGTGGTAAACTCATCAATTCGTTCCATGGTATCCTGTATGGTGACATTACAAACTGATAAGCACGATGGATGTAGAACAGTGTAGTCTCTAGTCCGTCCAACCGTCCCTCTAAAACTGGTCCCACTACTTAAAGAAACTTTTCTTGCTGGGTTCAGACCATCATTATTTGACTCATTGTTTGCTTTGGATAAAGACTGACTAGTGCCATCCATTAGCTTGTCAAAATTTGTTGCCCCCTGCGGTTTTGCTTTGTTGGATCTACAATATGTCCTACAGTTGCTTGGCCTAGGAATAGTTTGCACAAGTTCTTCACTAATGGCTTCCTTTGGATTTTCAGTATCTTCTTTGTCATACTCCTCATCCTTGCTCTTCATCTCTGAGAGATGTTCATTGTCAAAATCTAATATATACTCTCCAGTTCTGGTGTCTTCAGTTTCATCCTCCCATTCGTACAAGTGAGTTCTTAATGGCCCCTTAGTCTGAGATGTTTCTGATGGAGAGTCTGCTGCTTTCCCGATATGGGAGTCCCAAGAATCAGGCAAGTCCTTGGCTTCAATGTTGTATCCAGAAACGTCTGTAGTTTCAGCATTGGTTTTGCTGCTGTCTTCAGCATTCTCACAGATGAAATGACTGTTCTTCTCATTATCTTCATTATAGTTCTGCATTTTATCTACAACAAAAGACAAACATTACTGAAAAAGCATTGGGGGGGGGGGGAAATCACGATCACCCTTACAGACAACTTTAGGAAGTCATAACATAACGCAGGAAATACTCACTGCTCAATGACAGAGCACACTAAAGGGGTCCTTATTCTCCCAAAGGGGTCCTTATTCTCCCAATTTATACCGATACACTTTCTCAGCCTTCCAGTTTAAAATTTTTCCTGTAATAAAATCTTCCTACCATCAATAGCAGAAATATGTCATCTTGAAATAAGTGTCACTTTGAAAACATATTAATCATGAAAAGAAAACTAAATGGTAAATCCTAAACACAACCAGTTATTTATCTATACAACCTACATAAAAGGAGAAAAGTCTGCAACAAAATATTCAAAAAAGTCAAAACAGCACTCAGTGTTTCACACACAAGTGACATGAACAACAATTAGGGGTAAAGAGTGATTCTACAGCATTTTCTAGTTAGAAAAAAATTATTTTCCTTCCTGTATGCAGGATATGAGTGTCATTTTATTCTTAGTTAAACATTCACTGCAAAAAAAGAATTCATCTCCCCTATGCATTTTTTTTTCTTTTTTTGGGGGGGGGGGGGGGCACACCGACCTCAAGAAACAGCAACTGCCCTTGCTCCAGAATGAACAAGCTAACAACAACAACAAAATCCTTGTTTAAATCAAACTACTGAAATTACAAGAGAGTTGCAAATTAAAGCTTTGCAATGTAAGTTCTATAGCATCTGATTTAGTATTATCCCCAAGAAAGGGCTGAAAGAATTGATTAATAATTCAACTCCTCCAGGGTTACCTATGGAGCCATACTTAATATTTGTTAGTTGTGTACTTCAGGGTATTCTCGTACTTGCAGACGGTCAGCAAAAAACGTCCTCTCTTCCATCCTTCCTGACTAAACGCAGCTGATGAAGGAGGAGGACCAGAAAAACAAGTGCCTTCTTCTGAAGCATCACAGGCCATGGCTAGGGCTAGGATTCTCTCTATTATCAAAATACCCATTGATCACATTTTTGAGTTAAACATGAGCAAGCTTAAGCCCAGAAAGGAATCTTCCCTAAGTGAGATCACTTCTTCTCTGCTGGGTTGTACACAGGCCACTTCCTAGGATCATAGAAATTTTCTGGAAATTCCCATAGAAATTTTCCAACCAGCCCTTGGTTGGTCTTGCTTCCTGTGGCAGTTTACAGAAAGGCTTCTTTGTTTCTTGTGTGTTTTAATATGGATTCTAAAACTGCTTCATTGTGCCTGAACAGTTGATGTTTTGTGAACCCTGCTGGATTAGACATCTCTTATGACGCTTTCTACAACTGCAGAGAACTATGTCTGATAATCCCAGTCTGCTCTAGTGCTGTTTTTAATCTAAAAATTATTATTAGGACACCACGAGCATAAGCAGGATCTCTGTCTGCCCTGAAGGGACCGAATTCCTCTGTTCATGCCACTTGTTAGAATGCCATCAAGAGGTTCCAGCCAAAGCATGGTTTTATCTATAGCCTATTTCCCTGCAGTTATCCTTCCCACCGTGTTTAAGTGCCTCCTGTTATTTCATTTGTAACATGTTTATTTCAAGCAAAAATTTCAGCAAGCTCTTCTGATTCCGAGTCTGTGCTGCAAGTGAAATAGTGAGGTCCTGGGTGCAGGATAAGGACTCCCGAGAACAACTAGCAGGGCAAAAAGGAAGTGTCCAAGGAACCTCCAAGCATAAATAACAGACAGCTCCTGAAAGGCTCCTCTGCCCCACCTCTACCTTGCACCAGAGGCACGTTTTGTTTTGCAGCATATGTTCACTCACAGAGAGAGTTTAGTTCTGATGCAAGTAACATTAAAATGCCCTGAGGTTGCAACGGCCTTTCGTAACTCTCAGGACCACGCCAAGAACGGCATTTTCCATTCTGCAGCTAACAGCGCTCAGAACAAGTGTAAAGTAGCGCTGCAGCACACGTGAACAGACTGCGCTACCCAATGCTACCCCACCAACAACCATCTTCTATGAACAGCACAAAACCTAGACTTGGCTACATAGCGAACATTTAAACAGCTCCTCACTTCTAAGCCAGAAATTCACCTGTCTTGATTTAATTAAGGATTTTGATCAAAATCTGAAAAGAGCAAGTAGACCAGAGTAACTGGAGTACAGAGAACAGTAGAGGAAGAGAACAAAGCATCCACAAGCAGAACTCAGTTCCCCCAAAAATGGCACTGCTTTAAACTTTGGTGATATCACCTATTTGAAAACTGTTCTCAACACTTCCAAATTCCGTGATAACATAGGTCTGTCAAAAATCTAAAATAACCCACATCATAAAGCCAGCCCAGTTTCCAGCTAACCATTTGCTATGCCTCTAGTAAAATTCAACACACTTAAAATACTCAACTCACACATCCCTAATGGACTGTATGGAACAAGATTTTACGGGAGAAAAATTCATGAGAGAGGGAGGGAAAGAGAGAGAGAGACTCAGGACATGAATTTGCTGACCTTGAGGTCTGTTGTAGAAGTTTAAATAGTCAGAAATAAAAAAGCTCTACACAAAATAAATAAATTGCAGTATTAATTTCCCTGAAGAACATCAGTCCTAGCCATCTCCATGATGGCATCTTGATTAATCTTTGTTTTGGCATCAACATGTAATAAGAGAAACTTTGTTATTCCCATTTTAATTTGATAATGTTAGTGATAATCCAAGGGGCCCAAACAAAATTAATTTTTCCATAATCAAAGACAGTTTGATAGTGTACAATACGTTCTTTTACCCAAATGTTTAATATTATTTTGCTACCAAAGATTATCATAGTACTTAGGCAGGAAAAGCAGCAAATTAAATTCACAAAATTTAATTTTTATAACTTTTGCACTAAAACATGCCTTATTTTGTAGCCACTGTTCCATAACTGAGTGCATATTTACTTGAATTAGTGAAGTCTACACAACATTTCAAATACATACATTTAAAATATGGATGTCTGTCTAAACGTTTCTTTTTCTTTACTGAACTGTTAGGAAGAAGTTTCAGTGTGCATATCTGGAAACGGAACAGATTTCCAATCCCAGGGAAGTTTGGGATTTTAAAAAGTCACATTTCGTAACAGGATGAAATCAAATATCATCATCTTCCTTGGGAAGGAATGGGCTACATGTGTACATGCACACAACGCCGCAACAGCCAAATAATTCAGGAACTTGAGATGAAGAAAGCTGAAATTTAATGTTGCATTGTCTTAGCTTGAATCATCATTGTCTCTGCTTTGATCTGTACTCTCAAGCACAAAAGATGAAGAACATACTAACTCTGGAAAACAGACTGAAGAGGCCAAATGAATACAACTATTTTTATTTATTATATATATATTATATAAATTCTCTCATATACCCAAGTATCATTGACAAAAAAAAGTTAATGGAAAAAATTATCAAGAAACATGTCTCCAAAAAAATCTAATCGACTACTCTGAAAAGGTTTCTTTTCTTTTTTTTTTTCTTTACACAGTGCTACTACCACACAACAAAAAGCATTACTACGCTATAACACATATGTTCATGCACAATCTTTTCAAATTCAAATAAAATATTCAATATTTTAAATACTTAAAAGCAATATTATTCAGGAGTGTGTATATCTTTATTTCTTTCACTTAAGATTACCTCATCTAAACTATACTCCCTGCAATCTTCTGTTTGCAAACTTAAATGCATTGCAGAGTCATCAGTTCTAGAGCACTATTTAGCAGTTGAAACCATTTTACTTTTTCAGCTCTTTGCCAGGAAGTTAATCATTAATTAAAAGCTAAAGCTGATATCTACCAGGTCTTTGCAAGAAAAGTACAAGAACACGCCAGCATTTCTTTTTTTTTTTTTAAAGAAGAATTTTAACATGCATTAAATATTTTAATTAAATAATTAAGTAATAATTAGTCCAAACAACAAATAACTAAAATTCACTTTTACTGAAAACATTCATGTTTATATTGTAGTTACATACACTGAAAAGTTATTCTACAAATTGTACTAGAATATTTTAGAATGGGCTAAAATTAGCCCAATATTTCTAAGACTGAGCGAGCAATGAAGTCTCAGCCAGTATTCTTTAACCTATTATGGGAACAAAACATTCTACTTGCTTATTGCAGCGGCCTCATTTGGAAGAACTAAAGCATCAGTTGAGAGATGTGTTATGACAAGTACATACTTCTTCACATCTATTTTCTCCATTTCAATTTTTCTGTACTTGCTGCACTGACGTTAGTAAATTTTTTCTTCACAATGTGGCTCCACTCTCACCTCCACATTTCACACTTAGCCAGTCTGCCTGCTGTTCTCCTCCTGCCACTGCTCCCGGCAGTCCCAAGCACAGAATTTCTGAGCTGAGCTAGCTGTTAACTCCTCAGTGCCAGTCCCCACAGCCTCCTTCTAAGAGAACTACAAAAAAGTCCACAGGTAATTCAAAGCATGAGTACGTCTGTGTAATTGTACACCCCTATCAGACTGAGTTGCAGCAAACATCTAGCCCCTCCAGACTTGAATTTCTCATGTTTCTCTTCATTTATAAGATAGCAAAATCAGTTTGTCTGCTCAACTGAGCTGACTAATACATAACAAATCCATTCTATCCCCATCAAATGGTTTTCCTGATTTTGGGCTCGGAACAAAGACTATATTTAAAATATTTCCAAAAAGTGATCTTAATAACTACATACACATCATAACTGCTCTTCCTGTATACCACAGTAAGACTTTTGTTGTCTGACTAAGTATATGCACTTTTTTTTTTTTTAATATGTGCATTTGTATGTTAGAATTTTGATTTCTGACTCTGAAAAGATCAAACAAGTGTCAGCAAAACATGCCACTTACTTCTCTCTCTCACACTGAGACAGTAATTAAACATAGCATGTAAAGTCACTCTTAAAAAACTGCACACAACTGGCGGCTAAAATAACCCACACATTCATTTTGGGCCTATGAGACACTGGAACTGTAAAAACACCCACCCCAGGTACTTCAAAAGTCTTAATAACAGCATTAGGGAGAAGTTGTTCATCTCTAATAGGCAAGCAAGGCTGCTGGAAAATTTTACTGGTAAACTATTTCCTGTACACAAGATAGAAAGTTTGACTTTAAAACTGGATCATCATAATGCACGAGTGGAAAACTACGCACGAGTGGAAAACTACGCGGTGACATTTAAAAAAAATACTTTCTCAAACTATTGCTTTCATTTCATCAATGGGTCAACAGTAGTCAACAAATTGAAGCTTCTATAGCAGATATTACTGCAAGTCACTCAACTGCCCAAAGATGTACATATGTACAGCATCAGTGATTCCAGTAACCTTGATTAAAAAAACCACTATATACATACGTAATAACAATTACAGCTGAAGCTAGCAAGAATCCAGGAAAGATGTAAAATGTAGTTTTACTTACTGATACAGAAAGCACAAAGAAAACACAAGATCAACTATTTATGAATGATTAGACTTCTGTAGCACAAAAGAGTCATGTAATTTCTCCTCCCCATTTCAACTGCAATGAGGCTCTTCTGGGGCTCCAAAACCAGGTGAAATCTCCCAAGTAATTTCAAATCAGCAATATCATATAACTATATAATCCACTAGAGCCTTTCCCCCCCCCCCCCGTTATTAGCACAATATACCTAAGAACCATAAGAGTCTTCTGTAGTAAGCATGATTTGTTTGCTCTGTTTAAACCTCTAGAACCTAATTACCAGATTATGAGAGAATCAATCTAAATGACTGGCAGGCAAATTAAACATGACGGCTAAGAGAAAAACATCCACAGATATACACACACCTCTTGCTTTATTTTATGCTCTAGTTTATGTCAATAACAAGCTAGAGATGTCTTAAGAATTGCTGATGAATTAAAAAAGTGAAACTTTTCCTCCTCCTTCCCAATAAATACATTATGGGGTGTTTTCTTGCAAACCGATGTGCTCAACCAAACTTCACAAAAGCTATATTAAAGTAATTACGATGATTATTCTCCTGGTCAGCTTTGTAAGATGACCATTAGAGACAAAAATTAAAGTTCATACACTGCAAGATACTCAAGTTACATAAAGCAATGGTTTATATTCTTCTAGATTCATGAGAAAGTTCAGCAGAAATGTAACTGAATTCTCGAAATCCCACTGCTTTTCTAGTAATAAACTCTTCAAACATTAAAAAGAAATGCATGTGGACTCCTGGTGTTATTTAGATGAACTGGATACAAAATGAATATTCTGTTCATACTTCCCCCCCCCCCCCAATGCTTACTTAATATAAGTAGTCACTTTTTAGATAGATGCAACAAATACTGTTTCATATATTTAACATGCCCCGGGGCTACCATAATATAACTGTAGGGGAACTATTTATTGCCCTTTCTTTTTTAGCATCATATACAAAGGGAGAAGACAATTATAGACTTTTTTTTCTTTTCAAAGACTTAAAAAAAATTTTTTTTAGATGTATTTCCTTTAGACGATATAATATCCACCTCCTTCAGTGGGACATTCCTGATAGTCTTGACTTGAAGATGTCTCAGATTTCAACCTTATTTTTTCATTAAGCACCCACAATACATCTCATTCTTGGTTTAAAAATTTTTCTTCTGAAGAAACTGTCTGCCTGAAAGTGCTTTCCCAAATAGCCCTCAGAAGCATTACCCCTCCATGGTGTTACATAGAAAAAAGGAAGGAGCACTTCCCCATCCCCAAACGTTTAGCTCGATCATGGTAATAAAAGGCCCCATATAATGACAATCTTGTTGAGATAGTGAAACATCTCATAAAATTGCAGGCTTTCAGAAACTGCTATCAGAGGAGAAAGAACAGGGGTTTTTTTTGTTTTTTGGGGTCTTTTTAATTGTAGGTCATCCACAGAGTAAGTTTGTTTTATCCTGAACGTTGCAAGGAAACAAAATTATTAACTGAGGGTTGAAAGACAACTTCCAGTGTGCTTCTTACTATGAATTTTTAGTTATATATTGTCTTAAAGAACAAAATGTGAAATCCAATAGTCTTTCTACAGCAAAAACCATGCTGGAATGCTTAAGCAGGACTACTGATCCTAATGCAAGCCTTTTTCCAGTGCAGGCAGGCGACGGGGGGGGGGGGGGGAAGAGAGAGAGGAACCGAAGCAGTCTCTCCTTTCACGTAGCTCAGGAAATTCACTTCTGAAGCTCATGATGGAAAAAGAAAAAGAAATTGCTAAGAGAACCAACATGAAGACCAGCTGACCAGTTATCTTTATAATTGGCTAAGTGACTCTAGTCATTTTATGTTATGTATCGTATATAAAAACAGCAACAAAACAGAGACAAATGCGTAGAGGTTTTAAAATCGCAAAAATCTGAGTACTTCTAAAGCTGAACTTGGAATAGCCCCCACTGTTCAGAGTAGTGGGCAACACACATTATTTCTTTCTCACCTCTGAAAATGAAAGGTAAACATAAGTAGTTATTGGTGTAACTGATAGCAAGTTGTGACATCCACTGACCAACATCCGGAAGAATAAAGCTGTTCTTTGGCAAGACAAGTGAGTGTGGTCCCAGGAGCTAGCAGTAAACAACAAGAGACCACAAGGAACAGACCAGGCAAAAGCCAGCTTCAGTACCGACAGCTGTGACAGCCCAGCAGAGTCTGGAGCAGCCTGGCTAAGGTGCCTAGAACGAGGAACAGTCCAACAAGCAAGGAGCACAAAGCTTTCCTTCTGGCAATTTAGAAAGGGGAAACAGAATAGTAGAAGTTATCTAAAAGTATTTGGGGAGGAGGGAGGAGAAGGTATGTGTGCATGAGGGAAATCATTAGACTTTCTCTCCGCTTGCCACAGGGTCCCAGAAGCTTGAAGCATTTCCAGGCTTTGTTACAAAACTTGCCACAGTTGTTCCATTTTGTCAAACTAAAGCTACCGATCTTTTTGCACAGACACTTTCACAGATGCTTATGAGAATGTTTCAGACAGTTCAAAACTTTGGTTTTTTCCTTCTCATCAGTATCATCTCTGGTGACATATTCAAATATTTACAGTAATGAAACTATACTGATAGGATTGGCTGATCACCTAGCATGAGACTCCACTAATTCAAACTTACTCAAAACCTACTCTAGGCAGGACCTACAAGCAGTTAGTAGTATGTGGGTTAATGGAGAACAGGGAAGCTTAAAAAAAAAAAAAAAAAGAAAAGTTCTTCCCAGTTCTCAGAGCAGTTTGGAAGTCTGACAGGGCCTTCTTACTTAAAGATGAAATATTGAATTTTGGAGAAAAGATAACATTCTTTCCATCAATTAAAGAAGCCTCAAGAGTTAGCAGCTTTACAATCTGTTCCTTAGGGTATGACATATCTCAGCATGGAATACTAAAAGTCAGTGGAAAATATCTTCGGAAAATCTAGCACTCTTGGCAAAAACGTCATAGTCCAAACCAACCATCAACAAAAAGGTGCCCCATGCCAGTCCCAATTCCACACTTCCATTTACATTACAGGACTAAGTTGCTTGATTCTAAGAGTCTGAAAACATCAATCTCAGCTCTATAAAAACCAAAGCATCTCTGGTGAAACACCAGCTGTCTAAAGATGAACACTGCATTCTTCTGTCAATAAGTCAGAGGTAGAGATTTAATACCTTATTTGCTATTTAAAAGTTACTTTGAGCATAGACCAGTCTCTTGGTCTGTGAGAATGTTTTTCCTTAATGTCAATTTCTGCTCCTAACAGGTTCAAGGCTCACAGAACAAACTGAGCTCGTTGCCCCACAGCTCAAACACCGCCCCCCACAACCTCCTCAACACCAACCTGTTTGACTGGGCAGGAGATGGTGCATGCAGCAGATCATGTGCAGCAACATGTGCTGGCTAGCCAGCTTGCTGCTGCCTTTTAAAATGGATTAGGAACCAAGTCATAACTGCATTTTCCTTAGGGGCATGGGGGGGGGGGGGGGGAGAAGAAGGTACAGGAACAGATGAACCAATTCAAATCTGTTTTTCCTCTACCATTTTTCATAAAATTTGAAATAAGTTATCATCTTTGAAATCTCTCCTTGCCGTTCATGATTTGACTGAAACCGGCTAATAAATACAAAAATTACTAGAAAGGTGGAGAGAATAGAAGGACAGACTATGTAAGCCTGGTTATGCTAAGAAGTCAGACACATATGTAAAGTAAATGCTTGTTTCTTCTATTTACACATGGAAGACTTTTCAGTATCAAGTTAGTGGGACTACCACTTAAACTCCAGCTTAGTTTTCTCTTACTTCTAGCAGTTCTTGACAAACGCTAACCAAAGTATGCTCTAAGTTACACCTGAAAGACCTGTTGCCCTCTCTGGGTCATGCTGAACAAGAGCTTAGGCACCTTAATTTCTGTGTAACTAGCTGTAGAAGCCTCCATTTTAGTACTAAAAGGAACATAATTAGATTATTATACATAAGAAACACACCTACTAAGATGTGGTTTCTTTTAGCATTAACCACAGAAATCCACAGAACTCATTAAGAACACCTATATAAAGTTATTCATAGGCAATGAAATCTTTAAAAGAACAGGCAGGTAGGTAGCACGATGCTAGCTCCACATTCCTCTTTTCCTCTTCATTCCTCATTCTTCTTGAAATAGAGATTCAACCTAACCTAGTGACAACGGAGTACCAAGACAGATGTTAAAGTAAGAAAAAGAAGGTAACAAAAAGATACAAAATCAGTATCCAGAACTTTCACACACCTGCAGCTCTTGAGGGTGCATACATTAACAGGGTACAGCGGAGGAACAGGCCACCGACACTGGATTACTGGATGCCTGTGTGGGGAACAGTCTGTAAGCTCATTATGAGCGATGGCTGTGGCTGCTGTTCCAGAACAGCCAGAACCATTTGGTACAGCCCTGTCATACTACCACCAACCTTCCAGAGCACAAACCTGTACTGCTTTACCCTACACCTTGAAGCTGACCAAGCTAAAGGGGAAGAGGAATCTTTACCGGGTGCCTGTTACCACATTCTTTACTTCCGGGAAGAGAACGGAACAAGACACCCACAGTGTCTTCTCTGGTTTGGACAGAAAACCAGCAAACTGACCAACTGTAGAGAAGCCATTCTCTTCTCCTAATGAGGAAATTAATTTCATTATAGTCTTTCCTCTTCTGCTCTATACTGGAAACCAAATGCTCCAGTTGGTAAGGAGAAAAGGTTACAGACTAAACTCCTTCACTCCATTTTCTGCTTACAATTAAACAGCTGGGAAATATAGAAAAGGCTTATGGATATAAAATATACAGTTCTAAGGAGTGGTCAGAATTCATCCCTAGATCTGTCACTATCCACTGCCATATATAATATCTGGAAAAGTGTTGCCTGTTAGCAGGCATAAACAGGAGATAAAAAGCATGAGAGTTGCAGAAGATTACTCTCAAGATCAGTTTCATGGTTGACAATCAGTAAAATAGCTAAAGCTATAAATCCACCACATCCATAGTTATGGTTACACATTTTTAAGCAATTCTGGTTCTTTATTCTCTTTGAAAGAAAATGAGTTCCCACCCCATGCAGGTTGGAGAGACACTGTTTGCTTCTTGGTAGATGTTAAGCTGTATCTTCTTTTGCAAAAGAATTCCATAGAAAACTCTAAAGTGATGAGATTTAATACACTGCCATCATGAAACCATTTTCCTGAATAAAAGTTTGCTTTTCTTGTTCCCTTTCTGGCACCCTGAATATCAAAATTCTGAGGTAATCTATATGGAAAGCCTGAATTTATTATTTAGCAAGATTATGTATGAAATGAGTTCTCTATTCCATTACATCTTTCCATTTCAGCTAGCACAGCTATTCTTCTAAATATGTAACTTCTGAGATAGAAAGCACCTTTTCTTTTTCCAGTCACCTAGATTACTAGGTAACAATGCAGCCTTTCATTCTGGTAATGCGGTTTTCAACATCTGTAATAAGCCATTATTTTAATTCCATGAACCTAACAGATTAATCTCTATGGAGCTGCACATAACCTGTGCTGGTATCTGTGAATCCATTAGTCACTGCATAGCCAACAGTTTTTCTCTCATTTATCAAAGTATAACTACACTTCAGCATTATGTCACACTTTTGGCCAAAAATTTATTTTAAAAAAAATCATCACATAATAGAAATTCAGAAGCAAAATACAGATACTTTATTACATGCTGTCATGAATCAGCAGGTTAACGTGGGTAGATTTGGGTTAACCTCTCTACCGCTTTTGAGAATGTGAACTGTTGTTAATATGACACCCCACCAAGCCATGGCTCCACTCTGCAAGAGTGTTTCTCACCTTGGACTTCTGTTTAAGCCATAAAGAGTAGTCACTCGTAGACTTTTTTCCACCAGGAAAATGTGCAATCAGCAGGCATTCTGAAAGGCTGTCTTATGCTGACACAAACATGATAGCCTCTGTCAGCCAGAACATAACTTTTGGTTTTTTTAAATCCTTATACATGAACTGAAATAGAAGTCTTATATACAGGTGCAGGCTGATAGGATCACTTCCCCTCTTTGTGCACAAAACATTCACAGATCTAATCACTTGCTTTTATCCCAAGCAGTTTTCACTGGTGTGAGAAACTTCTGCAGGTAATGGTCTAGCTGCTTTCCTCCCTTATCTGCTTTAGCTAACAACTGTTAGATATTCTGCCTAGTCACTGATCTTTCATCATATCTTATGTCACTGCAGATCTCAACAGCACCTTCACACCAACCCACACATACTTGCCTGGCCAAACTCCATGGAGTGCTGCATTTAGCACAACTGCCTTCCCAGCAAATTTTGGGGGGAAAAAAAGCCAACCCCCAAATTATTAATTTACTCCTTCATTACTAAAGCCACTTCCTCCTCCATTTAAAACACAGCTAAAAATTATCCTAGGTTGCTTGTCATCACCCATATCCAGTCTCTTAATTTCTATCAAATTAAAGGTCTGTGTCTTGCCCTAAATGACCTCTTGTACTTTGATCCTTTTTCTTCCCCAGATATGTATTTTTGTCCAGCTTGCACCTATGGTCTTACTAGCCCATCTTCCACAGCTTAAAAAAAACCTGTCATTCCTCTTCCACTCCTCTTTCTGATCTTGCTTTAGAAATTCTTCTACACCATCTCAAAAGTTTAAGTTAAAGTTTGGTTTTCTTCTAGCAAGCATATACTTCCAAGACCACCATATGATTTTTTTTAAACTGATTGCCTCCCATCTGTATCTATCTACATGCATAACAATCCAACTTTTAATATGACTCTACAGTATTTTATCTAAAAATCCAAAAAAGTACATAGCATGTTATCAATGCCCACGCCCAATTTACATGGAAAGTCCACAACTTTCTCAAATAAAGGAGAAATTGTAGTTTTTATTGCTATTACTTAAAAAAACCCTTCCTACACAAAAAAAACTATTTTTGGTCTTACAGCAATTAAGCTGTGAAAAAACTCTAACCAACACCGTAAGTAAGACTACTTATTGGTCAGAAATAAGAACTAAAACGGTCCTGAAGAGGCGAGAACTTGTGCAACATCAAATCCAGCTGTCAGAAGAGTTGGTACACTGCATGAAGCAAGATGTTTCAGAGACTCAACTAACTTTATCACGTGTTCACCCCTGACCAAAAGCCCAGCAGAACAGACACATTATCCCTCACTAGTAGCTCAGAATGGCATCGCTTGCTTAGAGCAGCGGGAGAAAGCTGATCCAGGAAGCCAGCTGACCTCCTCCTTGAAGGGAAAACAAGACAAAGCGTGACAGGCAATGCAAGGGGCTAGTACAAGGCAAAAAGGCTTGTCTTCACCTATTTCAGCAACGTGAGCCCTTCTGACAAAAGTAATAAAGCCTCATTATAATATATTAGCATTAATAACAGTTGAAACAAACTTTTCCTTTGACTTCTAAGTCAGTGTGAATTCAGGCACTGTTCCTAAATATGTATGTTGAAATCCTGTACTGAATAAGTCTGTTTTTTTTTCCCCGATTGTTTGTTTTTAAAACATAAAGGTTCCTAAACAAAAATATCAACTAATAGTTTGAACTTTAGAAAAAATTTCTTTTCCATGCATTTGATAAGATCTCTGCAGCTTGAACGTGAAATTGTTTCCTTACCAACTGTTTTCTACTTCTCTGCATATTTTGGCCAACTTGAAAGGTTAACACCAGGGTGTTTTTTCTTCTAAAAGCATAGAACAATTGTTTTGAATGCAAAGTTATTTCAACTTTTTAAACATGAGAAACTAGAAAGCAGTCAAAAGTCTGACTTTTTAAAAATTAACTGTCCATTGTACAAGTCCATGTAGAAAGAATGATTCTTAAAGTGTAAATTCTGAAAAAGGATTGAGAATTTCACTAATGTTTGAGAAAGGTAAGTTACAGATTGCAAATGAAGAGTTTCATAAGCTCTATATGCAGACATAAAAACACTTCACTAATAAAACTTCTTCACAAGACTTAGAATAATTCAGAAAGTTTTATGCTAGATTTAGTGATGAAAAGTTTGCGTTTTTTTTTATGGTATGGTGTGCACTTCCCTCATGCTAGAAAACTGTTGCAGAAATGAGAAGATTCCCCCCCCCCTCAAAAAAATATTATTCTCTCCTGTACTGCTATTTTAGCAAACCAGCATAAATATTTATATTTAAACTGTATTTTAGACCTTTCAGACTTTTGAATGGTCTCCAAGGAATAAAAAATAAAATAAAATAAAAAGAATCTTCAAAGAACTATCTGAGTAATGCCACAGCAGAATTGAGAAGCATCATAGTAGTCTGAACTTGGGCTAACCACATAGCAAGAAAATTCTGTGTGCATGGCAAGACAGGACATCTTAAGAAGAGGGAGACTTAACAAAAGCAGGAAAAGAAAATACGACTCGTGGATAACCCCCAACTACCAAGATAGCCAACACAACTGCCATCTAAATAAACCTCATAATACTGAAATCCTACAGGCATAGAGTTTCTGGCAGACCTTTCCCCTTCCCTGCTATCAGTTTCTTAATGCTCTGAGACAGCTAGAGCACAGCTGCAGTTCTTTTTAATCATGGTTGCTGCCAGCTGTCTCCTGGACAGCCAAGTCCACAGACCTCATTCAGTTCCTCCCAACTTTTTGCCCCATTTCTGGACAGAACATGAACTAAACTGAAATTCTTCTTCAAGAGGTAAATGAGTTGTACTAAACAACTCTGCAAAGGAAGACAGACAAAATTACCAAAATTACTCTAACTACGATCTTAAACGTCCATGTCACTGCTAAACACAAACTAGAAGCTCTAAAACAATTTGAAATGAAGACTCTAGCAAATCTTGTTGCCAAATTAAATTATGAAGTGGTAGCAAACTTTCATTTGAGAAGTTGAAACTTAACTCTAAAGATAGGGCTCCCCCACCCACGTAATCAGGACACAGAGACTTTGCAAACATTCACTAGGGTACTATCAGGAGAGTTTATAGGGAACAGACCTGATGACTCGAACTATCTCCTTTTCAGAGCAACCATTTTCTGTGAATTACTCAGTTCACTCAGTACTCTTTCTGAGCAACTATATTCTGGATGCTGGGTCATGAAGCAGTTAAGCACAGTTGTATACCTCATTCCTGCATTGCATAAGACAATTTATTAAGCAGGACTGCATCTGCCATTTTGACCTGCTACTGATACATGCACAAGCCCCAGAACTACCTAAAAACACAGCATTTCTTAACCACTTATCTTTGCCAAATCTCTCAGAACAGTTCATAACTGAACAGCAGACAACAGCCAAATGTTTCCTTACACAGTCAAGAGCCAAAGCACTTGCAGAACAAAGACTTGTTTGAATACTTGTACATAATAACAAGTGACAGTATGCAGAACAGCTATTTTCACAAATAATTTTAAATGTTAGGCAAAAAGTATTTGTGAAACTTGCATTTTATGTGCAATCTGTCCTCTTAGTCTTAAAAGCGCTCAAAAGACACTGCCTAGACAACAGCACCAAAATCTGTAATAATTACCACCACAACACAGAAGTGGATACCATTCCTACACTTCTCTTTGCTTTGAAATGATGCTTTAGGCCATCCTATTTTCTATTTCTCCACAGTAAACAAAATATTATTGTGTTCAAGAAATAAAGCTCATAGGCTTCAAATCAGATAGATTTAAAGCAATACATACTCAATTAAAACCCTTCTCAGCTAAAAGTATTATTTACTTTAATATCACGTATTCATTAAGTCATATTATTACGTACTCCACGAACAGGAACGCAAGCTGTGCACTCCAAAGACATCTTCCTAGCACTTTTAAGACTGTCCCTTGACCCGAGTGCCATCTGCGATGAACTGCGGTTGACATCTTGAGAGTAAAACCTCCAGTGATGACAGTTACACAACTTAGCGTTAGGGTACATAAGAAAAAGATGGCAGGGGATATGTATCCAAGCATCTCTGTATCTGTAGTTGAAACGCAAGCTATTTAAGAATGCCAGAAATACTAAGGTAGTAGTACTACCTTAAATTGAAGTTGCAAGAGTAAGGAAATTACAGGTATCCAAATGGAAATATACCTATAAACTAATACTTACAAAATTCCATACTTTTTTTTAAAGTGCATGAAGCTTTCATTTTAATTTTCAACTGAAAAAAAAGTACTATGTTAATTTCAACACACAAGCTAAAGTTAATATTTTAACAAAAAGTTATTAGAAAACTTTTTAAAACTAGCACCTTACAATTACCACTGCAAGGCTGTGTTTTTTTCTATTAAAGCTTGTGTGCATATGGATTTAGTGTCAAATCTTACTTGGGTATGTGCCTTACAGAATGAGACGAACACTTTTTTTAAAACAAGGTGTTTCAGAAAAAACAATAATTATTGCTCTGCGGTTTCCCATCTAATCCCAATACAAGCCTCTCTCTCAAAAATGTTACCTTCCAGCTACTAAACTTCTGCATTTTTGCTTGGTATGAATTACTAGTTTAACGATTTTCAGATGAGGCAACTTACTCTTTAGCTATCAAATTTTTCTACTTTGACAAAATCTGTAATCTAATAGTAACCATTAATACCTAAAACTCTGTTACTATTTCTGAGTTACCTGAACTCCTATCTCTAAATTACCTCAGAATTACTCAAGGACATATTTCAGACAGTATTAAGTCTCGAACAAGCAATATTAGGGTAAGATGATGAGAGGTTTTCCATGTTAAGAGCTTCTCAAAGCCTTTAAAATTTGATCATTATGAGTACTAGCTGAAGGCTATATATATAAAAGACCAGTAAACCATACCATTTTAAATAAAAGACAAATCCTCAATTGCATGACAAGGCAGCACAACTTAACCAAAAAAGGGTTATCTTTTTAATACCAAACATAAGTTAAAATTAACTGAAGTTGCATCACCTTGATTTTAAGGTTTAAAGAAATTAACACCGAGGCAGGATAATAATTTGGAGCAAAATTAGTGGACTAGATAGTATGGCTATGGGCAAAGTCAGAGCTGCAAAGTCATACTTTTCACCTTATCTTAGGTTAAGGATTAGGGCACAACAATTATACATGCTATCAGGAAGTCCTGAAACCTAAATTATGCAAGAACTACTCAGCAGCAGCACGAGGACTAGCAAATTGCACTTAAAATAAGTTAGCAGTCACCTCTGTGAACATCAGTAGTAATATTGCCTGGTTTCCTGTATTTAGAGATAAAGCCTTGTATTTGGGTTTACTCACATAAAGGTTGACCTCACATCAAAGTATCTCTCACACGAGGAATATTAATATTCTTCTATCTATCTGCTTACTTTTTTTAGAAATAGTAGAACTTGCTAGCTCAAGGATCTATATGCCCTTTATACAAACCTGGTTGAATATGGCCGAGGTAAAGCGCGACCAGGAAAGCGAGAATAGTTACCAGCAAAGCAAGGGTACACTTTACCTTAGGAAACCACACAATAAGAAACAAACTGGGGAAGAAGAATCTGAATGATAGTAAACAATCTCTGTCTCCCCCATCCCCCCCAAATCAATAAGATTACCTCCCTCCAGTTCTGAAAGATAGCCTTATACCCTCAAATTTTACTTAATGGTCAGTGTAACAAGGAAGCCTTTGAAGTACTTAACTTTATGCTGGGTAGCTGTACTACTATCTCTAATTGCTCAATCTTCTGACTGACATTTCCAGAGAACATTTTTATTTACTTGGGATAAGTCTACCTACAAGCACAATAGCTGCTTAACCTATCTAAGTTTCAGTTATACTAAATGTCCAAAATAAACACTATCACTAAAACTATACTCTTGGTTCTCTTACCCTTAATGCCCCCCTCTCCTAGGGATGTTACACAGATTCAGTCTATTTAATTTGACTTCTGAAGAACAAAATGATGAAGTGGGTTTTTAATCTTCACTGGACTAGGTGCAAGCTGTTCATTACAATAAATTCAGAAAGCATGGCATCATCAGGTCAAGATCCACCTTGTCCATCATTCTATTTCTGACTTATATGCAATCAGTAGGAAGCACTTGGAGAAAGCATGAAAGAACAATATTCCTTCAGTAAACTGTTGTTTAAGCAACTTCCTGATCTACATCCAGACCACCATTATATTCAACAGCCACTGGTGGACTCATCCACCAAGATTTATCAGTTTCCTTTTTTGAGACCATATATATTTATGGTATACATAGTATTTTCTTGAAAGGAGTTCTAGAATTTAAATAGGCATCAAATGAAGAAGTATTTCCTCTTCTAAATATTCTATTTTATTATATTCCACAATACCAGAACCAGGAAGCAGCAACGAAACTGCTGCAGTCAGTTCCTCCCGGCCTTTCATGCATTATGAATTTTTAGAGCTCTAATCACATTATCTCCCGAAGTTATTTTTTCCCAAAAGACTCAAATATTTTGTCTTCCAAAAGGAAAAAAACTTCTCTAACTAGGCTCTCCTACACGGAAAACATTTCATTCTAACACCCCCTCTGCTGCACTCGCTCATCAATAGTCAACAAAACTCATTACTGTTTCATCTCCTCATAAATATCAGAGAAGAAATCTCTTCAACATCTCATTAAAATTGAATTCAAACTTATCAAAACATACTTACAAATAAACTGCAGAAACCCTATAAAAAATAAAAATTATTTCAACAGCAAAAATAGGGGTAAAATTGAGAGCAAACTATATAACCTACCATTTTTTTCTTACAGACTACAGTTTCATCAGCATTTTTTTGGTTTATCTTTGGTTTATCATCATTAGTCTTACACTATTCAGTATCTTGTCTACTGTATAACAAGTCCACTCAAATTTCTGATCCCAGGGATAAATTAACTTTACCTCAGACTCCAAAGTTACGTAAGTTCTTCTCATTAAAGTTCATTATGACAATCCAGAGCAAGTCAGTAGGTGTCATCTCCTTCATCATCTGTCCAATTTTAGGAATTGCAGTTTAATCGGCCCATTATATGAAAACTTCTAATGAAATATAATGGCACCGGATCTTGCCCCAGAATGACTTGAACAAAATTATAGTGATGTTCAGCACCATGGGGTTTGTGCATTCTCACTCAAAATCAAAAAGATATCATATAAAAAGACACTTTGAGGCCTGAAAATAGCCCCACTAAGAGTTTGACAGAGCTCCATTTCGTATGTCTGAAGCTTTTTACATACATATTTTGGTAAAAAACATGTTAATTCACAGCACCCACTTTTTCCATACAAATCATTAAGCAGACAGGTAGTAAGCTTCATCCCCATTTACCTGCACTAAACTAGAGCCAGTATCTTAAGACTATAACATTCTATTTACTACCAAACCTTCACTCTTTATGATACCACATACTAAAAAGACATGAAAACACTGAGCTCAGAACAAATCGAAGAAAAGGAAGGTAATTATTCCATTCTGTGCAAGGTGGGCTAACATACTATGCTGAACTTAAAGCATGATATTTGAATTTGCAGACATAAGGAATAGAGTACCAAGGGTCTCAGATCAATGCATAACATACATAATGTTTCTTTGTGCTTATAGTTTAAATGAGATGAAAAATGAGCCAACCCAAGGTTTGATTAGAACATTTAACTAACCCCAGAAAGCACTAATCCTAAATGTAGATCAACAAAATTAGAGGGTAACAACACTATTTAGACAGTTGGGTAAACGTACCTGCAGTTATGAGTTTAGCACTGCTGCCTTTGCATTCTCCATCATCCACATTTTTGCTTGTGCTCTTTTCTTTTAAGCCAGGAACAGTATCATCAAAAGATATGCACTTGCTGGACACAATGTCTTCTCCGCTGTCTGGCTGATTAATTCTGCTGTTAGCTTCAAGTAGAGAAGTGAAGTCCTCAGACTGAGCAGCCTCACTGGGTTCCAGCTGAGAGGAGCTTTTAGCCTGTGACACATTCTTTGAAGACACGGGAAGAGATTCTTCATCACTGTCAAATCCAAATGGATCCTCTGTTACCTCATCTTCAACTTTGGGTTTTTTAGGAACTTCGGAAATATCTGGTTTGACATGGGGCCTCTTCTGTCCTAATTTGGCCATGAAGGTGGTTTCTCCCCATTTTGTACTGAGGGTGGTCCGTTTGTTGGAAAATACTTCATCAAACTTTGAACTGCCGTTTCCCCCTTTCCTGCTGTAGGTCTTTCCAAATCGGGATGTCATTTTGGCTCCTGTTTCATATTCTCTGTTGGAGAAGAAAGAAGAAACATAGCTTTACTAACTCTTTAGTACAAATGATCGCATTTCCATCCTTTAGTGGACCTACAAGCACCAGACATTCACATTTCACATTAGCAATGGGCACATCCTCAGCTTCTTTCTACAGACTAACTGAATTTATTCACAAGTGAACATCATTATCTGTTAACATTTTCTACAACAAGCTTCATACCTATCAACTTAACCTGAAATTCAGTTACTTGCATTTACAAAATAAAGATATTGCACAATGAATCCAATAAAGATACTGCACAATGAATCCATAAGAAGAATCTGCTGTGAATGCATTATTTTTGCTATGTTCTTTCTTCTAGTTTATATCTCCAAGTATAGATGGCACTGCTTTCATGAAACGTCAGCAGAAAACAAAACAATATTTTCACTACATCTGAACATGCAGCACTCTGCTAGAATCCAGTAATGCAGTATCATTTTAAAAAGGCTCTGTAGTTAAAAATAAAGGGACTGTGAAAATATTCCAACTTTCTATAGATGTTTTAAATAGAAATTCATCATAAATAACAATGACAATTTCACCTCATGTTCTTCTTAAAAGCTCAGGCTTACTTGGTAAGCATATTATTTGGTAATATGCTGTGGTTTATCACATCTGCGTGGTCACGGCCAAGACCAGTACATAACAGTCCCCCACAAGTGGGTTCGATTTGGTGAAGAGACAGGAACAGACATTTCTAAATGAGTTTCAAAGAACATGGAGGATACCTACTGCAGACAAGCACAAACGATCACTGTTTACTGGCTGTTATAACTGTAGCCCAGTTCAGAGCTTGCTCTGTCAGAAGAATAAAGTTTATATTTAAACAGATTAAACACGAACACATTTAACCAGTTCCCTTGGTGTGTTCTATTGCTGCTTTTGTTTGATCCAAGAAAGAAGACAAACCAGTCTGTCTTTTTGCCAAAAGAAATACTTTGGCTACTGGACGAACAACAATATAAAACATAAAGCTAGTGTATCTACTTTGTAAACCTGAATCTCTATCATTTACTTTTCTATTATTAAGTTTTTCAGCCCCAACATGAATAGGAAATTGGATTGTCTTTTTTTTTTTTTTTTTTTTTTTTTAATATAGTCAGTATGACTCTAATCAAGTCCATCTCTTTTGTCTGAAAGCAGTCTCCATGGTGGAGAAAAGTCTGTTAAGAAGGAAAAAAAAAAAGGCATTTCTTTAACCTACAGAATCAAAGAAATAAAACTTTTAAAGTGCCAACTGTTTTCATATAAAGTATATTTAAAAAGGTTCAAAAAACTTCATTAAAAAAATTCCTCATTACACCATACATTTCTTAGAGAAAACTATTTTTATTCCCATGAATAGGTGCTGTACTGTCTTTCTTTCATATTTGAGTTTTCATCTTGATACACGCTGCTTCTCAACCTGAAGTACTGGACTTGCTTCTGCCAAAACAGCCAGACTGTTTTGCAGAAATGTCATTCTATCGCTTCAGCCTAGCAAGATCGTCTCATTAATAATAGTCTCCCTTTATCAGACCAGGCCAAGCTTCACTTATGACACAAACCAAGCAATTCATAGGGTCATCTGTGGGCACAGGTGAATTAAAAACTAAGTTTTAGAAGTTTACCAGCCAGATGGTGTTGCAGCACAGAAGATCCAGAAACAACCACACTGGGGAACATTCATCTCCCCAGCAGTTTAGCAGATGGATGGTAAAGGCACATGCTGCTCATGTACTGGCCAGAACTCTGCCCTGAAACACCATTCTGCAGACTTCTACTTGCTACTTAGACTTCAACTAAACAGCAAGCGCCACTAGCAGACCCCCCGTTCTCCTGCCCTGTCTAACCCCTACTCCCACAGCATCACCTGTATACTGTGTGGCGCTCCAAACACTCGGTCATCAAACTACTGTCTTCACTCCCCTGTAATTAGCGCCAATTTCCTATGTTCCACCCAAGAGTGAAACTAGGATCTCCCCACATATTTTAGAAAATGAACAGCAAAACAAATCACATTTATTAGTTTTATTTTGCTGCTGTTTGAAACAATTTGTAACAGAAATCAAAATATTTCCTACTAGGCCAGTTTTTACAGCTATAAAAATCAAAATGAACTATTTAATAACATTTGAATTTCTGTGTAACTATCAGGAAAAATTCATTTTGCTCACCACAAGCACATTTTCCTCTCCTAAACCCTGACTTAAATAAACATTTCCAACACTTTGCATTTTCAGTGCCTGCAAAAGTAATAGCAGGTTTAAATTATGACTTGTGTTGTTCAGTTTTAGAGAAAAGACTTCTGTAGTCAAAAGCACTTCATTTTCAGTAAGTAGAGCTCTACAATCTAGACTGCCCTATTCACAAGATTAAAAATTAAAATCATTTCTAAAGAAGGTTTGAATAAAAATGCCAATGCTCAAATATACATAGGCTGCATGATGTAAAACTGGTTAAACAACGAGTATCTGGGGAAAAAAAAATATCCTCCGCTATAAACTCATAGCTTGAGCTATGACTGAAGATAAGGAGAGACATATGTACTTCTTTAAGTCAGAATATCAACAGAAAGGTATTTTTATGCATTACTTATAATTCTGCCTTACTTTTCACTCAGTGCGAAATAATAAACTTGGCCAATTTCACTGCATTTCCCTTCCCTGCCTCCCTCCTTGCCACACACTGTACCGCAGTATTTGGAGTGGGGCAAGCAAGGCAAATACAAGCACAAATTGGAAAATAAGCCTCCCGCATTTTCCAGAGTTACCCCAGCTGGACACAAACAGCCGACAACAGCAAAGCCAGCACATCAGCGGGCTTTGCTCGCCGCTCCTTCCTACACCGTCCCTCTTACATAACCGAAAGAAGGGAAAATAGGTTAAATGCACGGAGGCAGGAGCAGCTGATGAAATCCCACGGTGACAGTTTCTTTTTCTTTTTTTTTTCCCCTCCCCTCCCCTCTCTCTCCCCTCCCCCTGCAGTGGGGGGGAGGGGGGGGAGCGGAACCGGGCCCTCCCCGCCGCGCGGCCCGGCCGCGCCTGATGTCACTTCCCCTGCCGCGGGCCCCCTCCCCCGCCACGGAGAAAACCCGGCCGGGTCGCAGCACCCCCCGGCCCGGCCCGCGCCCCGCCGAGGCCCAGCGCGGAGGCCGCCCAGGGCAGGGCAGGGCAGGGCAGAGCCGGCCCGGCCCGGCCGCCCTTCGCCCCCGAGCAAAGTCCCGCCGCGGCCGCCCCAACCGCCCCGCCGGGCGGGGGTGCGACGGGACGGGACGGAGCGGAGCGGGGGGCGCCGCCGCCCCGGAAGCGGCAGAGGGCCAGGGGCCTCCCGGCCGGGCCTGCTCCGCCGCCGCGGCCCGCGCAGGCCTCAGGCGGCCGCCCCCGGCCGCGGCGGCACCTACCTCGGCGTCAGCGGGGTCGGCGCGGCCCGGCGCGGGGCTGCGGGCGGGCGGCGCCGCGGAAGTGGCTCTCGCCGCGGCTCCTGCCGCCGATCCGCCGCCTGCGACAGGCGCTCGCCGACGGGGCTCCGGCTGCTCCGGCTCCCCGGCCCTCCCCCCGCGGCGGCGGCCTCCCGGGCGGGCGCAGGCGCTAGGGCCCCCGGCGCCGCCTCCTCCGGCGCCGCTTCCTCCGCGCCGGGATTATCGCCGCGCTCGGGACAGGGCCCGGGACCATCTCTCCGCCATTTGCCCCCCGCTCCTTCCGTCACTGCGCGTCCCGCACCCGGCCGCCGCCCGCAGCCAATCGTACCCCGCCTTACTCAACCGACGGCCGCGCCGCCGCGCATGCGCGCGCCCCGCTGACGCCGGGCCCGCCCCGCGCGGCGCCTGCCGGGAGTTGTAGTTGGCGGCCGGTGGGGGGAGGGGGCGACCCCGGCGGCCGGGGCTGCGCCGCTCCGGCCCGGCCGCGGCGCGGCGCGGCGGGCGGCAGCAGGGCGAAGCCGGGCGCGGCCTACCCGCGGGGCGCTGCGGGCGGCGGCGGCAGCGGTGCGGCCCGGCGTGGCGCGGGGCCCGAGCAGGCCGCGGCGGCCACCGCAACACAGGCACACGCGCAGCGGCGGTGCTGCCCGCGGAGAGCAGGGCCGCGTCCGAGCCGCCCGCCCCCTGGGAGAGCGACCACCGCCACCCTTGGAGCCTAAAAACAGCCTCACAGGCTGGCCCTCCTACCGGCCATCTGTCATCTGAGGAAAGGTTTTAAAATACAGGCCCTCGACACTGGAAACTAAGCAGAGGGAAAAAAAAAACCCAAAACACAGGCCTGCACAGAAGAGCTTAGGGTCCTCTCAGAAACGGTAGTTAAGAATCAAGACTTTTTTCCTTAGTTTTTACCTTTTCTTCAACCAATGCAAAATTAATAGTTTTTAATAGACATGCAAGAGTCTTGTTTAATGATCCTGTCATAAACCAGTTTTCTGCCTTTACACAACACCTATTGAGGTGCTGACAATTTTTAGGCAGTATTTTTAAAGAACAAACACTCCAAATGTGCTTTTTAACAGGCACTAAACAATTGCTGCTAGAAAGAGAAAGTGAAGACAAAGTAGGCCAGGGCCTTGTGGTGAGAAGTACAGGCTGATCTGCAATATGACAGAGGTGCTCATTGTGCTTTAAGCAAGATTTAAAAGATTATTTATATCTTAACCACCCTACTCTGTTATTGAAGAGCTGTTAAAAACAGGTTACAGATTTAAAAACACACAAGTTGAATACAAACGGGTGAGTGGCTTTTTCCCGCCCCTTCTGATGACTATTTTTGTATCAGAGCTACTGATGAGCTTGTTTAAACTTCAAGAGTAAAATGAACAGGTAAACCAGTCTGAGTTTTGCATTCTACTGCAGGAGTTTAAAAATCTTATTTTGTGACTAACTGACATATTAGAGGAAAAAACAGTATGGTGACAACTCAGGTACAGGAGTCAGGCTCTGTGGACTTCATTACAGCAAAAACAACTGTATCCTGAGAACCAGAAAGCCTAAGGAATTCAGCCAGAGTAAGGAAATAAAACCAACAAACTGTTTGGGAATAGTTTCTAAAAGCATTTGGAAAAAAAATATAAATCTTAAAGCATGAACTACTGCTACTTAAGTCACTGAGAAGTGGCAGTTTAGAAGATTTTGCAGTATAGTAATAGTCACTGGCTAGCAGTAGTTTGTTTGAAAGCACTCACATACGAAGCTTGTCCACAGGGGTTGGGGTATCTCCAACAGTATTTCTAGGCTCTGTGGATCCCCACATACAGCAATCTAGAGCACTGCAGTTTCATGGTCATGATGACATTTCACATGACTAATAGAGGGTAAGTTTAACCTAACTTACATGCTGACTATCCTAGTTTAGGTACCAGCAAAAGGCTATAAGGCTAATAAAACCTTTTACTTATTTGAAAGCTGTTCAAGAACAGGAGAGATGGGCTGATTCTTCTAACACCTACCTTACTCTAAATACTTTTGAAAATTTTACACCAAATAACTTAGTAAGTTGGCAAATAACATGTTAAGCTTCACTATTTCTATTTTATCTGGCTTACCTCAAATATGCAAATACCAAGACAGAGCAAATATAAGCTAAATCCCATCTACTCTTGGCAGTAGGTAAGTTTAATTCTCCCAAAGGAAGGAATTTAACAGGCATCTTGCTCCTTTTGTGGAATTCTATTATTGATAGTTGCCATCTCCCTCTACAAAAAACAAACACACAAAACACTCCTTTTTGGCATTTGCCTCCACAAGGAAAGCAGTGAGAGGTAAGCAGCCATCTTAAGTCTTCAAGTTTCCCATCTTCTACAGCTTTCCTAGCACATGCCGTACCTAGCATCATTACTAGTAATAACAAAGTCAGAAAGCACTGAAAACACACAGCTCAAGAGCTTCAAGGCTGGAGATAAAAGAGAGAAAAGTATAACAGAAGAAGAAACTTGTAAGGACAGCACAGTTATTCAGACATACCTCATCCTGGTATTTGATGAGCCCTCCCACTTCTCCTTTTCACGTTCTATGCCGAGATCTCTATGGTGGTACAACGCAGACTTTTCAAAACAAGTTATAGCCAAAGATGCAGCCTTTAGAGGGTTCAATCTTTCAGCAGCCATTACAACATTTTAAAGTGTTCCAACTTAGATTTTCCTCCAAAAGAAAATGGAGGCAAGACAGTAGGAAAACGGAAGACTCCCCACTTAACAGATACTTTTGGGGAAAGATGAGGACAGCGATGTCCTTCTAGAATCTTCCAGGAAGATTTCTCAGCGTTTGACTTACCTCATGGCCAAAATTAGCATTCAACAGTTATATCTGTTTAAAGTGAGGCTGCCAAACAGATTTTTATAAGAACCAGGACAGTGAGTATGCTTTACACCAAGTATCTGAATTAACAGCCTAATGCATCCTCCCTGCACTCCTTTTCCCACAAAAGGAGAATAAGCTCAATAACCCCTTGCCCCCGTTCCCTGCTAACCACAGCCCCAAAGGCAAACACTAACTCACACAAAGGGTCTCCCCATTATTCCTAACATCCAGACCTCTCCTCTCAGGACCACAAAACCCACTAACTCCTCAATCCCCTTCCCTTCTCTGTCTTCTCCTCTTCCCTCTTCTTCTGTCTCAGCCTAGCCACTCTTTACCTCCCATGTTTCCCACAGCTTTCAACAATCCTTCCTTCCTTCCTTCCTCACCTCTCCTCCAGGTGGGAAGGGATGGGGGAGATGATGATGTCCTGCTGCTCTTGCTGCATTCACAGCTGCTGCAGAGCTTTCATGTCCCAATTAGTGCCATTTAAAATGTTAAACATTTCAGTCTGTTTTGCTTTTTCTTTGCAAAATGTCAGTCTCCTCCTGTTCCTGTCCTTCAGGAGCATGCCTGGGTGAGAGCACTCAGGGCTTTGCTGTTCGCTTCACTGGGGATGCAGTTTTCCCCTTGTTATTTGCATAGCAAGGATGAAAGGAGGGTAAATAGATGTATTAAGTACCTAATTACCATGTTTTAGTCAACCTCTCTGAAACAGCTCTGAAAATAGTTATTTATACATTAGTATCACTACTAATATGTGGTGGAAGAAGTTCAGCAACAACACCAGTAGTAGTCTGGGAGCAGGTAGAAAATGTGCTTGCACTGTGCTGAGAACACCAGCAGTTGGATCAGAGTGGACCATAAAGCAGAACTTACAGGGGTGGGGAGGGAGAGATTTGCAACTCAGTTTGTAAGGAACTGTGATTTCTGTTAAGAAAATGGCTTTTCTTAGTAAGATGTTTCACCTGAGTAGAATATTGCTTATTTCTTGATGCTGAACCCTGAGAAGAAAGACCATGAGGAAATCAAAAAGGGAAGCTTGATACAGTGTTAGATCATTTTTTTTCAGTATTTGTATCATACCATAGCTTTCTCATCAGTGGAGGTGGCCAAAATCCAGCATTAAGTTTAATAACCGAAAGATTAAAACAAGCACCACTGAGTGGAACAAAAAAATGCTTACATGAGCACAGCTAGGAGCTGTTTCTCTGTGATAAAAGAGCTCTCTGGATCATGGCACTAATGAACAAGACCCAGGCAGCCAGCAGAAAAAAGTTGTGCTGCTCCACCTTCTCTCCAGCCTGCACACCCATCTGTTGCAATCGTGTGAGAGGCTGCATCGTCTCTACATGTGAAAGCCTCCGGAAATACTAGTTCTACTCGACGAACCAACAGTAGTCATTCACCTACGGCTAAATTCTCGGTGTTTGTTCTGTGCAACTTTTTTCCCTAGGTGATCAGCCTGCAAATCTACTGGAAAAACCTGTGGTGAGATACTAGTGGGAAAAGCACAAAGCAGCTTTGACCTTGGAGCAGCTTTGATCTTTGTCAAGATCAGAACTTCATTCTGCTGTGGAGTTTATCTCAGCAAGCTACACAGAGAATAAACTGCCTGTGCCTTTTCCCACAAAGATTTTACAACATGCCAAGGTGTTTCAGGAAAAAAACTCATTTGCAGTGAGAGGATGCAGCCTACTTTGGACGTGATCCTTCAAGGCAAAGAAAACTTAGGTTCTTTGGTAAGGTAAAGTTTACATTGTTTTGTTATGGAATAAAAGGGGGCTGAGTCTCTCAAACACCTGAGATCTGCTGCAGCCTTACCAGAGGACCAAATTCAACACCATCCTTCCCCTCTCCCTGAACTTTTCTTGGAGAGCTTGTTGATATACATTATTGTTGAACGCTGAATCTATGTCTGTCTTCACAATGGCAGCCCTTAATGCAAGCTACCAAAATTCACTGTCTGACAAAATGTCTGCGGGGGAGCGAAAAAACACGGAAATGCAACAAGCAAATGGTGTTTTAAATTGTCTTTCTGATAAAGAGTTCTTTTGATGGGACTCTCATTGTCTCCATCTATTCCTGCTCCAGCAACAGGGTACCAGCCATTTCTGTTGTTTATTTTCCTAATATCCTTTCTTTACCAGTTAAAAAGTGCCTATATGTGACTTAAGCTAATGCATTATATTTTTCTGTCCTCTTAGCGTTCATTTTATTAAGTTTGTGTGGCTCTTTATACACAGATCTTATAATCACTCAGTTCCCCTTTTGAGTTATTTACAAGATTTTTGTTTTTCACCTTCGTACACCCAAGTACTTGCTTCTACTTTTTAGAAAGAGTAGAACTCAGCCAGTAACTAAGCACTTCTACAGCAGTTACAAAACATTAAACCATTAGGTCAAACAACTAAGCTGCTGCACAGAGAGCAGCATGCATGTCCTTTGAGGGTTATATGTGATGATACCAAGAACAGCAACATAAACTACAACTAAAAAAGCAAATCCACACACAGCTGAAAGCTTGCAGCACTAAGAAGGACTGGATAGATGTTTCCCTGAGCCTCATGGCTGAATTAATGTACTATCTAGCAAACTAAGCTGATAAAATGAAAATTAAAAAAATAATTGCATCCAGATTTTCTCATGAAGAGGTAGAAGATAGCAAAATACCAGTTAGAGGCTTCATTAGTTCCCTGCTAGAATACAGCCCTAAACAAATTGCTTTCCCCTTTATTCAAATTACAATGCAGTACCATAAAGGAAGCTGCAACGTCTCCTGCCCGTTGCATAAGAACCTGATACATCCAGCACCAATACGTTCTGCCAGTTCTGCAGTCCTGTCTGCATTTAACAAGGCTATGTACAGCATTACCATGCTCTGCCTAACGGTCAAAGATCATCTTCCGCATGCAATGGAAGTGCATGTTAATGAGTGCTGACAAGAGTATTTCAGAATTGTATTTGAAGAAGATAGCAAAAGGCTAAAAAGCAACTTACATATTGATTAGTTCTTTAGACATACCAAGCAATGACTCATTACTGGCTCAAAAGACATTCAAAAACTACAGAACAGGCAGTGCACTTACTGTCCAAAAGTAGGTTATTATCCTAATAATGTATTGGCCTGCAATGGCCTCCTTATGCTCTAAGTTTTCTAGTGGATGTGCGATCTTGAATTTCTGAGATAAATGTTTACTGTTCTGTGCACAGTCATTTCTTGGTAAACATTTGAAAGAAATTGGAAGAATGTACTGATACAAGAGCTTAGGCTTAAAGTAAGACTGCTTTAACTAACTCAAAATGCCTCCTTGGAGGTCTTCATGAAGAATTTTACCATGTCTGTTTAATAACTAGAGAAAACAAAATCTAACTCCATTTTTCCTATCTGTCTTTTGATGTATGATATCAAATGGTTGGAACATATTTAGTAGCCATAGCGGTCTGTCTGGTGCTTTTTTGATGCCTTCCAGACAGCAAATACCTGAGAGCCTATTACAAACAAAATACCTTTGCTGATCACCTGTCTAGCAACCACAGGGCAGCAAAAGACTACAGTTCTTTAAAATAAGAGAAAATCACTTCATGCTCTTCTTCAGCTCAATCTTGTTCAGCACTGTGCGCCATTTCTTGAAATACAAGGTCTAGCATGTGAGACCCAGATCTTCAGAGAAACATCTATTTAATAAAGTATTCCTGCATAAAACTAATGACACAGGTGATTACACAGATTGCTTCTGAGGTTTCCTACTATTTGCATTCATCAGAATTTACTTTTAAGACTGGAGAAAAACAAACATTGACATCAGAATAAGAGCATATTGCTTATTTCCAGAGGTAGGTATGCACAGACCTCAACAGTGGAGCTTCTGCCAGCTTTTCCACCTAAAGGGTTTATCTCAGACTTGCAGAGAGCTGTTTTGTGGCTGACAGTAGGGGTTCTTTCAGCACCATTCAGCTCCCAGGCTCACTGTTGTAATTTTCAGTGCAGGTGCCAATGAAATTGAAGATTTGGGTCTTTTGCCTCGACTTCCCCCTGTCCTCCCCCACCAATGGGACAAGGGCTGAGTAACCATACAGGGCTTGCCTAACTAGCTTCACCTTTGCATCAGGTAATCCCTTTGGTTAATAGCAGTTTGAACCAGATCCAGGCATCCTGCAGTGGAAAAAACAATTGCAAAGTTCTTTCCCACTCCACTGGATTATCTACCAACAGTTATCAGTAGCTGAGATAGGAATAAAAACTAATTTGAAAGAGCATTGGTTTCAGCTTTTTGTTTTTATTGGATGCATGTCAACACATGTAAATACCAAATGCCTCTCTGTGAATTAAAGGTTTGATTAAGTAGAAATGGTACATTTTAAAGTAGTAATAGTTCTCTGCTGGACTCCAGTGACACCTACTGGTAAGTAATGAGGTTACCAAACATTTCTTGAAAACGTAGCAGCATTAATTCATGCACCTGCCCTAACTAATAGTTATTCTGGCAGCTCAAGCCAAAAAACACATGCAATTTGGTGTTATAGTTGATGATTTACTTTATTCAAAATGGTATTTTGGTGCCATCTGATTGTTAACTACTTGGACCTCCACTGTTACCACTCTGAGGATATTGCCGTCACAGATCACACTGTTGGTAGCTATAACTTTGAATAGCCCCAGGGATTTTTGGCTTACTAGAGTACACTGGGACATGTCTCTATTTCCTTAACCATTTCATTAACATAGTAAAAAGTAAATTTAATGCATTTTCACTTCCTCTCAATTGCATATGTTTTGGCATAGATTTCAAAAGTTTAAATCTCATCCCCAGTAACTCAGTGGGCTGAGATTATATTTTTGCTTCTGACAGATGCCTGCTCTGTGTATTGCTAAACTGTTTTGTCACAGAAGTACTAGTCTTACAGTTCACAGAAGCACTTCAACACTGAACTTCTGCCAGCACTTATGAAAGAATAAATGCCAATGTTTCCACTAAAAGACAGTTGGGAGTCATTTTTCCCAGCTTCTGTTTTGTCTTACTCTTCTGTTAGGTAATACAAAACTCAACTTTCTCATCTTGTTACTGTGAAATTTGATGATGAGGTCTAGAAAGCTCCTGGAAAATCTTATTTAAAAGGCAAAAACAGAAGGAATAGATTTGCCAACCTTTCCCATCTCCAGGAACATGATTCAAATAAGGTTTTCCCAGTAGCCTTTGAGCAAAGAGTAAAATAAGTATCGCTTTGTAATATGGTGGAAATGTGTAGTTCTTACATTTTTGTTTTTCTGATCAGATAATGCAACCATGCTAGCCAATTTCCTTCTCAGGTACTTGAGACATTGTTTAGAAAATGGAAATGCTCCTGTGTATCTTTCAAGTTATCCCCTACAATTCCAAAAAAAAATCCCAAACCAACTATCTTTCAAGGCTTTACACATTTGTTACAGGGCTGCTCCAGAGAGTGGGTGTAACAGGCATGACATGCATTCAGATATACAGCAGCTGGAACATGCAGTACCAGCTCAGTAAGCAAAAGCAGTGCATAACACACTCTACAGCACACTAGAGTTAGTGTGTCCTGATGGTAGATGGAGAGACTATGTAAGCTATTTCAGTTTATGGGCGTGAGTATTTAAGAAAATTTGCAGTTGAGGGCTTTGTTCTGAAGTTGGGAGGAATATAACATTTGCAAGATTTTCAAAGCAGTCTTGCCAGCTGACAGACAATAAATTCTGCTTTGATAGAGGTCTATTCCGTCCATGCTCTGTTAAGACACTTTGCCCTTACCACCTCTGACAGGCTTAGAATTGCCTCTTTTGCCTTTTCAAACCTACAGACGCTTTCAGACATTGCTGAACAAAGCCAAATGCCCAAAATACATTTTTCAGCTCTCCATTATGCAGATCCTTCCCTCAGTGAAACTGAAACTTTCTGGCCGAAATTGGTAAAGTCTCCCAGTCTCCAGTGCAAGCTCCCAAGAGAGCAAAACTGCTGCCTGGAGGGACATGTGGCACACAGTACTCACCACCTGGCAGCGCAAATCAGTATGGCTCCCAAAGACACCAACACAGGCAGCTCAGACCAAGGAATACACAGATCCCTTGAGTACCATAGTTGAAGTTGAAAAATTGTCCCTGACTTAGAGAATACAGATCAGGCAGATTTGCACAGGCAAGAATATTTTTCTAGGTTATAGAGAGCACAGAAAGAGTCAGACGTTGGATTCTGATCCCAGTACTTGATGATAAAAGCATCTAAACTAGACTGCAAAAAGAATAATTTCTAAAGGAAATAGACATTTTTATGTCAGTATGTATAAAACTGTCCAGTGATAGTTTAATATGGCTTTACAAACCTGTGTAACTGGCATAGATAATTAGCATGAAAAGATACTGAGAAATAGCAGTATGTTGCGGCTTGAAGATCTAGTGAAGAAAATGTTCTTTGTTCTTCAACTTGCATGCATGCATCAGACTGCAGCACAGCACAGCCATGCAGGAGGCTGTGGAAATCAAACACATTCCACAGCTCTTCAGATGTTACTCCCTGATTTCCTGCATTCAGGCCTGGGGTCAACTTCTCTAAAGCACAGTGTCAGACAAACTGATATGAAGTTGTCATGGTGACAAACAAATCAACAGGAGAGATATATACAAAGAATAAGCCTATAAAAATCAGATTTCTTTATTCATAACTTGACTAAACAGATACACAAAGTATAATTACCATACCAGGAAATAAGCTTCTAAATTAGATGTTAATTTATCCCCCCTATGGAGGTAAAATATTTCATTTAAACTGAAGATAATCCATTCACTCCTTTGTCAAAGACAAGAAGAGTTCCTTGGTGACTGAGGGAAGCCTAAGTCACCTGTTTCTAAGATTTCCACTTAAAACAAATAATTTAAATTCCTCATTATTTCAGAAAAGGACAAACCAAAAGCCATCTTTTATGTGAACAGATGCAGTGTTGTCTCCTTGAAGCTGCAGGCTTAGAGGCAGATCTGTGATGCAGCTGCAGAATGAAGTCAACAAGCCCGCTCTGTTCCAGGGCTGCTATTCAGAACCTTTTGGGCAGCAATGAAAGAAAAAGATCACATCGACTTCATGGTGGCTTTGCTGCTCTAGCAAGACATGAGCAGCATCAGATAAAGACACTGGAATCATGCATGGATTGCAGTGAGGCAGATGTGCAAAAGCGTGTTGGGAAAACAAGGCAAGTGTGGAAGACCTACTCAGTACAACTTTTACAAACACTTCTATTTACTTTGAGGCACTTTCAGTACCACAGGACTGTCACTCACACAGCCTTCACCCTGGCTGAACTGGAGACACTCTGAGCTCCATGCGCAATTAACTACAGCATGAACAGGAGCCCTGCATCCCCCACGGAGCACAGATTTTAGACATCAGCCTCTGTCCACCGGCACTTCACCTATGGCCCACACAGGGGTCTCAGTATTGCATTCTGCCTCTGATATCACTGCAGATCAAACAGCTGAACTACAAACTGACATACTGGCATTTGCAATAGGGTCTGCCTATGGACTTAGCTGGAATAACAAGAGAAGCTCTGACTGCATATACAGAAAAATTTCACCATGAGCACAGGCAGGCAGGGGAACAGGTTGCCCAAAGAGGCTGCACAGCCTGTACCCTTGGAGGTTTTCAAGACCAACTGGCCATACCCTGAGCTGCCTGACCTCAGAGCTGACCCTTCTTTGAGCAGGAGGTTGGACAAGAGACCTCCTCAGGTCGCTTGATCTGTGATGCTATGATAAGCTCCATATGCAGGTAAGTGCCAAGTGATCCATGCAGGTAAGTGCCAAGTGATCCATGCAGGTAAGTGCCAAGTGATCCATGCATCTTTTGAAAACAGCATATATACTAAGAAGTACACATTAGAATGTTATCTTTAGCCCTCCATACTAATAGCTGCCTAAATTAGAGCCCACAGAATACCTCACTTTCTGTAAAACCAACATTGTGTAGGTTAGGATGGCTGCAGTACGTGAATAAAAAATACAGGTCTTAGCAGTCAGCTGAATATTCAGATCAATAGAAAAGTGTGCTGTGAGACACATTGTCTTTGCAGTACTCCTAGACAAAGAGAAAGAACTGATAGCAATTTGGAGGTGCCTGCACTGCCTTTGTTCTGCCGCCAGTTAACAATAGCAAACCCTAGTCTTTGTTTTTAATGGTCTTGAAAACTAAGCTTCGTAAAAAAGCCGTTCATTTAATAGATAGCAGGATGATCATAATCAGGATTAACCATGCTGAGACAAACATATTGATTTAGATAAAAGCAGAGGTATGACAGAGCTGAAAAAGCAAGCTTTTGCAATGGCATCTGTCATGATCCAGTGATCAGAGCTTTGCAATACTCTTGCTCTAAAAGATGCTCAGCAACCCCAAGTACATCCATGCTGTATTAAACTCATCTCCCGTTGATTTGTACTGCTTGCCTGTCTTTCACACTAAACTCCAGGAATCTAGTGAGTATTGTTCTTTATGGCACAGAAAAGTTTGCAGTGTTAAGCATGCCTCCTAGCAGCTGATTGATCTGAAGAGAATTACTCTCAGAGTGATAATGAAACCGAGCGATAAGGAAAAACCATGTTTCCTTGATTCCAAATGTAATTTTTCTGTTTACAATTAAAAAGACATTTTTTCCAAAGTACCAACTCTGCTGACTTAGCTGGGGGCCACCCCCGTAACGCAGGCCAAAAGTCTGTGGCCCGAGTAGGTGGATTCAAGCTAGCTCTTCACCAGGCAGAGGACTGTAGGAGCCAGGCCAGCCCTCGTGTCCCTGCTGCTGGTAACCAGTGTGGGCAGATGACAGCAAACTGGTGTGACTCCAGTGAGGCCGCTCTCACATCCGTCTGCAGGAGACAGACTTGAGAAGGTGAAAGTCAAGCACAGATACTCTACTTCCTCTCTGCTCATGTTTCATTGTCCTCAGACCTGTTACAATCAACATTTACTGTTCTGCTAGTCGATAAGGTATGAGTCAGAAGACGCCAGCACATTCCTTCCTAGGAAACTGGAACTGAACAATCAGATCTTTTTCACTGACAAGGCAAAGAGCCAGCCTGCCAGGGAACAGATCTATTCAACAAAACATTAAAGAGGACAGCTTCTTGCTTTTGATCACAACTATCTGCTTGTTTGAATACCTGGTTATCTGTTTAGGGTGGCAGCTAATTAGCTTACAGAAGCTGATCAGAAGTTACACTTCAAACCTGCTCAGAGGCAGTTCATTCAGCTCCATTTCGAAATCCTGTTCTTTTATATCCAAACCAAAATTATTTTGGGGCCAGAAAGATCTGCTAAAACATTACCATAACAATGTTTGCACCACATCAGACCAAAGATCCATCTAGCCCAATATCATGCCTCCTGTCTAGGGAATAACTCAAAAACAGGGCAAGCACGTCGTAATCTACAATCATTACATAAGCGTACTGGGCTCTGCATCCCCTTCTTCGTCTCCCCAAAGGGTTTTGGCTGTCTGTGCTCAAGGACAGCTCTGAGCCAGTGCTGTAACATTGGGTCAGGCATGTGTGTGAGCTGTGAGAAGCCTCATCAGGGCTTTCTCTGCTTTGCTCAAGAGCTGCATTTAAGTTCAGGCCCTCACATTAGGTGCTTGCTGGAGGCATGCTTTAGGTATGCCTGGCCTGTGCCTTGCTGGTCCTGACTCAGCTTCCTCATTTAACAGGTCCCCTTTGAACCTGCCTCATCACTATGGACTTGTGATGACTGGGGCTTCCCCTGGTTACCATCACCAGCCCTGCTGTGCTCTTCTTGCTCAGGTCCTGTTGGCGAGGGCACTGCTTCCGCCTGCCTCGCTGTCATCCTCAGCTCCAAGCTGGCCTTCCCTCACAGGGCAGCCCACTCTTGCTGAACCCTGATGGTAACATTTCTTTGGAACGAAAGAGGAAACTAGATTCTAACTAGGATCCACACACCAATTCAGTAACAGCTAAGGTGAACTGGTAAGTCCTTGCTACATGCAAGTCCCCCTCCATGTTCCACAGAAAGCCTAAAGTGCAAATGCACACATATTCTAGGTACAGGATGATTTAGGACAACTGGCCCATAAAAGCAAGAATGAATTCAAAAAAGTATAAAAGTAAGAGCTTCTCTGCTGTTTTCTGTACATGCCTACATGTTGGAAAGCCCCCTACATGCCGGAAAGCCCCCTACATGCCTCTAGCACCTTATATTACAAGACAGATTTTCAGTAATCAGTAGGAAATGGAGTTAGCAGTGAAGGCAATGATACTCATGCAGTGCAATTTACCATAAGGCATCTGTCTGTACAAGAATTAGTATTTTCCTTAATTATGTGTAATAGGAAATCCCAAGATTCTCAGCTGGCCCTGTCGGTTAATATTAACTACAGACTTAGAAAATGCTATAAAAAGAATAGAAATTGCATCCTGCAGAGGCAGCAGTAGCACTTTACAAATAATGCAAATACAGCTGGACTGGGGACTGCTGTATTCACACCATTGGTCCCACTCCACTGTAGAGTTTGTGAACACACCAATTCAATATAGAATATGATATTCAGTTAACTCACAGCTCTAACACAGAACAAAAGCACTACCAAAGACAGGAAAGCAGGTAATGGAAGCAAGTCCAGAGAAATACATGACAACTGAGCACCTATGCTCACCACTGAATACATAACGGCTTGTCTTTTTCAAAGCTGTGAGAAGATATTATAAAGAGGATGTAGTCCTGCAGAGGACTGTGTAAAGCAGACTTCCCAATTCACCCACTTCATGAAATTTTGTTGATGCTGTTCTTGAACAAAAACGCAGTCTACTTTTCTGTACTTCAGATGTTGCTATCCAATAGCCAGTCACTTGGCACAAAAAAAGGTAACACTGAACCTTGGCCTGCAGGTGCCCTGAGGCCTTCTGCCTGGGATGAGACAGCCACGCAGAGGCGTCAGTGGCCTCCCTTGGGACTGTGAGTGCTGACACACACCAGGCACAGAGACTCCTCAGACTGCATAACATCCACCTGCAGTTAGTTGCACAGGTTCAGGAGCACAAGGCACACAAAAGCTGTCAAACACAGCAACTCCAGACATGGTCTACAGGCTCCCTGCTCAGCCAAACACAGCATCTTCATGAAGTAGCAGCTACAGAAGAGGTCATATTGTAGCTTGCAGAAGCCAGTCTTTCTGCACAAATCATAGCTATAATCATTTGAACACAGGGAGTCAAAGCTAGCAGACCAGAAACCCTTCTCCATTACTCTTCAGCAAAAGAAAAGTGTGAAGCCTTTCCTCCTCGTCATTTCTCATTCAGTCTGTTTCATCTGCTCACTGCTCCTCAGGCATTTCACACCAACATTCATCTCCTTTCCACATTCCTTCTCTTCCTTTCCTACTTCAATATTTTCTGTCCTGCCTCCTCTGATATGTTCCTGATAAGAGGAAAAAGAATCGTTCTAGAGGGGACAGCACAACTATCCAATTTCCTCATCACTATATTTAGCTCCTACCCAACTAGATCTACTGGCTTGGCCAGAGAAATGAAAACAGTCCAGGCTTTTCTAAAGCACTGAAGTTCAGTTCTTTTACTTGAAGGGAAAAAAGCACCGCCAAATGAACAAACTAGGCTAAGATTTTTGCTCCCTCCTTACAGACAAATCCCCAGCAGCAAAAGACTATCCCAGTGCACAGTGTATTTCTTGGCTTAAATTAAGCCAATAATTCACATCAAGCTTACACCTTCCTACCAAAGACCGTCAGGAAGGCATTCATTTAAATGTTACTTGATACTTTCATAAAATGTATTTCTGTATTAATCAAATTTTTTTTTGCTTTTTACAGCCAACAAGCTCCCACAAACATTTCATTTTTCCTTTGGGAAAGGAGTTAAGTGATTAAGTTTCAAAAGGAAGCACAGTCCATTCTTTTCTACATAATTGTATCTACAGTCATTCTTATAAATACAAATACAGTGTATTTTACCATGGTAAGTTTAAATATCTAAATTATACTGCTTATTCCCAACCTCCTCAGTTCTGTAGTTCATGACTTAGAAAGTGACCAAGCAGCTCCTGACACAATAAACTAACAGCTCCAAGTGTCCGTGGGAATCACTTCAATTCAGTAGGGTTCAACGGCTCCACTTCTCAGGCCAGTGTTCATAAGATTCATTCTTTAAACAGACTTTGACATGCCAGAATATTATAGATTCCATTGTTTGCATATGTCTCTGCTTATATAAAAATGCTATGTACATTTAATATTTACTTGATAGCTTGCAACATATCAGTAATTAACAGGGAGCATTTAGGATATGAATGAATCTAGAAGTATTTATACACTGGAAGAAAAAACCCAAGTATTCTTAATTCTAATTAAAATAACTATGAAGACAAAATAGCCTTTTAGCTTAGGCTTTCCTATATATTTTGAATAAAAGCTACTAACCCAAGTTTGTACCCAGGTTATGATCCCTTAATGGATATTTTATTGTTTATTCTTTTATATTTCTCCCACCCGTCACTCTTCCTTGGATAGAAACTCAACATGGTAACGCACAGCCTAAAGTTTTACCCTAAAAAAGGAAGAACCTCATATGTCTTTATGCATAATCCTCTTCTCTGACAGTGCAGGATCATTCTTTCTGATGCTGTTATGGCAGTTACATATATCGATATGGCATAATGGCATATGGTAGCACAAGGCCTGAAAGTAGTCTTGCTGCAGGTACTATGTTGCCTCCAGCCTCACCCAGCATTTCCACATGAAGCTTCACAGCTCTACGGTGTCCACGTACCATATAGGGTTTGCACAGCCTCTCTAGCTCTGGACCCCATGCACAGGACATGGCGGCCTGAAAGCTTGAGGCATAGTAGGGGAAAGGCACCAGAAGAGAGCGTTTCCCACATAAAGCAGAAGACTTTGTAAAGCTTTCTAAGAGCAGGTGCAACAGATCATTTACAGGTCTCCCCAATGGAGGCCCCAAGGGCTGCCATTACCCCAGAGGCCCTCGCTTACATACTTCAGAGGTGCAGAAAGGCTCTGAGGAAGACGGAGAAGTGCAAACACTACATGCAAAGCAATGGCTCTTTGGGATAACGTTAGCCTAACACAAAGAAGAACTGGTGATTTATGTTGAACATAATTTCCTACAACCATGGCTCCATGACAAATTACCTGCAATGTAAAGAGTACACAGTGCACTGGAAAATGAACAGTTCACTGTACAGGCAAGCCCAGAAGTCTCGTGACATAGCTAGGTACAAATCCTAACTCAGAAAAAACAAGCAAATAAGTGTCATGATGTAGTAATGTATTCACTGCATCACCATGCAACTAGTTTGACTTTGATAAATATGTATGATCTGACAGTAAACTAGTGAACATATCAGTGCTAGGCTGCTTATTTCTAACAGCTTTGTTCTTGAATTGCAATTTTTTAATAACATCATTTTTTGCCTTTTAAGGTAACAGAAGCACATACAGCTAGGTTTTCATGTTAGCTTTACATCACTCTAACCTTGGTGGCTTCAGGAAGGTTTTACATTGCAGAAGTGAGAAAAAACATTTTCCTATGTAATGGCAGGATCCTCCTACATGCTGACATGAAAGAAAATTTGATATGAGTCCTATGCTGAAAAGAGATTCTTGCGCTCTCCTAGGTTTCCCTCCAAAAGGCAAAAAGGGGATATAATTTATCTTTCTTGCCCTTTAGCATGTCTAGTAAGAGTCAGGCAGGGTTGACTGAATCACTTTAAATACTTTCTATAATAGCACCTAGGATTATTATCACTAGGATCTCCTGTGAATGTTGTTAAAAGACTTCCATATGCTGTAAACAGCATCTGGTCTGTTTTGCATAATTACACTGCTGAGGTAATTTCTGATGCCATAGTCCTTATCTGAACAGGCTGTGTCTACCACTACATCAGGTAACCCAGGACCACTCCCAGGCCATAAGGCAGAACTTACTGGCAACTGTGGTTCTCTGCCTTCTCCACTCTTTTCTCTCCTCAGAAAGTTTACATCCAGAAATTTGTATTTTGCTACTGAACTTGCATCCTCTCTGGTAACAGGCATGAGACAGAGCTGGTTTATTTCTGTTTCTCTCTTTCTGGAAAGATTTCCTCTTCTGTGGAAGCAAGGACATGCACAGGTCTTTTGGACAGATTGCCCTGTTACTATTTTACTACTAGGATTTGACAGCAGGGGCTGCCTCAAACACCAAATAAAGCAGAAGTCTTTGCTAAAACAATTACCCTGTATTTGTTTCCAGAAACAGTAAAGAAAGTAACCAAAGCTACCCTATATCTGTGCAGCTGGCAGAATAGCTATTTATAGTTTGATAGGCCTAGCTAAATAAAACAGGACAGAGCTGCAGCCCTGTCATCCTTCATGCTCAGTCTCCATCAGCTTTCTGTACTCATTTCTGCTGGGTTTTCAGTTTCCTGAACTGGCTCAATGTACAGTTGCATACTTGATCCTGCTCGCCCCAGGGAAGGAAGAACCATGCCTTTAGAAAGCAATATGAGGAACTATGCCTTCAGGAATGCTTTAGGAAGCAGTATTAGGAAGAAACATCAGATAAAAAAAACTGTAACCACAGCCTGAGGGGCAGTAGAAGACGAAAAGTACAGGGATTTCTGTGAGCTGTGCTACATCAGCAACAGTAGTATTAAGAGGAGAGTTTACATTGAACAGAACTACAACAACTGAAGATGCTTGAAAGTCAGACAAATTACTTTTATGACTATTAAACATTGTTTTGTCAGGAAGGAGCAAGGGCCAGCTTTACCCTAAGGAACAGGGCTAGGAATAAGAACACAGCTACTGGGGCAGCAGCCTCACCAGCTAGGGCCCCATTCCACAGTACCTGAGCAAAGAAAGCAGGGCAGACCCAAAGACAGCAGCCAGGTTCAGCCAAATATCCAGGTCATCAGGCAAGTTTGTGGTGATAAAGCACAGGAAAGCAGGCTAGGAAGTCAAGCCACAGGGCAGGGTCAGGTCCAGTGAGGGTAGCCAAGGTCAGACACATCTCAGCAATTACTGGGCAGGTCCATAGGGATGAGGTAGACCTAATGGGAAACTAGGAAATGGGGTTACAGGTCAGAACCCAAAGCAATAAGGCCCAGGGGCTGAGCTGAGGACCAGCACTCCTACAGTACATCTCAAACAGAGAGCAGTGGCCCAGGGCTGAGCTTAAATAGAGCTCCTGGCCCGTGGGCATGGGTTGCTGGTGGTGGTGGTGGTGGCGGCCCCATGTGAGGCTGGTCAGAACCATTAAGGCCTATTAGTCACTCAGGGCCCTGACACATTTAATTCATTTACCTTAAACAGAAAATACAATACAGTCCTTCAGAGAATCCACAGCTTCACAAACACTGTATTTGTGCAAACCAAAGATATTTTGGAAGAACTGTGCCATCTCAAATAGACATCTCAGGACTACATAGACCCCACTGCTTTACAATTGAATTTTCAAATAATTATTGGCATAGCTGGTGCTAAACATGACTTGTGCTTGCACAACATGCGATCACATTCCTCTCAGCATTGTGACAGCTCAGAACATTTTGCCCTGCCTGAGCTCACTTGCAGTCATTCAATTTACTGTTTGGAAAATGGCAGGAGCCCCACAGTATGTTCCTTGAATCAGTGTAGCCAGTGCTCTTCCCACCCACCTCCTATTTTAAGGAATATCCCAAAGTGCCTTGCTGAACATACTACCCATACACCCTCCCCAAATCAGGGATCTTTAAAATGTCTCTGACACAGGGACGTCCAAGAGCACATGACTTTTGAGAATCCTGACTATTATCCCTATTTATTTTATTATTTTATTTTTATTGTGTCTATGCTACATGCTATTGTGCTATGCAGAGAACAAAGCCAGCTGTAGCAAAAGAAACTACAGAACAATGTTAGCATGGTGCTGTGCTTAGGATAGTTAGCACTGCTGAAAAGCAATGCTCAGCAGGAGTAATTAGTCTGGGAGAAGTTCTGTACTAATGTTTCTATTCTGCTTCTAGGATCCAAACTAGCATCGCTGCATGGTGCTCTTCGTGCAGTGCTGGCATACCCTCTGTTTTCTCCCTGATTCAGAGCACTCTTGCTCTGTTGATAAACTGAGTGGAAAGATGAACAGCCTCATGTCTATTTGACCCGACAGCTTGTTAAAGTCTGGCTTACAGAGAGCAAAAGAGAAGTCAAAAACCACTTAAATATCACTCACTTCAGGAGCTTGAAGAGAAACTGTGGTGACCTTAAATGCAACAGGAGGAATGTCTGGGAACATAATTCCAGTATGTGTGATCAGACCATAATTTTGAAAGAGCTGTCTTCTTTTTAACTTTTTACCTTACCCAGTCTGGCAAAAAAGGTAAAAGACTACCTATGTAGATATTAGCAAATAAGCTACTCTCAGTGGAAGCAAGAGTGCTTTCAAAGTGTCAGGGCCCTGAGTGACTAATAGGCCTTAATGGCCCTGATCAGCCTCACCTGGGGCCTCCACCTACTGCCCCGGCCCATGGGCCCAGGCACTCTATTTAAGTTCAGCCCTGGGCTTGTGTTCCTTGTCTGAGCTATGCTGTGGGGCTGTAGTAGCTATGCCTGTGCCTCTTTTGTCTGGGCTCTGTCCTGTAGACTGACTTTCCAGCTTGATTTTGGACCTGCCTAGTAATGGTTGGGTTACATCTGGTCCTGTTTGCTTTTGCTAGAGCAGGTCATGATGTGACTTCCTAGTTTGGTGACAGATCTGCTTCATTGTGGTGGGCTTGTGTGAGGATTTGAGCTCTTGGCTGAACCTGTTGCTACCTCTGGACCTGTCTTGCTTGACTTGCTTAGGTACTGTGGGATGGGGCCCTGGTTGGTAAAGTTTCATACCCTGTTGGCTCTGTTACTGTGCTTAGCTTCTTGTCCCTTAGGGAGCAGCTGGCCCTCACTGTTCCTTGGCATGAAGTTTTCTGTACAAACTTAATTTTGTCTGTTGAAATTAATGGTTTGAATTAAATGTTTTCCCTGTTTCTTTATGCTTTTAAATGAACTGCACTAATTCAATAACACTTTTAACTAAGTTCAGTTAATAAAGCTTCCATAAGTGATCTGTATCTAAAAAGCTTTTATAAGGAAAAGTAACAGCTTGATCTATTGAGTGTTTATCACTTCTAGGACTCTCTGAAGACTGATTCAGATGGGTACAGCTAGCTTTCTTGGCACTCGTAACTACATATTAATTTAGGCTATGCAGTCAATTCTGTTAACAGTGTAATGGAAAAACATGCCCCTCTGTCCTTATATCAGTGAAGCTTTTACCAACATAAGAAATCACAAACTGCACTTCATTCTTGTATGAAACCCAAACTAGTGTCAATGCCTATCCTATAGATGAAAGACTAACTTTATAATAATATCACATGCAAGATTCTGCTGCTGTTTTTTTCCTCTTGCCATAATCAAACTGATAATCTGGCTAGGAAAAATGTGATCATATGTTACTGTTTCAGAATAGCTGAAACATTCTCAACTTCACTAGAGCCAGGTGGCTTGGAGAAGTAACAAAACCAGTATGTGCTTCACTTAAAATATGAATTTTAAGACATCTAATTAATCAAACATAATCTAATCATATTAATGAATGGTATGTCATGATGGAATGCCTTTTCAAATAGTGAGAGTTGTTCAGACCAAATGATAGTCAACAGGGGGAATTATGAAGATACACAACTGAGATTATATCAAACATGTTACTTCCAAAGTAGATCAATGGTAGAGGTATGAGAAACATGGACCTCCATAAGTTCTCTGAAGGGAAAGGACAGGCCCAACAGCAGAACATTACTTTTCTATACATCCAGAAGGTTCTTCTATGCCTTTCATTATAGATAACAAAGAAATAGAAGATGACCGCAGAGGATGAGGTACAGAATAAGAGAATGATGAATGGACAGGAATTCTTTCCAAAGACTGAAAAACATTTCCTGGGTCCTTTGATATAAAAACAGTTTTTGCTGCACTGTGTTAGTCTTTTTTAGCTGGCAATACTGACAAAAAAGAGGAAAGGATTTCCTACAAGGTAACAAGTGTACATTGGCTATCCTGTTGCACAATGTGATAGAGCCAAGACACTAATTTTGATGTGATAAAATAGGTTATAACAGTATTGTGCCTTGTCCTTGCTTTGGATTTAAAAGTTACTAGCTGTTTCAAATGAAACTGTACTCAAAGAAATGAGAATTTGTCCTTTTTTATTTCACACACAGATAGTCCCCCTTCCTTACACTACTGACTCTAAACAGCTAATTGCTTGTGAAACAAACTTTAACAGCTGGCTGTGGCTGAGCCCTGTTTTATCTCAGAGCAGTTAATCTTGCTGTGATGGCATTTGCTTGAACAAGGTAATTGAATGAACAACACAAACCCAATTAAATTGCTTGGTGTTCAAGAGACTGTAAAATAGACTGTAGTAGTTTACTCAGTGCCACCAAAACTTCCTTTAATTTAATGCCATTTGTTAAGAGCTAGATAAAAGAAAATACTTACATTCTCCTTAAAAACAGAGCTAGGCTCTTTTAGAATAAATTTGCAAATAACCTGTTCAAAATCTATTTAATGGAAGAGCTCTATTTATGAAATGGCTTCTATATTGTATTCTTTTAGGACTGGGCATGGACCTTTTCTTAAACTGCTAGTCACTTTCAGAGCAGGCATGTGCCATTCCAAATGATTATAATTCAGCTAATACACTGTAATGCAGCAACATGCAGTTATATGCCTTTGCTCTGTGGGAAAAATGTTTTTGTTTTTATTCTGTTCTAAAGTAATGTCATGCCCTACAATGTAGGCTTCCTTCATTAGATGATAAAACGTCACCAAGTTTGTGCTAAATACTATAGTGAAAGTTTAATGGGCTTGGTACAAAGTTAGGGTGCTTGTTAGGCTGCTGGGTGTGCAAAGAATTCTCCATCACAGAATTAGAGGGGTACTGTGACAGATGCAAAACTCTGACTTATTCCAAGCAAGAACTGTTAGACTCCTAGACATTAGTCTGCTGCAAATAAAGTCCACCACCTCCCTTCTATGAAATATAGCTTGTGCTTGTGCTTTGACAATTTCTTATAAAGCTAAGTATTTCTTCTTCCACAGGGAAAGGGAGATAGCAAAACGAGGAAAGGAGAAGAGTAAGAGAAATAACAGAAATCAATGAAAAAGGGATACTCCTGGGAGACAGGAAGGAAGAAATGAAAAGGAAAAGGAAAACAAAACACTTGGGGAGGGATGAACAGAGGAAGGTCAAAGTGAGAAAAGAAATTACTTCCCCATAATGCAGTATTTATTATGGTACAATAGGAAAAGCATAAGTCAGGTAAACTGTTTGCACTCTCAACCTTTCACAAAATGCTATTTAAAGTAATTCTGTGCATGATTTGAGGGAATATCTTACTATTTAATACTTCTACAACTGTATTGTCTGTGGACTGTTTCCTTTCCTCAGGACTCAAACCCTGACGGTAACATCTTTTGAGCTGGCAGATTGGTAAGTTCAATATTATTGAAACTGTATTTCCTCATATACGAACTCCTAGAGGAACATAATTTTTTTCCCCCTGCCCCATGTCTACCATTATGGGATTTAATGCATGTTCAGGGGTAGCTGGAGCCCTTGTGATTGAATGCACCTGAGTGTTTTGCTTTTATCAGAGTATGCTTTAGTCTACTTCAGTAGACTAGAGCTGGACCTCTAGGTTTTGAGTACTGTAAATTATTTACTCCTCTAGCATGGATAAATCACTAACATCTGTGTTAATCTTTGAAATGGGCATATCAATGTCCACTTTCCTAACCAGCAAAGAGGCTGCTAAATGTAACCATACCTTAATCTACCATATACATAAACAAGCACCATTAAAATCATTAAGATTTAACATATGCTTTAATATTAGGTAACTTAAATTTTGTCATATCTATAGCAGTTTGATAGAGATTAAATGATCTGGGTTATATCAGGTTATATTACACTTGTTCTTGCAGACCTTCTATGATCTTTTTATATTTTTATATCTATAAACATTTCTAGAAACCTGCCCAGTTTTGAGAAACCAGTTTTGTTAAATTTGATTTATTCAGAAATGAATTTAATATAACTTGTTATTTCTTGTTACAGCTCACATTCACTTGTTCTAACCCACTTCTCAAGGAAACAGCAATGTCCAGGCACAAATGAAAGGAAAAGGGGCCAAAGGGATAGGGCAAAGGAATGCAAATTAGTGAGGCCTGAAACTATCTGCTCCCCTTTAGAGGGAGGAGGCAAGTAATAGGGTCAGCATTTGTGGTATCTTTTGAAGTGCTCAAAGGTCTGTAGGCTATCTTTTTCATATTTCATACTGGTTTTCAGGACATTATTTTTCTCCAGAGAACAGGAGCGTTCTTTTCTCTGTGGTTGCAGGTGGTGGGAATGAGACACCTGATCTCATCCTCTTCCTATGCTACTTGTTGATGAACAGCCTGTGGTAACTTATCTGTCTTGCAGTGAGCAGAGCCTGGAAATGACATTTTTCCTCCCTTGGATGTTCAAAGGCCACTCTTGTCTAGGTACAGCTGCTCTTCCAGGTGAGTGCCTTTGAGCAAATGACTGCTGTGACAAACTTTCTTTGCAAATTTGTAATCCTCTCAGAAAATGTTATGCCAGAACCATCAGCAGGATAAACATACTTTTGTTAGAAGATATTTCTTACAAAAAAAATCAATTTGTCTTTTAGACTTATTACAGTCTAAGTAATAAGTCTTATAGTTCTTGGAACTTTTCTCCTCCTGCCTAAAGAATAAGATAATATTTAGGTTGCTGTAATGGAACAGCCTTTAACTATCTAGAAGTAATAGATAAAATAACTTGTCTTTTTATCTAGCTAAACAGACAGGAAGCAAGATGGCACAGTCACTGCATTTGATTTTTTTCAGAGCAGTAACTTTTGGTACTAAGTAGAGCTTTGCAAAGAATTCTTCTAAACAGTTGTCCATCAGCAAAAAATAATTCAGACAGGTATCTTCCCCAACAATTTTACTGATGTAATTCTGGGGAAAGGAAAAGGTAAATATCTGCATTCTTCAATATTTTGAAATTAAGTTTATTTTTAATTAGAAACGTCACAGAAAAAATACTGAAAGAGCTACCAAAAGGGACATTTTGACACTTTTCATGAAATTTTCAGATTTCAGGCTCTTCGTATTATTTAGGAAGCTTTTTTAAAACCAGTTTTTGCACAGGTGAGGTCATCCATCCACTGATCAGCTCTAATGCTAATGTTCATGCAGATTTCTTTTACAGAGTAAATTTTGTACACATCCCTAATGAGTATTATTGATTTCAAGCATTACTAATTAATGTTGTAACTAGATTTGTTTCTGCTCCTAGAGTAGAGGAGTAGCACCTCTTGTTACTGTTAGATGAATGGTATGCCACTACTTGTTTTATCCCGTTTCTTGCTATGACTCCTTACTGTCATCTGCTCATCTTTGTCTCACTTCACTGTCCTGTTCTCCCATTTAAAAATTGTTTTATAACACCCAGTTTAATGCTAGCCTCTTCCATGTATATACACAAGCTATGTAAGAGGAATTTGCAATGAAATTTGGAAAATGCAAGGTAGTTTGTAGATGTATGGCAGTGGTTCATAAAAGCAATGGAGCAGTGTTCTGTTTGCTCCTTCCAGAGCCTGCTCAGCTGCTGGCCTTGAGTCGTTCTGTCCCTGGCTGCTACTGCTGCTCCAGCAACTGCTGGTGACACTATGGGGCAGCTCCTCTTTCACTGCCACAGCCAAAAGCTTCAGAGCCTGCCCCTGATCCCCCCTCTTCTAGGGCCAAGACTCACTCTGCTGTGCCCAGTGACATAGCTCTACTCGGTACTGGGTTTCTCATGTTTTATTCAGGGTAGTACAGTATGGTGTGCTCTGACCAAGCCCCACACAGGCAGATCAACTCTTCAGGCTCCTGAATCCAAAGGCTACAAACTATAGCTCCTTTTTATATACCTTTAATCAGTAACTTACATGGTATAACACATGGTCCTCTAGTTATCTTCTGCACTAATTTATTGCTTCACCTATATATTAAGTACACACTCTAGCCATCAGCAGCTCTGTTTAGTACATATTGTATTTTTTATGCGTACTTTGCAGATTTCTTGTAGCTTGTCTCTGGTAGACCACAGGCATTCTGCTCATTCATCTAGTACTTGTCAATCACACTAAGGCCCTCACTATTTTCATTGCACAGCTACAATAATTAGACTTCATATTTAGGCAGTCAGAGCACAGCTAACCTATATGATATCTCAGGGCCAGATTTTAAGTATTTAAAAATATAGATAGGAACTTTTTAACTTTCTGTAAGATTTTCTTAACTTAAACTCTTAAGTAACTTAAAATTGAGAATGCGCTACCTCCATCAGTTGCAGGGTGGTGCAGTACAAAGACTACACGTATATAAAGGCCTGTAAAATAAAAACTGGAGATGTGCTGTGACAGAAGAATGATAATACAGTGAAGCTTTAAATGTACCTGGTTTCACATGTCTGGATGACTTTTCTTTTGCATCAGATCTTGTTGCCTGGTTAGTCTTTGTTTTTTCTGGAAAAAAGGACTCAGGCCTAGGACTGAGCACTCCCTGTGCAGCAGAGGAGAATGATCCTCAGGTGGGGGCAGGTTGTCAAACAAGGCTTTCCTGGTAATATCTGTGAAGGAAGAAGATTTCAGTTAATCTCAACCTCAACTCAGTAGTATCCATCTTTCGCTTAACAAATTAGTCAGTGTGAAGCTGTGCCCTGAATTTTAAATAATGGTAACCTACTGCCTCTATCATACTATGCTAATTCATTCTTTCCTTGGGCAGTAATATCTTTTCCCTCCATCACCTAATACTGACAGTCCATTACCAAACAATTAGAGAAGGGGAAGAGCAACAAGTCTTTTCTGATTTCAGTTAATGTAACCCTTTCTGTCTTGAGCATCTGCTGTGTAGCAATGCTTAGCTATGAAACACTGGAAGATTTGTTCCAGCTCTTTGTACTCCCTTTCTCAGGGCACCCTTCCTGGCAGCTGGGATTTTGTGACCCACTGCCCAGAGGTGACTGTCTGGGGCCCTTTGAAAAGTTTCAGCTGCATCAGCTCATTACATGGAGGATTGTCCTGGGAGATGGATTGACTTAGCCCTTGCATGGAGTCCTGTCTCTTTTCCCTTTGTCAGCTGTTATCTCCCCAGCTTCTGGACCTTGGTTGAGATTTTAAAAATAGAAGGGCATCTAGGTATCCAGCTCCCACATAAATGGCAGCTCTTGAGAGATGGTCATCTAAAACCACTCTGTCTCTTTAAGTACACAAACTATTCAGCCTGTGCTGCTAGAGCTGAAGGTTCCAAAGCAATATATTTCTAGGCATATGGTTAAAAATACACTTGTTAATTGCCAAAGACATTTTGGATCTCAAGACTTGACTAAAATCTCAAAACATCACAAGGACTTTCCCTCAGGAATATTGTCTACTTTCTCACCTTTCCTTTCCCATCCTAAACTAAGAAAGCAGGGATAATCTGACAACCCTTTTCTTTCAAGAGATGCAATCAATGCCTATGAATATGAATACATAAGTAATATTAACCTGGAAAACTTGGTCCTAAGTAAAGAGACAAAAGCATGCCCTGAACCATAGTATTTCTGGCCACCAACTTGTTACCACTCCTAAGAGAAGTCAAAACAAGATCCTATTTCCTTCTATTGCTCTCCTACCACCAACTGCAAAGATAATGCAATTTGAAATATCATTTCTGATTTTCTCCCAATCACACTGCATTCTTTCTCCTTGGTTAAGCTGAGGGATTTGGCAGTATGCCTGGAATACAGGAATCTAGTCTCATTCAAACCTGGTTTGTCCTCTTGCATGACAAGAGGGAGTGTTGCCATAAATAACAACCTCAGACAAATCCAAATTTCAAGTGCTGGAATGTGGTGCTTGCTTGAGGAGTGTATGACCAACTGCACCTTTCCATAGCACTAAAGTGCACCCACCCCAGTGTCTCTGACCTTTGTAAAATTTGAGTATGAAACTGTCCTCTGTACCTCCTGCTGCAGTTAGATTCATTTTTTCTTTTACTGTAACTAGGAGATATACAGATACAATTAAACTGGAATATTTCTGGCAATTGAAGGGCTTCTATGACAACTGTTGCACACTTGTCTTATCAGTAACACACCATGTGTCAGAACTGTTTTGCTGGTCATGGTAAGGACATTTTGTCCCTCCCTAACATCTAAACTTGGTTAATCCCTACAAGCTGATCTTGTTCTTTAGCTCTAGTGGTTGCGACTTATGTTTTTAAACTCAGCACTACCATGTTCTTATGCACGAACAGCTGAAGTATGTCATCACAGAAACATGAAACTAGAGCAATGAAAGCAAGGAACTTCAAATGACACGGAATGCAATGGCACCTTGTTTGCATTAATCCCTGCTGCACTGTATCATCCTGTTATTTACTTAGACTGTTTGGTAACAGTAGCTTCAGCATTGCTGAATTGTGTCCATTTTCCTTGCAAGCATGAAGATTCTCCTTTAAGATCACTTTGGGAATAGATGCAGTAACTTTCCTGAGTCTTCTATCACTACTATGGGGTAAGTCCCTAACAATTTATTTTTGCTAGCACTCCCCCATCATGAAGACTTTCAGGTTTCTAGGTATGTGAGGAGAGATTTATTTCTTTTAATGTAACATTGCAATGCCCTGTTTCCTAAAAAGGAATCTCTTTCAATACGGAGTACAGCTGTCTGGTGTTGAATTTACAACATTAAAGCAATAAAGGCCACAGTTGAGGTGGTACGTGAAGAAGTCCAAGCAATAATGGAAGGCTCAAGACTAACTCAAAGTCCTGTTCCTTGGGTCCACTTTTACTAATGAAGAGAAGGAATGGAGATGCTAAAAAAGCTAGACCTTGAAAATTCTTTCCTGTACATAGTATTTCCCCCATAGCTATGTCCTGAGGGTGGATTCAACTCAGCAAGAGTTATATCTGCTAATCATCTATGCTCTCTCTATGGTGCGGAACAGGCAGATCCAGAAGGTGATTCATTCCAGCTAATCTTAGACACACATCTAAGAATGACATGAGTCACTTGATGGAGGTTTTTAAAGAGGACACACAGCTAGTTCAGAAGAGACAATTAAGTTTTTGATGGCTAAGGATATTTAAGATGAATTCACATTTTTAAGGTCTGCACTATCGCTGCATAAAAATCAATTATCTTATTTCCTGTCAACTGTAAAGTGCTTTTTCCTTGTGATTACAGTTTTTCTTTTTTACATGGACAGAAAGCCGTTACAGGAGCACGGGGACACAGATTCTTTTGGCCTGACAGCTGAGATTTTTAGAATTTCCTGTGGGGATACTCCATAGTATCAGACATCAGCATCTGTGGTGGTCCCAGCTGTAGACCTCCTCTTCCATCGAGTAAGATGGACAAAAATGAAACCATGCAAAAGCTTGATAACAGCAAAGTAAATACTTATTATGTAAGTAAATATTTATTATTAATAGCTTGCAAACAAACGTACAACGGAATGAACAGTACTTGGCAGACAATACTTTCTTACACTGCATAAGCCAGTTATGTCCAAAGGATATCAATTATTCAAGGTACAGAAGACTTCAAATTTCTAAAGGCTGACAATGATAGAGAGGGAAAAAAAAGAATCTTTAAATCTGACCACCACCACTACTTCATACCTGGACAAAGCACTACTCTGGGTGATGTATACTACTTCCCCCATTGCTTTTCTTTTGTTTAATACAAGCTAAGCTTAACATATTGCCAGGAAATAAATCATGGCCCCTGAGTTACAGCTAAAAACTCCTATACTACTCCAAATCCATACTTAGAGCGTTACCATTTTCTCAAGAAAAGCTACTTTACCTGGAGCCCACTTCAGGTTCAAGGTGATACATCTCTTTGAAATTCAGTAAAAGGAAAATGAAAAATTCACATAACAGCTGACAAGTAATGTTCTTTATTCCCTTTTGTTGAAAAAGTACAGATGAAATGTCAGCTTTTCTGTACCCGCTTTTTGTACTAACAACTGATGATGTTTAGGAAAAGCTGCAAACTGTTCAAGCCTCTGGCAAAACATGATAAACAGCTGTTGTAAACAAAAAAAATCTTTGGGAGACTTCTAGATAGCACAGTTTAGCCTGAAGAAAGATTTTTGCCTCAAACCTCCTATACAGAAAAGGTTCTAAACAGCTGGGGAGACTTTTGTGCAACACAGGAAACACAAAGGGGAACTTCATTTCCTTGTATCCCATTCAATCAAGACAAAAGCATCAGATGGTGAAGGGAAGAAATAATCTAGAGAAGCTGGAAGAGCCTGGGAAGTTAATTGCTGCTCTTGCTTTCCTTCAGAGCCAGGACTACATGGACCTGGTCCAGAGAAGTCCAGGCTGACACTGTCTTCTCCTGCAGGAACAGAGATGCTGCTGAAGGACCACCTGCCTTGAGTTGACGCATGCATCAATACCTCTCCATCTTGAAAGGCACCTATAGCTTTCGCTCTCGAAACAACTTTCCCCTTGGTAGGTATTGATGGCTGTCGACATCGGTACCTCTCAATATTTAGAGGCATCGATACCTATCTATTTCCATAGCTATCGATAGGGAATGGCATCTATACATATCCAGCCCTATCAACACCTCTTGATCTCGACAAGCATCAATGACTATTGATTTCCATACCTCTCTTGGCATCCCTTGTAATGGGGCTCATAATGGAGAGCAAATCAATAGATGATCAATATGGAGCTGCTCCAGTCACTCAAGTTCAGCCTTCCTCGAAATATTGTTAATTTGGAAACTAGTGCTATTTTATTACTAATCTCTGTTGCATGCCAGTGACCTAAAAACATAATAAGCCTCAGAACAGCTTATATATTTTTCCTATGATTGATGACATGCCTCTAAACTGTCAGATGCAGATGCACAAGGATGTGGGCCATTTCTTTGCTCATAGCAAAGCAGAAAGCTACACGCAAGCTGAATCTGAGAGATGACTTGTTCCTCATTGTCAAAAACTGAGAAATTTTGTAAACAGTGATTATACAGCAATAGCTTCAAAGAAAACTTAATATTATGCAGTAATTCTAAGAATACAGATCAAAAGCAGTTTTCACCTCTGCCTGTGTTACTGTCCATCTTGCCACTAACAGTATTTTGAATTGAAAAAGTCTTATTACAGAGATGATTATTCTAGACTAAACATAGCCATAGCATCATATTATAAAGCTTCATTTCAATTCCACAATCCATAGACATACTAACACACACATACTTTGAAGCCTTATTTAAATGCAATTTGAGATTACGTTATTTAATAGGGAAATGGAACAAGTCTGTTTCTTTTTGCATAACCTCATCAGTCATTTTTAATTCTATGCCATGATTCATAGAATCATGGAAGAGTTGAGGCTGGAAGGGACCTTTGGAGTCCCCCCTGCCAGCTCTGCATCTTTTATTACTTGAATGAAGGAAGATTTCTCTCTCCTGGGTATAGTGGAGAATCCATTAGCTGTGCAGCTGCTTCTGTATCACTTTGCCCAAAGTGAGTGTGCTGCACTGGGCCATGCTGCTAAGCAGAGAGTGAGAAAACCCATAAATCCTTATCAATATTTGATTTAGACCATCAAAAGAAGGGTCAAGAGGTACAGGGTACCTCAGTTATATTCTATTGTAAGAGTATTGGAAGAGTATTCTGGAGAAATCTCACTGTATTCTTACACTCTTTCCTAGCCTCCTTCTTTTGGCCACTGTCAAAAAGAGGATGTTGGAAGAGATGGACCTGTGGACTGGCTCAGTACAGCCATTCTGGCACTCTTATGTTCTTAGCAGTGTTTGTTAAATACTGTCATCTTTCTCTAATGTAATGCAACCAGTGATTTAAAATAAAAAAAAAAAAAATCCCTCATCAAATCTCATGCTGAAGATTTCCAAAATACAGGAAGATTCTAAATCCAAATTTTAGAATCTAAATAAATGGCCAGATGGTAAATATGTATTAAGGATGACAGTGCAAGGTAATAAGCACTCTGTGCCCTAGAAAATGTGTTCACTTACTGAGATACCTAAATAAGAATTCAACATTTGCTCTGTCATGGCCCTGAGTACACTAATAGGCCTTAATTGCCCTGATCAGCCTTACCTGGGACCACTGCTCATGCTCCCACACCCTCCTGGCCCATGGACCCAGGGACTCCATTTAAGCTCAGGCTGGGGCCTTCAGTTTCTCCCTGAGCTCCACCAGAGCCATGTCTGCGCCTGGCTGTGGACCTGATTGATCTGGTCCTGGTTACTGTCACTGCCCTGACCTCGACTTGCTGGCTCTGCACTCATGGCCTGACCTCAGACCTGCCTCATTGCCATGAACTCGCCTGATGACCTGGACTCTCACTGATCCTGGCTACTATCCCTGGGCCTGCCCTGCTCGCCTTGCTCGGGTACTGTGAGATGGACGCTGGCTGGCGAGGCCCCTGCCCTGCCGGCTTGTTACCATGCTCAGTGCCCTGTCCCTGAGGGAGCAACTGGCCCTTGCTGCTCTCTGATATAGGCTAACACTCAGGTCCTAATTTGAAATCCTTCTTTTCTCAATTTTTGTTCATTTGCTTTAGTACTCAAGTATCTATCTGAAAGGAGCTTGCTTTGGCATCTGTACACCTTTCGGAAACTCTCTGCTGGAGAATCTTCCTCTAGCAGTTTATACCAGCTTTGTAGTTGCTTTGTGACAGGGAGCCAAGACCCTTGAGTTGCAAGAGCTGAGTTAGTAGAGCCATGTTGACTTGTGCTGCCTGAGGTGATCCACAATAAGCACAAAGCAGCTTAATTCTGTAGGGCAACTAGATCTGGAACCGCACTGCACACTCAGTGCATTCTGCAGGATATCTGTCTTGGTGTACTGTAAAATCAGAGTCTTAACAGGTATACTGTTCCTTACATGTGACATAGTTATGCTCAGAAAATAGGTTTATTTGGTGTCTAACTTCAAAATGCTGCTGTGAGATTTTTTTACTTTTTTTTTCCCCCCCAGATCCCAACATGATTGCTGTAGACTTCTTGTCTGTAAGAAACTAGAGCACAAACTCCAGAAACTAGAAGCCTTTTAGATCATTGTAGCTGTCTGATGGTAACTAGTTCTGATTGCTGCACAAGGATATTTCTGTGAATTATAAAATAAACAGTCCTGTTCTTTTACTTTAAAAGAAATTCAAGAAAGTAACTCCACCACAAGTCAGTGAATTTGACTTTACGAATCTGACTTTAATCCTCTGCCTTTCCTACACAAGGAATTTTTTTATTAACTTTCTGGCTGGGTAGAGATTTTTTTTAGCGAGACCAAAGAAAAAGATAAGCATTTGCTCTTGTTAAATTACATTTTGTTACTAAATGCTGCAAAATGGGGAAAAACAGTTCTAGTAATCAAAAAGGGAAAATTCCTTTTTTACCAGGAAGACAAGTAGCTGAATCATTCACTAGAAGTGAGGTAAGTCTTATCTAAATCTGATGTCCCTTTCCATGGGATCTACTTGTTTATCACGAGGAGAGAGCTCAGGCATTGCCTACTGGGGACATCTGTAAGTTCCAGTTTGTACAAGAAGGAAACTGTTCATAGTGGTGTACAAAACAGCTCGATTCCTTTGGTCAATCAAATCGAAAAACGCAGTCCGTATTCAAAGATACATTTTGCAATGTGTTTTGGTGAAACAAGCAACTTGTGTTGTGTAGAAATAATACAGTACCCAGATTTCCAGATCAAAACTGTGAATTTCAGAAACTCTTTCAGTGAATAATACCTAATGTAAGGAGAGGCAACACGTGACGTTTGTCTGCTGTGCTGTAAAACTACTACCCAACTCTGTTTTCATAATTTGCAGCGTCATCTGCAAGTCCTAAATGCAAATGCCAGTTCTGTACGAAAAAGGCAAAATAATAAAAGTAGAGCAAAGTGAGAAATGGCAGTTTGGCTTCCTGAGGATCTGTGCCAGTGTTCTTTATGGTTTGCTTCTGAAACTTATTTATTCAGAGGGCTTTCTGGTTTGCTTTTTAAACTTGGAAAAACAGCTTTGAACAAAAACCTGCATTCATGTTAAAACAAAACCTTCAGTTTCAGTTGGCTTCATGTTGTAACCATATTGAACTACTCACCAACTTAGCACCAAAAAATTAAGCAGAGTACATTTGTTAAGGAATTTTTTACACTACCAGAGAACAGAAGCCCAGCGTACTACTGTTTGCATTACGCTCATGCCTAGAAACCCTAGCCAAGTCAAAGCATTATACCAGTAGAAAATAAAAAGTCTCCACTCCAAAGAGCTTCTAATCAAAGTACACAGAGGTAAGAAATGAAGGCATACTGGCAGGAAAGTAGCAGCTAACAGTAAAACAACATAGGTCAGCACTGACAATATAGCCAGCAGGCTTTGCATCTGCAGCCCAGCCATTTTCAATGCCTCTTGCTGCCACTGCAACCAGCATGAGGAACTGATGAAGACAATTCATGCAGGTTGAAAAACATATTCAGTGAATGATGGAGAGGAGTATCACTTGCTGATATGATGTGAGAGGTGGCTACTTAAAGCTGTCTGAAAGATGATAGGTAAGCTGGAGATAGATAACCCATCAAGAGCCTTGAAAGTGAAGACCAGCAATATGTATCTCTCGTAATAGAAGAAGATGAGTCAAAGAAGGGACAAATGGAGATGGCCCAGCCAAAGCAATGGGCTGGGAGAGGACTGGATTGAGATGAAAAGGGCTCAGCCTAGGCTGGTTCTAGCCATGATGTTCTGCACAATCATGCTGGCACATTTGCACCCTGTCTGCACCCTCCAGATGATCTGCCCTGTACGTTCAATTAACCAAGGTCAGAGGGAAAAAGATGTCATGGCAACTGAAACAAGTTAATGAGGATCCAGACAAGGCATTTAGCAGAGTAGGTACTAATAAAGGCCATATTCCAGAGACTCGTACACAGAAGAATCTCTGTGCATTTAAAGGCCTCATTTGAACACTAGAGAAATCTGAGCCCAAAGTGATGACAGGCTGGATGATACTCCTAGTAGGAGTTTATAAAGCAAAGGGCATTACACTTCTTTACATAGAGATGCTCTGATTATAGAGCCATGGTGGATTTTCTTCTAGCTTAAGCATTAATTCTGTTGTTTTTGAACTCTGTGTGCAAGGTTTCAAGTTGCTGCACGGAGAAACTCCTCTTAACATCTCTGTTCTTAACAGTCATGACAGAATCCTGCCCAGATCTTGATGGCTGCTGTAGTCGGAGCCAGTTCTTGCTTCTGCTTCAGCTGCTGCTGGCTATTTTGTGTTTGGCTGGACACTCTTCACTGAAACCTTCCCTTACAGACTCAGCTATTTTTGTTATCCTCTGGTATTTTTAACTTACACACTCCTCATGCTATTTTTGGAAACAATTCAAAAACAAGACTTTGAAAATTCAGCGATGTTACTGAGCAGTCTGTTCCTCTCTCCTCATCCTGCACAGATTCTTGAAAGCACTGGGAACAGCACAGGCTAGAGCAACAAAGCACAGGCACCTGCAATAGCTAGGAGCTGCAGAGACTCGCGCTACAGTCACTGATAAAGCTGTCTGCTTATTAGTGCAGGAACAGAATTTTCTCCCACCAGTGAACTGACAATCATGTCTTGATTCTTTACAGGATCACTGATATTTCTAGAAAGGACAGGATTTCTTTTACATGGATCTTGTAAGACATAACAGTGTGTGCCAGGAAAAACTGTAGAATTGGCAGAGCAGTACACGTATTCAAGTGGATTGCTTGCAGACAAAAGCGCTATTATCTGAGGATAAAGATGGTAATTCTTTAACATGAAACGGGACCACACATTGTTCACCTCCTGGTTATCACGGTTATCATTTCTCAAATCCCAGGTTTTTCATTCTGATTGCTCTGTGGGGATACGAATTGCTTCACATTGTTCTTCTTCCCTTAGTCTTTACGTGAGAGGCTTGGGTGTCTCCATTTCTGTCCTGTACCTTACCTATCAAGATATTTATACAGCCTCCCCCCAAGAGAGGCTCTAGGCACTGAGTTCTTTCCATTACAGAAGTAACTACTGTTTAAGTAGAAAAGATGAATAATAAAAAAAGCTGATGGTACCAGTTTCTTCCAGTGAGCAGTAACAATTCTCTTTTAATGCTGACCCAAACTTGTTACTGCTGTCTATCTGTAATGGTGGTCAGTACTTGATGGGGGGCAAAATACTTTATAAACAGAATTTCTTTGTAATTTTATCTCTTCACTTCGCCCTTCCCCCCAATAACCCTCGGTGATCTGAGTCCATTCATGCTGGGCAACACCCTACTCTGTTGTATTTCTGCACAAGCAAATCTTTTGTAACACCTTCTCCCCGCAAAGACAACACACAGCTTAGAGACCGGCAGCCTGTGAGCTAGCCCACTGCAAACTGAGTTGCTTGTGCTGCACACCTAATTTCTTATGGGCAGGAGAGCAGCAAGGGGAATTTCTTTTCGGGTCTGTGTCAAATTATTGCATGAAAGATGAAAAGACAGCTCGTACTGCAATGATACAGCAACTTCTCTACCATTTTAAAACATGGTATTTCCCTGCCTACAGTTGGCACTAAACTGCACCAGCACTATCAGCTTTTTATTGTATGTGTGAAAAGGGCTGGAAAGATGAGAGCTCATATTTGGGAGCTGGAAGCAGGGAACTAACCAAACAAACTTTTTTGAGATTAAGAGTTTGGCTAACCAGAGTTCCTTGGAGAATGGTAGGCTTTACACAGGGATTAAGCCATGGGAGACAGGTGATGGGTGAATCTTATAGCTCAGCTCATAGAGCAAGTTAACAAGCTGTTTTGGAGGCACTGCAAATTAAACTTAGGTGGGCCAGAGAGTTCTCTGTGTGGCTACTTTGAAATTGTATTCAGATTCTATTTAGAAGGACAAAGAGGGGTTAAGGTGGGGATAACTTTTCAAGTTATCTGGCACTGAAGCTGTAAGCCACTAGCGTAAGCTGGAAATACTACTGGGGAAACTAAGGCAGAGTAGCTAAGTGGATTATGTCTTTCCATAGTGGCAGCCTAATGTTAAATTCATACCATCGAAAAGAGCTGATATAGTATTTTCTTAGTGAAAGAGATGGATTATTTTTACTTTTCTGGTAAGCCTTAAGAATCCTTGTGTTTGAATAGGCACTGCTAAAACATCTCCCCTGGTCTGGCCCTTCTGTACTCAGTCAGCCACTGGACTCTCACTCTTTCTGTGGGTCTAAACAGCTCTGAAGTGTTCACGCTTGCTGACTGCACCCTGCAGTTTGTGCTCTCCTCGTTCATCATAGATCTTGGCTACTCTATAAAATTAGAACTACCTGTGAAGTGTATTATTATTCAGTTCTACAGCAGAGCAGAAACCGCTGATTTGATTTACTGTTTTGCATTTTGTCTACTGATTTTGGGTAGTCCCAAGAGCACGGTCCCATAAAGGGCTGTAGAGAATTTTGTACTCAGTTTAACAATTTTATTTACAAAGGGTGTTCTTGCCTCCGTGTCCCTTGCCAAGTTACTGCAGGCATGAACAACTAAATTTAATCTCTATGATTAATAGAGCACAAAAGATACATGTTACGCAACTCTTCCGATTTTATTACTTGGGATAGCAGAATTGTAGCACACTGTCTGGAAACACCTAGGATGTGAGAGAATCCCCACCTCACAGATCTTAGCTGTTAAGAGACAGAAAGAATACAGAGCATGGAAAATGGATTTCTGTATAAAATGAGCAATCATTTTCATCTGCGTATCTAAACAAATAAGTTTGTTGCAGATACTAGTACAAAAGTAGGTCTCTGAAAATACTTTTGAGAGAAATGTATTTTCAGACGTTACAGCCACTGATGAGTGATACACAAAACCAGATATCCAGGGCTAACAACTCCTCTGCATGACAGACTTCTATGGATTCAGGTTTTATAGTATAGTGTCTTAGCCAGCTGCTGAGGATGAGGAGAATGGACCTTTTAAAATCAAGGATAAAACCCAGTATTCGGTAAGTTAAAGGGCAGCCTTTTCTGGAATCAGAACAAAGGCTTTTGAAGAAATGAAGATGACTGTCAGTACCACAAAGCAAGCAGGAATTTGATATTCCTCTAAAACCATGATCTCAATTTCCATTAGTAAAATTAAATTATGAGGTTAGCATTGTTATCCTCAAAATGTTTTACAAGGGTATCACTATCACCCTCCCCATCATAGTAGGGGAAAGATCAAATAACTTACTAATAAGTTATCCAACTAGTAAGTAATCCAACTTCTGTGTTCTATGCATTCCTAATCTGTGGTAACTCACATCCCAAAACTGTATCTGCACTCAAAGAAGAGGCAGAGTTGCTCATCTTGCCTACTACTGAATGGTCTACTTCTCTCTCCTCATCCTCGCCATGGATGAGGGGAGTTTAAGGGAGCCTAACTGATCTTTTGTAAATGAGCCTCACGGAAATTAACGCCTGGCTGACCGTAACCCTGATCTTCCAACTCTCCTGACCCTTTGCAACAGCAATTTGTTGATTGCCTAAGAAGCAGATTACTCATTCTTTCAGTCCACTCTGTACCCCTGGAGATGAGCTAAAACCTAATCCTGCACAGCTCCCAGACAGAGGAGAAAAGGAAACTGTTCCTTTTCATTCATTGCAAAAAAACCTCCTATGCTCATCTTGACTTTAATTAAACTTTCAGTTTTACCCACAGATTATCTTTCCATTGTCCTGTTAGGCAATTTCCTTCGTTTGACGGAAGGACCCTGGAGTCCATGATTTTTGTGCTATTTCCCCTTGTAGGTTATAAAAAGCTAGGAATAGAAGCTAACTATCTGTAGGAAGAGGTGCAGTTTAAACTCACAGCTGTAAAATCAGGAAGGATGTCCTCACTGTATCTCAAACTGACAGAATTTGGAGAGGTGAATCTTTGCAGGTTTTCATTTCTAAAGAAAGGACTCTGGAGGGCAATTCAGACCTGTGCAGTAAGCCAGACAAGCTTCTGGTGTGGTTTCATATATAAGACGCTGGAGGAAGTGTTTGCAAAATTTAGGATGAGGATAGCTTTAGAAAATACCTGGGATCATGAACTAAAACACAAACTAAAAGCTTACTAGAGATACAACAGAGGTAAATTTTTTTGTTGGTTTGGGGGTTTTTTTTGGTGGAGAATAAGCATGGAGAACAAGCATGGGAAAACTAGAGAGCAAATTTCCCTCCAGATCCATAAGGCTATAATTCTGATGACTTTCTTTAAGTGAAATAGCCTTAACAAAAAACAAGCTTTGTTCAGTATTTATTTTGAATTGTTTTCTCTGGTTTAATATACACTGTTTCCTCCTACTTAGGTCGTATTTTCTAAGCACTGAAAAAAAAAAGTTGTCTCAAATTTTCTATGTTCTGTTCACAGTGGGGATGGGATCACGTGCCAGCAGCTACCAACCCTCTTCATTTCATCTAACACTTCTCCCTATTGCTATATATACACATGTATACTGTGATTATACACAGAATTATATATAACATTTCATATACAATTAGGGACTTGTCATGGCAAACATTCCAGAGTTTCTCTTCAGAAGAGGTCATTGTCTTTATGACACTGTGACACACTGTTAAAGTGGCCTTGAAATGGTTCCTTTAAGGCACTTACCTGCGATTTGAAATAAACAGAAGCTTACTGGTAAGTTCTTAAACAACAGTGATGAGAGTAAGCTGGGAAGTTTTATAGTTCATCCCTATTTGTATGTTTGTTGAACTGAGGGAATTCTAAGACAGATCTTCTACAAACAGCAAAACAGGGAAAAACCATCTCTCTCATGAAAGTTAGAGGATCCTATCAAAATGACTTTGTGGTAGGGTATTTGCTACAGGATTTTTTCAGCTTCCAGTACAGAATGGTACACAGTCCGTTCGTCCAGCCAGTGTTCAAATCTGCATGTTGTTACTTAAGCTCAGTTTTTTTCCTAGCAGTGCTAATGTCTACCACCTAGATGGTTCTAATTTTCTGTATAAATTATAAGAGCGAAAAAGAGGCTTTTTCCTATCTTAAATTTCTAGACTTTAAAGAGAGATTGTTTGGAAAGTTAAACTATAGATGAAAGTTGAGGAGATAAATGTGATAATAGTGTACGGAGGCATTGTCAAATAGAGCAAATAAATCTGCGAAGACTGAACAAAATAAAAGTTTACAATAATTTCAGAAATTACCCCTTGTATGCATAATTGAAGTTAGATGACACCTATGTCTGAAAGTGTTTGTTAGTTTAAAACTGCACGTAAAACAGAAGCAAATCTGGGAGAAAAAGTTTCATGAATGACTTGTTACTATATGTCTTTGCTTTACTTTCTGAACTAGGTACGGCAAATGTGATTGCTCATACTTCACACGTTGTGTAGTTCTAGGACATCATTCTTCTTCCAGGGAAGCTGAGGTAACCAATATAAAATAGGTCACCTGAATTACCTCTAGCAATTCGCAACAACAGAAGATCACATAACTGCCTAACATGACAACATCTCCACTGAAGATGAACCTTAGTCTTGGGGTCTAATTTTCAGAAATTATTTCACCTGCAGTTGCAAGTACTTAGCATTCACAGAGGCAGGTCCCAGAGGCAAGGAGGGACACCAAATTAATAGCCCACTTGGGAGTAGCAGCCCCCTCTCTCTGGGGAAGACTTAATTTCTCTCCTTTACACTGTATATTCTTTTATAATATCCTCTAAGGAACTGCTAAACTAAGCAAATTCATCTGCCTGGCAAGGCATGTACAGCAAAGCCAAATCTAATGAAGCAAGAAGTCACGTAGTTTCTATAATGCCCGATCTACTTTAGAAAGGATTACACTTGCCGCGTGATTTGATTATCTTGCCAAATATGTTATCGGTTCACCCAGAAATGCCAAAGCAGTAGACACTTCTAGGCTAACTGGAAATGAAACGTTTTCAGTGCATTGACTTGACATAAAGATGAGAGAAAATAAAAAGGAAGAAAAATAGAATCTGTGACCCAGGAAAAATGAAATCTTAATATACAAACTGTATGTAAACAGATTGTTAGGCACTGCTCAAAACTGAGACATACAGGAGAAAACTAGGAGGATTTCAGCGCAAAAAAAAAAAAAAAGTTTACGGAGTCAAAGAACATCTCTGATCTAGTATTTATGCCTGTCCCTGAAGATAATATGCCTTGAAATTTATCAGCTCCTCAGTCTCATCAGCTTGATAATAGCAGGATGTAACTTCCATGGATATAAAGTTCACACAAATAGGAGATCTCCCACTCTTTCCTTTCCCTTCACTTCAACCATTAAAATGTACTTCCTACTCTACTCCCTTGGTAAGCCTTATTTGAAGACACTAGGAGTTTCTGCCAGTTTCATACTGTGGCTTTCTGTAAAGATGTATCCTACCTCTATAGTAGTAAAATACAGAACTATCTTCCAAAAGGGTCCTGTCCCTCAAGATGTCCAACATCACAATTTGCTGCCTCATATCTACAGTGTTCATTGAATGGAATGCTGTATGCTCACAACAGCCAAACCACCTGCACAAGAACACACAGTGATAGACTCTGAGTTCACATCCACATCTTTTGAACTTCATACCACTAAGTCACATCCACCATTGCCCTGATATATATGTGGATGATGTCACATGTGGAGGTAAGTGGAAGAAAATGACTACAGAATCACAGAGCAACTAAGCTGGAAATCCTCAGGTGATTAGCCACCTCTGAGCTCAGTTCTGCCAAATACCACACCTAATTTAAATCTAGCTTGGGTGTGTCCACATTATGCTGTAAGGCAGGAATACTCAATGAAATCTCTCTCACATTTAGCAATGAGGAAAATACAACAGGTCTGATAATGATTACTTCTGAAGTCTCACAGTTTGAGAGCCTGTAGAGTCCTGTAAGTCTCTCCTCTGGTTAGTGTTTAGTGGTCTGGTGATACAAGGCATATGCTACCTTTCTCAAGTGGCTGTGAGGAAAGGGAATTTGCAGCACTACAGGTGAGTGCCTTTGATATAGAAGCACAGGCCACATATACCCATGGTACACCTCCCATTCATGAAAAGAAAGGCCTTTTCCCCTTAATTTAAGGTCAGGCACTGCAAGTGCTAATTCAAGGAAAGGTATATGAGAAGGGAAATCTGAGCAGAGCTGAAGGAATACAGTTCCTGTTAGAATCTTCTCACAAAGGCTTTTGGAAACAGCTCATATCATCTATTCTTATTACCAACTGTAATGAAGCTAATAGCTTGCATAGGGCCATTTGGCTGGAAGGCCTAAACACTGTGATATGCAGGTTGTGGTATCTGCTAGAACAGCTTTTCCACTTTTAGTGCCTAATTCTCTATCGAAGTTCAATTAAACTTCACTTTACCACAGTAATGGGTCTTCAACTGGGAATACAGTAATTCATACTTCTTTACAGAGAGCAATGTACAGGAGGATTTATGTGAACAAGAATCTGCTCATGTCTGCTCTTGCTAAACACAACTGAAAAAGAAAACAGACAACTCTTGAAACAAGTGGTTATTTGCTGTTCTCTGCCCAAGATATTTGTGTTCTTTTTTTAAACTGAAGGGCAGAAAAAAAGATAGATGTCAGTGGGTTTTATTCCTACTTTTTCCTCTTTATTTTAACAAAGTGCACAACTGCTAGGCATGACCTAAATTCTGCAAGACAGAAATGCATACAAGCACATTGTTAAGTATCAGAATCTATTTCAGTTCAGGCAATTTCAGCAGAACTGTACAGAAACATCTTCTTTAAATACAGAGCACAAAAAACTAATTCACCAATACCATGAAAATGAACAGCAAGAACTAATATTTAAGACAGCTAGTGAAATCAATCTTTTACCTTTATTCTCTTCATACAGGGATGATGTGGTGATAGCATTAAAATGCAGACTTAAATCTGTCAAAGGCAAAAAAACCCCCAATATTTTTAAGTGAGCATCAGTTCTATAATGTCATTAAACTGAAGTCTGAATCTGGATCGAACAAGTGTCCAACTGGGCATGTGCAGACCCTGCAGGCTCTTATATTTAAATGGAAGCTGCTGCCGCTGCCCTTTGCTGAGCTGGAGATGGAGAGACGCAATCTGAGGCTCCAGTGAGAAACTCTGCACTGGATCTCATATGGTTCCAGACAAGGGAATCTGACAATCTGCTTAACACACAAAAAAAGGGAAACCGGGCTGATTTAAGTTCAGAGGAGAGCTTTTCTTTCTTCACTATTGCTTAGATTTGACATGAATAGTCAGCCCATTCAAAGGGGGATCTCTTGTTCCTCTGAGGACCCCAGCTGCATCAAAATTGTGGAGTCCCTCAATGCATGGAATGACTCAGAAGCCAATGCCTACAAACGAGTGAACCTGCCTCTTAGAGCCCCAACAGTAAGTGTTTTCTGTGACTAAAACCTGTAGCGAGTAAATGCTGGCAAAGCTGGCATTTACAGAACTTTAAATGAACATTTAAGGTGCATGCACACATTTAACGCTGCAATGCAATAATAAACAACATAAAAAATGCTTTCTTTTTATGCCTTTAACTCTTTTTTTGCTGCAGAAAGGATTGTAGAAGCAGTGTTTGTCAGCAATGTTACATGGGCAAAAGAGAGGGAGGAATGTTTAATGTCAAAGTACACTGAATTTGTTGGAAACTATCAAAACAGCATATTCTTGTATGTTAAACAGTTTTTTAGCAGTTCAAACATGATGCTCTCTTGTGTGATTATTCAAGATGGGAAATCTCTGTCATTTCTGCAACAGTCTATAAATGCAATGGAGTGCTTATGTAAATATTAAAGAGTCGTTATTTGCAGTCATGGAAGAGAGCTTTTCAGAAGTTTTTTCAAGGTAAGTTCTATCAAAGCTCTTTCTCAGTTGCTAAACACTAAATGAAAGAAAAGAAAATTTCCTTAAAAGTGTGAAGGTGAGAATCTGTTGTACTGAAACTTCAGGACAGAATTTGCTTGGGCATTCTAAATTCTCCATCCTACCCCAAAAGCCCAAGCCAAAGGAACTCAGGAGTCCTCCTCCCAGTGGTGTATCCCTATATACCATTAGAACTACAAAGTTTTGTTCACCTGCTGTTTATATGAAAGTCTCTTTAAAAGAAAAGGATTAAAAAAAAAGATGCAGGCTAATATTTAAAGTTTTTAAAATCTGAAATTCAACTTAAAATGTTGGTGTGGACACACCACATATTTTGGCATGGCCCATGTAATACAGAGGCCACTTGTGAAAACCGTGTGCAAGTTTCAAACATTCCTGAAGTCTTTATACATATAACATACATATACATGTTCTATGCTAATTTATAATGAAGCAGCAAATATTTTATTATTTGCATAGTAAAAAGGACATAAAAATGTCCTTTTTTTGTAATAAAACCTGGATGTGCACAGTGTACTACAGGCAAATAAACAGCCAAGTGTTGTGAGCCAAGGCGCTTACAAACTAAATTAGATGGATAACATAATCAAAGAGGATAGCAGAACACAGCAGGGAGGGAGAAAAGGGACTGGAGAATACATGGCACATGGAAAAGAATTCTGGGGACAGAGTGATTTACATTGGAAAATTGAAAATGAAATTTTTCCTTATTCTGCTGAAAGAGGTTATTAGCTGTTTGTTTCCACTCCTTAGATAACTGATTGTCTTTTCAAACTCCTGCATTTTAATTTGACACAAAGATTTGTTTAAGCGCATTTCAGGACTGAAAGCAATATGTGCTGTTTGTGGTTGAGATTTAATCCGGAAGCCAGGATACAAAATCTGCTATCCAGATTGCTCAACAGGACAAAAATCATTCATGGAAAGCCCTGCTGCCTACTGGAAACTGGGGCTTAGCAGTTGGCGTCACCCTGATGAAACCATAATTGAGGTGGGATTACACTCCTCTTTGTGCTGCCTGTCACCACAGAGAAAGTGTCCATAGAGGCAAGCTCAGAAATCAGAGCAAGGAACTATGAAGAAAAATAAGTATTACCAGTTGTCTGAGGCCTCTTGTAGGTAGGCAGTATAAAAATCGGCATCCAGAAGTTCTAGGAGATTCCAGTATTTCTGCTCTGGTAATTTTTTCTAGGCTATATGATTTGTTGTAATGTAAAAAGCCTAATACTAACACTGGTAGTATATGCCACACTCTAGAAATCAGCAACTTCCTTACCTGTGTTTCTAGGAAAACCCAGAACAGAGAGACATGCTACATTGCCGAAGTCAGTGTGGGAGTGCCAAAACTTGTGATGCTTTTGGAACTGGGCTGTATTTCATTAAAATAGTCATTCTGCAAAAGCACTGACTACAGTTTGAAAGCTAGATGAATCCCTGACAGCAATGACATAACAGTCTTTATTTCCCTTTCCTTGTCTTTTTTTACCCCAGTTAAGATACAAATCCATTTATTGTCCAGGCAGAAGTAGCTGAAAAATATCTTTGTCCTACTCTTTTTTGTTACTGACTTTTCATTGTCACACAAATTAGTCAACCAGAAGCAGCTCTGAAATATTTTCAAATCCCAAAACAATCTCATGAGGACTTATTGTTTTCCTTTAAATACAAATTTAACCTTGCGTTCTACTCTTCCCATCGGGATAATGTGAGGAGTGGGCTATATCAAACATGATTTATGTTCAGTACAAATATTTACATGCATAGCCCTGCTCCTGCCATCATCACTCTTACCTTTAGTAGGAGTTCAGTAACTGAGATCTCCAGAAGAAGAGTAATTAAAAGGTTGGATTTTTTTCTTGATCTGAAAAAGAACAGACTATTTTTTCCCAGTAATAGTTGCACCGTATTCTTTACATGTTCACTTAAACATTTTTCTCATGTCATGAGGTGGAGGACTAGAACTTTCAAAAAGGATATGCCTTCTACTAGAACTTATTCAAAGGTGAGCTGGTTTGGTTTTATTTTTTTACAAATGATGTTGAAATAACTATTTAAAAGCCCTTCTCTTTAGGAAAAGGTATATAAGAAACACATTCTCAAAATAGAATAGATGCAGGTATCAAGAATTCCTGGGTTATATATCTGGTCTAGACTGACTTCTAACCTGGGCAAATCATTTAGTAATCAGTGATTTTGTCTTAGCCTGCAAAATTGCTTTACCCTTTTAACTCTCTCTCAGGGCCAAGTCCAGGATCTTGACAAGCTTCATGGAGAAATACAAGCTCTGCCTTTTGTTGACATTCTCTGGGGCTGAATGACACTTACCCCTTCTCTGCTCGCACCAAGCGTTAGCATAGCTGTACAGATGTGAGCATGTGCTGCCCTCCTTCCCAAAGGAGTGGGCTGACTCCTCAAATTAGCCTTCCAGGAGGAATTCTACCTCCCTTGTCACCAGCTGTGGCGGCAAGCAATAAATATGGAATAACAAGGCTTCATGCTGTGCTGCAGCCTCCACAGACAAGACCAGAACAGCAGGCATTTAGACATATTTATCTAACTAGCAAAAATTTCTTTCCTACCTGCTAAAAAGCACCCCAAGTTTGTAAGTCTCAGTGAAGTTTACTGAATAACTAACAACATGCTCAGTTCTGTTTTAGCTGTTTTGTTACAGGCGATAAACAAGCATTCCTTTAGGGAGGAAAATATCATTCTTTCTTCAATCCTTGCCAGCACAGTGCTATCTATGCTCAGCCTGGCATCCATTCCAGATTTACTCATTTTATATTTTATTTACTAGAAGCCAGCCTATCTTGCTCAGCCCAAACTTCCTCAGAACTATAAGCATTTTAAGAAGGCAGACTATGTAGTAAACCTAGCCATTTCCCTCTTCTTCTAGTGTTCCACAAGGACACACTTAAACCTGCTGGAAGGAAATGCATTAATACGGAGCAACCTCCCTAACTTCTTGACAATAACTCTACTGAGGCAAAAAACAGAGTAGGATTTAGAAAAGGATTACACATATATTTGGATAATAAAAATATCCTCCATTAAGATTATCATTTCAAAGGGATAATAAACCTATTTTAGGGTACAAACCAACTCCTAAGACTCTATGGTGAAAAGGAAATTCCCAGACAGCTGTTCATTACACAAGTTTTGCAGCTCTGCAGAACACCCAGTCATGTCCAAAGGAGATCAGTGTTCTCTCCAGTGGTCTCAATCAGTGTGGCACCTCCTGAGCTCCTTAACAAAACACAACTATCCACCAGATTCTGCAACATTATGGAGTAAATAAAAAAGTTATAATGGCCTGCCTATCAGAGATTAAAACCACAAATTATTTTACAGTCCTAGCAAGAGGCCAGTTTTCATATATACCCAGCAATATTACAAAATCTACTTTTAAGCATGCCTAAAATACCATCCATGCCTAGAAGCTGATGCGCCCAAGCTGCCTGCCCTTCAATGCTGTGAAGGGACTGTGTTACTTTTCAGTTACTTCCTTGATGGCCTCCACAGTTTGCAAGACCATTTGGTTTGGTTGCTTGAGAGATGTGCAAAATCTACATTGACTGACTGTCAGGAAGTTGATGCTTCCAAAGGAATTGTTTCGACAGAATTAGTATCTGTCTAAGCCAGCCTCAATACAGTAAGCCTGTAAGTATACTGGCACCCAGTGGTCCAGAGCCTCAGATGTATGTTATTTTTGTTGGCTCAGGAAAGCTGTGGTGCGTTGTCCACCCACAGGAAAATGTCTAACCTTCCAGTTTGCAGTTCAGTTTTTTTGTGCATTTGGTGATGTTTTGAACTACGCTGCATAAAACAGACTGTGTTGTCATATGACTTGCAAGAGGAGTAACAAAGTGTGGGTTTTGTCTGTTCTTTTTTCTTATGTTCATTATGAGCCACACACAGAAAGAGCACTCTAGAGAAGAACATGCAAGGCAGCAATGTTATGTACTATCAATGCAATTGATACAGAGTCCCTACGGAGCTGTTCAGACTGAACACTCTCAGAGGACAACTGCTATGCTGGGAACTGCAACAGTGGGGTTTTTATTCTCCTCCCCCCTAAGTACTCATACCCTGGGATGACAAAAGACGACAGAGACTAAACAAGGCTAATCTGCTGGAGAAACTAAATACAGAAAAGCTTTGTGAATTGTTTGATTCCTTGATTATCCTGCTGACCTGATTTCCTCAAACACTTTTTCTCCCCCCTCCTTTTGTTTGATGTACCCATCTCATAGAAGATCTGGGGGTGAACTCAAGGGAAGTATATGTTTTCTTCTAGAGAGAAAGCTGTATGTACACAACTCACTGATGTGTATGGTGTGCTAAGGAGCTGATCCGATGCCTTTTGAGTCGATGAACACCTTTCTATCAACTTAAAGGAGCTCCAAATGAGACCTTTATTTCCAACAGAAACTGTGAAATTACTTTTTTTAATAACCAAATTTTTTTCCTTGGAGAAGAGCCAGCATTGGACCCACTGGTGAAAATCCTAGGCCTACAGAAGTCCACACTAAAATGTGAATCTGTTCTGCTTTGCCACAGACCTTTTCTCTCCCCATGTATTATCATTATTTATGTCCTATCACTGCTCCAGTATAAATATTATTCCTTTATTTTTTTAACACTTGACATTTCTGTTGACCCTGAACTTGTTTTATTCCTGAAGAAGTACCTTTAAAGTCTTCTACTGTCCTTTCAATAACCTTTTCTTCTATTGTGATTTCTCTGTGTATTGGTATTTATCTTTCTAATTTTTCTTTGTTCTGAGTCTTCCACAAATATAGTTCAAATTAAAGCCATTTTTAATGTGTTCTTTGTAGCCAGAACAAGCTCCTTTAATTGATTCATTTCTGTTACCTTGATCCAGTTCTAATTAAATGGATAGCTAAAGGGATACTGTGAAAACATTAGAAATCTCCATTCCAGTAATAATCATGATTAACTGTCTATAGAGCAGCAGTTAAAAAATGTTGCAGCCACAAGGCTAAGTAAAAAAAAAACAAACCAAAAAACAAGTGATCTCATTTCTTTAAAACAATTTTAACTCAGATTCTCACTCCACTTACATGCGATTTTATGTTACTTTGCTGGCAGTGGGTTACATAAAACAATTTCTACTTAGGCAAAATGCCCATTGATGTTTATGATGTGTGGCCAACTTAAACTTGCTGAAGGAACCTGAACAATAAATTTCATGGCTCTGTCATTCAGTTAGCATATCAGCCTTAATGCAATAACAATATTTTGCTCCAATTATAATAACTGCTGCAGCTACATCTTCCCTAAGATCAGACTGTTTGTCCGGCATTTCATCCCTGCTAACGTAGAAACCCAAGGAACGCATTCTTGTTGAGGATGGCTGCAGGCCCACCTTCAGGACACAAGCGAAGATAACCTCTTCCAGAATTCCAAACACTCCTGGGGTCCACCTCATGCTACCGGCACATTGGTCTTAAATATTGCCTATTAACTTTACTTCAACCCAATCTCACAGATTTACTCAGAAGTAATGTCTGCCCCTGTTGTCTGAAAATATCCATGTCCTTTGACAACTGGGCTATTATCCAAGGCATTTCTGAGTTTCACCCTAACAGCGAGTGCCAGGTGGTAAGATGAAGCTATTAACACAACTGCAGTATAATGGGAAAACTTTAAATCTACTTTTAGGCACTTTCCTCCTTTCCTACCAGCAACTTTCCTTCTCCTAGGAATGGGGGCAGATGACAGTTGTAGCACCATCTGCCAGTACTGGTGACTGGAAAGAATATAGCCACCTTCATACCATGATTTAAGCTTGGTGCAGGCACAGACCCTGATACAGGCAGTTTCCTTGCCCTGGATCCTAGGCCACAAGTCAGACTGACAGCATTCACAGTAAGCAGGCTACAAATGCTCCAAAATATCTGCTGGGCTTTGCTCAGCCCTGGCGTGAGTCTTGCCGCTCACTAGGTGAGGAATGCCATGGTCGCAGCCTGCAGGTTTGTGTTATAAGCAATGGTCGTGGTGTGCCATGCCAGAGTGACTGCCACCCCTATGAGAAAAGTCAGGTTATGAAGAAGAGGCAAGATTTGTCTGTTCAGATGAATGAGGATTGGGCTTGGTATTTTTCATGACATTAGTTCGTTGGAGCTGATGCCAAGGTATGTGTAGGATGGTGGCAGTTACACAGAGGTGAGTGTTTAAGTCTCCCTGCCTTACTCTATATCAACAGGCAGCAGAATGGTGACAGTTTGAACAGCTGTTCCTGTGTCCTCTTCCATTTCTGTTAAGTCATCCTGCTTTCTGGGTATAGCCTTCTTGTTTGCTTCATGACTAAGTTAGGGGCACTTGGCTTAAAAAGTCCCTGTGGTTCCTGGCACTTGCAAAAAGAAGTTTTAAAAATATTACTATTTACAATGCCATAGTCATCAGAATTGCCTAGTGAATTTCACTACAGCTCATTAATAGATCAGACACAACTGCTTTCATCAAGTGCTTTATCACAAACTTCACAGAGAGAAAAATACGTTCACTCAGTCCAGAGTGAAAACAGAACTTGTGTGTAAAACAGACATAAGCTGCTTTATAAACAGTTTTTGTGTTTTCGTTTTTCTAACCTTTAATTTAGTTTGTAAGACTTGCTTAATGCTGCCAGACTTTTGGTTACTATGTCTTGAGGGCAACTGGCAATTTAGTGTTACTTATTCAGTGGGAGAAACAAAACAGCCATACTACTAAAGGATTAAATGCATGTCTAACCATAGAAGATCATTTCTACTTAATTTCAGAAGTCTAGCCAGTGATGTGAGAGGACAACAGAAATCACACTTCACAGGTACAGAAATTTTCATGAAATGAAAATTGCAGAAAATTTATTTGTTAAGCACTGCATTACTTGATGTCAGATGCAACAGAAAGGATCCCTCTCTGTCTCTTTTTCTCTTCTATATTCCTCTATTTCTTTTTGGTGAAAACAGACTGCTTTTCTTCACCAAAAGGCTAAACAACTGTAAACATCTAAAATATCCTTTGACCTTTGCACTGCTGATGGCGTATCTATTCTCAGATGATGATCAACAGCAAATGTAATTTGAAAGCAATTTGCTTATTCTGACCTTTTTTGCTCGCTGGTTTTTGCCATTCTTGTCCATTTCCTCTTCTAGAGAAGAAGCATGTGCCAGCTTACTCAGTCAAGTCTGACAATATACCTGTGAATTCTTGTTTACTCTGTAGAAGATGACCGCACAAGATGTTCCTCGCACCTTTCCTACGGTGGATGTCCCAGACCATGCCCATTACACAATTGGAGCAGTCATTCTTACAGTGGGAATCATAGGAACTCTGGGTAATTTCTTGGTCATCTATGCTTTCTGCAGGTAACTCTTTTGCTTCAATACTGTTTCAATACTCGCATGGATGGTCTTTAACAGCATTGTGACTGGAACCTGCAAATGCAGCGCAGAACCCCATCACAGTAAAATGCACTTAGAGACATTTCTCTAGGAAAAAAGTGGCAACTTGACATTTCACTCTGATTTCTTCCCATTAACCATGGTCTATTAGTAAAACTGCAAAGAACCACCCACATACTCCAAGCAATAGAAAAGGAGCCAAAGCAGAAAACATTCAGTCCACTTTCAACTATTGGCTGCTCTGCACTGGACCTATGGGATATTTTGCTCCTGCCTCTAAAAACTTCCTGCCTGAAAATTTTTACTGCGTTAGCTTAAATCACCAGGGTGTGGACCAAACTAATCTTGGTCCAGAGGCTGTATTTATCCGGTAAATTAAACAGCAGATTACGAAGGGCGAGATAGTGGCAAGTTCTCCCAAGCAATCTCACATTTTCTGTTAGGTTTGTAACAGAAAACAGCATTTGCATTTTGAGTAGGTACCAGTGCTTTGGTGTGAATGACACAGCTTTCAGGACAGAAAGGGTGCTGGCATGCAGACTAGATATGTGAGAGAAGGTTAAAGTACATGAGCTAGCTCAGTTCTCCAGCTGGTCCCACCCAGGAAATCCAGTCACAGCAGCTGCAGTTCCAGTAGAGGACACAGAGAAGAATGGCCTGTTTTCATTTGAGGATGTTATGAGGACAAGAAGGGATACTGATAGCAAAGCAGTGATGACAACAAAAGTGTCTTAAATAGTGGCAAAACTCTAAGAGACAGACAGCTGCCTAAAACAGAATTACGTTCAGTAACTGTGTAGACTAAGGCACAAATATATGCGCCCCCTTACTACTACTATCTCCTTGCTCCTAAACTGACACAGGAGATGATAGACCTAGTGATTGATTATGCATCAGTGCAAAGAACCCATAATTTATTTTGATATTTTTCAATTGAGTCTAAGACTGAAAATTTGAGAAAGGAGCTAAAAAGCGACACTGAACCCCAGATCGAGGAGCTCTCAGGTGAGCTTGTATGTGTACCCTTTAAAGCATTGTACTGTATCACCGTGAATAAAACATGCAGGCAGGATACACTAAAGGCTGGCTATTGCTCTTTTCAAAGTCAGTGTCTGGTCCAGCAAAATGAGCATTGTGGAGAAGAATTAATATAAAACAAAATGCTTGATGTGGTACATAGTGAGTTTGCTTAATCCCAGTATTTGGAAGTCACTGCTGATCTTGTCAGCAGTGGAAAAGCCCCCTTCCCTCCCCCTCAGCTCAGCATGACCCAGATCCAGTAAATCCACAGAGTACATCAACTTTAATTTCCTGTTAGTCATGGACATGCAGTGCACTGGGTCAGGATATTTAAAGAACAATGTGTTCTATCCCCATCACTGAGGTAGTTATCAAAACAATCCTCTGAAACACACAGGAGTATAAGAGTATAAAACTGAGCCTTGCTTGCGTTCTCTCATAAGGGAAATGAGAAGCACTCTGCTCTAGCTTGTTACAGTGTGCCTTGATATCTGTGAAGATGCCAAGGCTCAGAGGAAAGAGTAACAACGTAATTAACTGGGCAATAGAGTTTAACAACATTCCTTATGATCTTTTCTTTCTAGGAGTAGGAGCCTTCAAACACCAGCCAACATATTCATCATCAATCTAGCTATTAGTGACTTCCTGATGTCCATTACACAGTCTCCAGTTTTTTTCACCAACAGTCTCCACAAACGCTGGATTTTTGGTGAGAAAGGTCTGTATATATTATTTCTAAGAAATTACTAAGTATGTTCTTACGCTATCAGTAGTTAATCCAGTATTTCCTAGTCCTCAGGTACTTCATTTTTGCAACCTTGACAGCTTTCTTTGAACTACTTTTGTGTGTGGGCAATAAATACATTCCCACCACTGAGAGGAATATTACATTTATGAGATAAAAAGGAGACACTGGCAATGTGAGACACAGGACTAGTCCCATATTGCCAGCATTCTTTCCCAGAAATCTCATAATTTAGTTACTGGCAGAATTTTACAACAAAGGAGCATCAACTCCCAACACACCAATTTAATAGCTGCTCTAGGTAATTTGCTCAGGAAATTTCACCAGAAAGCCTCGCAAAAGTGAGTTTTCACAACAAAATATTAACTGAACATTTTCTGTGCACTCAGCAAATGTTCTTGTGGGAGTCAGGGATAATTCATGATTTACAGAAGATATCTGGTCATTGCTGTATGGCAACAGTGACTAGAATGTCTGACCAAAAGATTCATCAGCCTTTAGGAAAAAAAAACTTCCCTGCCCAAACCCATTTACAATCTAAACAGCCAGTATCAGATGAAAGATAGTTTCAAGGGATTCAACCACATGGGGAGAGAGAGTTATTAACTCTTTCAGCTGTCTCTTAAAAAAAAAAAAAAAAGTGTAACAAATCTTCAAAGCTGCTCCTTCTTCCTGTTGTTGGGTTTTAATCCTCCTCCGCTCCTTTTGTCACCATTTAGATGTGCAGTGATTATAACAAATGTCAATTAAACTTTGCTGAATCATCCTTCTCTCATCCCTGACTCTCCAGAATCTAAAATCCACCCCCGATCTGGCAGGTAGAAGGCTACCCACCTGCAGGAAGGTTTCAGACCCCAGCTGAAATCTTAGTGTGACTTAAGTCAATACCAGAACTGCTGCAGACTTCAATAGAGTGGGATCTTCACCTTTAATATAGGAGGTATATGTACAAATCAGACAGCCCTAAGAAGTCATGCTCAATAATGAGCAGAAAGGCCTGTGGCGTAAAGATGCCTTCATTCTTTCTGTATAGCTGTAGTAAGAGGAAGATTAGTCTTTGCCTCTTGACCAGGTATGGATAGAGAGGAAGGTCAGAGAAGTAATGCTGCCATTTTGATCACTGATGATCAAAAGCATGTTTTTTTGCATTCCATGAAGTGTCTAATTGCACACATTAAAAAAAATGCTTCTAAGCATTATGTCATTTAAATAATTAAAATCAGACTCATGAATATATTTATAGTCTGAATATTTACTTCAGTCTTTCTGACCTTTAGATATAGATGACTCCATGGTATCAAAGAAGCCATAACGTATTGTTAAGTAAAATAATTGTTTCTAGGGCAGCTGCAATAAAACTGGAGTTAAACAAGATATCATGGGACTGCTGAAATGTTCCCACTAGAAACATTAGAAGCCGGTGAGTGAAAATATCTTAAGTATTATACTCTCCAGCAATATGAGCAAACAAAATCTTTAAAGTTTATCTCCATGGATTATGTAATTAGCAAGATAGACAGTAGCTCTGAAACAGAATTACAACTGCTGGAAAACTGAAGCTCTGTTGCTTTAAGAATTCCAGAATACACTAGTTCGTAGGGAACACAGACTTGAATTCTCCCAGAAATGGTTTCTTAATTAGCATGGGTGGATTAATTTCACTGCTACCTCTGTCATCTTCATTGAAAGGCTGTGAGCTGTATGCCTTTTGCGGAGCTCTTTTTGGCATTACATCTATGATCACTTTGACGGTGATTGCCCTGGACAGATATTTTGTCATCACAAAACCTCTGGCTTCCATTGGAGTGATGTCTAAGAAGAAGGCCCTAATAATCCTGGTAGGAGTCTGGCTGTACTCTTTGGCTTGGAGTCTCCCACCCTTCTTTGGATGGAGTAAGTGAAATGGAATAAAAGTTTGTTTGCTTCATAGCACGGGGAAATGATAAATTAAAGATTGCTCTGTTACAGGTGTAGGAGAAGGGTGAATTAATGGCTTGCATGTTAGGCTTGAAGAAATCAATTTGAGGAAGATTGCTAGATATGTATTGAAACCAAGGATCTCAAATCAGAAGAAAAGAAAAACAGTGTGTATATCATGGTAAATTACATGACGCTGGCGCTTTTCCTTGAACTCATTATTTATGAAACAAAGAACAGTAGATAAAATCAAGACCAAAGTTTATGAAAAATGGGCTTGAATATTATCCTATCCTTACTTCTGTTGAGTTAAACTGAACAATATAAAGTAAAGGTGAAATTAATAAATTTGTATTTTTTCTGATGACTTTTTCCTCCCCAAAGGTGCTGTATAAGAGTGCTGGCAATCCGAATCTCTTTATTCATATAAAAGAGGAATACAGTCTGAGTGTTTTGTGCAAGTACGTCTTTAGTGTATCTTGACTGTATTCTAGAAGGGCAAATTTCACTAGGAGTTGGTCACATCATCCAGAGAGCCATTGGTGTCTTCACTAAGGCTTCCCGTAAGGATGGCATTTAGTAATAACTAGGTAACTAATTTGCTTTTGTAAATGTAAATTTTATGCATGGAAATCGGAGCTCATATACAGCATCTTGATCCTCACCGCTTGTAACACAAAGTTTCTGTTACTCTTCTGCATTTGAATCTGGCTCAGTACCATTAATTTGTTTTCTATGCGTCACCAGTTTTCAGTCACGAAGTTAGAATGAACTTGTCAGTTAAAAAACCTGCCCATTACTGTGTTCCCTAATTTCAAAATAGAATGAGTGTGAGCTCAACTGAGGTGAGAAAATAGCAATTTTTTGTCTTCCCAAAGGATGTTGCAACAAACTCAGTTGCTGGGTGGAATTTCAGTAGATTTTTCTGTTACTGTGTTGTTATTGTAATTCTGACTCCCCTTAAACATGTAGCATGCTTAGCAGGCAAACTGCAGTCCTTGGAGAAGCAGCCTTCAGTTTAATTAGGAGATTTAAGAAGAGAATTATGGCATATAGTTTTAGATGCTTGAATCTTAATGTGAGAATGCAGAATAATTACTTGAAGGGTATTAAGTTTATATTATAATTAAACTCTAATAGTATCTGCAGTACTAACTCTCATAAAATAATTAGATGTATACGGGAACATCTGATACAGTATTTTTAAGAGTTAGTCCAACAGAAAATATCATTGTAAAGAGTGAAAATTAAAATACAAAGGTAAAATACACTGCTGTTGACAATTTCGTTACTTAACAGTTTGACACGGTTTCTCCAAGGAGATTATATTTCAGGCAAAATGTTATGTACGTGTGATTTTTCTTTATTTCATGACAAAATTAATTAGATCTGCACAAAAAATCTCTCTTCTCTGAACAATAAATTTCCCTAATCTGCAGAACTAAAAAGAGGTAGCTACTACAATCAGTTTCATTTCACTCCTGAGGAAGACAGCAACTGAGAGGAAATGGAGATAACTGAAAACAACACGGGTCTGATCCAAGGCCCACTGAAGCTTTGGAGATGCCTTTTGACTATGTTGGGCTTTAAATCATATTCTAGAACTGAAACAGCATGATTCAGTTAAATACAATAGGGCAACAGAGTGAGAGAAAATAAAAAGAGGTGGTTTAAAAGAAGAGTTGTGTATCCTTTTAAACTCTTTTTCCCTCGAAGAGGACTAAGTTCCTCCTTATTCTGAGTATCTTTCTCTAAGTTCTGTACTCAGAATATTTAATAAGCATCACCTCACGGCTTAGCCCTTCTCCTGTCTTTCTTTCTAGGTGCGTATGTTCCTGAGGGTCTGCTGACTTCCTGTTCCTGGGACTACATAACTTTCACCCCATCAGTCCGTGCCTATACAATGCTGCTTTTCTGCTTTGTCTTTTTCATTCCTTTGATTGCTATCATATACAGTTATATATTTATTTTTGAGGCTATCAAGAAGGCCAACAAGTAAGTAGCCAACAGTCTAGGTTTTTATTCCTTAGTTTAAGTGACTGCTTATTAAAAAAAAAAAAAAAAAAACTAACAAAAGAAAATCAGAAAGTTCTTCACTTTGAATTTGTAACTATTACTGAGAAAGGAAACAAAATAAGAATTCTGTCAATAATCTATATAGTAAGAAGTATGATCCTTAAAAGGGTTATCAGGGTTCTGAATTTAAGCCACAGCCACTCAGTATATTCACTAACGATTCAGAAAAGGGTACAAGTAGCAGCCTGAGAAATCTAGAGGTTGATGCAGGATTAAGTAAATTAACCAACTCTGAAAAGAAATACCAAAGAGACACCAGAGACACCTAATAACAGTGTATCAACAACTATTCCACAGAAAAATGGATGGAATTGAACTGCAAATTCCATGTTCGACAAAGAGCTAAAGGAAGGTAAAAAATTTAATCAGAGGTCTCTGAAACAAAAACTACTGGTGTAAAAATTGAGGCCAGTGACTGCCACAATATCTGTAATCTGTCTCACAGACTTCAGCATAGCTAGTCACACATCTAGGAATTACACAGTGAGAGTAACGAACCCAAAATCTGATGTAGGGAAACAAAGGTTTCTGCAAGTATATTTACTTTAGTATCATTCAATGAGCTTGAATACCTGATTTATCTGGAAAAATTTTTGCTACAGGACTATTTTCTCCACGGAAGCAAATGGGAATTTTGCCATTAATTTTAGTGCAACAAAGGTGCATTTTAATTTTGAGGAATTGGCCACATACAGTTAACATACATTAAAAGCATATGACTTTTAGCATGAACTAGTGTGAGAGTAATTGCTTCCCCATTTAATGAAGTTATTTGGTCAACCCTACCTCCTTTTTTGCTGTAATATGTTTGTTTCTCCTAGGTCTGTTCAGACATTTGGATGCAAACATGGAAATAAAGAGTTCCAGAAACAGTATCAGAGGATGAAAAATGAGTGGAGGATGGCCAAAATTGCACTGATTGTCATCTTGCTTTATGTCATTTCCTGGTCACCATACTCTGTTGTTGCTCTGGTAGCTTTTGCTGGGTAATTACGAATGTATCAGCAAAGAAATATTCAGTGAGAGCACAAAGTGTGAAACTGTAAAAGGTGCAATAGGTAAAAGTCAATGCTACCTGTCAACTCTAATGCCTGAAGTGCATTCAAAACATACACATATTCGGGAGTGATATCTAACAAATGGGGCACACGCTGCCTATGATTTTTCCTTAGTTTGACTTTTCAAACAAAAAAAAGAAAACAGGAAGGTTATTACTGGCAACATAGGAATTGAGCTGCTGAGTTCCGAAGGGAGATTCTCTATGGAAGGGTAGTTGAACAACCTGAACTTTATATTAATGTTCTAAAATGGAAACATAAATGGGCAACCCCCATTATGGCCTGATTCTCTTTTCTTTCTCCACTTCTATTTACACAAGTCGATTTATTTTCTTGTGTTACATCAAACTGCTGAAATGCCTTACACGTATAAGCAACATCAGAATTAGACAGTACACATTTGCATTGGGGAGTTTTTTGGTGCTGGATCTAAAGATGTTAAGTATCAATCATTCCAGCACGTCCTTCATCTATTTAATTGTCAGCATTTTATACAGTATTTTCAACAGAAACATGATAATTAACACAGTGCATGTACATAGCTTGATACCACATTACTGTTAATACAATCCAGGTACAAGTAAGGGATTGGAAGTCAGGATGTGATGGCTCTACGTGGATATTTCTCCCAAGATAACATGTGACACTAAACAAGCCTCTTCATCTTCCTGTGCTTCAGTTCAGCATTTCTAAAACAGACCTGATCATCTACTTCAGAACATCTTGTCAAATGCAAAGATTTTGAAATACTCAAGTGGAAGATTCCTATGTCAGCACAAAACATTCTGTCTGTCATTCTCTAGTCAGAAATAACAATACATCTTCTTAAGCTTGACACACAAGATAAATTTACTTACGATGGATATATTTTTGGGCAGATGGAGGGTGGTGATTGTTGTCATACACCTACGGAAAAGGCCACTGCAGGGAAAGGCAGCTTCCTAAATTCTAAAAACTTTCCCTTAAGAAGAAAAAATATTGTCTAAGAGAAGAGGATTCCCTCCTACTACATTCAGAGGGGCAATTCCAAGCAGCAGAAAACATTTTCTTCGTGAAGATAAATGAGTTCCTCTCTCAGGAACTTGGATCCCTAGGATGTTTCCAATGCAATCAGTCCAGTGTCACCAGTCTCCCATCACAGAGAGACTTAGGTACCGGGCATCCAGCATTGGTATGTGTGACCAGCTAGAGATGGAGGAAAAGCAAGAACACAAAGAAACACAGAAGAGCTAACCTGCAGTACCACTTACTCTAAGATACCTCAAAAAACTAGAAGATGCTTTAAACTAAGCGTTGTAGCCATGCAGAACTGTCAGGCTGTCCTGTATGATTCAGTATCTACTTCAGGAAGATCAAGTGCCTGATGAACTTGACTTACAGCCCATGTCTCACACTGACAAATACTTGAACAAATGGCCAACTTCATAACTATATAGTATCTGACAAACAAGCATTTGCAAATTTTGCTCATGAAGACATCTGGTGAGCAATACAGCTCCATTCAGCTTTTCTTCCATTTCTGATTTATCCCTTTTGGGCAATCGTACTGAAATTTTTCAGAGATTAATACACCAAGCCTGGAGGCCCTATGTTAACTTTTATTACAATGAACTCTGATAAAATCACTGCATGCCACAAATGGGAGTCTGACATGGAGTCTGTGGCTACAGTCTTGGACTAAAGCCAGCTCCTCTGACAGAACGACATACACAGCAATGAAGAAACTTAATTCCTTTAGAAAATGTTTTGGAAGGGGAATACTGAGCTAGCACATAGTCATGCTTAGTAATACTGTTGGTGTCCAGGTTCTATAAAAGTTGTAATTTCTAGGAGTGGTTAGCTTAAACAAAAGCCTGTGTCATTGTTTATTTCTGTTAGGTGAATTCTCCAACAGTCTCACCAAAGCACCATCCCTCTCATCTCAGGGTCTTAAAACTCCATTCCAGCAAAGAAAATTTGCCTGGTGAAAGCTGTCTGTAATGTTTTGCTCTAAGCTGTTTTATCAACTTTTTTCTGACCACAAATATATGGGTTATTTCAAGTTATCTTCAAATTTACTGGCTGATACCAGCATGGCAGATAAAAAATCAGTCATAACTACTGTATCCTTTAGAGGGACACCACCTGCATACATGCATCTCACAGTAATACATGAGCCTAACATGTGATACCCGAGGACACTTCCTTTCAGTCTTAGTTCAGGTCAGGCAAAAAATAAAGTCTGAATAGGAAAATTGATTTATTCACTTATTTATTATGGATTTCTCTTTCCTGATAATGCTTCATTCTGCACACCCATTAAATTCCGTATTACTGCAGGTTATCCTGATTCAGCAGGTTCATCTGCTAAGTTTGGAACAGATACTCTGATGAACGCATATTCATTTATTGCAGGCTAACTGTCCCACATTGTTTACAGCTAGGGTAAACAACACGGGGGTTACCACCATCTTGTGTCCTAGTAGAGAAGCACAGCAGTGCCCAAGAGAAGCACCAAGAAAATCATGTTTCTCAGAAATGCAATTAGGCTGGGGATGGTTTTTGCAGGCCGAGAATGTAAAATTTGCCCACCTGCTGTTTTGGTACAGAATCCCCTCTTTTACTTTCTTTGGAGCAGCAATAAAGCATTTCTCTTCAGTATATAACTGTGCGCAGACTACCTAGAATTCACTACTAAAAATTTATATATAATGCATTTGCATTACTTTAGGTATTCCCACGTCATAACACCCTTCATGAACTCCATACCAGCTGTGATTGCCAAAGCTTCTGCCATCCACAATCCCATCATTTATGCCATCGGTCACCCCAAATACAGGTAAGCTTACTCTTACTAGCCATGTTTAGTACAGTAGAGATAACCAGACAGTAACTTTGTTACTTATGGGACCAGTACCTGAACTCTGCTTCACCTGCTCATTTTACCTCTGCAAGACAGCCTCTCCCTCCCCAAGAAAACTTCTCAATGCCATATAAATGTCAGTGGAGTTTGTACTTGGAACAAATTACTGTCCAGATGGGAGCTGGAGAATGCTGATCTGTACTTACCGATCACTTGATAAATTATAGAGACCTTACCCATCTCAAACCAAAGCACCATAAAAAAATTTTAAATATCTCCATGGGAGATGACATTTGTCAGTGTTGCAAATACCAGTTGGTTAAATTAACTAGGCCCGTGAGAGATGCAGTTCAGTAAAAGAATCCCAACTCTTTCCTATTTTGTGCGTCTTCCCCACCTTTCTTCAAGTTTCCATATTTCAGATAGTGTTTCTTCTGAGTTGTAACATCTAAGGTCATTACGACATCAAGTGCAGATGCAGGCTGTGGGATCTGAAGGATGGCAGCAAAGCCATACATACAGTATTGTTTTACCCTTTACAAAGACCTACTGAGGAACTAGGTAGAAAAGAGGCAAACATAGACTTGTAAGTGGGGAAGGCTGGGAGGGAGAGCAGAAGAGTTTCCTTGCACTGCATACGATGAAATGAATACTGTAATGTAACTGTACATTTTGTACAACTGCACGGATACCAGGCAGACAGATGTGCAAGGGGAAGCTAGGATAGCTGCTTAGGGGAAGATTAAAATAATTCATTACGTGGTACTTCTGCAAAGTTCCATTCAAAGGGACAGAATTTTGTATTTGCCCTGATTAAGCTGAAAGCAGATAAAACATCATTTTAATAGCTCCCTTCCGTCAGAAGAGTTATATTTTGATGTCCTTATCCCTGCAAAGCAATAAATTTGAATTCCACAGAACACTGTGAATAAGTGATCTTGCAGGGTAATTGCATGTGAGATACTGGATATCTGGAAAACTCTTTATTGCACCCAGTAACTTTTCAGTCTGTTCAGCATTAGTCCACCTTTCTGAATAAATGCATTGTTTATGGTGACTGGATTTTTGAGCTAATGAAGAAAACCTGACTGGTTCTACTTCTCGTCCATTAGAACAGCCATTGCAACATATGTTCCCTGCCTTGGATCCCTGCTGAGAGTTTCTCCTAAAGAGTCCCGGTCTTTCAGCAGGTATCCCTCCTCCAGACGATCCACCATTACCAGCCAGTCTTCTGAGACAAGTGGGCCGCAGAAAGGAAAAAGGCGACCATCTTCTCTCTCAGACAGTGAATCTGTAAGGAAGACACTTCCCCATACATGCTTTTTTAATTACAGAGTAATTAATTTTCACATGGAGTCTTTCAAAGTGGTAGCTGATTTTGATGAAATGCATTACACTGCTTGTTACAAGAGCTCCAGAGAGAGCAGAGGGACAAAATGAAATAAAAGAAGGCTGAAGTGTAAAAGCAGAATGTAAATTCTTCCATTCTTGGTGTTTTATGATTCTGAAGGAAGAGTGGAAAGATGGAATAACAGGAATTTTAGAAACTGAGGGAGGGGTAGAGTCAGAGTATCCTTGAAAGCCTGATCATATTTCTAGGATGCTGCTTGTCTGACCACAGATTTGGAGTCTGGACATACCAAAAAAAAAAAAAAAAAACTGCTGTGAATGAAATAGTTCTTTAGTGAAAGCAAGATTGTAAGCAAACAGATACTGCTTTTTGAAGGTGACGTGAGCTGTATATGGAAAAATATTAATCATCATATTCAGACAAATCAAAAAATCCATTACAAAACCATTTTTGCAGAAGACAACAGCTTGCTGCTGCCAGTCTAACTGAAGCCAAATGTTTTGCATAGCAGCTGGAAGCAGGTCAGATGCTTGGATTCCCAGGCTTTCTCTTGCTTACTAGAAGCACATTAGTACCCTCTATGCAATTGTTTTAAATACAATTTCCAAATATATGAAAAGGTCATTATTTTCTCAGTGATTTTTTTCACAGTCAAGCTAATCATTGCATCTGATCCAGTCAAGCTCTGAATTCTAACAGTTGTTTTTAACAGTGATGTTTCAATTTCTTTATATTCTAAATTTTTTGGCTTCTGAGTCCAATCGAAATGAAAATTTTCTGGATAACAGCCACCATTCAGCTTGAATGTTTCAAAATTGGCTAATTAAAAAGGAAACATTTTTATATTGTGAATCCTGATTCATTAAAAGGAACTGACTGAAAATTGTTTACTTAGGGATTTTCCAAGGCACAAAATAACTTTGTGTCCCTAGGAGTATAAAAAAAATTGCATGAAGATAATTTATCAGCTCATAAATTAAAATTCTTAAAAAATAGACAGATTCCTTCAGTAACGCTGTGTGCTCTTTTCCTACTCTCAGTGCAGGGGAGGGAGGAATCCTATTAAAAATTCAAGATTTGTATTTGCCCAGGAAAGCAACTCTCAATATTCAAGGAAAAATAGTGGAATTGACAGCAAAAGTTACCTCAAATAATAATAACAAAAAAAGCAAGCAACTGGCATACTTCACTCTGGAATTTCTTGTAAGCTATGAGTAAGACTGGATCTTGTTCAGAGTAATAACAGAGTCAAGGTCTTCTGACACCAATATGTATGTTCCTTAACTATTTGAGTTGACCATAGAATTCTCCGACTGTATTAGCAAGTGATATCAGTTCAGCTGAAGTAAAGGGCTCAAGTTTAAAACAAACTGACAAGCAAAATTATCTGCTTCAGTGCTCTCCAATAATTTCTTTTGTTTTGGCACCGTATTTAGATCAACTAAGCTATGAGCTTTCTACACATACGTTCACAATGCAAAGGGTTGGTCATCAAAATACAATTAACGTAATTAGGACTTGTACAAGCTGCTAAATTATCTTTTTATACTCCTATGGATGCAAAGTTATTTTATGTCTTCGAAAAACCTAAAGTAAACAATTTCCAGTCAGTTCTTTGCAAAGAGAAGGAGCTAAGTTCAGCAACAACTGAGGACAGGTGATTAGAAAACAAAGTGGCTTCCATTTTACAGTTCAATCAAACGGGACGGTAAGTGCTAACCCACTCTATGCCTGGATGCAGAAAATACTCTCGTCCAACTTCTTACACTTCAGCAGGAAAATGTATGTTTAGATTGTCCTCCTGGATATTTCGTTAACCTTTTCTTAGAAACCTTCTGTGGAGGCATTTCACTCTGTAGATTGCCTTCATCACTGCTTCCCTAGTAGTTAGAAAGCTGCTTCTTAAAACACAACCTTGATTGTCACTGTTGCAAGTTAAGTGTATTTTTTCCTCCTCCTCCTCCTCCTCTCTTCCTCTTCCCCCCAGTTATACAGAAAAAATGATCCTGATCCTCCTTGGAGCAATCAATCTGTTATGTATTAAAATTCTTCTACAGCATCCTCACTTGGGATTCTCTCTTGATAAAACAGGCTCAAGAGACCAATTCCTTCAATTCCATTACAGTCATGTTTTTTTGCACCTCTTTTTTATTTTCTCTCCTGGAGAGAGTTTATCTATGCTCCCTTCAGGTAAGGTGCCCAAAACTGCCCAAAGTAACCCATGTTAGACTTCATTAGTATTGAGTAAAGGGGGACAGCTATTCCCCTCTATGCCATGCTCCTATCAGTACTTCCCAGAACACATTATTTTTTATAACATACCACTGTTCCTGTGTGATCCACTGTAACATAGTGATCTTACTCCAACATATTACTGCCAAGCTCGTTGCATATTTTTTAATTTCTTACATGGAGTACTTGAAACCTATGAAAAAGTAAGCTGAATTTTAGACTTAAAAGACTTCATAGATTTGTTTGTACCAGTTATATGCAAAAGAATTTATTAAACTGCACATGACACAGCTTTTGTGAAATATCTTTTATAAAATGTCTGTCCCTCTCGTAATTTCTGTCTAGGTAAAGCTGATTTTCACAGGACAAATTGGCTGGAAATCTACAGAACCTAAAGTGATTGTTTTTGTTGTACTCCTTTTAGGGCTGTACTGATACAGAAACTGGTATCACCACTATGATGTTCAGACCTGCCAGCAGACAGGTTTTCTATGAAATGGGAAAAGACACAAATGAAACTAGTGACCTAAGTGCCAAACCTAAACCAAAAAGCCACGATTCTGGGATTTCTGAGAAGGTAACAGATTGTGCAATATCTAAGTTCTCAGACAACTGGTAATTTAATAAATCTGCACATTTTATCATAATTAGTCATGAATGTTCCTGCCTAGAAGATGGGGATAACCTATGAATTAATACCTTGAGGCTGTAAAAGATCCTCAACTGGTTCATTATCCAGCTGTCTTTGTTGCACTTCTGGCAGGCAGAGGAACTGTTGTACTGAACTTAGCATCTGAGTCGTATGTCTTCTATTTAAGTTTGTATTGCTTTTCAGCGTACAAATTACCTGACCCATCTTTCTGTTGTCTCCCCGTTTGTTCTTAAATGAACAAATATAGTTACTGGAGAGGTAGAAAACAAAGCTGTCCTTAGTATATTTCTACATTTCAGTCCTCTGCTGTCCTTTTTTTTTTCTCCCTATCCTCTGCATTTCAAATTTGCAGGATATTGTGACATACCTGTATGTTGTTTGTCTTTCTTGTCTGTGTTCTTTTTTCAGACATTTGTAGATTCTGATGACATATCCATGGTGGATCTGAATGTCACAGAGCACACTGCTACGTCTGCTGTAAGAACTGTTATTTTAATATTTGCCATGGGTCTAACTGAGCAAATAAAAAATAATGACATTTTGACCCAGTCTTGGAGCTTAAATTAACTCATTTGTTGAGATGCAAAAATAAGATGATACTCCCAACAGAAAATAAAAAAATGCCACAAGTGGTAGAATGCACTGCTGAAACTAATCAGAGACTGATGGAGAACATATGTACTACATAGTTCTTCTTAAGTCCAACTTCTTCAAGGAACTTGAATATTTTCTTGGATTCAGCAGTTTCCCTGATGAGGTCCGTAATTTCCTTAGTTGAGCATGGAAGTCTTAATTTTGTGCTAGACTTTATATAAATAATACACACAGGAAGATAAGCCATTCAGATGGCTGTCCCTCTGAAACAGCCATAGTCTTGTGGAAAGTACTGCTGTACATATCGATATTAACTGTTTCATGTTCTCTGTTTTGGGTAGTGCCAACCAACTAAAACATGCAACTTACAGGAAACCCAGGTAAGTCTTTGAAACATGCCATAACACTTACTCAGTACCATGTTGTCCCAGTGCCTCTCTTTTCTTCCATGTAACAAAAGCTATAGTATATTGCTATTTTTTTGACATCTTCCACAAGTGAGTTAACTTGCTCTAAGTCTTGACAGATGAGGAAATAAGAGAAAAGAAATGCCGGATGAAAGCAAAATGGGAGCTAGACAGTTTAATCTTTGCAGTATTAATCACCATGTAACATAAACATCTTAAATTAAGTCCAGATTTTTTGTAGTGATCCTAATAAGCTATTGCTAGCATCATCCTAACACCCTCATTTTTTGGTCTGTGCAAGTCACAGCTAGCATTGCTACTGTCAAAATAAGCTAATCAACCTTCCCTTCAATTCCTGTTTTTGCTCTTTTCTCCAGTTTGCTTCTCCTTTCAAAAATTCCATGCCACGATGAACCTAAACAGGTGCCATCTCACTTATCTCAATTTCTTTATGTAGGAACTCTTTATTTCACTGAATTCATAGACTCTTTGAGCACATCCTCAGCACTTTTGCTCATGGATGGATGTGCTGTCATTAGCCTGGTCTTATACCACAGCAGACCAGATTCTGAAGTAGCAAATGCAAAGTCTGTGCTTTAATACATTAACATCTTTAACAAAAGTTTTCTCATAAGGTACTCAGGAAACATTCCAAAAGTGTTCAGGTCTACCTTTTCCTCCATCCTTTAAGTCTGGCTTTGAGTTAGTATTTAGGATTGTCAAAGCACTTATCTAAACAAATGCTGCTTTTTCATAGATGCTGCAACCTGATCTCCTTGTAGACATCTGTGTTTTCTATTCCTCTTAAATCCTTGCATGCTTTAGACAGGTGAAAGCCTGAATGGTACTGGACTAAGAAAAGGAGAGTCTCACCAGAGACCGTCTGCAGCCCAGATACCCAGCATTATAATAACATACAGCAACGTCCAAGGAGTAGAGCCACCTTCTGAATACAGCTCTGGTTTCCTGTACCCTAAGATCAAGAGCCACAGCGAGAAAAAGAACTCCAACAGCTAAGTGGGTGGTGCAAACCAGAGTATCAGCTTAGTCAGTATCTCTGGAATAACTATGGATCAGCTGAATCCAGAAAACCTTCCTACATTGTTCTGATAAGCTCCTACAGAGACACAACACAGGACAAGCAAAGATAAAACCAAGGGGAGTCAACTGTTCAGCATGAGAGCTCTTTCCAGTGGTTCATTTCTTGATCTGAGTCACATCATAATTTTATTATTTCTTCTTTATGCAGCTCATGAAATGATTCTTTCACTTGGATTTTACTCTGCTCAGGTATATACCAGCACTGTATAGATCTTACCTACAAGCTTCTTAAGATTAACTTGGGAGGAAGGGGAAATAGGAGATTCAAAACCGACCTTTTTTCACTTAACTGTAGCTTAATTTCAAAGTTATTACAGAGATAAAGCTGAAAGATTTGGGGAAAAAACTAACATTACTTCCTGCAGATGTTTTCTTCATTATTGTGAAGTTTCTCTAGCAAATGAAAACTTAATCATGCAGTCAGTGCTCCCTTCTCTCATTAATAACATGTTTTCCCTCATTTTCTTGTACAGTATGGTTGAAAGGCAATGCACTTGAGCAGAAGTTTGAAGTCTTGGATCTTTATTTTAACTTCTGAGATTCTGGGGGAAGGGAAGGGAATCACACTGAAGAGAAGCCTATGCTCCTTCTCCATACCTAGATTCTTTTTCCGACAGTCATTTAGAGAGCAGATTAGCACAGTTTAGCTAACCTCCTCTGAGCAATAGGAATGTACCAGAAAGTTCCTCCTCACTTCCCCTTAACCAGTGTCAAGAGAAGAATGCAGAGTTCAAAGCAGTGTATGTAGTGGAACGTCTTATGGTTAAGCAAACACAACAGACTTCCAAGTCTTCAAAATAGTTTATCTTTAGGTGTCCTTTTCTAAAGTAAACTTTAGGTGGAGAAGGATTAGTTACCCATAAAGATTTGTTCTACGGATGTGTGGAATCCCCATCCTCTCCACATCAGCATTTTAATTTTTGCCTTCTCTACCCAGCAGTATCCATACAGGCAAGGTCTTCTGCATTGTGACTACATCCAGTGAACTGTACTTATTCCTCCAGAAAGGAAAGAAAACAGTTCTATGAAATAGTATTTTTCTGCTTTTCCCTGGTGCTCTTTCTAGGGCATGAGAATAAATGGACAGAATTAATCTACAGTCCACAGAAATTTGCAATCCAACAATATGAGGTGTAGTCAGTCCACAGTGGGGAATATATACTTTCTGAGCACAAGAGCACAGGGCACAAAGAACTATTGAAACAGTTCTTTCCTGCACCATCCCCACCCCCCAAGTAATTCTCTGCTTATTCCAAAGAATGGAGGGAACCCAGCAAGTAGTTTTGTTCTAAGTAAACCACTCTTTCTATTATCACATCAGAAACAGCCTTAAAACAAAAATGTAACCAGATCATCCCTCTGAAAGAAACTACAGCAGGTTCCAGGAGATCTGAGGAACTGATTTGAAGCAAACTTCTGGAAACTTATCTCAAATGGGGTTATTACAACTAAAAATTGAACTGATGACATTCACAGCAGTCAAATTTGGGGTACTGAATGAGCAGGCAGTTCAGGCAGGTAATAAAATGCCAAAAGAAACAAACTGTTCAAAATCCAGGATGTTTTTATGTAAATAAAATCATAGGCATTAGAAACGGAAAGGAGCTATTACAGTTCCTGCCTTTACCTACCACAACCGGATATTGTCTTCAGACAGAGCACATATTAAACTGATTATATATTCAGCTAGCAGTAAGAAGGGGAAAAACATATCATCTTCAAACAGGAACTGTGTTCAAAGATATTCATCAAGTCAGAAGAATTATTTTTTTTATGACTTATTGCTTAGGTTTTTAAAATTATTTGAAAACATAAAGCTGCAATTCTTCCCATCCTTTGTCATGAAGGCCATTCACACCAGTGCAAAATGGAAATCAAACACTAGCAAATGGGAATGCTTTATTACTGCCCATTTCACAGGGGGAGCAAAAGGCTGAACCTGTCAAGAAAATGGGTCAAAGCTCAGAGATGCTGTTTCATGTGTTAATAGGATGTATTAGGGTATGATGTGTGTCACTAGAGCTAATCCCTTTTCTCCTGTCATAATTTCATTCCCAAGTAGTATTCTTGAGGACTGTACTCTGCATTCTTCTGCATTCCCTTCCACTTTTAGAGGACATAAAAAGAATACTTCCATAGCTAGAAAAGCCTTATGAATCCACAGCATGTTGTTCTCTATATCCTTCAACTCCAACATGTACTGGAGATTATTTTGTATCTATAAAAAGAACTACAGCTGTTAGTGCTTGTCTACTTACAAAAGGCTTGAAAAGCATGTATTAATTAGGGAGAACTGGTTCTGGAGCATTTCAAAATTCTTGTGTGTCCTCCTTATGTACCTAATGCAGCTTTACTTTCCCTTCACCTCTACTGAGACTATGAAAATCATTCAGGCAAAAGCCTACAAAACTCATTGCATGTGAATATCTTTCCTACTCATTCACACTGTAACCCCAGCAGTATTTGGAATAAATCATTATTCCTTCATATTTCATTTCATCTTAGCAGCTTTATCTGTGTCCTGTATCCTCTGCTTGGCAGCCATTCTTTCCGTTTTGCTGTCTCTTTATAACCCTTTATAGAGATGATGGATTGGATTAAAATAATTTAGGACTGAGATGATTCGTGCTTCAGTTAAAGTCAACTGCACAGCTTGTTCTGCACTGCAAAGAGCCTGCAGTTTACCATGCACTTGGGTATGTTCCAGTAACTCGGAGATGTGAAAGGACTAGGGCAAAACTGAGGCACTTCCCTTTGGCCTTTCGCGCTACAGCAGCTGTTCACGGAGCAGCCTGCTGGCAAAGGCAATAGTGGGCAGTGTTGTGAGTTAATGGACAAGCTTTTCACCTCTGACGACTCAAGTTCAAATTCAGACTTGGGTCACAAGTGAATATGTGTTTGGTCTAATCATCCAAGCAATTTTGCAGAATTTCTCTGGTCACTCCTGGTGGTCCTATAAAGAAGGTGCCAAGAACCAGTGTAATAAAAGGTTGTTGCAAGTCACGATTAAAATACAGGAGCAGAAAGCAGCTGCACACTGCCGATCTTTTCACTTCTCACATACCACCAAGGATATTAGTCCCTATGTTTAGATGGTTACAGTCTCATTTTCCATACTTTTTCTTTTGGAAACTGTTTTGCATCCACAACTGAACTAGCAAGTGTCATCACAGCAACTGACATTGAATAAATTTTCACACACACTCACGTAAGACAGATACAAACTTTGCCATCAAGGAAACTGCAGAGCAGAGCTATAAATACAATTTTACTCAGAATGATTGTAATGGACAGAGAGTAAAACTTTCTCTGCAATCTGCTAGCAGAGTGGTTTACTTGAAGTTGTATGTAAAACCAAGACAGAAAGAGCTTGACATGCAGAAAGAACAAAAGCACTTCCAATGCTTTGTGGGTGTCTCTACAGCTCTTTAGGCATAATGGGGATAAGTCACACGTGCCCGTTTTCCTCAGTGTGACTGGTGCCATTTTTTACCTAGATCTTTCCAAGAAGTACTGCGCTGTGGCCCTCATCCTTTTCTGATCCTTCAGGGAAAGATGTCAGCATCTCAGTAACTCTGACCGAGCAGCTGTACTTCTCTGCTCCTGAAAGCACTATTTCCACAGGGCACTACTGAGAAAGGGCCTTTATCTGCAAAGCAATGCTAGGTTATCAGTCAGTGGTATTTCAGTGGCTGGCAACAGGTATCTCAGTTTGAACACTTGTGCTTGCAGCCTCACAGTTGTTAACGTCAAAGGCATCTGAAGAGTCCCATGTTATAAACTGGGTTATATAAAAGCAATCTTAAAACAAAGAAATAAATTATTAGCATTGTCTTTCTTAGCAACCCTAGGCATGGGCCAAAATCCCACGTGCTAAGCATTTTATTCAGAATGTTTTACACTAAACATTTTATGCAGAGCAAAAAGAAGGTTGCTATTTCTTCCCCACCCTATGAAATCTACAGCCTAAATGTTCGTTTTCAAACTCATGCAAAGCTAACAACTGTAAAGATGTGTAAGTTGCCTGATTTACATCCCTAATAAGGACAGTATGTTAAATATATGACCAGTGTGAGCTTAATAAAGCTAGAAAAGTTCTCTAGAGCAAATCTGACCGTATCAGCCTAATATAGAGGACAAGCATTAGAAAAGGCTCTTCTTTTTTGCAGGAAAGCACTTCTTCATTAGCTTAGTTACAACAGTCCTGCCAGGAGCAGTGGTCTGCTGGATACTCAGCACAGGAATGTACGTACCTGGCCCGCAGAGCAAAGCAGATGCTGCGAGAGTCACGCCAGCACAGAAAAATGCTAGTCCATTTTCCAAACACTGATATCACCTCACTGCGTATAGAGATGTGACAATCTCGTGATACTTGACCACAAAGCCAGTCTCATGGTGGTCTGGTGGCATATTACCTACAAACACTTTTTGGCAATGAAATTGGCTCTCATGATTAAGAAGATTCATTTGAAACTGGGCATAAATAGTAGTATCATGGGCTGGGAAGAATGGAGAAGGGTTGAGGCCTATTTACAGCAAACTTTCTCTCCCTACTCTTCTCCTTTTTTTAATTGTTAAACTTACACAAACAGCTGTATTAGAGATTCAGAACCAAAAACATCTATGACTGCTTTCAGGGAAGTTGTAACCAAACTTAGCCAAGGAGACTTTATGTGGGAGAACCTTTTTACCTTTGGGCAACTACAATACATAACTGGGTACCATCCATCAGATTTTAAATTGAGAAGCACAGAAATTCACAGTTCAATTCTGTAGCTTGAAGGATAAGCAGGATTAGTAGAAACACTCTTTTTGATTTTATCAGGCCTGAGTCAAGCCTTAAGTATACTGTACAGAAAAGTGAGTGAGCTGTAGCTCAGGTTAAACTGTCCCAGCAAGCAAATTAACACAGACATAACCTAAAAGTAAAGCTCATCATATGGCTCTTAGCTTATTACTGTTTCGTGTTTTTGTTTATGGAGTGATATGTGATTTTCCTATATTAGAGTTTATCAGGGGATATAGTTATCTCCTACATCAATAATGGGAAACTTGATGATATTGGCACAGGTGCAATATGAAAGAAGGTCAGACTGTGAGGCTATTCGAGTGTAGAAGATGGGAAAATCATAAGTACTAATGAATACTCCATTATTTTATTAGCAGGGTAAGATTCCTTGTGCCTGAATTCCAGACCTTTATTCTAAAGTAGGAATGTTCTGGTATTTGTTGGTTTGTTTCTGAAAATCCTTTTAATACAAGTTATATTATATGAATTTATTTGTGTTTATTTCTCCCCACAAAGAATCTGCCAACTATCAATATTGTCCTCTAACTTCAGTATGACTAAGCTTCAACACATGCAAATATCCCCTAAAAATATAAACATGTTATATATTTACGTAAAAGAATTTCTGGCGGGGACTTCTGCTGAACATGCTTTACTCGCCAAGTAAAAAACAAAGCCATTATTCAGTTCCTTCACCATTCAGTCTTCATTGTGAATTCCACATGCGTACAGGAAGATGGTTCAGAAACAGACGCAAAGATCTGAGACCACATCAGTGCACAGCACAAGATCTGCCACGTAAAGTTTCATAAGGGACATTTCCTGAACAGGCTGTGGGACACCAGCAGACATCTTTCCAACTGTTACATGTTTTCCATTGCTGGGGGGGGGGGGGGAGGGAGTATTGAAAATCCACATCCTCCCATGCAGTGCTATGTTTGAAGGTTCACACATAAAGTGACTGTACATCTAATATAGCAGCACTTCCCACAAAAGCCCCAGTACTTTAAAAATTTATGACACATTCCCAAATATGCCCTTTGGATTGGTAAAATGGATTTTTTCAAAAGTTTTTCACATGCCTAAAGTTAATCACGCACATAAATATTTACACAACCCCTCAGAACACACAATCGAAGCAGGTAGGAGAGTTAGAGCAATACTAGAAGTTACTGAATTTTGTAAATATTTCTCCAGTTTAGTGTTTGCTGTTAACTCCATGCAACTGTATGTATCTCCTAAGTTAGGTATTTTTTAAAGCCAAGGTTTACTCTGATAGAAGAACCTGGGAGCAACCTGTATTGCTGTTAGGCTACTGTGATCTGATGTAGAAACCAGTAAGTACTTTTGTAAAACAAACCCTTACAAAGAGGAATAAGGATAGTTTTGCAACAATGCTCAAAAGCTGGAGTCAGAAGCCCAAGAGTCTATTTTTGGTTTTGATGCAGGTTTTCCATGTGACCTTCTACAAATCACTTAATCTCAGTATTTCCATCTGAAAAATAGGGGTACTATCCTCTTCACCATCATGGGTCTACTCTCAACTAGCTTTTGCAGTTTGTTCCAAGATTCACAGGTAGGAATACAACTTATTTTTTCTGTTGTTCATATTTTCTTCAATTACTGTTTAGTTATCAGTAAGTCTAAAATACACATTGTGAAACTACCACATATGAAAGTCAAGAGATGGTACTTAAGCGAATAAGGAATGCATAGTAATACCTTTTCTCAACACAAGTTATTCACAGAAATAGTTTACAAACATGCCCACCTTGCTGACTTCAGTTGTCATTTACATATTATACTTTGTAACAAGAGTCAAATGGAATAAAGAATTTTAATGGTAAAATGTAACTATTAAAAATATGTATTACCAAATTCTTTGACTGAAGAGTGATTTATAATAATGTATTCCCTTGAGGAAACTGTACAATTAAGAAGCAGTGGGTGAAACTTTGCTCTATTGTACCTAGCCAGATCTGTGAGGAGCAGAAATTAATTAATGGGAGGATTTTAAGAGAGGGATCCTTGAAAGAGGGCTGAGGCCAGCTACATGCTCACCTGATTTGCTGGAGATTTGCCAGGATCTAGCATGTTCTCTTTTTAAAGAGTTCCTGGAGTCATAGATGCTACGCAGAAACAACTCTGAACTGCGTTCGCTACATGGATTTTATCTGCAGTATTTCACCGACAGTGAGGAGGTGGAATCGAACTAACCAACCAAGGAACAAAGAGGAAAAGTACCATTTAGAGGGTACCAGGAAAAGGATGGAAAATAGAGGCGAGAAGGGAATGGAGGAGCACAGAAACTATAATGAAGGAAAGCAATGGACAAAAGGAGGACTGGAAGCCACAACATTTAGTGAACATGTTTTAAATGCTTTATCACAGGTAAGATTTGTCCTCTGAGACCAGAAACATCAAACTCAGATTGTAATATCATTTTTAGGGTTCTTTACTAATGTGGCAAAAATCATTAATTGGAGAAGGGAGGCATTGACCAACAATATCATCCAGGACACAAGGGTAACGTGAACAGGATCTGCCACTACCAATTCAACAAAATTTTAACAACTTTCCCCAGATGTTACCTACAATGAGACTCTGAAAAAAACTAGGTTTAGTTCAGCCTGCTGTGACCATCAGACACACAGTTGTTACTGCCCTGTCCAGATCTGGGTTATTCTTTTCAAGACAACTTCTAGCATCATGCACATCATTTTAAACTCAAATATCTCCATTCATTTCAAAGGATGTAAAGTAAGCCAACTCACCAAAGTTTGAATTCCAAGATAACAAGTATTAGGAATACAGTGAAGCTCAGTGAAGGAAGGAAGGAACGAACAAACGAGTAGACTATATTCTTAAAAAAATTAAGGCAGCATTTCCAGTGCCTGAAGCATGTGGTTATCATCACAGAGCTCTGGATTCCCTCGTGTATCTGCCCAGTGCTGAGCTGTAACTCTGAGGAAATCAGTTTCTCCATCAGATTTTTGGGGCAGTAATAATACACACTAGACCAGACATAGTTGTAAACACGTAACAGGAGAACAGCCCAAAGAATATGCTATACCTCATTGTTTGGGTAATACTTCTCCCCTTGTTTGCCTGTATTGGACATGCTATGCAAGTCCACTTGATAAAGAGGAAAGCACATACTTAAGGAAAATAGGTTTAAAAACAAACCAAGCAAAACTCTTTCTTTTTTTAACCAAAAAAGCTTCAGATCTGAGTAGCAGAGGTATATAGCAAATCCCTTAGAGTGTATTGATACGTCTCCTCTGAAGTGCTGGTTTACCAGATGCACTAGTTAAAATGTACCTCCTGCTGCTGCTCAAGGAAGTAAGAAGGGAGCAGCACTCCTGTGCTTACTCTGAAGTGCAGGGCTGAGGCTGTAGCATCAGGTAGCTCAGTGGTTGTTCATTTTCATTGTGTAGATTCCTCCTGAAAAGCATTCCTCATCTTAAGAAAAAAATTGCCAGTCTTTTCAGTCCTGGATCATTACGTTCAGTCAGATGAGAAATAGGTTTCATGTAGGTTTGACTGTAAAAATCTTTCCCTTAGAGCAGTACAGGGTCCATTTATTTCAACTGAAGGAATTAAAAAACATGAAATCTCCATGAAACATCCTGTGAAGCTTCATTTCAACAAATCACTACTATTTTAATTCTTGCTTTACACAGAAATGTCACTTTAGAGGATGGCCAAAAGCAAAGGAAGAAAAAGAAAACAGTTTAGGATACTCATTAGCACAAGCGACTGTAACTAAGCTAAGAAATTCTGAAATGTTATGAAATAAAATAGCCTTATATAGAGAATTCTCTTCCCTCTTTCCTGTTGGAGGCCATTATCAACAAAGGAACTTAGAGTTACCGTCTTTTATCAGATTTCTTCTTGCCCCTTTCACTGACTTAACCCTCCTTGATTTTTCTCATGTGTAAGAGTCAGATCATACCAATTTCCCAGGCATTGCTGTGGCTAAGGAGGCCACAGCATGAGTTAGAGAGAGCTGCATCTGCCTCCTGAAATGGAAAGAATCCCCTCACAGCTGAATCTGCTCCATTTTTGCTGGGTCAGAGCATAAAGGCAATTGCTTATTATACCAGGTCATGAACACAGCAATAGAGTGAGCTGCCTGAATACCAGCTTTTAAAAATAAAATTACTGCAAGAGTTTTCAAAATAACACAGCTGGCTGCCCAACATCACTGGAAGCCATTTCTGGGAAACTTATTTGGTTTTAGGCAAGACCAATGCACTTCTTTTGCCAACAGAAAGCCAGGGCCAAATGCCTTACCAGCATAGCCATACAGGTAAGAATGGCATTTAAGGACTGGCTTTAAGGACTTATTGCATGACACTTCAGCCATATTAGGAGAACCTGATGTAGACTGGATTTTAGAGAAATGCAGTTTCTCATCTGTTTTCTAAGGCGGATTCTCTGGACAGAAAGTCACTGCAGTTAAACCACTTCACAGGGATCTCAGATTAGCTCTAAATTTACTAGTCAAAAATATTAAAACAAAACAAAAATTCCATGGCAACAGAGTAACATCTCCTGTCAAGTACTCTGTGCTTTAGTGATCAGAGTTTCCTGTGTGTTCTATGTGTTGTCCTACGTGTCCTATGTGTTTCCTATGTTTTCGTAATAGTAGTATTACTTCCCCAGTGTTGGGCCCTTCAGGACTGGAAATAGAGATCTGAAAAAGGGTCCTGCTTGTCCAAGCAATATTCAGTGGAATCTAAAAATCCCAGCCTAAGCTTTTACCTTTGTGCTAATGCAGCAGTCCCAGGCATTATATATTCAGTTTAAATTAATGAAAACACACTCAAAACATCTGTTGATTTGACAAGTTAAGACAACATCATAATGTTTCTATTTCAACATGTGACCAACTTGCAGGCAACTGCCTTTCTCTGCTTCCTCCCCTCCAAGAGCTAGTGGCTTGGCCCTACCTAGGAAACATCAGTTCTAGCCGAATTATTTGACTTCAGTTATAATCTGGCTATTACTGTTTTACTTAATCTCAACTGGTAAGTTCTCACTGAAAGAAAAAAGCTCATCACAGAACACACATTTCGTTGGAACATTCATTCTGGGCCCTCTACAACTAATAGCCAAACTTCTACATGAAGGCCCTGAGGAACAAAATAAGATAAATGACATTCCTGTTGACTTGTCTGGGAGTTCTCTTCTTGTTGACTCTGGCATTCGTGTAAACATGTGGGAAGTGAATCAGGTTACTCATATAATATGATCCTGAATTAGTATCCCATTTGTCCTCCTCTAGGCCACTGAAAGTCAGTTGGAAAGCTTGGCTGAGCCTAACCGAAATTTTTGTTATTGAAAACGCCAATAAAGCTACATCTTAAATTCATGTTAAGTTTCTTTTACTTATTGTGATTGAACAGAGGCAGTTCAGAAAATCTTTCTGACATGGTGTGCCTTTCTTCCTCAGTCCTTCATTCTGCTTACTGTACAAGAACATTGCGCAAGTGCAAATTACATAGCCAATCTGTCAATTCCTATTTGCTCTTACATGATTTTTACATTTCACATCTGACCATCAAGGTATTACAGACCTTTCATCCTCTCAGCTGAGAAAAAAATCTTTCTGCACACTTTTCCAATTGGAAAAAAATATCACTTGGGAGAATCAAGCTAAGTCAGCTATTAAATCTCTCAGTTGCTTAGGTCTCAGAAACGTTTAGGCTTGAGAAAATGATCTAATTCTGTATAAAACTGGAGAGAGGTATAAACTACTCAGATTATCTCACTTTATCCACAGAATTTCTTTAAACTCGACAATTTAATGCGTAGACAGGGCTAAGCTGCAAAATTTGGGTACACATACTCAAAATGTGGTTTGCCCAAAAGCTGAAGGTTGATTTCTGAGCTAGGGTTTTGCTTTGGTTTAGTGGTGTGGCTAGGAAAGAGTGACTTGCTCAAAATCAAAGAGCATGTTAACATCTCAGTCAGGATTGACTGAGAGGTCTGTATCTGATCCACTGCTGTACAGTGCATCCCAAGCAACCTCTAAATCTGACTTTCCTTATGGAAACTGTTATGCCAGAGGCCACTTCAGATGATCATTGTGGGCTCTTCTAACCTGTGAATGACTAAAAAGTGAAAAATTTAAACTAAACCATAGCAGACATCAGTACTATCCATAAACAGATCATCTAACTAACACTACAGAGCCAGAGGTTAATGTTTTGGAAAATCATAAAGATATGGAAATAGACTACAACAGAAACTGGAACATTAACAGAGGGTGTTCTGGCAAGTTTCATAATTAACTAACCTTTGAACTGCCTTTCTTAGAAAAAAAAATGAATGGCATGTCACCATCATTTCAAGCCTTTCTGACTTAATTTAGTTTGATCTGCCTTATTATTTAAAAATCAGTATGCAGCACGTTCATTAGCGATCACATGAGACTGTGGCAGCTAGCACACTCTCTCACCCTGCCCTTTTAATCTAGCTATAAGCCTCCAGTGACTCTGCCAAAAGTATTTATTACAACACATCTCAGCTATCTGTAAATTGTGTGAGCAGCTCTGTATCGAACTGTTGGATAAGCCAAAGGGTTTATTACATTCAATGGCTGAAGTTCCTACAGCTGGAGATCATGAATCTATGTGGTAAAAGTGTGAAGTACAGGAGTTAAAAATTACTGTTAGTATAGCCATATGCCATGCTCATAGCTGGAAATTATGAGAAAATACAAGATAGCAGCTAAGAAGACTGGTAACATTGAGTCTGGAGACCAAAGTCACTCCAGTTCCACCGGGACCCACACCCACTGGAATGATGACATATTTAGACCGTTATCCGTAACTACTTCGAGTTCGCTTTCTCCCTTATTGCCGGCACAACAGAAAACAGTAAAAAGGGAACAGAAGATTGTCTGAATGGGAACTCAGAAGACTTTGGCTGAATCATTACTAAATGGCCAAGTCCTCACTAAAGCAGTTCTGTCACTGTATTCTGACGGATCAGTTTGGCTGCAGTCTCCTAACTAATACTGAGCAGCAAGTGCTTGGTTTTGCACATATTCTCTTGTATAGATTTATGTAGATGGCAGGACAAATTGCTAGCATAAATGTATTAGATGAAAACTGTTGCGAATACCTTTCGCTCTACTCCTGTTTCCCTTTTAACAGACATACTACTCAAAGTAACAGTTTACTCCAAGGTATTTGTTGAGGTGGTGGTGTTAAACAAATTTACTTTATGCTTGAAGAGCCAGGATAAACTCCCTGAGATGTTGAAAGGTGGGGCACTGGGATGCTACCCTACAAAAAAACCACATATCAGCAGCCATTCTCCAGTGACTGTCAAGATCATTTTAAAATCATTATCTTTGTCTGCAACTATCAAGTGCCCAAAGGATTATTTCCACGGCACTGTCAGAAAAGCTGCTTAGCCAGTTCACATTTTCTATTTACAGTTAGATGAATAACTCTCAGAAAAGCGTGGGTTATTCCACTCACCATTATCACACATTTACTGCTTCAGTGCAGTGAATGTATCAGTGACAGAGCAAAATATTTGTTAATTCTGGTTTGTTAAAGTCGGTGAGATGGGCAATCTTTCTTCATTGGATAATCTAGAGGTCATATATTTGTTTGTAAATATCTGTTTTAAAAGGCTCTGGTAATGTATCTTCTGATGCTCACACAATTTTTTTAGCGCTCAGGAAAAGTGGTCTTTAAGTCCTTATTTGCAAGAGCCAGCTGGCTCACAATTTTCTCAGCTAAGGTTACACTAGTCTTCAGAGGTCACAATTAAGATTGTTTCAATGAATCAATAGGCTCAGCTGAACAAATCATCAGATCAAGGCACCAGGTAATCAAACTGAACAAGACTGATACTCAGCTGACACCACGTTGTGGTAAGTATCAAAAATAAACAGTTCTGAGCTAGACAGGCATTGGGTACCTCTGTGACCTTGACAATTCAATTTACCTCACCGTCCAAGTTTATCTGTGAACGGGCATATCATTTACTCTTGGAGAGTCGTGAGGCTAAATCAGTAATGTTTTGCACGAAGTTTTTTAACGCTAGGATATATTACCTGTATTTATACTACAATTACTGATTTTTTTTAAAGGTTCCAAATTGTGACCTTTTTTCCATACTCAGAGGATTAGCAGTGCCTGCTTTAAGGAAGATGCAATGACAGATTAATCAGCCTTGAACTGTGATATGAGAGATCTAGAGAGAGAGAGAGTGAAATAGGTGGGAAGATATTCACAGTATCTTTCACTTCATACAGACAACATGTATTTACAACTGACTGTTTACAGCTGAACAGTGAGCTAGAATTGAGAGGCTCAATTTTACTGGGACAAACTGAATGAAAACAGACTAAGTTTAAACTTGCAGAGAATTGCTGCTCTCCTCCTGTCTAAAACTGGAGCACAAGATTTCTGGACGTTCTGTAGACAACACTGACATTTTGAGGCAGGACTGGCCCCAAGTATGAAAGCAGCAGTGCTTACGAGTCAAACTGTGCTGCTGGGGTTCATCTTGAATTACCCACTGCCATAACTCTGTTTTGACCCTGTACTAGGAATGTTATGCTAATAATGCAGCTCAGGGAAATGACAGGAACAGCTCAAGGAGGTTACCATATGGGCAGACTTCTTTTTATTTTTGTGTAAAACTCTAGAGTTGTAATTAAGAATGTGTTATTGAACTCTGTAACAGCTTAAGGTTTTGTTTGTTTTGTTTGCTTGTTTTTAGGTGGGCAGCATGTAGAGAACCGCTACTAAATGCGGTTTTGTCTCAGCATTGCTGCTGCTACTGCAGAGCCGCCACCGCCGAGGCGCATCGGGCAACGCCGCGCCGGTGCCCCCGGGAGCCGTCCGCGAGGTAAACAACCTCGTGCACCTGCACGGGGGAAAAAGGGCGCGAAAAGGGCAGAAGGCCGCCTCTAGGGGAACAGCACGTCTGGCACGAACCGCACGTACACATTTGCCATCTGCGCATGAGCAGGAGACCCCCAGATGCTCCCAGCCCGTTTCTGGAAGGTTCCGAGAGGGCGGACTGCGCACGACAGCTCATCTGCATGGGAAGTGAGGAAGCACCGCCCAGAGGGGGGCAAGAAGCTATAAAAAACTGCAGACTGTGTGACTGGGGGGGTTGTCTGCGACGACTGAAGATCTCGAGCGGAGGCAGCGGGACATCATCAGACTCGGAGTGGCGGTAGCCAGTTTCTTTTCTCCTTTTCCAACTTTCTCTGTCTTTTCCCCTTACCCTTGTTCCCCTCTCCCCTTCGCCTTTCCCCACCTTTTCTCCCCACTCCGTTGAAAATAAAGTTAAAAGGTTGCACGATATTTGACTGGTTTTAGGGTCTTAATCTCGTCCTTGGGATCGTAACGAAACCGTCCCGACACTGGATCGGGACACAGCATTAGGAAGTTTTCAAAACTGCTAAGGTAAAACTGCAAATGGCATTGATTAATCTCTGCCTTACAAGGATAAAACTAGTAAGGTAGAACCACTCTAACAAGATGATTCTCATCTGAGCTGCGCTTGCCTTGTTTCTCTAAGATTTGCTGTTTTGCAAAATAACATAATTTTGAAAATCTAAAATACTAGTTTTCTTTGGCAGCTTTCTTTGCCAATGCCAATAATTAAGCCGTAATCCCATGTGAATCAGACTTTTAATTGGACACATCTACAATACTCATTTCAGAGAAATTCCTTTCAGCCTTTTATCAGAAGGGAAGTGAAAATCCACAAGTTGTTTGTTAAATTGCTTATTCATCACTAATCAAAGGAAGAACAGACCACTGAATCCCATGCCCCCATAAATAGCCTGTGCAAAGGATAGTGAGAGTCAGAAGTGCTAAGCAATAAACACAACCACACAAAAAATAAAGCCCTTATTTTTTTCTAAAAATGGACTGAAACACTTATTGTTAAATCTGAGGGATTAATAGCTATGGAAACAAACAGGCTTCATTTACTGGAGCTGATACAGTTTGGGTAAATGACAGTGCAAATTTACCTCAGATTTGCAGTCTTCCAGAAGTGAGCATGTCTGTTTGAACAATCACATTAAAGTCACCATAAAGAAATAAGGCCTGCCCAGTACAAACCAAACAAAAGGTAACATTGTATTATTGCTGTAGTCACTGCAGAGGCTCTCAGAAAGCCACACATCACTTCATTTCTGTACTCGGAACCTTAACCCTGTCAGCTATGCAGGGCATGAGATCAGATGTGGAAAGCATTATCTGGGAGGAAACTGGTCCACACTTAGGGGTGCAGCGTATTTACTTTACATGCTAATTTTCATAACACTACCACTGGCGGGAGAGGAAACTCTCAGTAGCTGAGGAGGACAGTCCTGTCGGACAGTTGTCATTCTTTTAAATTTCCATCAGTGATGGTGGCACCATCAGTTTACAGTTACTGCAACTTAACTGCGTAGACAGCTTATCAAAACGCCTGGTAATGGTAATCAGCTATGAAATCTTATTGCAGAAATGTATTAGAAATGTGAAAGATTTTTTTAAAAAAAGAAAAACAATCCTACTGTGACTGATCTAAGGCTGAAGAGCTAATCCAACAGTTGGTGAGATCAGATTGTGGTGAAAAGATGGGACAAAAGACTGGGAGAAAGACTTGTGGAAAACCCTGAATTAACCCTTGGCAGAATTATCCAAACTTTCCAAGAAAGGTAAATGCCAAGGCTGGACTGAAACTAATGGGCCAAAGACAAATCACAGAGTCAGTCACAGAAAAAAAATGGACACATGAATCTACCACTAAGCTACTCTGCAGAAAGCAAGTAAGACTGTCAGCACAGGATGGCTTGGCCAGTGTAATCTCTGTCTTCAGCTTTCCGTACCAGATGATGATCCTGAAGCTGTTTCACAGAACTATTCCAAGGCCGTTACTTACCTCAGCAATAAGTTTTTGAAATCTTATTTAAGCAACTGGTGTGTGCTAGAAAGCTAATGCTATGGTATGCTTTTCATCCTTCCACATCAACTACCCCGTTATTTTATTTCCACAGTTTTAAACAAACAAACAAAATAGTTGCAAAGGTTTTGCTTTTATGATCCATGCTACAGCTAATCTGTTCTATTTGCCTGCTGCCTTATGTCTGACGGTCTTTTTGTACAAACTGCACTGCCTTGTAATAATTATTGATATCTTTAATGCTGCATGAAAAATAATGTATTCAGTCATTTCACAAGATGCAAAATGTTTCCTTTTTAGGGGATGTAACCTGACTTGTCAGCAGAATTTTATCATTACAACCACTGTTAAGCCACAGTCCAGGCGAATATGAACTTTGGCCAAATATAAATACATAAATATCTTAGATCATGATTTCCTGGCCTGGTCGATGCACCTTGTGTATTAGGCCAAAAGACACCACTTACTGTGCGTCATACAGTCAGTATTTAGCCATGTTACACACAGGGGATAAAGAGACTTTAGATGCCATAAGATGTGAAATACCAAATCCCAACTGCAGTTCTTTTAAGTAGACTAGAGCCATGCCGGGCACATATTTAAAATGGTTGTTTTGTATTTCAATGATGCCACTGTTGAATTTATTCCCCTCTACAACACATAAAGCACTTTAGCATACCTTCGTTTAAAAGGTATTGTAATTGCTGCCATTCGAGATCCAGCGCAAGGATGAGTAACGCTATCTGCACGTTTCTCGCATGCCTGCGAGCACTGACAGTTACGTGTCCGTGCAGCTCGGAAAATGCCTCCCGGAGGTTTCACGGCGCCTTCCAGCCGCACGGGCCTGTCCCTGGTGCTGAAGCAGCCCAGCGCTGCCGGGGCAGCAACCAGCAGCGGTTCCGCGCTGCAGCCTGCCGGCGTGACCCGAGCCGAGGGCTGGCACAGGCAGAACAGCCGCCCTCGGCCTCCAGGCCTCCCTCTGCGAGGTGCGAGCGCGGACGCCATTTCCAGCCCGGGGCTTTCATCGCACAGCCGGGCTGCTGCGGCCTATTGTTGCTCCTGTGCAAATCCGCCACCACAGGGGTTCAAATGGTCCAGGGCCTTCAACGGCAGGAGCAGCGTTCCCCCCACCAACCACCTCATAAACAGCAGCTCAGCCATCATACTGAGCAAACTGCTGCCTTTCTGAGAAATGCTTTTTGGTTACTCAAGAGCAAATGATTTAAAGGTTCACCCAGCGCTGCTGAAGGGAGGACGCTCGCAGCGGTGGCATTCCCGACACAGACCGGCAGGCACACGAAGTTATCCGAAGGCAAAATACACAACAAGGGAAGGCACAAAAACACCCCCCAAGGTTCAGATGGCAAATAACTTGTTCAGTTTGCATTTTTTCCGAAAACTGTCTTGTACCTTATGCCATCAAGCGGCTTAACAGGGAGAAGTGGTGAGAGGGTGGGTGCCTCACTCGCTCACGTTTCCCCACACATCTTCTTAAGCACGTGTGCACTTTGGTAACGTGCTCTTATTTTTCCTATTCTGTCAACACAGTATTTTTAAAGCTCTTTACACATACATAATGCATAGCTTTGTGCGTGTGTGTGTGTATATATATCTACACATAAAGTTATACTTATAACCTCTTACACCTGGAAAACTTGAAGCTCTTAAGAGCCATGAATAAGACTGGTGGATCACAGAAAAAAAACATACATGACTACCTCCTTCCAGCACGGGAAACAGACAGTTTCACACCGCTTCCTGCAGCGAGCAGAAGGAGACGCCAGGGCCGCGGGCTCCCAATCAGCGACGCACTAAAGCACAGGCTTAAGCGCCTTTGCTGGGCTTGGCCCAAACTCAGACTCCGTGCCACCCTCACTGCTCTTCTTCCCCGGCGAGGAGCCGAGCGCGACTTTCGGCGGTCGCCCAGGCGGAGCCCCGCCGCCGGCAACACTGCCGCCTCCCGCGGCGCTCTCCAGAAGGTTCTGGGAGGCCCCGCCCCCAGCCCCGCCCCGCGCCCGGGCACCTGCCGCCCGCCGGCCCGCGCGGCCCGCGGGAGCTACAAAAAGAAGCAGAAGCAAAACCCGCCTGGATGCACCAGCGCCTTTCTGGAAACGACGGGGCGCCCGCGCGGGCTAACGGCTAGCGGCCCCTCGCGACCCGGCCGCGCTCGCGCTCCCCCGCGGCGCCCCGCGGGGGCGCTGTCGCTTTAAGGCTCCACCTCAGCCCGGAGCGGGCGGTGGCGCCGCGGGGGGCGGGGCCCGGAGCCGAGCCGAGGTAGCGCCGGGCGGGCGGGCGGGCGGCGCGGGGTGGTGCGGCTCCCCCGCTCGCTACGCGCTGCTGCCGGCGCGGCCTCGGCGGGTCGCCGGCGCGGCCGGACGGTAAAGGCGGGGGCCGGCGGGCTCCGCGCGGCGCGGCGGCGGCTGGCGCGGGGGGGTTGCGCCGCGGGGCACCGCGGGCGGCCGTGCCCGGCGGCGGAGCGGCTGAAGCGCCTCCTGCCGCGGCCGAAACCGCGTGGAGGAGAGAGGCCTCGAGCCCCGGGACGGGGGGAAGGCGCAGCTCTGCCAGCCGAGGCAGCCGTGGCCAAAGCACGGCTTGCAAGTGAGGGCTGTGGATGGGGAGCCACATGCTGCCTCTAAAGGCCTCCGCGGGGAGGGAAAGGCTCTGCCCGGTGGAAAGCGCTTGCTGCAGAGGTAGAGGCGGTGGGTGAGTCGTGTGGCTGAGACCCCGCTTTGGGGGACGGTGCAGCTTCACCCGAGGCTGTGCTTGCGGACGTGGTCCTCTCCTTGGGAGCGCCCTGCCGCCTCGCTGGGCCGTTGCGGCCCGCGCGGCGGGGATGGGGCTGGCGGCGAGGGCCGTGCGCGGCGTTCCTCGAGCAGTGCCGGCTCTCGGGGGCGAAGCCATGCGAGGCCTGGCCCCGGGGAGCCCGGGAAGAGCTGCACTGGGCTCCTCAGCCGCGGTTCCTCTAGGCTTTTGGTTGGCTCATTGGTGGGTTTTTTTCCTCTCAGTCACAAAACCATCAGTTAGGATCGTAGACAGTAAGGCGCAGAGTAAAGCAGTCGCGGGGTTGCTATAAGCTTTCCTGGTTTTAGGCTAGAGTTGGGAAAGCATAAAGACAAAAATAGCAAAGCATTTGCAGCCTTCTGTTTCTGCTTCAAACACAGCCGCCTGCATTAGAAACTGAGCCCTGCGTTTTAATCCAGTGCCTGCTGTTGACTCATTTGGTGACCTAAAGCTGATAACCTAACTGCTATGGCTAGCCTATGTAAAAAAGAGATGACAGTGTTTACCTAAATAACAGGTGTTTTGGGTTCTCAGTCTTTATATATATGTGTACACACACATGTATATAACCTCTCGGTAAGGTAGGTGCCACAACAGTGTTAAGTGCTACGTGCCATGGTGGAGCTCTTTAAAAACAATAGCTGAGACCTTAGTAAGGTGAGAACTCAGTCACGTACACTTAAGTCGTCTTGTGATACAGGGAGGAGGAAGTCTTTGTGAATAGTCTGGGCAGCTGTGACCCCCTCTTCACCTCCCTCAGTAGCCTGCCTTGCCACGGGTATGGCTTGCAGTGTAGCGTAGTTACCAAAGTCTTTGAGTCTTTTAAAGATGTAAGCTAGCTACACTATAGTGTACCTGTCTCTCACAATAATAAAAGGAGGATTGTGGCAGTAAAAAATGCCAGTTAGCAGGAAAAAAGTCTAAAATGTGAATGTTCTGTAATGGTGAAAGTAGTAATGGTGAAGGATCTAGAGGTGAGAGTAAACGATAAACTTGACGTGAGTCTGTAAGGTGATATCATCATCAGCGAACAGCCAAACAGAAAACTGAGCTGCATTTCTGAAGACATTGTATTACGGGGGTGAGGGGGTATAATAGTCCATCACTGTATTGCTCTAACATATCTCTTCAGGAATCCTATTTCTGTTGGGACCCTCAAACTGCATTAATAGAAAGATACTAACAAAGCAGAACTTGGTGAAGCCAAAGGTGATAGAAAATCTAATTCCTACGGAAAGGACAACTTGACAAAGAGACATCTAAGAGGAATTCAGGAATACAAAGCTCTGTAAGAATTGCAGGGTGTCAGTTAAATGAGTGAAACAGCATGTATGAGGAAGTACAAGTAGGATTACCTGAATTTAGGCCAGAGCTCAGCCATGAAGGAAAGGAGGTGGCATTGAGCTCTGTTGCCCTGTAGAACAGTCGTCTTGTGGAAGCAATATTAAAATTCTGCTGGGAAAAAAATCTTTGCTCTCGGTAGTTATTTTTATATGCAGTCCGACATTGGCAAGGATATGAATTTTGAGCTAAAAGGCTTTTCCTTCTCCAATGGCTTTGATTCAAATTCTTCAGTACTGATTAGCCCATATATAGTAAATACATGCTATTCTGTCCTGTGGATGGCTATGAAGGCCAGTCCCCAAATATAGCTATTGTACCCCTGCTACTCCATGTGGAACACAATGTTGAGTTAACCCAAAATTTTGGAATAGTCTAGGACTGCATATTGCAGCCATCTGGTTCAAAGCTTGGTTTTGTTTTCTTCATTTGTGTGTGTGTATATGGGGTAGCTTTTTTACACATACTCCCAAGGTATCCCCCTTGCCTTTCTGCTCTCCTGAAAGAGTGCAAATAATCTTAGTGGGTGCTGTGTAGGAATACATGTGACAAAACAGACCTTTTTATTCCAAAACTGAGTGCTACCTTTTTGTACTGCTGCTCCTCAGGGAGTAGCAGGGAGGCAGTAGTGAGGGAGACTGAGACAGAATGCTAGTGTTTTTATCCTTTTTTTTTTTAAAGGGATTTATGTCCAATTTATTGAAGAGATTTTTATCGAAAAGAAATAATAGTTTATTCCTCTAAAGGTTATGTCCTTTGCCTAAAGGGAAACATAAAAAGTTATGGAAACCATGACTTTGCAGAGGTGTGCCAGACACATGGCCTATTGCAGATCAGAAGCCAAATAAACTCTCAAGCAATCTACTTCTGAAATGCTCAGTGTTACAGACGATGCAGCTTTGGTACTGCAGTAAAAGTAACAGGCTCTCCTGGAAGCACGTTTAGCACTGCAGCTACAGCATAGCTGATGAGCGACGTGGCCAGCCTAACGAAGTGGCGGCAACTCGAACAATTGGAATTTCCAGGGCTCGTGTCCTCCGTCTTAATTTAGCGTTGACTCTAGTGGCTTTTATTTCATTCACTTAATGGCTGTGCACTCCCAAGCATGCCGTTGTAGCTTTCCTGAAGCTGTTTCACTACGATACAACAGCACGGTCTCCTAGCATATGTGAATTGTTTCCTCTGGCGTAGCGTGTCTGACGCAGCTGCGGAAGCGCGGCTCTGCTGTGGCTCCAGGCCACTCGCTGGAGGTGGCAGCGCTCTCCTCTGCCCGCGGAGCCTGCTGCGCTTGGGGCGCGTCGTGCCCGGGGTCCGTCCAGCTTCCTCACAACTGTTCCCATCATTCAGCCGGGGACACGTCGGGGGGACCTTTGGAGCTCTGGAGAATCCTTATTTTGATATCTGGAGAGAAAATGTCACCCTACTCCTGGAATTTTTTTTTCTTTAAATGTCACTTCTTAGGCCACTGACCTCTTCTGACTCAGCATAGCTTCTGTCTGAAGGGAGGGAACCACGAGTACATGGCTGATTTTGACTAAGCTGGAGAACGTAGGGAGAAGCCACCCCAAGAGAAACTAAATGCTGTTATTTGAGCAAACAGATAAACAAGAAAAGATTTTTGGAACAGTGTTTTATTATGCTAAGAAGCATAAAGCAACTAAAACCTAATTTAAACATCACTAACTTCTGGAAACAAGGGGATTATATGTAAACACCCAGTTTACTTCATCCCTGGCTTTCCCAGAAGGTTTTGGTGGGCTTTGTGGTGGTAGCTATGATGGCACTGTACCTGCTGCACCAATCCAGTTCCCTCTGCTTGCTCTGGAGATTTGACACAGGCTTTTTAAAGAGCACCTGTGTGTCTCGCTGATCTGTACCTTTGGAAACAGGGCAGGTTTTCTGGGGGGATCTTGCATCACCAGCGCTCTGTTGGAAGAGTCCGCAGAAGGCAAGCGGGACCTGTGCTATGAGTACCCCACACTTTAATGACTTGAATGGAGGGAGCATTATTTAATGTTTATGGCAAACGGAGCTGCGACTGCAGCGTGAGCTTCTGTACTGTTTAGAGTTCTCCGTTATTAGGCACAGCGCTTGCTTGGAAGAGGATAAGTGGGAAATGAATCATCACAGGAGAGATGTGAAATAGTGTGAAGGCAAAAGGGAAACAAGCGCAGGAGGGAATGGGCTTGAAAGGCCTAGAAAATGAGAGTTCTGGTAGTGATAACATGGGCACGCGTAAGAGCTGTAGGTGTTAGGTCATCTTGTGTTGAAGGAGAGCGTTGGCTAGGACGCTGGTATTCTCTGCGCTCTTTTAAAAAAAGTGTCAAGCTGTGCCAAACTTCCATGTGGATACAGACAGAAACCACAGGAGTAGGAACAAGTGAGCTCAGTTTAACATTTCATACGAATGAATAATGCCCCAAATGAGACTACCACTGTCGTTTCATATCACACCCTCCAGCCTGAAGGGTCTCGGGGACACGTTCAGACATCACGAACAGATAGATAAACAAATGCCGTGTTACACATGTGAAAGTAAGACAGAAGCATGTAGTCTGATTAAACAGCATCTCTGTTTCTTAACGCTTAGCTCTGTTCAGCTCACGCTCTGTGCAGTTTTATTCTGTTACAGGTGTTTCTTTTTTATTATTTTATTTTTTTATTGCATGAAGATTTAGACATAGGAAGGTAACCCACATGGACCTGGCAGTTCATAAAAATGTAACCTCTCTTCCAATTCTTTTTTTCTGTGATTCTGTCTCTACTAGTGAATCAATAACTTGCCCTGTTCCTCTCACTCATTTTTTTTCTCATTCTGTGCTCCTGAACCTTTGAAACGGAGCTGAGACAGTGCAATAGAAAACTTCAGTGAATTCCAGGAAGACAAAAGGAATCGTGCAGTGGGAATTTACCTTCAATCTTTTGTGTGTGCAGGTGCCCTTTAAAAAAAAAAAAAAATCCAGTATTAGATTTAGGAAGAGGCCCACTAAATAAACTGGGCAGGCCTGAAGGCTCTTCAAAGTGCAGCACCTTAGTTTGGTGTCTCCTCTAAGTCATCCCCAAACCTCACTGATTATGGCCTCCTATAGAGATAGCTTACAAATACTGTTAATTTAGATGCATTGTGGAGATATTTGCGAGACAGCAGGAATCTGTTTTCCTTTCAAGCTCTATTTTGCCATTTACTTTGCTTTTGGGTTGGACCAGTTCCACTGTCTGAGTGCAAGTTTCATTCCAATCCGTGTGAGCAGCTACAGTTTAATTTGGGCCTCTCCTTAAAAAATACAGTTAGGTGATTTAGTCTAGTGCCTATGCAGAACATGATTATTGCCTTGTATAAATGGCTCTTCTGCTGCCATAAGTACTAAACAAAAGCGTTTATTGCCTCATGATTTTGAAAAATTATCGACTGTCTCCTTAGGTAAAAACTGGGACCCTATTAGTGTTTGCTCTCTGCAGTTTCACCATCAGTTTCTCCATGACATTTAAGACGCATGCCTGTGCACCTTAAGATTTAAGGTGCATGGGTAGACAGGACTTTATGTCCATGTTCAAACTGAGCCACTGGACTCTAGGGCGTGATGTGGTTTTCATCCTCTTTTTGCTAATCAGAGGGGAGCCTATGCTTGTTTTACACCTTAACATAAGGGGAATTATTTCATGTCACATGAGCGTAAAAGCAGGGGTGCTACAGAGAAACAGTGGAGTGGTTCTGGAGGTCCTGCACGTTTTAATGACTTGAAAGGAGGGAGCATTATTTAATGTTTATAGCTTTATTGTGAGAGCAGAAGCTGTTTATATTCATAGCTTTGCCACCACCACCCCCCACCGCCCTGTTCTCCGTATTTTAGTTATTCCCAATCTAAGGCAGAACTGCTATTCAGCATTACCAAACTTGGGCTGTGAAGTTTTATGGATCATCTAATACAAATGTAATAGAAACTATCAAATATCTCAGGAATAAATTAGGGAAACAATTAGCTAGCAATTTGTCAGCCTTCTGCTTAACTGTCGTGCCTTTAAGAGACTCTCATCAAAATAATATCTGACAGGTATGTGATGTAACTAAGCTTTTGTCACAGAAATCACATGCTACCTAGAAATAACTTGTAATACCTCTAGCTGTATTCCAAGAGAAAAAAAAATAATTTTCCCTTGAGAAAGTAAAGGTAACAAAGAGCCAGAAGTGTATGAAGTTTTTTGTGATGGTAAATGCATGTAGTACAGACTTTTCAGTTTAAGACCAATGCAAAGCAAGCTAAACACTCATTGTTTTTTTTTTTTTTTTTTTTTTGCCACTCCTGTAATGTATGGAAAGATCTACATAGAAAGCACTTATTTGTAGTACATTTTATATCACTGTGTAATAAATATATATTCTGAAGCGTAAGTTACAAGTGGCTTTGTAGTTGTTAACAGGTTAGTAATAAGATTTGAATGCTTGGGATTTTAACATGAGATTTCTTTTCTTTTCCCACCAAAATGTATTTTGCCCTTAAAGTAAGTGAGCATGAAGAGGGGCTTGGGAAGCCTAGAAAGATCTGTCCCCCTCCCTGGGGGCTATATTAGACCTCTGAGTCATGAAGTCTTTGCATAGTAGGTGTCTGGTTACAAACCTTTTATGGGCCCTACTCAGCTGGGATATCAGCATCTGCATTATAGCTCCCATCTATTCTTAGGTGGTATCCCAGCACGACTGAACAGGCAAGGCAGGAAGAGAATATACTTTCCTTGTAGAAAGCCTTTCCCTCTTCTCGTTCCATTTTTTCTTTTTTTTTTTTTTCTCACACTTTCTCTGTCTACCCCATCCTTCTGTTCTGCAGTGCCTTGTCGTCGGCTGGTGAAAGAGGTACAAAATGGCTTACAGCGTGACTCTGAATGGACCTGGACCATGGGGTTTCCGACTGCAAGGCGGGAAGGACTTCAACATGCCCTTGACCATCTCCAGAGTAAGTGAACAGAAAGCTTCGTCGAGCTAATGTAGATTGTAAAATAGCGGTAAACTAACTGTACGTACACTCTGATTTGGTCAAGTAAAATGGAGGATCTCTGCAGCTAGGTCTGAATAAAAAGAATATAGTGCCGACTTTAAAAATACCAGTTCAAGGCACAACCTGTCATTGATCGTGCCACAGGAGAACATTTTTGGTTGGATTGTGTGTTTTTAAGAGTGATGATACTGTCTCTCTTAAATGAGCTTCCATTTCTGTTTTGTATAGTGTTGTATCTTTTCTGCTGACAAGGGCCTCTCTGGTGCTGTCTATACAGACCTTTGGGAGAAGGGAATAGAAGAACTATGAATAGCAATATAAAATTACATTTCCAGAAAATAAGTATGTAACAGCTTCTAAATGTGAGAAGTTTGTATGTTCATACAGGACAAAGACAAGGATATATTTCCCCCTTTTTTGGGTCAGGGAGGTGTGATAACTGGGTGAAAATTAGACATGTCAAGCAGAAGACTCAATAGTGCTGAAAATACTGTCCTAAATTATGCAGAAGGCTTCCATTTGTAGCTGATGAGCAGTGTTTGATTTAATAATTAATTACCCAGTGCATCTGTTGATTATAGTCCTTTTTCATAGCCATCTTTTTTTTTTCCCCCTCTGTAACAGCAATATCTTAAGGCGTTTCGGTGGAGTGCTGTTATTACCTGAATTATTTTGTTCGTTAAAAGCTTTTAGCGCTGAATGAGCCTCAAAGCAAAAGTTTGCCGTCCTTGCCTTGCTCTTACAAGACTAGATAGCTCTGTGTAACTTCTGATATGGAAACTGCTTTCCAGTACCCCACAGCAGCTCCTGCCTCCTCTTTTTTGGCAGTTTCAGCTTTATTTCAGAACGTTCAGATCTTTGAGATGTCCTGGTTGTTCCACAAATCACCTGCACAAGGCTTATCAGTTTGCAGAGCAGTGATGAGAGAGGTTACTTACATAACAGTCCTTAAAAGGAATACCAGAATGATTTAATCAGATAAACAAATAGGTTGCAACCAAAAAGTCTGCTGCACTACAAAAAAAAAACTATTTTGAAAACAACTTCTTAATGAAAAAATACAGTTGGTTAAATTATGGATGCCAAATTGATATCCTTGCAACAGTCATGAATCAGAAACATTGACCAGCTTCTGAAATCTTAACTGTCCTATTTCATATTCAAACTGTAAAGCTCTGCCTTACTTGCTCTCCCTTCTTCTTACATACAATATTTCTTTTTCCCTAGGGAGCTGTATTTTTGTTAATGGTCCTATGATGATGAGAGGACCTTTTCATAATCCCTCTTGCAGAAGAGGTCTTTGTGCCATAGAAATGGCACAGAAGGATGTACTGTCAGTGTTATACATAATGACTGCTCACAAAAATTGACTTTCATAAGCTTATACTAATTTCAGCATGGTAAATAGTTATGGTATTTTGTTCCTTATCCCACCGAAGGTAAGGATGGAGAGATGCCAACATATTTCTGTAGGCATACTTGTGACATTTTAGCACTCTGCTCTGTGAAGTGTTGAGTTTTTAAAAGTAATTCAGTCATGCCTAGAGGCTACCTGTCAAGGACTGTGACTGTGACACTTGCACTGTATATGACACAATTAAAATGAAAAGCCAGTTGTTTCCCAAAGAACCCATAGTTTTAGGTCGTGATCTCATAAGGGAGGCTCACTCTGCCCAAAGGTTGTGTGATTCTCCTGGGGCTGCTGAGGGCATGTGATGAGCTGGAGTAAATCTCTGTGATGGCTGGATTCCCAGAGGCATGGAGGAATTACCGTTTTGCACAGCTGGCTGCATTCCTGGCAGTAGAAGTGTCAGAAAGTACTGTTAAATGCTTTGAAATCTTCCCCAATGAGGCCCCATTTTTATTTGTGAACATTGCTTTTAGGGATGGGATTGGGTTTGGAAACCTGCTGTAGGGGAAAAAGCAGATACGCAGAAATGAGCCTACTGTCTTTTGAGGAGAGAAGAAGGGAAAGCTGGAATAGGAATGCCTGCCATTTGTGTTATTTTTAATTGTAAGAGAGTTTAATGCATGGCTTTTAGTGATAATGTCCTAATAAAGTCTATTTTTTCTTTAGCATCTTTTGCATAAATACATCCCCAGAACTATCAGAGATTCCCATTATCAGCAATTTGCAGACAAGTGAGGTGAGCTGTGAACTCAGCCATAATTGCAATCTTACCAAGAAGAGAAAGGAAGACAGTACTTGGTTGCTTTTTTCTCAAGGATGTCTTGAGAGTATAAAATGACTGTGAGGAAAATCCCTTGCTTGGGAAGAGCATACAGCTCTGAATGTTGCCAGCAGGTGTCATACACATCTGTGGACTGGTTTTGATTCACAGCTGCACTGAGATGGGACCAGACTTCCAGTGTGCAAGACAGTGGTGCCTAAAATGCGATCCTTTCAACTGAAAGGGCCGCATAGTTGCTTTTGGTACCAGATGTGGCATAGTCTTTTTGCCTCCTCATGCTTAGTTTTCCCTCTACACTGGCAGATAGGGTTTACCTGTGGGCACGCACATTATACTCTAACAGCTCCCAAGCAGTAAGGTTATCTGTGGGGTGCCACTGAGAACAGAAGGGTTCACCCTCTTTTATGGAGACTGTGCTCTTCTGTTATGCTGCAAGTCATACAGTCACAGAGTGGCCTCTGGGCTCCTGGGAAAGATGACAGCGTCTGCCACACCAGTATTGTTCGTCCCATCTGTAGTCTTATCTCTGTGTGTTTTCAAGGGCCTTTCTGAAAGGGGAAGCTAGTATTGCTACTAGTATTAAGCCAGTCCACAGCTAGACTTAAAGTGGGCACCCTGGGCTTAGAGAATGGAGTTGTGGCCTGGAGCTCTGGGGATCCACGCTCTATCAGCCAACCCCTGACGATTGCCGTGCTGCCCCTGCTTCTCCTCCTGAGAAGCAGGGGAGAAAACCTAAAGCTCTTTGAGGCCTACTTACAAAAGCACAGTGCAAGATTGAGGCTTTGCTAATGCTCCTGTTCAGGAAAATGCTCTTCCTCTTAACACAGTGAGCAAGGAAGGGAATTACTCTTTCTCAGAGCTATGTGTTACAACAGTTTAGATTTAAAGGACTACTTAAAACGCTTTCTGAGATGCTGTCTTTTCTTACCTTCTGGGAGGTCCAGGTGATCACATCACTGCTGAATCATCAACAGCATAAGCCACAGGGGTACCAGTCAATCAGCTGGGTGACAGGTGAGGACATAGCATTAAGCACAATGTTCCATTTCAGGGGAACACAAAGCTATGTTCTCTATCTAAAAATAAGTGCCTGTCTGGTGTCGGTAGTGGGAAGGGAAGAGAAGGGAGAGAAACAAGTGCATAAGAGCTAATGTCACGCTGCAGCTTCATACTCCTTTAACAATGGAACAAATTCATCTTTAGAAAATAATCTGGGAAGCCTTTGTATTTTAAAAAGAGTTTTTTACTCCCCACCCTACAGACCTTTCCATGCTCTAGGATTAATAATTCATCATGAGGTGTCATGGGCAGGTACCAGAGGCAGGAGAACAGTACTGACGACTGACTCTCAGTGAAGCTGAGCATCTGTCGCTCCTACTGAAATGACTGAGAGTTGCAGGTTATTGGCACTGCTAAGAGCTGTCACCAGTGACCTGATTGTATGTGTAAATCTCATCTTTCCAAATTGATGTAGGCAACAAAGCAGTTTATTTTCTCTTACTGCCTGCATGGACTGCCTGAAAGCAAGCAGAATTAATTAAATTTATAGACGTAATCCTGTCTGAGAAGGATATTAGGCATGGTTAATTATTTAAGTGCTATATTGCAATGTTACTCTAAGATAGTGTAATTGTATGTGGATGGATGCAATGACAGAGTCTCTTTGTATATTTGTGAATGATGACTGCTGAACAACAAACTCTTCTAGTGAGATAGACTGGCTTGCAAGTGATGCAATGAGATGAAAGACACGCAGGAATAGATAGCTAAAATATTGTCCAAAACAGTGCAGTCACTCATGACTGGTATGTTTACTATGATTATCCACTCAGTTCTGTGTTTTCTAATAGAGAAGGTTTTTTTATGTTGTCTGGGTGCCAAATCAAAAGCCAGAACCTGAAGCTAAAGGAGATTGTGTTTAAACAAACAACAACAAAAAAAGATATTATAGAACTATTTTGGCTTTACTTAAGTAAGTGAGTAAGAAGTTGAAATCTGACCATGATGGCGGTGCAGTGAGGGGAAATTCTGAGCACTAATAGGAAAATAAATGACATTTTTAGCTGCTCTTGCAGCTGAATCTTGCTCTGATGCAAGCAGCCTGAAACAGTTCTTCTGAAAGAGCTATTCTAGCACTGGCAATCCATGTCGCTGGAGGAACAGGAAAGTTTTTCTGGTATTTGTTGGGCTCTCTCCTTTTACTAGCATATTTTCTTAATTACTCCCTGTCCCCCCTCCACTCCCAAACATACAGGTGCCAGCTTCTCTCTGTGACTGTGTTCCCCTCGGGATCTATGTGAAAATACTCATCCCTGTTTGCTTTATTGCATATGGGCTTTCAGTGCCTTACAGTAGGGAAGTGATGGTTGAAAGGGGAGTCCCTCTTGGCTTTTTTCTTTTATTCTTGAATGTAGGGAAACAGATTATCTATGTCAAGCACCGTGCACCCTGCCAGTGTCGTTTGAACAGCTCTCTAGTGTTGCACATTGTCATCAGAAGAAGGAAATATACCTGTATTGACTGAACTAAGGACATTTAACAAGTTCATTTGAAACTGATTCCACATCACCTGTTAAGCATCCATCTCTGATGCATCTAACTGTTGAGTAGCTGTTGTGATAAAACTTTTAACTTTGAGAGAAAAAGTTTTGTTTCATCTCTAAATGTGAAGTCTTTCACAATCCTAAAAGCCATAGATTAGTGTTGATAATAGGTGGTATTCTACAAAACTACCAGGAAAGTCTCATGTCTTGTGAAACCCCTCTCTCTTCAGTACTGATGAGTAGAGATGTTCTATTTTTCCACCAAAATGCAAATGTCTTCGAGTCAACTTCTGAGAGGGGCGTGAGCTGTTTAATGACCTTCTTATGTCTAAAAGAGCTTTGCTGAATTCCTGTCCATAGGCAATTTTAAATTCTTCCACTTTCCTACAATTGAGCTCACAATAGAAGTATTTCCAGAGGAACTTTTAAGAATGCTTCAAAACGTTGCTGTCTGTGTGTGGAAAAAACAACTATTCTGTTGTTATCAGCATTCCTTTGGGATAATCTGCTTAACTTCTAGATTGTTTCTTGAGCAACAGTCATCCCAATCAAAGTCATAGCATTCAAAATTTTACTACGTGCAGTTGTTTATTGTATTCTATAGGTGTGTCATTATCATGGAAGAGTGCTAATATCTTCAGATGGTATTTTTACTTTCAAGCTAATTTGCAATCCAATTCCAGTATGTTTGCAGTCATAGTTAGCAGAAATTATTGCATTTCTGTGAGACTCAGCCCTACAAGTAACTTCTAAAACTTGTAGTTCAGTGTTGTTTATTTGAGATGTCTCAGTAGTCAAGATCTACCCTACAAGCGACAATAGAGTAAATAAGACACTCGTATGATACGGTTGCATCTCATCAAACATGAGTGACGTGTTGGACAGAGGAGGGAGCAAGCAAATGCTGTTGTTGTGTTCTGTTTAAATAATATTTATTGGGCCAAAGAAAGATAGATTCTGAAGTCTGGGGATGGGAACACTTCTGGATATAGCAGAGCAGAGGTTTAAATAACTTGGCTGTCCATGTGCTCTAACAAGTGCGGCATTAGTTATTCTGAGGTAGACAACATTTCTTGTCTTGACCAAAAATGCTTTGTCAGGTCTGAGGAGTAATCTCAATGGATATTTTGCCTAAGCTGCTAATACTTCAGGAGGAGGTTTGATTTCAACAAATATCCGATTTTTGTAATACAGAGCAGTTCCATGACCAGATAACTGTTTTTCATGTACTGTGGTTGAATAATCATAAGTAAGGAGCCTTTCCCTGCCTCCCCCCCATGCCTTGAGGAAAACATTCTGAAAAATCCACACAGCTTACTATAGTATTTTTAAACTCAGAATTTCCAGAAACAATAATTTTGCAGTAAGGGGAAGAGACTTCTTATTTTTTTTATTTATCAGTATCATAATGTAATGTGACTTGTGTGTGTATACTGTCTTCCACCAAATAACTTTCGGGAAGGATATGGTTTACAGCTCTCCTACAGCTTTTGGTCAGATAATTTCTCCTTTAAATCAAGCATGTGCTTGGAGTTGAAAGGCAGCCCCTTGTGTATCTTTGTCTGATTAAAGTAACAACTAAATGCTAAACTCAATGCTGAAAGCCAAGAATACATAAAGAGCACTGTGTACTCTGCGTAGTACCTGTGCACACACCATGCATAGCTGTGTTTAAGGTTCTGTTTCTCAATTCTACCTGTGCTGAATTTCAGGAGAAACGTCTTGCACTGTTAGAATGTAGGGCACGTTAATATGACTGAGGGCCTGTAATAGCTGTGGTACTGGCTTACATTATGCATAGCTGGTGTTATATAATAAACCCTGCTGCCCTGATTGTGCTGTCACAAAATACATAACCGGTGTAGTTGTAGCCCTTCCTTTCTGTTTCATCTGCTAAATGCAGCTCGTTGGGGTTTGATTGTATCTGGGTCATCAAATCCGTTGTGGCATTATCTGTGAAGGAGTTCAGTGTATGAAATAACTAGACATAGGATCTATGCAATTACCAACTCACTTCTAAATACAGTCAATATTTCTTGGTGTTAGGCTACTACTGCTTCCAAAAAACAGTCTGCAGGGACTTTACAGCTTCCTTTACTGCAGTAGGAAGGGGGACATAACCTTTCCTGTGAACATGAGGCATAGTGTTGACTGACTGTGTTGAGAAACCTGGGCCCAGCAATGGTGAAAAGCTGAGAAGGATTTCACAAGTGGAGATAACTGTAATTATTGCGTCTTTACATAGAACAATTTTTCTTAATCTAAAAAAACATGTCCAGAGCTCAAATGAGGTTGTGTTCTTTTTTTTTCCTCTTTTTTTGCCCTTGTTTTAATGCTTAACAATGTTCCTTGTCAGCTGGATACTCTGTTCTGATAAATTTCTCAGCTCTTTGACCAAGAGCTTATTTAGCAGAGAATATAGTTGATGTAATATTTCAGGAAGCTCTCAAATTTACTTAATTAACTGCTAATAATCTTGAAGCTCCTTTAGAACCAGTAAATGTAGCAAGAAGTAACCATTAAATTACGAATTTTAAGCTGCTGAACTGTTAGCGTTTTATAATGAAAACGTACAACTAAACTTATTTCCATTTAGTACTTTTTATTAGTGTCTGAACTCAGTAAATGGCTGTCTTCCATGATGCAGCAGATAACCCTATTATTAGCTCAGTTCTGAGTACATTATTTTAGAATGTTCTTCAGCCAGTGGAACACCAGGAATGAAATCAGTTCTGCAGATATGTTAGCATTAACTATCTATTCTAGCAGCAGCAGTTCTCATCTGGTCACTTCTGTTGCTAATTTCTGTTGAAAAATCATGAGGAAGTAGGTATGCTGTTCAGTCGCATTGTGTTGACCCATAGTTTACATAATATGGTATATTTAAAAGCAAACAAATGGTACCCATCAAAACATGCCTTATAGGTGCTGAGGAAAAAATGTATTTTACTTAGCTGCTGTCAGAACTTAAGGGCCCAAGTGAAGTAGAAGCTTGATCATGTGTGCTGCCTGCCTGATGCTGGCCCTGCCGCTTAGTCGACCCTGCTATTAGGAATCCTTTTGGAACAGTCCTAAAAAAATTCTGTTTTCAGGTCTATGAAAAGTATAGTTTTTCCCAAAAATGCAAAGCTATTTCTGTGTTCCTCCACAAGACCTTCCGGAAGAGAAACAGCCAGCTTTTCAGTTATTTTGGTTTTTATTTATGGGGGGAAGAAAGACTGTATTTTTCACCCACTAACTTTGTGTGTAAGCACTCTATTTTTCTGGAACTGGGTTCCTTGAAAATAATTAGTTACCAGCCTAGTAATGGCTTCACATGAGATCTTGAACATGCTTTTTACAAGGTGACTCCTTTTTTTTTGTTAGCTGTGGCTAGCAGCCATATTTCCAGAAAGTCAATGAGATCTTGCTCTCCTTTTAGGAAGATGTAATGGGTCAAATGTCTTAAGGGCGTGCAAATCCCCTGGCAAGGGTAGAGTTACCTTCTGTACCTCCCACATACGTAGCTGGTGTTGGGATCATCTGTGCCACAGGTGTTCAGTGCCTGGACCCTGTGAATAAACAGGTTTTAATCTTTGTCCAAAATCCTTCCAATTACGCTTGATTTGTAGCAGTTGCAGCTGAGGATTAGGAAGAACTCTGCCTTTCATATGCTGGCACCTTTTCTCAGAGTCCAAATACCAGCTGCTGGGCTATTTTGGCTCCCTCACTTGTTGCTCTTGGTTAGCCATACTTGTTAATATAGGCATAAACCCATACTCTCATTAAAGCTACCTGGCTCAAGGATGCACACTTAGTTTGAACAAGCTATGGATCTTCATTACAAAGCCAGCATTAGTCACAATTAGTCTTTATGTGTCATGAAAAGTAACTATAAAGCATTGTAGTACTTCTACCTGGTTAGAGTGGTGTGCATGGTCTTCAGAGGCCTCTGTGGGACTCTCATGCTATATTTAAAGCATCCTGTAACTTAGGAAGCTATTTTGAATTGGAATGAATGCTGCATTTACTTCAGACTTTTGGAATGCCAGCTTGGGATGTGGCATCCAAAAATCCAAAAATACTATGCGTAACTCCAGGTTCTAGTATGTACTGCCAAATCCAGAATGTTCTGGTATTAAGGTGAATTTGGGCTGCCTTTTCTTGATCCTGGGGGTCATTTGGAGCTGTCCTCTATTTGAGAATGTCAGCATTCTCTCCTTACCTAGTCATAGCTGGTTCAAAAATGGCCAACGGCAGGTGGTACTACTGTGGGGAGGTGTTTAAAAAAGAAATAGGCAGCTGAAACAAGATGTTCTCTTTAATCAGAGTTGGCTAAGATTAATTACTCTAAGAAATAAACTGATAGTCTTCCTACTAATTTTTTGTTAAGGGTTGGAAAATACAAGTACCCTCCTGACCTCCTGTCAGAATTGCTTTCCTGTCTAGAAGTTTCTTGTCTCGGGCTTGCTAAAATGACCTAACGGATTATTTGGGACTAAATCCCTTTGCCAGCTCTGAGGGACGGGGTAAATGGGGGTCTCCGTATTGAATGTTTACTTTCTGAATGACAGCAAGTGGTGTAAGAAGTCTGTAAGTGTCACTGTTCTCTTGAGCATCAGCAACAAAAACAACCCATTTGAACAGCACTCTTTTCAGTTCAATTGTCTATTGCTCGGTGCTGATTTAGTGTAATGATTCTAGAATTAAATATGTGCTGCGTTGGCATGCGGCTGTCAGGAATTCAAGGTGCGCCTGCAGAGTTGTGGGCAGCAGGCTGTTGAAGGTAAGCCCCTGAAAGAAATGGCAAGCAGACCAGTGGGGTACCAGAACTGTTTGGCAGTTTCATCCCAGAGGCATAGTGCCAGCTTTTTGGCCTATGCAGCTCAGCCCTCCTGCCTGGAATAACCAGGCTCACTAGGCTTTCTTTTGAGGGAGGGAATCTCTCATGCCTGAAAACGTAATGCTTTAGTTGTGGCAGTTGGCTACAAGGGCAAGTACTGATACCTCTGTGGACTCTGTTCATGTGGGAGAACCCTAGTGATGGCTCTTGGCATTTGTCCTTGCTCTATGTAGGATGGTACTCTGCCATCTCCTGCTTCTGTGCGGCTGTTACGCTGCATTGGGCTGCTTCCCCTTACTGCCTTTCCTTGCTCTCGCCCCCAGATTGTCCCTCATCAGTGTCTCCCATCCCTTCTTTTTTCCCAGCTTTCTGTGATGTTCTGATTTAATGCATTTTAAATGGAGGATTAAGGAGGTGGAGACTGCACTGGGAAATAAGAACCACAGGTCTTTCCACAAAATGTTACGATTTCTTGTATAAGAAGGCAAAGGGAAGGACAGAAAGACCACGCAAGATGTAAGAGTACAGGAGGGAGTTGGCTAAGCGGAGTGCCTTATGGAAGTTCACAACTGCTGTGTCTAACTGAGGCTTCCTTTTCCTCTGTTTAGAGGCATTGCTGTATTAAATAGTCTTCACCAGCATGTGCTGGGGAACCCAAGCTGCAGCTAATACCAATATAATTTCTGAGCTGAGAGGAGAGTAAGTGTTGATATCTCAGAGAATTTCTGGAAGACCCTTCCCTCCCCTTACAACCACACCTCCTGTGGACCACAAATCATGCTTTTGTCCTGCTCATGGGCAGTTCCCTTCTTTTGCATCTATGTATCTGTGCTTAAATCTCTTTCTGCAGAGCTTTATTTGCTCACCCTGCCAAACGTCATTTCAGACTGCGATCTCCAGTCTTCTTTCCATTGAAAATATGCTGAGCACAGATAGTAGGATGCATTCATCCTGTCAAAAAAATACAGGCAGATGATAGTTTTGAGCATTTCCACCAGTTCTTCAAAGCAAAATGCAGTTTGATTTCCCTATATAGGAATGTGTGCTTGCTTTCTAAACCCATGTCCTGTCTTCTGAAGATAATATCATCTATTTGACTGAGTTTCTAGACATCAGCCTTTAGGTGACCCAAAGAAGTAGGCGAGAGAGCAACAAAGTTCCAGAAAAAACAAACAAACAAACAAAAAAACCAACAAAAACCCAACTCCCTGACGTGTAACGACAAAAACTTTGTGGAAAACGTGTCCTGTGAAGATGTGCATCTCTGTCCTAAATGTCAGTGGAAAGACCCTAGTGACTTGCATCAAAAAGGACTGGTTCTTCAACTCATACAGGCTTAGTGTTTTTCTTATTCTATGCAGTATGCAGTACTTTTTCAGTTCTTTTATATAGTAAAGTGTTTCTACCTTTGGAAATCACAGCAGTAAATAGTGTGTGGTGGGGGGAAAAGCAGCAAAAAAGCTGTAAGCTCTAGTGAATCTGTGAACTAATTTCAGATCAATTTCATCTGGACCTACTTATAATCCCTTTCCTAGTAAAAGGGGGGAGAAGTCTAAGGACTGGTAACTTACAAGGACAGGGTTGCTCTCCGGAAGACGATGGAGCAAACAGCCATTGGTCTTTCCCAGTGTACATGAATTGAGAGAAGTTATCCCAGCTTGTGGGAACGTTCTGGGGTGGGGGGGGGGGGGAAGGAAAAAAAATCACTTTCTCAATACAAAAGGCATGTTTCCAGTTTGATTGGCAAAATGAGGAGGTGGTATATCATTTCTCTGCATATGAAGGGGCTGGCAGTGAATGAAACCAAAACTAGAACTGAGCTGCTTTATTTATCCCTTGAACAGGTGCAGTGCAAGCAGCTGCAGTATGATCTTTTATACACTCCCCCTGCAATTCTCTAGAGTTCATGTGTCCTAATGACAACCTGGAAAGGAGGCAGGACACTCTTGTACAGTATTATATTTTATAAGTACAGTGTGAGATGCTGATCATTCCCCTGGGGAAGGAATTCAAAAGCTAGATCTGAGTTTCTTGTCACCTGGTGGTACGGATAGATGTCTGTTTCTCTTGCCACTCTGAGTGTTTAGCTCAATTACTGAATTTGGTCTATAACTTTTCTGCTTTATTAAAACTCTTTATAGGTCAGGAAAACGACACAAAGCAGTAGTTTCAAAAAATTAAACACTTAAGTGACTTGCCCTATATTAACTGGACTTCTAATTACCTTTCATTTGAGGAGAATGTTGCCAAGAGGACTTGTAAATAATGTTTTTCTTTTGTCTATGTTAAACCTTGATCCTTCTCTGCTGGTCTTGGTAGAAATTGTGTCCCAATATTAAATGCATCTCCAAGCTTAGGAGGCTAAGGAAGAGCTCTTACCAGGTAGTTCAGATTGTTAAATCTCTGTGTTGAAAGTATAAATTTAGGAGCAAAGTACAGGTTTGAGAGCAAACTTTCCTCACTGGCATTCCATTGTAGAATCTCTACAGTGAATGTTCTGGCCTAGATGCCAGTAGTCCACAGTTTTAATCTTCCCCTAAAGTATCTGCTCTTGGCTACTATCAGAAAAAGTAGTGGCTATCTGGCCCACACCTCTTTCTTAGTAGGAGAAAATCCTGGTGTTAAACTGATGCTGTAAAAAGAATTAGTGTGAAAAAAATCTCTTTAAAGCATAATCTTACTTGACTTCAGACCACCAACTTTAATATCAAAATACAGATCAGGAACCAGGAAGAAAAGCCATGAAATTGCGGAAACCTCTCTGAAAAAGAGGAGGGTGCATGCCATCTTCTGATGCTCTCATATCCTCCCACCTTGCTACAATTACATATTAATGTGATACTCAGTAAAAATTAATTCAGCGTGTCATCTAAGTGCTTTTTTTTCTCTGGCTAAATGTTAACTCTAAGGCCGAAGGTGTCACTTTGAAGATACAAAGCTGAGACATCTGTGTTTTTTTATGTCTGTTTTAATGTTTTAATGCTGTAATGTGAAGCATTCTAAATCCCTATGTTTATTTCTGTTAAAAAAAAAAAAAAAGGAAATAGGAAATCAAGTGAAAACGTATTTGGTTAGAAAGATAGCAAATCATGAGAACAGATGAAGAAGGTAGTGATTTTCAATGTCCTTGGTGTATTCTTAGTTGAGTTCAGTTTTATACTTTTGGTACACAAGAAATTTTCTTTCTACCTTCCCTCCTGAATGCACACTGTATAGGATCTGTGTATTTATTTTAGTATATATTTTAGGACATTTTTTCCACTTTACCTTGCTTTGCTACCAAAATATTTAAAGTCTATGCTGGCCTGATGGTATCTTTTCAGTTTTGGTTCAGTGTCATTTCTTTAGTATTTGAGAACATGGAGACTTGTGGGGGTTTTGTGTCTTTTGTTTTGTTAATCTCACCTCTATTGCTTTGTTTCTTTTTTTCATCATATTGTCTGCCTTACCTAGTTAGACCATAGTTCTCATGGCTATGGATGTTGTCGTCTTGGCTGAGTTTGCAAACTTGTCCAACTGGTTCAGGCTCTGATGGAAATCTGGGTGCTACTGTGATACCAAAGATAAATAGGCATTAGTCTGATATTCCCCTTGACACTTTCCTCTCTCTCTTTTCTCTAGTGCCTTGCATCACTTCGTATTGCAAATAGCTTGCACTGTGATAAGTCTCAATTTAATGACACAACATAATAGAGATAGTGACAAAGCCTCGTGTTTAAGGAGAGCTTTCTGTAAGCTGCACTTAAAATCGATGGTATGTTTCTTAACCTATGCTTAGCCTTGAAACATGACTTTTGCTTCCTGTAACCCCTGACACTTTCTAGAAATTGATTATCTTTTTTGCTTTCTATTCTTACCTCTGACACCTCCATCTTCTGTTTTCTTTATGGCTAATTTTAATTGCAGAGACTAAATCACTGCATTGTAAGGACAGGTCTTTGTCTTTGGATTAAAATACATACTATCTGCTTTGTGATGTGAGAACACCGTGTTTAAGATTACCTGGTAACCTTTTTTGCTAGCTTCTCTCCAACTCTCTCTCACCCTTCATCTTTCCATAAACCTAGCTGTTGATATTCTGTTAGTGGAGACCCTGCTAAGAAGTGACTACAAGACTGGATGAACAGCACAAACACTGAAAGTGTGAATGTGTTCCAAGACAGTGAGATTGTTAGAAAACTACGTATATACTAATGGAGGTGCAGGATATATGTGGAAATGACTCTGGTAACTTTTGCTGTCGTTATCTTTCACAGTCAAAGCATTCTGCAATATTCTGCTAGGGCTGGGCTAGTATATGGAGGCTTAAGTTTTGATGGAGTAATTTCAAGAGAGATGAGGGGATCAAGTCTGAAAGAGGAAAGAGCATTGTAAGCCTACGTATTGGCATAGGACCACAAGGAAGAAGTTTAAAGTCTTGCCTGGAAGCTGTCCTCCTATAACAATCCTCCTATTCTGTTGAGCACCAGATTAATCTATTTTAATTTAAACAAGGAAGATATAGGAGACAAAAGTCATGCTTCTACTTAAGTGCTTGCTCATAATATTTGCATAGAGATTTAGAACAAATATGATTTTTTTTGAGTTGCTCTATATGTTATTTCAAATAGTTTCTTGTATTCGTAGCAAGAAGAAATGTTCCCCTAATAGTCTAATAAGTAATATTTCACTTGGAACATGTTTGAAGGGGTTAAAAAAAAAAAATTCTCAGTAGTGGGAAGAAGGCCTTTAAAGAACCAAAGCCATTCAAGTCATCCAAATTTAGGTAGAATATAATTAGTCCTTCTGATTTCATATACTTTGGACTGAGCCCTAAATCCACTATCTAGAACTTGATACAATCTCTCTCTTTTTCTCTCTCCTTTTTTTTAAAATATATTTTAATTACTGTACAAAAGTACTGACCAAGCAAGACCCTATTGTTAGCAAGCCTTTGATGGGTGCTCCTGGAATTTCATTGCAGGAGCTGTGACTTCTGTTTTATCTGAAATCTCGCTGGCTCTCGATGACAGACAAACTCTGTTTTTAGCATTGCACTGAAGGTCAGGCAAATGACTGGCTCCCAAATAGAGTAACTGAAGATACTGGAACAAATTTATTCCTGGTATAATTCCACTAGTTCTATGGAATTGCAGGGGAAATATATTGATGCAGAGAGCCTCATGAGTTGAAAGATGATATTGCTGTTCTCATCCACTTGTGTAAAAAAGGAGGTTGAAAAAAATACCATTTAATGTAAAGTTAAAATTCCTTCTATAAGAGAAATGCTGTGCTCCTTAAGATGAGAGTAATACTTTTACCTGATATAAGCCAGCATAGCTCCATTAAGGAGATTTTAGCTCAAAATTTTTTTAATCAAGAAGATAAGGTTGAGGTCATTGCTCTGTTTCCTGCTGTGTATATATTGTAGGGTTAATCTAGGAAATGTATACATTGCTTAGGCTGATTTCCTAGTGGGGTTTGGGATAATTCCATTATCTTTCACAAATCTTTAATTTTTAGCTGCAGTTTTGGCATACCAAGTCTGTAAACCAGCTGTCAAGCAGACTGGTTAGATATCTCATTTTATTTTTACAAGTTGCCGATGATCTTAATTCATATGCAAAACAATAAATTGATATTGCAAATGGCTCAGGAAAGGTCTTAGAGTAACTTGTGAAAATGAAGACTAGAGTTGTACTATTGCTCAAGTATTAGGAAAGGAAGCGTGAATACCTCTATAGAATGGCATTGCAAAGGCTAAAATCACTAGAAGATGAGTTCAAGGAGAAGCCTTGTTGCACAGATCACAACCAGACTGACCCTTTCCAAATCACCGTGAAGGTGGAGGATCATATATGTGTATATGGATGCAAGAAATGTATGCGTGTCAGCAGGGAGGTGTGACTAACACGGGGTGTTTTTCATCTACTTTGTTAGGCTGAATTAAGTCAGTTCAGATTGGTAACATGTAAAGTCATGGATGCAGAGAGGTCCTTTGGTTGGTAAAAGATGTCATCTTTTATGCCACTTTTTACCTGAAGGACTAGGACTAGGTGTTGATTACCAGCATCCTGTAACACTGGGAGTTAGTGCAAAGATTCCAGATGAAGTCTTTATAAAAAGAGTATTATCGAGAATGTGAAATAAATGTAAAGTATGCTTTACATGTTGTAAAATAGATACAAATATTTTTACAGTTCTGTGGTTGAAATGCGTCCCAGAAAGCTGAAATGACATGTTTTAATACTTTCACTAAGAGGTTATACTTCAGTGAGGTTTTGCTTTAGAGATGGCAAAATGTTTCTTTAATGATAGTTACCCTGATGATCATAAAGCACAAACAACTGTTACCATGATGAGGCAGGATTTCTTCAGACTTGCTTAGTTCTGACTCTAATGCTGGACCCTGGAGGCTCAGCATTTCCATACCATCCAGGACATATGCTCTTTTTAAATCCATGAAAAATCCTGCACTCATTCTATACCCTATGTTCTAATGTCAAAGCAAATCTATGTTCTACTTGTGGCACCTGCTGGGACACATACTTCAACTACTTTATGGTAGTACTAAGCATACCACCCTACTTAAAGTCCTGTCAACATAGCTATGATAAAGCCCCTTTTGGAAAATGTATAGCTTTACTCCAAAATAATCATTTATAACTCAAAGGGAGAGTTAATTGGCAGTTAGTATTTGTAGTAATTTGGAATCATAGCCTTCGTGAAACAGGGCCATGTATGGAAGTACAGGCCTCATATAGGATATGTATACTTTTGCTTTTAACAAGGCAAAACAATTTCTGTTACAAATAAACTCCATTTTTAAAAACACCTAAGATAGTCAATATATTTACAAATGGTGTTGCACTGCAATGCTTGTAAGTCAGGCTTTGGAAACACAGCCTGTATTTTTAAATACTGAAAATACTATTGTAGCTTAGATTGTAAGTTTATAGCAAAAATACTAAGATTAAAAATATAAATTTTCATTTGCTAATATTAACACAGCTCAAATGATGGATTAACAAAATGGAGTATTATAAATATTACTGTCTACTATGGAAGCACCTGTGCTGTACTTTGACAAATATTTTTTCTATAACTTATGCAAAAACACATCGACCCTCAGCCTCTTTGGACAGTGTATGAGTGGATTTGAGAGTGTGCACTAGTTACATGTGGGTCATGTTTCCTTGTTGGATTGCTGTATCTATAACATAAAGCAATAAAGGGAAACAAAAAGTGGTTTTCAGGAAAAAGTGGCTTTCTTAATATTATTTCATGTTCACCTCAAAAGTTTCTTTTAATCATCCTTGCTTCCCACTGAGATAAATATGACTCCTAAATCTGAAATCCAGTCTCTTCTGAATACATTATAGATGTATATTTATGCATCTCTAGGTTTCATAGATTTGTCCTAACACAGATTTACTTAAGCGAACTGCAGATAAATGGAGGTAGATCCTGGTGATCCTGTGGACCATTCTTCTGACTTTGCCAGCTCCTGACTCTCTGCCAGTAACATGGGCTAGTTATCTGCATTCTGTCAACATGGGGTCTTCAAACTTCAGTTTCTGTGATCTAGGCTTAAATATAATTTATTCAAAAGACTGCCAAGATTGTGTAGGCTGAGCGTTCAGTTTCCTTATTGGAGGAGAACTGGATTGTCTAGTACACAGCCAGAGAAAAGGCATGCTACGCACTGAGTCTGCAAGATGGCAAGTTAGGTGTGAGCCCAGCCAGCTCCTCTCTTGTGAAATGAATTTGCTGTGGCCTCAGCCATGTTCATTAGAGAGGGTTTCTTGGGTAACAAAGCTCTGATAAAAATAAGGTGGACTTGCAACTTCTTTCTTTTGATAATTAGAGTAGGGAAGTTGCTGTTCAGGACAGAAGAGAACAGGGACATGAGCACCAGGGCTGCCCACAATCCTTAGTTTTACTTCTGTATTCATAAAGCCAGCAAATATAACCTAAAACTGTAGGGGGGATAGAAGAGCTTTTAAAATCCTATTGTAAATTAAAGGTATATCTTCCAAATGTTATTTGCAAGTAAATCATTAATATTTTGCCTGGGACAAAAATACAAGCTCTGATTTACCCTTGCCAGGTAGCTGTGCAGTCATTTGTAGTGCTACAAAGGAGTTCACAGAGAAACTGAAAAGCTTGCATTTGCACTGAAGAGAACAACTCTGTGCTAAGCAGTGGGGAATGGGGGGCCATAATATTTTTACTATGCTAAAGTTTTTTTTTTTTTTCTGATGGGTCAGCAGGCAACAAGACAGAAAAATAAAATCCCCAAAGACAGAATGGAATTTTCTGGTCTTCCAAACAAATAGACTGGGGTCACAGGAGGAATATGCAGAAGGAATTCATTTCCTCCTTGACTCTGACTTCCACAACAGCTTGAATCACACTTTACTTGGGAAGGTACTTGTAATCGTGCTGTTTCAGAATCTGTTAATCTTAGGCCAATGCTATTCTTAGTGACCTCTGGAAGGATTTAACCACTTTTGATATCCACATTTTCAGTTCTCCATTCTGATCTTTTTTGAGGACTGATTATCAGTGTACCTGCTAATACAAGCACAAGACCTTCTAATTACATGCTGATATAGCATAAACAGTGCACTGCCTTCTTATCAGTCTTTACATAAGACGGGCATGAGTTTGTGTCATATCTGAGTGGCAGCCAGCAAAAGCTCAGCTTGGCAGCTTGGTGCTTTTCTTTCTCTGAACTATCGCATTGCACATTCTTACAGGGTCATGCATGATAAAAAGGGATAAGGGGCCTCCTAAGGGACATGACCGACACCTTATTGTCTGCAGAGCTTTTACGTTTGCACTTTTGCTACAAATCAGCCTAAACCAAGGCGTCCCTTCACAGAGACTGCAATAGATGCTAGAATTATTGCCTGGACTACAGGGCAGAGGAATCTGGTACTTGAAATCCATGCTTTCATGTCAATTCTGTTTGTCTGTAGTATTCACAAAGAGCAGCAGTGTTAGATGAGGAATGTTAATGCTTTGAAGGGGAAAGTAAATATATAGTTAATATCAGCTACTGTTTATGCCTAATATTTCCCATCAGAAGTCTCCAATTTGATAATCCACATTTTGCTAGCAAAATGTGATTGCCAGTAGTGACTCAATGTGAGTAATGGGTGTCTTTTTCTAGTTCTGACTTTGGATAGACTGGGCTTTGAATTTGTCAAGGAATATAATCATTATGAAACATGAATTATTGCTTTCTAGCTATACAATAAGAAGCTCGTGTTGATGTGTGGAGTAGAAGAGACTTTTACTTGAATGTATGCTGGACTGGATATGATCCAAAAGGCCAATTGGTATGATCTGGAACTGTGAACGAGCTCTTTTCTGATGATTTTGTGTTGGAGATTTACAGGAATTGGAAGCAGAAGGTAGAGGGGGTAAATTTCTTTTAATCCTGGAAATAGTACAAAAAGGCAGAGGGAAAGGCCATTCAGAAGAAAATGCCTGTCACCAGCTCAGAAAACCAGATGGACATAATCTGTGGTGCTATTTAAAGAATGTCTAGTAAAACTGTGGGAGCATCTTAAGACTTCATTAGGCAGTTACATGTAAAATCCATATGCTGCTCCCATATCATATATATATGTAATATTACAGTCTCTCAGGGAGTTGTATAATTCTAAAAATAGAAGTCCCATCCTGGGATAAAGAGAGATTATTAATGCAGCTCCATTTGGCACTTCTGTCTGCCCCAGGAATCTTCCCAGCTGCCCAGTAGCTATCTAAGCATTCCTAATTTTCATTTATTTCCGCTTCTTGGTATCAGAAGTAGAAGCTTCCTATTGTTAAATAGGTACATATTCACTTTGAGAAATGTTTTCTGCTGCCATTGCACCTGGCAAGTTCTTGATGTGCAACACATCAAAGCTCTGTTGCTGACAGTTACTAAATATTTTCTCTGCAAACACGATTCATCATACTGAGTAATGTTACTGAACAAAGCACTATGGGAGAAGGAAAGATATTTTTAAAAAGGGGGGGGGGGAAAGGGGTGTTGGGTGAAAAATAGACTAGGAAGGGTGGCAGCCAGCCATTCACTAAGTTATATCCTGATTTAAGAGGCTTTAGAGAAATTTGGCCAAGATCAAACTCCGCTGACATCTTAAAACTACGAAATGACTACACATTTTGTTTGCGTGTGTGTACAGCTCTGGAAAATATTACTGTAAATATAACTCTACCTGGAACAGAGCACTTTCGTAACTGTCAATCATAATTCTGGCTGGATCTGAGATTTGTATTTGGGTATTTGAAAATATGTTAATCTTTTGTTTTCTTTAAAGACATTTTTGCTTTATGCAATACAGAATGTTACTGTTCTGCAGAAGTTTAGCAAAACTCTTGTTAAGATCAAAGTGGAGGGTTAAGTTTTTCCTACGTATTTCTTCCATTCCTGATTTGTTTCGGACAAATACCATTTTAGTAGCAGCAGGAATCCCTGTTAAAGTAACTGTCTTATTTTGTCATCTATACAATTCACTGTCTAGTAATTCATTTAGTGCCAGATGAAGGAAAAAAAACAAGCTAAGCACGCAGAAACAGACCACCTTAGACTTTCTGAATTTTTTTCTCAGTCAAACAATAGCTTTCCTGCTGCCTTCCCCAAACCAGTTACTTTTGACATGCCTCACTGCAGAAGTTACAGCGACTAACACAGCCAAGGAAAACACCACTAAGCCAAATTTTGAACTTGAATGCATTTCTTCCATGGAAGCAGTCCTTAAATAGCAGTCCTGTGAACATTTATTCCAGCACAAAATATACCAATAGATTATCATAATTAGTGTAATTTAGTGTATCCTAATTCGGACATACTGAATTTAGAAACTCTACGTAGCCAGGTGTATAGCAGATTACAGCCTCTGCTTCCAGTGGTTTTGAGAAAAATGTCTGCAGGTATTGAGGAGGGAATGAAAGATAAAGGTATACCTTTGGAATGGAAGTGAAGCACCCTGCAAAAGAACTTTCCTATGCCCAAACTATACCTAACTTGTTAAGTTTGATGATCCATAATGAGCCAGGCTCTGAATCGAGAATGACTGAGTATCTCAAACAGATCCATGATATCTAGATAAAGCCTCTATAGCTAAGTATACTGAGGTAGCTAAGGATTATTCTCACACGTATGTTAGGCACCAAAATTTTGGTACCTATGAACACTTACTAAATAAATGTCTAAGCCATTTTCGAAAATCTGCCCTGAGCTCCTAAGCTATCAATCACACTGCCAGACTGGTGGACATCTTATGATTTCACTGTAAGTTCTCTTCCACCTTCTCTTTCTTTCTGAAAGAACTACGAATGTGCAGAAGAGTGAGAATTGGAAGGGCAGATATAAAGGGCATGCTTCAAGGCCCTACCTAGAAACACTCTTAAAACTTGAGCGGAAGAATAATCCTGCCTTAACTTGGTGAATGGGGATCGCCAAATTTAGATGAGATGTTAAGAACATGAAACAGGAGAGAAGGGTACCGAAAAAGAAACTGGTAGAAGCATTGCTCCCTAGGGTCACAGGGAGAAATTCCACCTGACCAGCAATAATCATAAATGCATCACAGGCAAAGCTGCAGTCTGTGTTTTGCAGGGGCCTCTTGTTTAGACAGATAGTGCTCATTTATGAGTTGTTGTCATTTATGAGTTGTGTTATGAGATGGTTCCCCACTTTGCTATCTGTAGTTAAAACATTGGAGATTTCTCTTCATCGGGCACTCTGGAATGCAGTACAAAATCAAGGTCAGGAAATTATTGGAGGGGATGCATCTTGCTTAGCATCGGCAGTGAGAAGCAAAAGCTCTGAAACGCACGCCTGTTGATCACCATGATGGGTAGCTCAGAAGGTGACAGGCTGTCCACAGTGGCAAGTCAGCTAGATAGGAAGTACTGGCCAGGCTCCTCTTCATAACTTCTCTCAAGTTATTGGGCATAGTCTTTCCACCTTGAAATCCCCCTCCACCCACACATACTTGCTGGGTAATTCTTGATGGAACGAAAAAGCTGTCATCAGAGACGGTGCACCAGGTTGTCTGCAAGGGAACAGTTCTGTGGCTCCTAAAAGACAGGTGGATAAATGTTGACAAGGTAAGTAATACAGGTGGTGACAGGTACAAATATGGTCCCTGCTACAACTGTAATTAAGTTATTTTGTGAATGTCAAAGAACCTTTTTCCTATTTTGATAGTTGTATTCTTTTCTGAGTCCTGGGAATGTGCTGCTGAGTGGGGTGTTCAAGTAAATATGCTTTACCATTTTGGAGAGCTCTCTAGGGACTTGGAGTTTGAACAAATGATTTTCCCTCTGCAAAAAATAAAAACCCCGCAGCTTATCCAAAGATAGTTGAGGCTGCTTGAACTATGGATTCTGCTGAATTAGGAATCGTGAGATCACAGGCTCCTGCCTTTATCTGAGATGGGAATTCCCCCCAAGAACAGCTTTCCTCTTAGTGCTTGAGAATTTTTGAGTCAATTTGAGCCACAAACCTGTGCATGAACAATGCAAGCCATGAAGATGAAGCTGAGCAGCACTGCTTTGATCTTCAAGCGTGGGTCACTTTAAATGAAGAGCCAGTCATAATAGGCAAATTAATATTAACTAGCTTAGTTCATTCACTTCCTGAAGTTCTTTATAAATGGCATGCTTCCATATCAGTTCATGGTTTGTCAAAGTTATGAGAAATTCATGCTAAAACCATTCTTCAGTGCCCCCTTTGCGGTGCCATTTTCTTAACTTAGCAGTATTTTTACTTGTGCCTTTCAAGATGTGTTGGCTCATAAACAATGTTGATCGTAGTTTAATGAAGACTTTCTGTGTACTAGATTTTCAGAAAGCAGTATCTTTGTCTTCTGTGTAATGTTTTGTAAGAGATTTTTTTTCTTCATGTCCTCCATTGGAAATGGCGCAGGTAGGGAACAGGGAAGGGGGCTGATGAAGTACTCTGTGGGGAAGGAAAACTCAAAGCGGGTTAACGTTGTGTAGCACACCCAGCTGATTGGACTTCTTCCTGACCAGAAATGAAACAATTTTGTGAACCTTATATTGTGGAGGAGCAATTCTGTCAGGGTTACTTGGCCTTATGTTTTGTCACAAGCTTGATAGTGGGTTGTAAAGAGGGGAGAGGAGAAGGTGGGTAAACTGTTGGAGTCACTGAACTACCCTTGTTACATTAGTGACTGAACAAAAATCACTGCATCTTTTTCAATAAGTGATGCTCTTTTTCCATCTTGTAGATTTTTATTTTGAATCTGAAATAGCCTTTGGCTACAAACAGTACCAGTATTCTAAAACCTCTCATTTCTATTATTTCGTTTTGTTTCTGTAAATGGTAGGCTATTCTGCAGTTGCATAAAAACTGATGCTGTGGAGTACACATTCCTGGAAGCAAGACAAAACACACATCTTGGAAACTTCTGAGCTTAATACCGCTACTCACCTGAAATCTCAGAGAGATCTACCTTTATGCAATAGAGGATTGTAAAGCTGATGGATGTAAAACTCACTTAGAGTGATACTAAAAGAGGATACTTTTACCGTTAGAAAACCATGCATGTCACTGGCTCGTACTTTGTCAAATAAGCTCCTTCTTTTTATTATACTCTGCAAACTTTAAATGGAAATTTTTTGAAGAATGCTGTACCCACCACTCTAATGAGTTAAAACACCTGAAACCAGCATCAACATCATCACTCTATAACTTTGTCCTCAGCAACAGCTACATCTTCCTTTAGTCTAGATAAAGGAGCAGTAAAGCAGGCTTCTTCCTCTTTTTAAATTCTGATTGCCTTGCTTTTAATTTTATTTTGCCAGTATTCTCTTCACGGTCTTCAGACACACAAATGTTCCATAGCAAGGTTTCCCTTTTAGATTTGAGATAATATCAATGTGTTCAAATTATTCCCTATTAAAGAAGTGTGATTCCTTTGGCTTCACAAGGGGAGTGGCATCTCTGGTTGGAAAAGTTGGAGAGCAAAGCTTAAGCTATTTAATTTTAACAGGTAGAGGAAACATCTTCACTCCTCCTCCACAACTTCCCTTACTTCCTGAAATGTCCAGTAGTTTTTATAGCTGTTAAGTATCTTGCCTGCTACATTTTTAAATTTCCAAGGACCCTGCCAGGATACCTGGCAGGATGTCACGTTGTGCACTAAACATGACCCAGCATATTACAGAAGAAAATTACATTATGCTTCCTCAGGGGAAGTTTGCTTCTCTTCTTTCTTATTCACTTGGATTTTGAAAGGAATTTTTCACGCTGAAGCTTTGAAGCTTGAGCTTTTGTTTCTTCTCTCGGAGAGCACTGATGAATGATAATACAGGTGAAAAACACTGTTCTTGTGGATAAGAAGAGTGTTCAGTGATTAACTGATGCTGTATAGTGAGTGGTTAGTGCTGGGCTGTCCAATTGAAACAGGCTCATATTAAGCAGTGTGGCCCATAAAGTAATAGCATGATACTGAGTTTAATTCCTGCAAATTTAGTTCTGGTTCAACATCTCTGTCACTGTGGACATGTGATACATTTTGCCTCCCGTCATACAGATGCCCTTGGATGTGTGCTATAGTACCACAGCATCCTGTAGGCAAAGCCTGGAGATGAATACTACTTATTTCTGGTTTAGAGAGAGGACTGCTATCTGCTGTGTCAGACTGCCTTGTATTTTGTTGATCAGAGGAAGAATTGCTCCCCTGGTAGCCAGAAACAAAAAGAACTTACTAAACAAATGCACATTTAAAGAATAGTTAAATGTAAGCCTGCGTCAGTGTAATAAACACCCTAATTTACGGACACGCAGGAGCAGAAGAGTCACTTACGCAGCAGCCAGATCTGTGCTGGAACCTCAGGACATGCTGAAAGTCAAAGCTATTTTGAGTTGCTTAATATCAGAAGTGGCTGCAGGCCACTAAGTGCCAAACTAAAATACTCAGTATCGTCTCAAATGCCCTTTTAGTTCAGGCCTTATTGTTGCTGAATAGATCAAAAACCTTTCAAAGTTAAAAAGCTTTGTAGTCTTGGTTATATACAATGGAATGCATTAAGCAGAATGAAGTAAAAAAGAAAAAAAAGTTACTTTACCAGAGTGACCAAGAGCAAAAGACATAAAACGCTCATTTTATTGCTTATGCTTGTAGTGGGAGACAAGACAAATTGCGTTTGGATCAGGAGGTCAAAAAACTGCACAGAATGGAGAATTCAAGAAGCTATAAAGCTGTGAAAATCTGAAAGGCCATATTGATTACTAAGATCTAACTGTCTACTTGGAACACAAGGAAACATCCTGCCTTATAGAATTGTCTTAAAATGGATTCAAATTAAAAAAAGAGGTAGGGAAGAGGAGAGAGGACCTTTGAAGAGAGTTGGCAGTTCTCATCCTGCAGCTGTTTCCAAGCTGAGTTTGACTTTGTGGGGAGCTGTCCTGTGGAGGGTGACAGAACCGCTAACGCGTGGTGGGCCATCGCTGCACACGGGACCCGTCCCTCAGTTGGATTCTCAAATTTTGATTTGCATTAAGGATAACAAACTCTCTTTGATACCGCATAAGGACTTACTTGCTCCTTAAATACTGTCATCATAACACAGCACGTGAAGTCTGTCGTACTACTCAGCTTGCTGCTTCCATTTCATTTTAGCAGGATGCGTAGCATACGCTATCTTGGCACAGTGCATGATGCTAACTGAGAGCAGACTGAAAAGATCCAACGGCTATTTTTAGATGAAGATTGGGAGAAGAGATATTACTATTAGTCACGCTATAAGAGATTTAGAGGGCTACATAGTCTTCTGGCTATGCCAACAGATCCTATTAGCTCCTCCCCCACCATCAGCATTTTAACCATCACCTGTGTAGTTGGTGTACATAGACAAGTCATGCTTCTGACAGGCTAAGCAGCAAACTCCAAAACATTTCCAGTTTTTGTCTGGCAAGAAGAGGTAGCTGTCCTCCTTCTTCCTTAAAGAGTCCATATACTATGCATGAACAGCAGTCCTGTAGGGGCATTAGGCAAAAAGAACATCTCCAGTGTTAATTAAGAGGAAGGTAATCGCTGCAGCGTGGCCAGGCGTAGCCAAGGTAAGCCGGATAGCTGAAGGGCTGATAGGAGTTCTGCTGTTGCAGGACAGATCTCAGCACAGGATGTCCTGAATTGTAAGTACTTGGCTGACTGTCTCGCAAAATCGCTCAGCTGCTGTGGTATCATGGCTGCTGGTACCCAAGAGAGGTAGATTAAAGTTATTTTGGGTGTGCTCACATGTATTACAATCTCCCTCCCTAACCTATGCTAACAGATGAAACGCAGCCTGAGAGGGCACTTCAGAGTGCCCCTGCAGCTTGCCAGCTCAGCACTGTTCAGTGTAAGTGGAAGCTCTTCAAGGTGTCAGTGGCATATTTTACAGGTCCCCCGAGTGTTCGTTCAGGACAGGTTTTGTTATCCAGTTAAAAACAAGGAACAGTAAACTTTTTTTAAACTGCCAGTAAATTGAAAATAACAAGGTGTTTTATTCAGAAAAATGGTGACTGCAGAAAGGGAGTTTTCTCTAGGTTTGGTGAAAGGACTTCCAAGCAGCCTCCTGCAGTCCTCTGTCTCTACGCTTAATCAGTCTCGCTCAGCTCTCCCCTCTGGTCCTGAAGGGTACAAGTCCCATCCCCGAAGACAGTAGGCTGTTTGCTCGGTGGTGCAGGTTATCTGGGCTGTTCCTTTGTTCCTGTTTTATGCCTTCTAGCAATGCATAGGGGGAAATGTTCAATTTCTGCCTGATGACTTATCCTAGGGGATCCTTTTCTTCTTCACTGTTTTTTCTTGTCCAGAATTGTCTTCTATTTTTTAAAAAACATGATTTTCACTTCAGAGCTGTTAGATGTTTGCTGCAGGGACGGGAATGGGAAGTGACTTACTTAGGAAACAATGAAATAAATTTCGTCAATGAACTCTTTCACATTGTAACATGTAAAGCCTATAAAAATTTGTTGGAAGCATCTATATCAAAACCGAGTTGCAAAAACTTAACCAAGGGAAATGTAAATGCTGCTTCTTCCATAAAGTAAATGCTTTTTATTTCCTAGTGATCCTTACTGTCTGTTCTTTCCTTCCCTTTCCTTACGATAGTATATGTTACAGTCTCGGGTAACTGATAGCCTGTGTTGTATCTCTGCTTTTCAGCCTTTCTGACTATGGAAAGGAACATTTTCTTCTAATAGTTTCTTCTATCCCAGATATCCTAAACGATAAAAGAAGAGGGCATTTGTTCCCAGATGCTTTAGCATATTTCTAGTGCTAGTGAGTACTTGATTCTCCAAAATCTCATTCTTAAATGAGAAGAGGAAAGTGCATGTAACTTGCTGATCCCGAGCTGGGGTCGGGTGGGGGTCAGGCATAGCTGAAGTCCTGGAGAAAGAAGAGTCATTGGCTAATGCTACAAGCTGCCACATTAATACTATCTCAATTAGGCCTCCCTATGTAATTGTGTCTGTCTTGTAAATTAGGAATTCTTTGGGGTGGAGAGGCTGTGTCTGTCCATCTGTTTATACAAGCATTCTCATTAGTAGTTTAACACTCAAGCACTCAAATGCTGCCTGAGCCCCTTCTGCCCTGCTTTGGGGTGGAGCTGAGGGGCTCAGATGGGAACACAGGCTGGTCCCCAGGTGGGGCAGCGGCTGCACTTTGTACATTGCCTCCCAGAGCTCCTGCTAAGTGGTATTTACTCCATACCCAGGGCAGACTTATTATTTAGGGCACAGCTGTCACTATTGTACTGTACATCAACTTAGTATACAGTTTTCCTCACAAGGGAGTGTAGTTAGAATTCTCTTTAGTGCATTGAAAGCAACATGTGATGCTTCCAGCCTGCCCAATTGCTTTAGGCTGGGGATATTGGAAGTCAGATGTCTGACTGGTAGGAAACTTGGGAGGGCTGGGAGTTCACATCTCTGTGAAGCAGCAAGTGTTCTCCAAACAATCTCTACTTTTCTAAGAGGTGTGAAAAATGGTTGACTTCTCAAGTTGAACTCTGTGCTTCAGCTTAAGGAGCTAAAGAAATACTATTAAAATTATATTTTACTATCAGTGGTACCCTGACTTACCAAGATTATTTATAAGAACCTTTATCAGGAAGGCTTGGTGTCTAACTGAATGGCAGACAATTTAACTTAATAGAGAAAAAGGATAAACTGAGAAAGGCTGAGAAGAGTCCTACTTGATGAATTTGAGTCTTATTGACTGATTTGTCTGAGTTCAGCTTTTGTTCTCATTTTGCCTTTTTCTGACCTTTTATTTTATTGCAAACTGTTTGCTGGCGTATTTGGGGGACTGAGCAGGGAAGGGTCTTTCAGTAACTGTGCAAGTATGTATCGGTACTCAGTCATATATATTCTTTACAGACTTATAGACTTTGTGTGTGCTTTGTATACAGTACAAGTCATTGAAATGCATAGGAGCTGATGTTTGTATAAGTTAGGAATGCTCTACTTCTAATACGATGTACCATTTAGCTCGTTTCTGCTACCCTCTTTCTATGAAGGTGCATAAAACTGCAGAACAAAACTCCATCATTGAAACTGCCATGAAGTATCTTTTCTTCCCAGTTCCTTAACAGTAGAAGAATACAATAGAAACTGGCACTGCATTATTGGTTCTAATTCATACAAGAACATTAATAAATATATCTGCCTCTTCTTCACTCAGAGAACATATGACTCTCTCTAATGAAGAGGTACGGAAAGTTGTCATTCCAGTCAGATCATTTCTAGGTATGAGTTATTTACAGTGCCCAATTCCAAATTAATTTGTATTTTTAAGCACAGCCTTTGACCTATTCAGTATGCTGTGTTCTAGCGACTTGCCACTAGAACTTGTATTCTAGAAAGTTGACAACTCCTGTGGCCAGGGGATGTCCTGCTCCGATTGGATTGTCAGCCTCAATACCGAGCACCTTTTAGGGGGCATTAGGAAGCATTTTTTTTTCTGTCTCCATCAGTGGAAGAGCACTAACAAGCAGCTTAGGGAACTGTTTTGGAAGGGGTTTTTTTTGTTTTTAAGAATCTATGTATTTTAAATGTGTTAAGGTCCTTTTAGGGAAGGCAAGTTGAGGAATTTCACTTCACGCTTGATAGGAAAGGGGTTTAGAATTGTGTTGGTTGTTGGTGTCCACAGGAATTCACATCATTGTTTCAGATTGGCACACAGGGGAGTTTTGGCTCATAATCAGACACATTTTTACTTTTATGCTCACTGTGCTGAAGGAACAGAGCTGTTGAGCACAGTCTTCATCCTAGCATTTTAGATTATTTTCATTTTCTGGATATGTGGGATTTAAGGAAGTGGGTACCTACAAATAAGAACAAAGACCTGTAATTGGTATCTGTAGCCTATATATACTTAGTGCAGAGAACATGGAACAGCTCTGATGTGCTCACTGAGGCTTGTCTGGCTGAAGGTATATGAAGGCTCTTCTGTTTTGGTTGGAGTTCCCTAGTGGAGTCAAGTTTCCTAGGTAGCTGTAATATAGCAGTGTCATCCAGATGCAGGCAGCGAAGGTTGTATAAAATTGAGGTCAGGAGACTGTCCCCTAGGAGAAGACACAGTCCACAAGGCTTCTGGTGCTAACAGAATATAATGCTGTAGTGAGAGACCAGAATTTCTGAACTGTCGTCTGAATAACTGAGTCTGTGGTTGCAAGTGTTGTGGCTTCTCATTTCTAAAAATGCTTATGTCTGTCTTTGGATTATCAGGTTGGTCAAATCCAACAGATCAATGAGGTGATCTCAAATATGTAGTGATCTGTTTTGGTAATGAGGCTATAACTTTATGTGGGTAGGGTTAAGCAGAATGGTGTCCTATAAAGCTCACTGTAAAAGAAGCAAAACATGTCTGGAGACCCTTGCAGACTTTCAGTTTTCTGTCAGCTCAGTATGCTAAATTACTTCTGGGAAAAATGACTTTTGGGAGGAAAAAATACAATAAAATCATGCAGCAGATAGTAAGCAGATAGCTTACTAGTTTCTGAGTAATGTCTTTATGTACTTCTCCAATATAATTAATGATAATTATCCTCTTGAGGAGCTGATACATGGTATAGGAACCAGAAAATTGGGCTTAACTCCTCAAAAGGGAATTGATGATAAGTAGATGTTGACCTGGGCCTTTGCAGAAGTGTGAGTTAACTCTGAGTTTATTTAATTTCCATAAATTTTGTTGTTCCACCCTTAGAGTATTAGCAATAGCAGTAGGTGAGGAAAGTACTCCTCCCATTGTAATTCTGAACAAGTTCTCTAGAATCACTTTGTGCAACAAATGATTTACCCTGATAAGTTTTCTTTTCTTTTTCTTTTTCCACACAGATCACCCCTGGCAGCAAGGCAGCCCAGTCACAAATAAACCAAGGGGACCTTGTGGTAGCCATTGATGGAGTCAACACTGACAGCATGACCCACTTAGAGGCCCAGAACAAGATCAAGTCAGCCAGCTACAATTTGAGCCTCACTCTTCAGAAGTATGTTGATATGAGTTAAAATCTTTGTGTTCCTAAGAGCATCCTATGAAATTCATGACCAAGGGATAAGTGTTTCATCTTTGCCCGTTAGATTTACTTAAAGCATCCCTGCCAGAGAAAGGAGATGGAAAACCAAAATGTGCTCTGATTCTTACAGAAATCAGCATGGGTTCTTATAGAAATCAGTATGGCTGATATGATATGAGAGTGTATCTGTGTAGAATTTAGCCCACTAAATACAGGTGTGTAATCTCATATCCATTCAGACTTTTGTTAAAAAATAAGTTCATCAGTGATGCTTCTTTTGCATATTTCCATGTGGATGATGCACCGTTTTGTTTGGTTGATTTGTGAGTGACTATTCTAAAAATGTCATAACAAGTGTTTTGAGTGTGTGGGAGGAACATGTCATTCACAAGGTGAGTATTTGTAGCATGCTGAGAATCTGTCAGTGGTGTGGCACCAGCAGGACTGTGGGTGTGAAAGTGGTGGCTCTCCAGCTGATAGGATGATAAGAAAGGTGTAGCCTGAGTGCAGGAGAGGAAGTCAGTAGAACATGGAGAGGGGAACCTTTCTCAGAGGTGTGAGAGAAGTTGCCTTGCCATTGAGAAAGCAGAATCCCTTCACATAACAGGTCTCTTAGCCTTTCGTTGTCAATATTGCTTCCTTTTTAGGAAACTTGTTCTCAAGTCAGATAACCTTTCACAGAGATTTTCTGTAACAGTTGCATTAACATTTAAAGATCTATAATGTTATAAAGCAAAGTAACTGCTATTTTTATTGCATTTTTAGGAGATAATTTTTACAGAGCCTAGGCAAAGACAGGTATGGAAAGCAGTAATTAGACAGGTTATAATATGGAAATATTATTATTGAGAATGTAACAGATCCTACATAGGAGTGCACTGTAGAATAATTAGTATTAGGAACAGACTAACACCTAAGGGACAAAGATCTTATGCTGCAGTCTCCAAGGCAGAGTAGTGTACTCTAAAAGATGTATGGTTGAATTTCCCATATTGCTTTCAAAATCTCAAGTTTGTCTTTAAGTGGATATTCCAGATAATGTATAAAATAAATGCGCAGAGTACAAAGATGCTAACAAAACGTAGAGCAAATTTGTTAGCTTTTCTGTGAGAACACTGGGTATATTTAAATATTTCCTGGAAAAGAGCTTATAAAATCTCTGAGAAAATCTGAAACAAGTTTGTGGTACAGCTGTTTCAATGCATGGAATAGTTTCCATCACCTTATTTGATGTGCATTTGTGTTTCTAGTGTGTTTAGGCAAGATTTTGAGCCAAAATTAAATGAAGTCTAGACCAAGAGCCTGATCCTAAACTTACTGAATGGAGCATTCCACAGGATAAAATATGTTTGCACAGACTAATAGATTTAGATGAGTTAAGATCCATTTTGAAAAGAAAAAAAGCAGGATAAAGTGGTATGTAATATTATTGAACCCAAATGAGTCAGGTAGTTTCTCTGTTAGCAAGTGAGAAATCTCATGGATGCTCTTGCTCTAATCTTTGTATACAGATTGGTAGTATCTCCTTTTCTGTTTTCTGTTCTGCTCTGTTGCTTTTCAGTGTGAGCTGTAAGTCTGCATTTGTGAGTCATTCAGCTTTGCTACAATCATATAGAAAAAACAAACCATGAACAGAGACTGAAAAGTAACTTTTTTTTTTTAATAGTAGACTTGTTTCTAAGATGTTCATAAAAGGGGATATTCATGAACTTGTGCTCAGAGGATTTAAGCAGGCTTTCACCCTGTACAATTCAGTATTTATGCAAGCTATACTCTTTCATCATGTGAGCTCAGCCTACTGACTTATGCATAGAAACCTATTTAAGATGCAATATCCCAATGTCTTGGACAAAAGACATTTCCACAATATTCATCAAGTTAGATTAGTCTCAGCTCAGAAAATCGGGAGCAATTTACCTATGTACAGAAGGGTTGTGGCAGTTTACTCACCTGCTGAGAATTTACAGTGATTTTTACTTTTTTGAAGGGGGGCAGGGGGGAAGAATTTTACCAAGATTGCATAGGTGAAGGAAAGAATACTTAATGTGAAGAATATGGAAGCAGTCACTAATGAAAAGTACCAACTTTTCAACCAAATAAGAACAAAACAGGGGAAAGGCAAGATGTCCTGGGCCTTGGTTATCAAGAAAATGACTGTGTTAAGAGATGACTTTTACTTTTTTAGACTTGGCTTGCTGAGGTGAAACTGGAGTGGAGTGTTCTTGTAGTACAAAAAAGAAAAACTAGTTTCCATCAAGAGTTTAAAGAAATATAGAGATGGGGACACTCAAAATTATCTAATATGCATAGAAGTTTGGAAACACTGGGAGTCCTTTCCAATGGAACATGGATATATGTGCTTTAGGACTTGAGATCAAGGTGGAAAGAGCACTAGTTGTTGTGATGGGAAAAACTTAAGCCTTAAATTTTGATGACTTTGGCCATTAATTTGAAGTAGTTGCACGGCTCGAGAAGGTCAAGGCTCAAGGGCACAGAATTCCCTGCTGGGCAATCTGTGGCCTGGTTTTGCTGTCGCAGCACTGGCAGTCAAAGAGAACTAGCTTGCTTGCTTGTTCAGTCTATAATGCCACGGAAGAAGCAGTGGAATGTGAAATCTAGACATACGCACTCTGATATAGAAAGCTTTTTATTTTTCTAATAGCTCCTGGCTCTCAGGAGTGATGGCGTTTCCTTTTATTGATCCTGGCCATGAGGGTTTCATGAGCAATGTTTATAACCTGGCAGTTCAGATGAAGTTTGCTGCTGCTTGCTTTTATTATCACACTTAAATTCCCTGTGGGGTTTCTTTCTCAGGGTGGTTATTTTTTATGTGGCTGTCAAAATCTGTACATGGAGTCAGCACTTGTACAGGACATCAAATTGCAAACATCAAATATAGCAGAAGAGAAGCATTAAGAATGCCCATCCGTATCTGCCTACCTAAACCGGTGAGAAGTCTGCGCTTCTCTGACTATACAAAATTAGTTTTTCTTCAAGTGCCATCAATCTACGCTGTTCAATGTACACTTAACATAGCTCTTCAATGAATGCATAGGGTGCCAGTGCTGGCCTGAATTGAGTTCTCCATGTTTCGCTCATGCAGATAACCTGTTATGGATTAAGGAATTTGAGTACATCCAGTGGTTTCTGACTGCTTCCATCCCTAAACTCTCTGTTAAATTTGCCTCTTATCACCTCATCCTTGCTATGGCTCCACATAAAACTCTGCAAAAACTCTTTTGGGGTCTCACCAACTGTACCAGAGGTTTGATCAGGCAGCAAGAACTTGGCTTGCACCAGCCTTTCTGAGTGAAACACTGCATTCCCTGGCTGCTCATTTTCAGTTTCTGGCTGCCTAATTCTGCAGAACCTGTGGCACGCTTCCCTGTGCTGCTTTTGGAAAGGTAGGTCATGCAGACAGACAAGGGGGCAGGGAGTTGAAGTATTTGGGACATTCCTACAGAAAAAGGCCTGTGCTCCAGTGGTGTGGAAAGGTATGAGACCCTTCAGATCAGCTCTACTTAATTCAGTTCAAGAGACAGAAGAATATATCTAGCCAGTGAATTCCCTTTTGGTGTGGAAGAGAAAACAACAGTGTGTGGAAAAGGAAAGAAGTTTCTTTTACACTGTGCACTAATACCCAGTGGAACTCTACGCAGTATGTTACTATTCAGGCAAACAATAATGTTGATATTGTAAAACATTATGTATTTAGATGAAGCTAATTCCATAGGTACCTCCATTACACTAGATGCGCTGAACAACTAGTTGGTGCCAGTTCTACCAGACAGTGGTATGGAAGGCTGTCATGATACTCCATAATACTCTGGGTTGTAGTGGAAAAAGACCCTACTTTGATTTTAATCTTTTTGTGACTTGCTGGAGTTTAGTGCTCAGTTATGTTCAGTATCAGTTTCTAATCAGTTACTTGAGCTACACAGCTGCCCCCAGGCGTTTCAGTTCTGGGCCAGTCAGAGTTCATGTTTAGCTCCTTGTCACTCTCACAGAGACTTACTATCAGCTTATTGTCCTACAGTACTTAGTTCACAGGTGAAAAATGAAATGCATGGAAAAATCTGTTTTTGATACAGAGGAGTTTCTTTTTTAAATACACAGTAAATGTAATGCAGGAGAGTGCAGTATTATTTGTCAGCACATTTCACTGGAGCATCCGCAACATTCATTTGATCTTAACTCAAGGAATCCGATCAGCCTCCTTGGAAAGGATTCACCAAATGTACTGCTTTAGTTTTGGAAAGTGCTGTAACATGAGGCACCTCATTCTGCTGGCATAAACATTCCTGTGACACTCTGTAAGACGCCTGTCTCGGCGTCACCCTGCGCTGCTAGAGAGGAGCAGGGGAGGTGCAGGCTTTCTGTGCCTGGTGCATACTGGCACAACCTCCCCCTCCCAGGGCACCCCAGTGGTGCTGCCGTTCATTTCCAGTCAGTCACAATTGACTCTTTTGCTGGAAAATCAAGAGCTAAATAATCCCTTTCTCTACTGAAAGGGAAAGATCAGAGGCTAAGCTACAAGAGATTTATTGTAAATATTAAATGGCTTTTCTTTTCTTGTATAGCACCAAAGGATGCCTGATCCAGCAGTATTTATTTCAGTCCTACTATAAATAAAGCATGTGGTGATAGCAAATTGCAAGCAAGAGAAATTCAGTGGTTATTGTAAACTGCTTTCCCTTGTCTGAAGCTGTGAATAGCAGACAATTTTGTGCATGTTTTAGGTCTGCCGATGGGTACTTTTCAAAGCAGAACCAGGTTTAGGCTGGGTTTATGCTTAGAGGAGAATTGGAAGAGGGCATATATTCTAATTTAACAGAGAACTGAAACACTATAAGCAATTTTTATAGAAGTATAGTCTAAAAATAGTGGTACTCGGAATATCATGTAGAAACATTGCCTTAAAAGCATTGTAGGCAATAATTGGTAAAAAAATAAATGAGCAGCAAATGAAAACATGGATTTGGGAAAAAAAAATTTGCTTTGAGCAATTGTTACATTCATCAGGCTAATAATATTTCCATTTTGTCCTGTTTGTACAAGTCTCTTTTTGCAAACCTCAGTGTTAACAATCCTAAATTGGGATGAGCATGGTGTGATATCATAGAAAAAATGCACCTGTCAAGCATTTTGTTTTGTTCTGTCTTTAATATTTTGTGCAAAGAACATGAAAGACCACAAAGTCTTTCAAGGGTACAGAATCAGCCTTGCTTCGGGTCTAGTTACAGTGTTTTCGTGAGGCACAAGTGTTCTTTAAAGCTCCACACTTAATCCCAGCAGATGCTTCTCCAAATGATTGTGTGCCAAGTAGTACACAGAGACACCTAGCCTGTCAGGGTTTGCTTTTTGATAGCTGTTTTAAAGGTGACCTGATTATTTGCAATATGAATTTAAATGTGATGAAATAATTACAGTAATAGTGACCACAGTCAAACCATATTTAACTCTGCTGTGCAAGTGTTAATCTTCATAACTGTCTCCTGGTGTACAAAATGAGAGCAGTGTACAGTGGGAATATCCTGGATCTCTCATAAAAGCCAGAAAATCTCAAGCTCACAGAGGGAGGTAATTTCAGCAGTCAAGGTAGGACTTCAGAGCTCTCTCGCATCTGCTACCACCGTCCAGTTCTCCAGCCAAATAAAAGAGAAGATACAATTCAGGGACTGCTTACATATTAGAGGCAGAATATGAACCCATGTGGATGTGATGTTTTCTGAAAGGAATGCTAGCTCTTGTGATAATTCACCTGTGCTGGTGGCCAGCATTGTGAATGCATTTCCTGAAATCCATCTGTGGGGTAAGAATAGGAGATTTGTGTTTGAAAAGATCAGCAGACTTCTGCATGAGAAGGATATGCAATCCTAAGCTTTTCTTGGTTGTTGCTGCCATTCTGACTGCAGTTGTAGAGCTTTGGAAATTGAATTCCCAGTGCCAAATGACTGTTCCTTGGCTGAGGGTGCCACAACACTTTCAAATCCAAGAGTCTCACCTGGGACTCAGTGATTAGCATAGCAGCACTTAAAAGTTTAGGGAATGGAGACCATATCAAGACTCCAGTAAGTGTCTCTGAATTACTGGATGTAGTAGTGAGTCTGTTGCTACTATGTCAGACTGGATTAAGGACATGGTTGTCTGCCTCTTACCAGAACACAGTATTTAACTCAGCCTTAAGCGTTCACAAAGACGTGCCACTCGCATTTCAGCTTGCATTTGATAGAATTTCACTAGAAATGATGCACTCTTACTGTATCTTGAAGTACAAATATGTTGATATTGTCACAGAAATATAGCCTGAAACTACATTACACTTAAGAAAAAAATCAAGAGGTTAAAAAGAAAAAAATAGAAAACTGAAGCTCTGTGCTTTAATCTGCTCCTAACTTGAGTTCTACAGAAATTATGTTTAACTATGCTAACATGAACTGTAGTGGGATTTACAGGATAAATTAAGAAAATGCTAGCTAAAAATAAGAAAGGAATAAATTCAAAGATAGTGCAATGTTGGCTCTTCCATGTGATGCTCACTGAAATAATTCTGTTCTGGACTGGACAAAGCACTGTGAGATCTGCCTCCATGTAGACAGCGTGTCCTGGAGCCCTGTACAAGTCACTCAGTTAGTGGGCACCTCAGACTGGAGATAATTGTATGCATCTGCCAGTGGGCCTCAGGAGAGATATTACAAAGTCTACTTTTGGAGAGAGATCAATAGCGGCGTAGTCAAACATCTGCTTACATGCTTTACTTAATCACAATATATATAAATTCAAAATTTTAACCAAGTTAGTACCAAAAGAGAGAGCAGTAAGTAATGGTGGGTGTGACATGTGACACTAGTTATTTTATTTTGTTTAGAGATTTGACTCTAGAACTTTTGAGCCATCTGCTTCCAATATCCAAAGTTTCCTCCCCAAATCTCTGATGGCACTATGTGCTCAAAGCATAAAACAGCATAGGCGTATCCTGCTAGTGGATTAAGAAGTTTATCACGTATTACCCTTGGCTGAGAGATTCTCTCATTCCTTGTGCAGTAGAGGTGAGTCCCATTCCATATCCACTTGTCTCTGTACTCAGGTACAATGAGAGGACAGTAGGATTTGTTATTAGATGTGAGGCTAGCATTCGAACAGGACCGTGATTTACCATCTTTGAGTAATAACATTTAATGCTCTTAAAATTAATGAGCAGCTTTTTCCATGGAAAATGAAAAAAATATCAGTGTTAGTCACTGCAGTAAATATATTTATATTCCTTACACAAGCAATTTAATTCTGTGGACTGCTATTTACACTCACTTCATAAAGTGTCCTTGTTAGTTTTAGAAAAGAGCTTGGAAACTGTGGATAAATGCCAAGACTTGAAAGGGCAATGAAGTCTTCATTACAGGAAGATTCTGCTTAGGATTTAGAACAGTTCTCAGAGTGTACACCACTCCTCTCCCCTCTCCCCCTCGTACCATCTTAGAAGTGAGGTGAAAATACATCCTTTTATTTGTTTGAGAAATATTCTCTGGATGAGCTCCATGTGAGATAATGTCCTTGTGAATTCTGCTGCATATTATACCGCACTGACCGCGGTAAGGTCTTGATGGGTATCACTGGCACATCTCATCAGAGTCGATAGGCTGACACAACTTGCTCAATAAACATGACAATTAGATTCTTTCAGTTATTGCTTGTGTTCTGCAACAAGGAAGTCAATACGTTACTGAAAACGTTACCATAGGCAGGAAGGTTGCCATGTATTAGGGCTGGGACGTTTTCTTATTGATTAACATTGATTAGCTTAAGCACAGATGTATCAAAATGCAAATTCCACACTTGAAGCTAATTGGAATGGATGATACAGTCTTTTTAAAAAGTGGAAAGAGAATCATTCAATCAAGTGAAATACTTAACTTTACTAGATTTATCTTGCAATGTTATTTGTGAGGTTAGTAGTTTCTTTTGGAGCCCTTTTACTGTCGTGTTTCATGCCCACCACCAACTATGAAAACTGCTGGGCGTAATTCTTTTTTTCAGAAGATCTGAATTCTTCGTGTCCCCATTGTTTTGTCTTTCCTGGCTCTAAGGCACCTACAGCAGTTGGCCGCCTCTTTGGGTCTGTGCTCTCCTCGGTCAGTGTCAGTCACAGAACGGCAATATGAAGCGCTGGGTACTGGCTGGCCCTGTACTGTCGCCTTCATTACTGTAATGGCAACTTCAAACGGTACTTGAATAACTCAAAAGCAAACAAATTACTCTGACAAGTCCTGGCTAACTTTCTTGCCTCAGCAGTCTTAAGACATGGAGCTATGTTTCCAGTAAAAGTCTCTCTAAAATTTAATTTCTGTCAGATTTAATAATCCTTTCTGCCAGAAGTTTTGCCTTCTCCCTGTGCTTGGTGGCCCCCAACTTCTTCAGCAGTTCCTTCCTCTTTTTATCTCTCTATCCTGCCTGTAGTTTGTGTCCTATCTCCAGCAACTAAAGTACAACAGACATGCCCAGATTTATTGTACAGTCATAGGAAGCACAGTTTACAGCACATTTACCTCTAGGAAGTCATCTGCTTCTTTGCTGTCTCTTGCAGAAACTTGCTTCAGGTTCACTGAAGGACATCTGCTGTGTCACACCAATTTTACTGAACTGTTGAACAGAATATGACTATTTTGGCCTATGAAAGCCACTTATTTCAAATACTTTTATGTTACCTTTTCTGGCCTAGTCATGACAGGCTGATAAATTATAAGGTTGATATCTGTGGCTACAACTGTTTCTTTAAAGTCAGTGCCAAGTCTTTAAGATTTTGACCTGACTTGCTTGAGGAGGACTGAATTGCAAAATAGGACAAGAAGTTAGTTGCTGAGTATTGCTGTGGTAGAGTAATGCCAACTGGTGTTTGGCTCTGTGTACCACACAACAGTTACTGTCATCTAAACGCTCAGAAAAGCAGATGAAAAAAGGCATTAATGGAACGCTTGTTGAAGTGTTTTAGCTTGGAAACAGAAAGAGCAAAGGCATAAATTAGCCAGTGTAGTTAAGATCTAATTATCCATGTTCACTGATTTTTTTTCTCTCCCATATATGTCAATTAGAAATGCTCTAAAAGCCATGTGGCACATTGTAATGTCTGCATTTCAAGTAAGAGGCATTAGAGGAAAAACAGCTAAGTAAATATGCTTTATTACAGCTTCAGGAAACTAGCAAAAGTCGTTTGTGGTCAGGATGCTCAAAGCACCTTGACTGAGGCTTTTGCCCTTAGAAAATGTTGAGTGGCAGGGGAAAAATAGACTTCGTCTACATAGTGTTAGAAATCCATTTGGACTCATAACACCTCAACTCCAATGTATCAATAGAAAGCTGTATAAAGCAGCTCTTAAGCTTGGTGTTCTTCTTTTGTGAACTTTTTTAGACGGGTGGGTTCATTGTCATAGCTTTGAGGCCTGGCTGTGATTCTCTGCTTCTGGAGCTGGTCCTTTGCATGGTGCTCTTCTACCATCCCCAGTGCTGCTCTCAAATCTATACCTGAGTGACTTTCACCCCTAAAAAACTATTGACAAGCCAAGAGTTACAGGGCTGCAGTGAAGTCTTGTGACACTTGCATGGGGATAGTGTAAGAGTCAGCTATACTCTGTATCTGTATGCCAGGAGAAAACCCAAAAGGAGAAATCAGTTTGCTTCACATCTGATCTTTTTTTCAGCTAAAATACTTATGTGTGTACTTATGCAATATGTTCACTTTGAACATATTTCTAAATATAAAATTAAAAATTTTTATTTATTACATTTATTAGGGAGAGTGAGTCACATCTCAAGACCATGATATGGTAGACCACATGCAAGCACTAAATAAAGACAGTGCAACTCCTGCTCTTTGTAATAATAGCTCTTTGCTCTATGTTATTAGATCTTTTCCAAATGTTTTGTTTTGTTCCACTCTTCTGATTCTTGTCTTGAGCCCAACAAATTATCTCTTCTCGTTATTTGCATGTTTACTTTAATTGTGGTTTCTTTTTAATGTCTGCCTTTAAGTAATGAATGTAATCATAAGATCATGAATAATAAATAACTGTGCTGAACTTACAGAGCTTTCAAGTGAGATACTATGTTTGGAGGTTATATAGGATTAAGTTCTGACCCTTTTCTGATTATTTTGACTGTATTCCACCATTTCTCTCTCAATTCTGTCACACCCTTTTTTACAGCCAAGCAATCCAATTCTGCCTTTAGCCAATTTACTATTGAGCTGAGTGTAGTGGCTCCCTATGTAGAATCAATAGCTGTTTATATACTCCTGAGTATTTGAAGCACTGTGTTTTTGTCTACATTGTGCTGAAAGTACCATTTTCATTCATCTGTTATTTTAAAGCAAGCTTAGAGGGAAGCATCTGTCACTTTCATCTGGTCAGTAATAGTACCAGAAAACACATAGATGTAGAGGTAGAAAGGAAGAAGAAGCCATGTTCTCCCTCCTAAAGAATCTTATTTCAACCTAGTTAAAATGCATTTCACTTCTGAGTTGTATGCTATTCAAATTGAGTTAGTATGGATAACTAGAAAAGCCATGTAAAACTCCTGTAATGAAATATGAAGTCAAATGTGGATTTGTATGGGGTAAACATGAAAAATTAAGGGAAAAAGTCAAATTAAAGCAACTCAGCTATGAGGGAGATTTGAATGATGATACAGTGATGTCAGCAAGGTTTGTAGAGATGAAGTAAATCACTCTTATTACCAGGTGATCTATTTGATAATTCAGTGTTAAAGCAAGCTTATTTTCAAATTCGTATGACCTGCTTATTTAGAAACAAAGTATGGATCTGAGGGAAATTCATGTATTTTTAACAATGTCAATGGCAATCCACCCCTATGTACAAATCCAATCCATGACAGCATAAACAAGTTCTATAACTGGATGAACTATCCTGGTGATCACACATTTTTCTGTGTTTTCAGTAGTGATAGGGAGAGGAAAGGCTTGGGAACGATTTACAAATAGGGCAAAACAAAAGGAGTAAGAAGAGAGAGCAAAAAAAACAATCTGTGTGAAAGATGTCCGTGCTCCACGGAGGTTAGGTGTAGTGCTTGCCATGTGAGTCAGGTAAGTGCTCAGCATACCCGCTCCAGCAGCTCCCTGGAGAACGGCCGCACAGGGCCACGGGGAGCCTCCGCGTCTGCTGGCGGGAGCTGCTGCGGTGGAGGAGTCATGGGCGGCTGTCTACCAGGGCGGTACCGAGTCCGCCAAGAGGAGAGGGAGGCTTGGGTAGCTGGTTGCTCAGCTCGGGAGGGAAGAGGCTGGAGGGCAGGAGGTGGGGCAGTCCATGAGAAAAGGGATTTTGCATGAGTCGCCTGCCTGGCGTGAGGAAGGCTGAAAAGGTTGTGACAGGCATACTGCAGTGGGATAAAAGGAGAAGGGACATAAGAGGGAACAAGAGAGAAGAATTTGATTGCTGCTCTAACAGTTTTCGATATATAGTCCTTTTAAAAATCTCTAGATTTATACATCCTCCTCTTCCTGTTCCTTTCCTTTCCCTCCTTCCGTGAGATTTTCCCAAGGTTCATTCCTTTCCCTTTCTGTCCAATAATGTTCGTGTCTGCCCCTGACTCAGATTGCTTCTAAGGAGAAAGAGAAATTAGATGGTACCAAACAAATTCACTTTCATAGACTTTTGAGTAGCAGCTTCCCTTTTGGGCTAGTGCTATTTATGTATGAGAAGTTTGTGTCTGCATATTACTGTGGGTGTGAACATTAGGCCTGGAAAGAATAATTGCCAGTCTTGTAATTCAGCCAAATGCAGCACAATGCAGATAAATAACTAAAAAAATCAGTCATACAGCCAAATGCTAATATTTGCATTCACCATTGAAATATAGAAGGCAAAACTGCTGATGGAAATACTTTTCATTTTTATTGCAGGCACAGATGATGCCCTGATATGGGGAAACTAAGCCTCATGCTAGCCCGTAAATGATCTCAGTTATATTTGAAGTACTATGAAATGTTCAGAGTTTTGTCTATATGATGCTTATTAAAGTGTCTGAGGCGGCTGTTTGCTGATGTCCCAGGCAGTGCTGGGAGAACTTAAACAGTTATATCACAAGACTCAAGCTTTTCTTTGTAAGCCTCAAAAACAAGAAGAATCTGTTGTGTTTGGCTACTTAATTCACTCTTTGGCTAAAGATTTATCTGGCACATTACTGGTCTTAGCACTTACAAAATGGACATCTCAAATTGACAAGACCAATATTTAACCTGTCCCTTTTACTTCTCTTTTTTTCTCCTAATCAAGTCATTAATATTCTTTACATTCAAATGTATATCAGAAGCTCAGTTCTACACACTTTATTGTTTTGCATCCTGCTATGTGCTCACCCTGCTCCAGAATGACTCCATTTCAGTGAGGTGATAGTGGTAAAATGCTTTCTATCTCTAAGTATTTCTAGTCCTAATCTAATCTGTTGTATCTTAGTATCACCTTTCCATGGGCTCTATCCATTTTTATTTTCTACTGGTTGAGATATTAAGATAGGATTAGTAAGATTCTCAAAGAGGTATAAATAAGTGGTCACATGAAATGAAAGCAAAAGCTTACTGTAAGAAAAAAGTGTTGATGTTAGCTGTCCTGGGTATTGGAAAGGAGAAGATAGACCCTGATTGGCAAAGTTATGAAATATTGAAAAGCCACGTGAAGGTGAAAAAGAGCTACCGTTTAGATCACACCACCTCTGTGCAAGTACAGTGTTGTGTTCCCCTAAGGAGACAGGTTAAATGGTACTGCACCATGGGACTCTCTTGCAGCCCTTCCTTAGGCAGATAGCTGCTCTTAATGCAGCTGACTCTTAATGAACCTTTACTGCCACTGCAAAGATACTGCATTTGAAGTCAAGTGCTCTTCGGGGAAAGATAAATTTAAGTAGGTGGGAACAAGTAGAAACTTGGACACAGTCATATCTGTGGTGCCATAAAAATTGAACTGCTTTGTGATATGAGATCCATCTTTTGTTTTTAATCTTCATTAAGGAAGAAAACCAGTTTGTGTGTGTGGTGGGGAGGAGAATTCCAAAAATATCAGAAAGACCTATTTTGTCATCTTTAGGGCTGTTTTGAATTTTCATTTTGAAATGAATTTTTGTTTTAAACTTTTTTTCTGTTTTAAAATTTTTAAATACAGAACAAGATGTACAGAAGTTGCAATCAAATTAATTGCTTTGACTGCAAACAAAGTTAATTTCTTTGGAGCTTTTTACATGGAACATTTCAACACCAAATGTGTAATGATCACAGACCTTTGTGAAATTTGGACTTTCCTCCTCCTCACAGTCCTGCTAGGCAAATGAGGATCCTGTTTGGTTTGACAGAGTAGAGACTGAGACTTCAAAATGACAAAGGCATTAACATGTGAAAGCAAAACGTCGGGAGTCATCTAGTAGCAGTGGGGTTTTTGCTATACACCATTGCACCAGGGGCTCAAAATTGAATCCAGTAGCTCAGTCCCTGAGCCAGCAGAGATTAAAACACTGCAGCCACATATGATTCATATAGAGTATATGAGTAGTTCATATCACTCTAAAAATTACCCATTGCAAGTCTTGCAATATTGGCTATCATGGTCATTTATCCTTCTTCATGAATGGTTTCTATAACATAGGATATAGATGGAACAGAGGCAAATAAACCTGAGGCAAAGAGTGGGCCGTTCTTCAGAGGGACCTAAGGTCTCCAGATACTGTTTTAAATGTTCTCTGTTAAGCACCTCCCCCTCTTTCCAGTTAAATCTCAAGTGCAAGATGTTCATCTGCATTAGCTGTGACAGAATCCAAGAGTAGCTACAGCAGAGCAGGAGCCACTCTTGAATTCATAAAAATAGGACTTAGAACAAAAACTAAAGCCTATCTCCTCCTAGCATGGGGCTTTGTTTCACACAGTATTTCTTAGTAAGCTGCTTTTCCAGCAGTATGCTGCTTTCTGTTAGATGCTTCTGATGTCATGCTGTTTCAGTGAAAATCCAGGACCCTGTCTAAAGGCTGTTGAATTAAATGTTAGAGTGTTTTGCATGAGAGTGGTTTCTGCTCAGGAGATGTGGAGACCATCTCATCTACTTGTGTCTGCTGGTCCCCTGAGCAGGCCTTGTGCAGGTGGTGCTGCCACGGCTGCCAGGGAATTGTTGGGGTTCTTCCAGAGGCAAAGCTTCCCACTTCACCTCCCGCGGTGAGCTGCCAGGTTCACAGGGGAGTGTGGTCCCCCTCAAAGCTTGTCACAGACACAGAATTATTGAATGCATGTTTTCAGCCTTTGTCACGGCGTGGAAAAATATGGAAGCTTAATCCATCCTTTCTGAGTGATGCTTATGAGTGAGTGTTTGGAATAAAATAGTTTTGCAGTCAGTGGATTAAAATGTAAACTTGGACAAACACCTGCACAGCAATGCCTTCATCACTTGAAAAGCAAAAACTTACAACTGTTGCTGCAGGATTTGATTCATCAAGCAAAAGAAGCAAAAGAAAATGTCCTGAACTTGCCTGAGGAATAATGGCTCTTAGGTAAAGAATTGTTTTATTTTGCAACTGCATACGTTTTCATTCCTGCAAATTGACTTCACCTCTTCTGCCTTTCCACTGCAAACCTACACCAAGTCTAGCAAGTTTCATCATTCTGTTTATAAATGCCAAAGCTAATACCAAAATTATAAACACCCAGGGCAGAGTTATGTAGGGACCTCTTTGTTTCAAAGTGGCATCTTGAAATCTCATACAAAGTCAATGTGAAATGGAAGTCTTGGTTGTATAGCACTGTGAGCGTAGCTTATCAGTAACCTGTGGAATAAAAACAGCTTTTTAACATTGTCTTACGTGGTCAGGTAGTGAGTGAGAAAAAGACATGTATTAAACAGCAGAAGTGATGGAGTAGATAAAACCCATTGTGCAGTACCAGTATTTTCCAATTGTGCATCAAACAGATGCACTGTGTGGTTGTTTGCTATACCTCTGCAAATGACAAAGAATATTTACATTGCTAAGCAGTTTTGACACAAAATTCATGATCAGTGAACAGAGTACAAGGGACCCTTAGTTTCTGCCCTGTCTGGCTCTGGTCTTGGTTTTATGCCCAGGTTCCCCCTGAATAACCTCATGGAAATCACTGAGTGTACCCAGAAAATGTCACCTGGGGAGGCAGGATCAGAATCTCCCTCAAAATCTTTAGCTGTTCATAAATTGTTACATTCAGTTTTCAGCAAGTCTGACTGTGTTCTGAGCTGCACTTGATTGCTTTCTGTCTCTTTTTTTGCTGTCTTTCATGATACATGTGCCTGTCTCATAAATATGATTTATCGCTTTCCTTTTTAAGCTAAAATGGTTGGAGGGAGGGTACAGGAATCTCTCCTCTTCTGAGGGAAAATTATTTAGCAATATGTCTGAGCAAAGTTTGTTCGAGGCAGTTAGCGCTTGGTTCCTGTTCTTGGAATAGGAAGATATATATTCCTCAGATAATTATGTCTTAGCATGTTATGATATATTCCCACTGCAGATATCAACGTTGGTGCCTTTTACAGTATTCTAGGCTCCTGTTTCAGGAATACATCATTGAATTTCACAGGTTAATTACCTGTTGTATAGCAAAATGCCAGTTTTAAAATTCCTCTTCTTCATTTTCTTCTCTTCCAACTATTTTCATATTAGCTCATTATGAGGTGGGTATCTATTACATCATCTTTGTTTTCATCTCCTAAAGTAGCATCACTTTAAAATCGTCTATATGGAAATCTTCCAATTCCTATAAGTATTATTCCTTTTTTAAATTTTTTAATGTTTATTTCTGCTTATGTAGGTATTTTATGTGTGGCACCCAAAGCTAAATACACAGTTCAACCTGAAGCTAGGTATTAATGCAGGAATTGGCCCAGTGGATGAGCCCTGCGGTTGTCTTGCTTAGTTTTCTGTGTCTGATAGATACCACTGTTAGGTATTTCAGAGGAAAGTGCAATATAGCTGTCAGTAAAGAAATAATGACCCTAACACAGAAAGCTTATGCCTTCCACTATCAATCTGTTATTCAGTTGTGCCATGAAAAATGAGAATCTGTATTGCTACTTATTTTTTCCCAACCTAAAGCAGCTTTTGGAGTTTTCATTATCTGTATAAATGTCTAATCCTTTCTGAAATCCTACTAATCTCGTAGTCGCAATGATGTTTTGTAGCAATGAGTTTCACCTCAGGTTAATCAAGTACTCCGAGAAAAATTGTTTGCCTTTGTCAATTTTGTGTGTGTTGTCTTTTCAATTTCACTTAATGTCCAGGAGCGCAGCTTTATTTCCCTTTTTCTACCATTCATTATTTTCTAAGCTTCTGTAATGTCTTCCCATATTCATTTCCTCTCTAAAGCAAACAGTTCCAAATGTCTCGGTGACTTTTGCCTGAGTAATAATTTTGTATGCTTCCAAGTATTTTTGTTTCATGTTTGTACCTTTGTCCAAATTTTGAAATGAAAATTTTAAAGAGGAGTATTCCAGGTATAACAGTGATCTGTAAGCTGGCAACAGAGTGTTACTTGCCTGATTTTGATTCTTTTGATTCTTAGTTCATTTTTCATTTCATTTTCTCTGGTAATCCCTTGCGTACTGAGGAGATTTCAAAGGGATGTTCAATGCTATGCAGATTCTCACACCTCCACAAATAAATCTTTACTTACCTGATCATCCTAGAGTATTTCATTAAGTGGTTTAGTTAATGTTTGTCACTGTGCTTGATTCACTTTTTATGTTGTACTTCTATGAAAGGGAGAACCGAATGTTTTGGAAAACATTTTGGTAGGGTTTGTTTTTGCTTTTAAATGTTTGTGTGAATGTGTTTGTCACAAACAGGTGAAAGAAGGGCATTTGGCGGGGAACGCGGTGAGCTTGTTAGTGATCTTCTGCTCCCATTGAAACTATAAATTGTCCAAAATGAAGCCCAGGTTTCTTCCTGCAGAGAAGTCTAAATTATGGCAATTGCTACAGCAGCTTAGGATATCAAATTATAATCTGTTGAAGAAGTTGATCTTGAGATGCCTCAATATCAAGGTTTAGTCTCTGCATTTTAAGACACTTTGAAGTGCCATTTTCCGGAGTACAACCTAAACCTGAATTTTTTCTGCAGTTGTGGCTGATTGGCATTTATGAAAATACAGTTTGTCAAAAAGTATTGGAAAATAAATGGTTTCCCAAACCAGAGGCTGCTTCCATAAGTGGTGCTTTTCATCATTCAGAGGAACCAAATCAACCTCTATTTCTTATATCTAAGATCTTTGCAAATGGAGAGGTGGAAAAAGCATTTCGATAACTAGCAAAAATCTAGGCTATGCTTATTGTTTACTCCTGCAGAATTTTCTGTGAATTTTAATGTTAGATCTGAAAAATAGGAGTCTTGATTACTATTTTTTAATTGTTTTTGGTTCCCAGATCTAAACGTCCAGTGCCAGTTCCAACCACAGCACCCAGAATTGACTCTCCCCGGCCTGTCATTCCCCACCAGAAGGTATGTGACATATTTCTCCTCAGTCAATGTTATTATCAGTTTTATCTACCCTACTGAAGGTAGATACTTACTACAGAAAATAGGTTTTGCGCACCCCAAATAAGTAAACATTGAATGAATGCACAGGTACCAAAAGTGCCTATAACGTGATATATAGATGATCTATATTTCGCTAATTTCTGATTAGAAGAACCAAAGCATCCAGCTATCCTCTGACAGGATCTGGTCTAGTCTACTCTGAGTGGCTGAACAATGTTGTCATCTTGATTTTGTTCTTCTGTAAGCTGCAAACAGCTAATAAAGCTTCCCAAAGCATGCATTTGCTTTTGTAGATTCTTGGGGGCGGGGGGGGGAGGGGGAACCAGTTGTCTGTGTCTCAGTGTATGTAAATCTTGACTACAACTGAGAAGACACTGACTTGGAAAGATAAGAGGACATTAGAGCATTTGAAAAGCTTGCATCATATTGCATTCTTGTCCCATCAGTCAATAGGCATGAGAATAAAAAATAAAGAGGATAAATCAATTTAATGAGTAACATCAAGTGGCAGAGGAAATGGATGGCTTGGGTTCTGTTGTCAAAGCTCATCATCTTCCATAAAATAGATGTACATCTCAGAACAAACCACATTCACTGACTGTACCTGGCATTTCAGCATCTGTATCTTTGGAGGGACTCAGGACCAAGGATGCCTGAAAGATGGCATATACCCTTAGGATAAAGTAGTCAGGAGGATATTTGTATTGCTGATATATTCAATTAGATAAACTGGGAAAAGGCAAAATCCTCACTGCTGCAATTTTACCCATTTTGTAAGTGCTAATTTTGTTCCTGAGATGTAAAATAATTAAGGAGCACTTGAGATCAAAATGCACAGGAAACTAGGTGATTTCTTCTTGTTTTTTTGGCAATTCTGATTTCTACAGATCAATTTTAGGCATTTTCTATGAACACTGTGCCTTCCAAATTCAGATCTCAGGAGGCTGACATCATTCCTATAACAGCTGTAGATACCTTCAAGCTAACAGAAGAGAATGCACTTAGGGAGAATGGTTTGGTTCAATTTTATTTTGTCGAATTTGAATTAAACCTGCCAGACTATTTATTAGTTGAGACAGAAATAATGGGACTCTGGGATCTTGCAAACTTTTTGGCAAGGGAGGAAGGAATTAAGAATTTATGTTGCTCAGAGTTGTTTCTGCTTATCTCATGATTTTATAAATATCATCTGGGGAGGAAGGTATTGGAAGAGTGATCGAATGGTACTGTGAACTTCCTAGAAGAGAGAGGATGGTTCATTCTTTTACTTAAACTGGTGCTCCAGCAAAGGAATAGGGGCAGGAACGGGGAGAGAGAACTTGCTTTTCGCTGAAGAACTGCACAGAATGCTGTTTGCCTTGATGGCTGCAAGTAGACTTGTCTTTTCAGACTCATTCACTGACACAGAATATTTAGAAGACCAACTATGTTTTGGGACCCTCAATAACAGCTATGTAGGTATGACAGATTTCCCTATTTCCACCACAGGCACTGATGTATAATAGCCTTTATACATCTGATTTTGATGACTCTATATTCCTTCCCTGGTAAGTGTCAGTTTTGGAATGGATAGTATCCATAGCCATTCATAGCTGTTTACCACTCAAGACATCTTTTCTTCCTTTAGTATCTGTTCTATAAAAAAGTTAACTCCACACACTGTAGGTTTTTAAAAAATCCTAAAAATGCCTTTGACATGAAGGCTGTAAAGTAAATGGTCACTTAACATTTCCTGTATTACCCTTCAGAGAGATATGAGGATTAAAGGACTCAACCCTTTCTCAAGAGCATACTATCTTGCACTTGAGCATTGTGTGCACTGGTGTTTATGAAAGGTTTATAGGAGTTGTTGGAGGTAACCTATTCTGAATGGGCTACAGGCAGTACTTGCAGCTGGGAAAGAGATTTACTAGAATCTTTCTGTGGGAGAAGGGTGGCAGCTCTTAGCTATGGTGGGGAACAGGTTTCTAAAAATATACAAGAAACTTTCTTAAGTAGGGTCTTTGGCCCAGAGGGAACAGGCAGCAGCAGAGTGCTCTAGTGGGAGACCCTTGCAGGTCGGGAGGAGTGATGTTTGTGTTTTGGAGCAAAGGAGCTACTGACCAGGAGAATAAACAGGAATAGTAAAAGCCAGCTCTCCGTTTTGTTGGGCTTGGACATGCATCTGAGTAACAGAAGGAGGACTGAAGTAGACAAGGGTAATTTTAACTGTTAGAAAGTAATCAAGGTATTGCCGAGTGCAGCAGCTAGAAGAACTCTTCTCTGAGTGTTTCGAGAGGAAATATAGGCATTGAACTGCTGGAGGAGAAGTCTCAAAAAATGGAGTAAAAAATCTTTACCAATACAAACAGCGGTATGGGATGTTGCCATAAGGTATGTTATAGTAAATATACTTTAAAATCAAGGTTTCTTTGCTTGTCCCTTTATTATGTCTAGTAATAGTAACACTGTGGATATGAAGAGTTTAATGACATATAGGCAGAAGCTGTCACCTCCACATCACTACTTGATAGTGTTCAACTCATGGTGCACGGGAAATGAATTTGATTGCATTTCAAAGACAGCAAACAGCTGCATTACCTGACAATCATTACAGTGTTGTCCGCCAATACAGACGGAAGTTTTTCTTACCTCTCCCTGGGTCAAAATGAAAGGCATGGCTTTGTCAGCTAAAAAATACTGCATGTGCAAGTTCAGTGTCTAGTATAAGCCATGAATTCCTTTGTACATTATTGCTGATCTGATTGCAGCTTGCACTAATTTTCAAGCATGTATTTCTTTTTTGACTGCTATGGTCATGGTTTCTCATGTTTTAAAAAAAATAAACTTACATTCCTTTGAAGGATGTAAAGAATGTATAAAAACCCCAGAGTTTTTCAGCATGATAGAAATTGTTCTGCATTCCATAGGTAATGGAACATGTGCATTTTCTCCTTCCTTCTTGAGCTGATCAATGTTATGGGTGTTATGGATGACACAGTTTCTTCAACCATAACTATGAGATCAGCTGTGCTGTATTGGAAATAATAGTTTTACTCTTTCCTTCTCTAACGTTAATCTGAAAGTTGAAAAAGTTTTGATTCGGGGTGAGTTTTAGCCAGACTTTTTGCACAGATGTGGCATAGTTGGAAGAGAAGGGCATAAATGAGGCTGAAAGCATTCAGATTGGAAGAAGAGTAAGCATGACTCCAAGGACTGAGACTAAACCATCATCAGTCACTAGACTGAGCTCCTGCAACTTTTGAGGGGATGTAATTAAGCAAGTACAGGTAAGGAGTCAGCTTAGTGCAGTTCCAAATGTTCCAGCTGAAGCTTTAAGGCTAAGCGCATAGCTTTAGCTTCTGTCCCTTTGCACAAAGGTATTAAAGATAGCCTCTTTAATAACATGACTACATGTTGTCCTGTTTATGAAACATTGCAGAGCACATATATTTCAAAATCCCAATGAGGATCTTACAGTGCCTGTGATTTGTTTCCTGCAAAATTTGGGAACTTGGGTGGCTAAGTAAAAATAGCCAAAAAGATGATTAACTACTAAAATGAAGCATGGGGTGGAAGAGTAGGCTTAGCCAAAAGCTCTTTGTTGGATGTCTTTGAGCCAAGTCATTTAATGCCATGGTGCCTCCATTTCCTTTTTTCTAAAAAGATTAAAGTAACATTTAGCTTCTCCTTGACATATTGGGAGGTTAAATTCATCAGGATAGCTAAAGAGTTTTGAAATTGTTCTCCTACAAGTGCAAAAAGGTGGACTAGTCTGTAAAGACAATAGCGATAGGTAATAGAACATGGGTTATCGAAGGAAGAGGACCTGAAAAACTGGTAATGTTGCTTCCTATAGAAATTCATCTTTCTCACCTCTCCTGTATGTAAGAAGGGGGTGCTTGCCTTTCATAGAATTTAAATATTCATAAGGAAAACATAATAATACTGCAGAATGGAAATAGAGCTGATTCATAACCTCCTTCTATTCCCAAATGTTTGAGACTCTCCTCTACATTTAGCAGTTTTAAACTCGTTCACTGATGTTACACTGGGAAATTAAAACCCTGTTTTCCCCTCCTAGTAAGCAGCAGTAAGGATTGCAGCAAGATGACAGGTTCTTTCTCTAGGAAAGAAGCCCAATGCTCGGTGTCAGAGCCTCCTCTTCTGGTCAGCTGAAGGGTAGCATCAGACTTGCATAGTTTTAAGATGTTAGCTTGCTTTTCCAGCTACAGAGATGATGAGGCAGAATGGGAGGAGAGAGAAATGGGAAACAAGGGAATGTTTGTTACTATTGGCTGCATTTCTTGTGATACCATGATAAGAGCCGTGCTGCTGCTCTTTATTAGAAATCTGACCTTCAGATTTCAGAAAGGCTTTTCCTGTGTTGATTTGTTCTTGCCACTAGACTACAAAGAAACAGAACAGTAATTTATTCTAAAATATCCTCCCAGGAATAAACTGAATGGTAGATATTTATAAATCACAACAGAGAAGAGCTGAATAAGCTGATTATTGGACAGTAATTGTTTTGAAGGAATTATACAGCTGTACTCTTATCCATTTTCTATTTCACCCTTTTTCCCCCCAAATGCAGGGAAAATACCTACCTCAGAACTACTGTCAATACTAAGCCAAAATGGAGAATCCTAAGCTGACACTGCTGGGCTGCTAGGAATGCTAGTGTTTAGTCACTGGTGTGTATTCTAATTTATTCTAGCTAGAAATGGTTTGAGGAGTGCAACCAAAATTCCATTCATGTCATTAAAATGAACAAAATCATCAACCTTCATTTCTTATGTTCGTCTTCCCCATAATTTTCCCTTGGCCTCCCGTTAGCGTCCAGTAACACCAAAACTATCAGGAAACATTTTGATTACAGAAATATCTGATATTTCTCTTACTAGCAGTTCAAACTGATACTATAATCAGGTCTCCATGCATGTCCTTTTATTATGAAGTTTAGAAAGGAAACACAATTTTAGATAAATCCCACAGAATTTTCAAGGTAACACACAAGTCTAGCTCCAGCATATCCTTTTTGTTCTCTTACTGCCTCTGTACTAGTTTTTGCAGTATTTGTTTTGTCCCCCTTTGCCAGCATGTAAAACTTAATCGCACAATTGGTGACTTAATTTATGAGCATGGCCTTGTGCATTTGTCCCTCTTTTAAAATATATTTTTAGGGAGAAGTCTTGTTTTCTTCTTATTTAATGATACTTGGAAGTTTGCAGTAGGCTACTTAAGGGTAGTTATTTGTAGTCTTTGATGTCAGGATATAATGAGTGAAGTATTTAATTCAAATGTATTTATTTAAAAATAGTAATTTAAAAAATGATTTTAGGATTATTTACTTCTACAGCCTCAGGCAACAATTAATGCTGTTAAAATCTCTGCCTATCTTTGATTCAAAATCTTCTAAATGTATTTACTTATTATCATTAGTTATATCCTCAGACCTTGAGGTTTTCCTGCAATTAATTATAATCAGTCAGGTCATATTATCTTCCTTTTTCAAATATAATCTCCCTAAACTTAAGTATGCAATATAGGAAAACCCAAGAGGAGAATATAAAATATTTCTCTTTCTAGTAAACATTAACATCAAACAAGTAAATGATGTTAATTATAACAAAGACCAGCAAAAGTAGAAAAACAGACTCCAAATTATTCTCAGGCTTACAGTTCATGCAAGGCCAAGGGGGATACGTGTGTAGAATGTTAAATATGGCCCTCAAACCGGTACCAGCCCAAAGGAGGGAAAATGTCCCTGCCGGCTACCAGCCGCTGTTGTCCTGGCTTTTGTTGAGGCCAGCTTGTGGGCTCCATCCCTTCTTCGGGATAATGCCACCGCCTGTCCCCGTCCCTCAGAGCTGGACTGCAGAGCGCTGGCAGTGTAACCCCGTGCATCCAGACATTTGGTGTTTATCTAGGTCCACAGGAAGAGGTGAAAGTGATCCTTCCGTGATCCTCAGCTATAGATCGCTTTATCCACACTACATAATTACAGGTAAACAAAAGTAATGAATAAAACGGCTACTTCTGAAACTAAGTCATTCTATTTCAAAAAGATGTTCTGATGAGTTTCAGCATTCAGAATTCTAAGTTTGAGATGCAACATTAGTGAGATGTTAAAAAGAATACATTTTAAATTTTCCTATTTATTTTCTAGTTATTGAGCCTTTAGAAGTTAAACTTAGGTGGTTTTCCTCCGTGGTCCTAAGGGCCTTCCTAATTTATTCATTTGCTCGTATCTCTTTAACTGCAGCTTTGACAAAATTCAGAGCGCACTGTTAACTGTTGAGATTTGTATTAAAATCACAGAAGTGAGTACCTCTGAAACGCCTTTCTTTCTTTTTTAAATATGGTATAAGTTTTCATCATGTCCCATATTAGGAAACTTGGAATTGATTATACTAGCTCTGTTCCTTGGTACCGTATCAAGCAACCTCTCAAAATACAACAAGGCAAAAAGTTTTCCAAGGAACCTGAACTGCCGAACCACTTGCTAAAAAGTGAAGACGATGCAGATACTGGCAGCAGCTTTGCTCACATGAAAAAAGGAAACCACAGAGAAGTTAGGTGTTATCAAGACTAAGACAGACTGACAAGCAGAATGGCAAAATAGCGAGTTCACTTTTTCCTGATCCAGAAATAAATGGTGTTCTTATATTCTAATTTGTCTTTAAAAAAGAACAAAAAAGCTAATAGTAAAGGTATAAAATGCCCACATGGAAGAGAAGTAAGTTTGTATTTCTCTTTGATAAAATTGTCCCTAGATAGGCAGACTTTTAAAAAATACAGACATTAGAACTACAGTCACCGCGCACTGCTGGTAACTGGAAAGAAATGAGGCTATTTAACCTAAATAGTGTTTGTTGCTTCCCGTGAAGTGTTGGGTACCCTCCATTCCCAATGACTTAGATGGTGTTACACCAGAATGAGCTTGAACTCTGAAGGTCAGAAGCAGTGGTACGGTATTTTAGCCTACATCAGCACAGAAGTTTTAGATTAATTTCCTCAGAACTCATGATAGAAGGACCTGTACTTTTTGCATTTATGTTGAATTTTCTTGACAACTGCTGGTTTTCTGCAGTGTTGCTGAAAAAAAGCAGTATTTTTCCCCTTTGATATTAACATTATTTCATTTTCATTAAGCTATGTTAATAGCAAATAATTTATGAAAATGAAGCAGAATATTGCATTATTTTTCCAGGATGAGGTTTTTTTATACAATGTTTCTTATTTAAGCACCAGCATAAATTTTTACGGATGTAGCTATTTTCAGGAGAGCTACCTGTAACCTCTACTAAGACAATATGCCCTGCTGTCCTAGTTAGGAGTATTATCTGCTACATGACATTAGGATTGTGCACCTGTGCTGTGTGCACATATTTATACTCGTGCAGACATCCTGTCAAGTGGAAATTGTGCAGAAATGAGCGGGACAGAGGAGTTCTACCTGTTGGGCAGTACCTATTCTTGAGTTCTCTTAGTCTATTTGCTAACCATGCTGCATGGCCTAATTAGCATGAACCAGAGCCGATGAAAGCAGTGCGGTGTGTGGGCTTCAATAACTTGAAGTATACTTATGAAAAACAGTATGGTGTGGTTTCAGAAACATTATGTTTTTATAATAATGGTATTGACTTTTATGTTTGCATATTGTCATCTCAAATGATTCTGATGTCAAAACATTTACAAGTTTCTTAGTTATCCCAGGAATTAATGGACAATGTCATCTTTATATAAAATTATTGCTATGACGTTGACCAGTACCAAACATTCTTTTAATGTTAAGCTTTAATTTGTCGATTTCAACTAAAAACCAATTAAAAATGCCTGAGTATGTAATGCTTCCTTTGTTTTGAAACAACGAACTAAATGTTCCCTGAAAGGCTGGGTGCTTTGGCCCCTAATCTATTTATTGCAAGTTTATCAATATGTTTAGAAAGCTGTAATTGCAGATACATTGTTTTTGCATGTGTTCTATGATTGCTCTTTTCTTTTTTTCTTTTCTTGGCCTGCATGTTTGCTACTACAGGAACCTTCTTGGGAAATCAATGGCAACAGAACAACCTTCAGTCCTCTAACTAACACGGCGACTGGGCCTATGGGTAGTATTTTAGCAACCAATGGAACATTTTCAGGCTACCTCAGCAAGCAAGAGATCAGCCTTTCAAATAGCTCTTCCTACTTAAAGACTACCACAGTTAGATCTTCCATGTCCTCTCAGTCTGTGACTCCTGACATTTCACCTGCAAAGAGTAATCTAGGTTCAAAACTAAGCCCTGTATCCACTGATGGCAATAGTCCTAAACACCAGCTGAGCCCTGCAAGGCAGTATAACAACCCTATTGGCCTTTACTCAGCAGAGACTCTAAGGGAAATGGCTGAGATGCATAAATTAAGTCTCAAACGAAGGGCTTCGGAAGGTGGACTTCCTAGAGGGTAGGTAACATGATAAAATATTTAATATTCCAGTAAGTAATGAATTTGCTGAAAAATAAATGTAATAGTACCTACCCTGTTGTGCATTTGTCTTGTAATCATGATTAAGGTCTGGAACAATCATTAAATTTTCCAGTACCCCTGCAAGATTTACACAGTACCAACTCTTGGTCTTTGGTATCTGAATTGCAATATGGATTGGCAATAGTCACCAGAGCATGAGGAGGAACACTATTACTGAAGTAACTCTGATAACCTCAGGGTTTTAGCATTTACCAGTTTGGATTACTGCATGTAGTCTCATAGAACCAATATCACTATAGGCCATTATAGGAGCTGTTAAAAAAGAGATGTGATTTTTGGTGCTTACCTAAAGAGAAGTTGCTTTGATCTGCAGATCTGACATGCCATTCTACTGCAGTATACTGCTATATATGCTGTATACTCCTTCCTTAATGTATTGGTTTTCCTATGCAAGATGAGTCAAAAGTGCAATTTGCTGAATCCTGTAGTTTGAACATTGTGTGTGTCATGTCTAAGTACTGTTAGCTTTGTTATTAACTTGTATATAAGAAGGAATAATCTCTAGTTATTACCAGATAATTTGATCCCATGCTGTCAAGGTTTTCAGTGTGTTAGCGTATTGCAGATTAACTCTTTTATTGGTAGGTGTGTGAAGTGAGCAGCTTGGACTATGTAACAGCAGGGCTTACATGAGAGAAAGCAATGAGAAATAAGTTTTCCTAAGTTTTCTACCTTCACTTTTTAATTTACTAACAAATCTGTAATTTGCTTACTTGAAAGCTGTGTTTATCTAAAATGTAGTTCCTTATTACGATTATGGGAAAAAAATGTAATTTCAATACTAAGGACCTGGCCACATGAAAACAAACAGAAAAGTCAAACAATCCACTTGCGGTGGATACATGTGTTTTCTAGTACTTAATATCCCATTGCAGAAGCTCTCTGCAAGAGTAGAGCCAAGGGTTTTTAAGTTATTGCAAAGTAAGGATATTTTAGTCTCGAAAAAGAGCATATATACATGCTTTAGATGATTCATGCAGAATTTAGATAATATCTCTTTAGATAACTCTTTTCAGCATTCTACATTAACAATCTTACTTCCAGTTGTACTTCCTTCTCACACTGGATAGTTAAGAAAGGCAATTAGCGTTTAAAGGAAAATAATTTCAATTAATAAGCAGAGTCAGCCAAATAAACCTCAGAATGCTTCTTTCTTCATTTGCAGCTTTCTTGAGGAAAACTAATTCTTGAATCATTTCAATATGCAAAATGTCTTGGGAGTATATCTCACTGTCTTTCTCCCGCTGTCCTCACATGCCTCCCTAACATGTGCAAGAGCTGGGGTAGTGGGGATGTATTTTGAGTGGCTCACTTTCCAGACTATTTATTGTTATTCCATCACTAACTGAAGTCAATGTGAACTATTCTGTTGATTCTAGAGGGTGTTGCAGTAGGGCCGTATAATATAACTGTTTATGATTGTTGGGGTGCAAAAAAAAAAGTATAGGTGTACAAAATGCTTCACTGTCTCACTCTTCTGCTTTTCTATATGTTTTTTGTCTCCTGTATAAATACACATTCACAGCCAAATATAATTCAAGTTTTCCATTAGTGCAGACCTATGGTTTAGGGGCAATACACCAAATTACAGAGCAAGGTTTTATCTTGGAACCACCACCATTAAGTGTAGGTGTCTTTTCAGATAATTCTTCTGAGATTTAGAGCATTCTAAATCTTTGCTTACTTGCAGTGAAAATTCAGAGTTCAATAATCCTTTCATTCCTTCTCCCACTTGAGTATTATCTACGACTGGGAGGCTTCTTTCTTGCAACCTGTAACTATCTTGAGACTTTATATCAGCCATGATGGTTTCTATCTCATTGTGCATATATATGAAAGCGTGCTTAAAAAAGGCACTGTAAGTTCTGCGAAGTCAGCTCTGGACTTTGCTGTTTTGGATGTTCTTATCATACAGTACAACATGAGGTGCTGTATGAAGATTGCGAAATTGTGGGGCTCCAAAGCTGTCAATTTATTATGCATTCATGAACATCCACTTACCAATATGGTTAAAGCTATAAGAGAATTCAGGTAATTGGGTAGATCTTAAGGTATATTCATATTTCAATGTTGCTTTTCTTTTCACCGAATCATTTAAACTTAATCATGTGGATTGCTGTTAGAGGTTTAGCTAAACCCTTTGGAAATCCTACCAGGAGGCTGAAATTAATGTTGAGAGGATTTCATTGACTTTTAAAGAATAACAAAACATCTGTTTCTCTGATACACTTTTACAATATTAAGGCTTTATCACAGACCCAAGGAGAAAAATATAGAGGAGGTCTGCTAAAAGTAGAACTTCATGTGCTGAAAGCTCTGGAAGGTGGAGTATTAATAAATATGAAGACTAAGCCATAGCTTCTCACATATGGTTCTTTTTCATTCCAGTGTAAGTTATACTTCACATTGTAGGTCAAAGGCAGTAAATACCTGTCCCACATGTGTTTATGTGCCAGGTGGCTTGGGTTACAAGTTTCTTACTTGTGTGACCTTTTTGAGAGAGCAAGTTGAACATTTCAGTACACGTCCATATTTAGAATCAAGCTAAAAAAGCGTGTGGCTCTAAACGGGAGAGGATTTTCTCATCACATGCTAGAACATCAAGAGAAGCAAAGCTTTCTGAAGGAAACTGCAGTAATCTGTTCACATTTTAAAAAAATCTTTGGTGAGACATGTGGCTATTGACTTGTTCGTAGTGTGCGCATGTAATGTTTTTATCTCTGAACGTATTTTTATATGCAAATAAGTGGTTCCTCTCTTTAAAGCCTATTTTAAGGACTCCTACCTTTAATATGCTATTTTATGTGCAAGGCAGAGACTTGGATTAGAAGATTACAGCAGCCATCAGAGTGCACTTCAGAATATGATACTATTACACCATGTTTGACTGGAGTGCCCAGCTGTCTTATAAGTACCTGAAATGGATATAGGATCACTGATGTGCTTACAGGCTACAGCTTGTTCCTAATATATCTCTACCGTTTCCTGTAGAAGACTGATATATGTGTTTTAATGCAGGGTTTGTATAGCTCACAAAATATTCTCAAATCTGAGAGTCTGAAGAACAGTAACTGCAGAAAGTGTAGAAAGTGATCTGTGATTGCTTTTCCATGGAAATGCAAAAGTGCAAAGCTTTGACTGTGGCTTTGGCTCATTAGAACATTTTTGATCATGAAAAATACAGGTGGATGAGCCAATTGTAGAAGGACTTTGTAAAAAGAAGCAGTGATACCAAAGGTTCCCTGAGACAGAAGCAGAAAGAGACAAATCCACTTTGAATGTCATTCAGGTAGTAACATTGCTGCCCACCGTCGTGTATCAATTCCAGATCCACTCCAGATCCAGAAATGTTACAGCCACAAGTTGGTAGGCTCAGTGCCTATATCTGTCAGCAGCATTCTGTACAGCTAAATAAGGAGTGATATTTAATAACTGATCCTGGAGTCTCTTCCATTTTTCTTTAGTCATACCATGATGAATTACTCTTCATCCAAGAAGGACAACAAAAAATGGATATTCTAAGCTTTGATGAAACTGAGTGAAAATAAACATCATAGCCCATTTTTGTTATTCTTGCAACCAGTGGAGTTACTGTCAAAGAATATGACATTACAGCCTGAGCACATTCTCTCTTCATTGCTCCTAGCTTTGGCTGGCCTAAGGCCTACATTTTGAGTTTTGTACTGTGTTTCTTTGGGATTACTGTGCAAGCCAGTTACTTCTTGTTTATGGAGCAGAGTAGGATGTAACATGAACATATGTTTTTTTCATACTCTGTACATAGCAGATGGAGTAAATATCCTGATGTGGCTATCCAAAAGACACAAGGCATGGACTGGATTACCTCTTTTCATTTCACGTTGAGTAAACTGGGAATGACTATGCTGAAATTAGTTAGCTAACACCACTGTTGGCATAATATAAATGCAGTTAAATTTAGGCCAATAGTTTGTTAAGTAGAAAGGTTTTTACCTTAGTTTGAAATTTAAAACATCTATGAATATTTTATTTGGCTGTTCTCCAGCACAGAAAAGGCCAGAAGATCAGTCTTGCAAGACTGACGCTCTGAGGGCGACCTGGGGGAAACAGACTCATCCCTGACTATTTAGTATCTGAGGGAAGAATATAATCTCTACCACTCATTTACTATTTTTAGATGAGAATATATTCTGCAAACGTCTCCTATATTTTGCTACTGTACACTTTGATAACAGTACTTCTGGGTTAAAGGTACTTCCAGGGATGCACAGTAATAAAATCACATTCAAGGGTCAGCCAAAATGCCATGGTATCCTAGTAAATCCTAGTGGATAAACTATAATCTCTACATTTTTTCCTTTCTTAATCATGGTGGGGTTTTCAGGCATACATTTACTTTCTGTTCCTATTTGTAGAGTATGGAAAAAAAAGCTTCAATAAACTTCTGTAAATACTTCTTGCCCTTTGCACTCTAAAAACTATTGACAATTTCTGTTTGTTTTTCATGTTGTTTGTTCTCTCTCTCTTTTTTTAGGTCATAACCAACACCACTTCCAAGTTAGTATCACTTCTATATAGTGCCAAGTATTTGTGTTACGCTGTATGTGTGAAGATTTGTTTTCTGGGGGTAGCATGATCCCTGGTGTTCCTGCTGTGTTGGCTTGCAACTGGAAGTATTTTAAAAAATCTTACTGGTATGGCAAGTGTCATACACTGCTACTGGCACCCGTTGGTGGCTCTGTTGTGAGAATACCGTGTGCTCAGCATTTCATGGTGATGGTCTAATACTGCAAATGTAGTTAGCATCTGAGGTTGCTCAATTCTTGCAAATACTTTCAGATTTTTTAGTCTCTACAGTCAGGATATACTTCCACTGAATTCTTCAAGTGATCTTCATGCTGTCAGGATTTGGGGAGTCTTAGTCATGGCCTTTTTTGTTATATTATTATTGATGTATTTTTAGCCCTAACTTTTAAGTTAATCCTACTAAAGTTCACATTTGTGGTATTTGCTGGTATTAGATGCTGGTATTGAAAAGATCTAAAAAGTAATTGACCTTAGTAAAAAGTTTGCTTAAATAAGAAGAAACTATGAACTTGAAATTGTGATTGATCTATTTTATTTAGGGAAATTTACAAAATCCTCAGCTTTCACCTTTAGTTTTCTAAGATAAGGGCAGAGGCTTCTTTCTAAATTCCTGCTTTCTGTCTCTGGAATGAATGCTGTCCAGAAATTGCTGAAGAGATTGGGCTAAATTCAGCAATAAAATAAATGTCAAATTTAAACTGATAAGAGAAGGATAGAAGTTATAGAATACATAAACATAAAAATACTATTCAGTGAAAATAATTTACAGTGGTCTGGCATTCTTTAGGCATGGGTGTAATGTCATGAAAATGATATAACTGCTTTGTATTCAAAGAAGCTCTTGCCACTTTACATTGATAATTATTACGTTACTATTGTCTTGGAATGGGGAAGTCACATTACGGGGGGTTTTTTTATCTTTCTTTCATATTTACTTTTCTTGATCACTCATGCTCTTTTTTCCCAGCTTGGCATAAAAATAACATTCATTCGCATGATTGCTCCAGCTGTCTCTAGGATCGTACCTCTGCCACTTTGTCCTAGAGCACAGCAGCCCTTGCAGGCATTAATATTTCTGTTCATTCCCAGAGCTATAATAAGAACTCTGCAGTTGAAAATCTTTATCCTTTTCTATTCTTTCTATGGAAATCCAGTTGATTTCAGTAAAAGTTTTGCCTTGTTATATGTAATATGACTAAATCTTATTAAAAGAGATTATTGAAACTGTTTAAATTACTTAAGTCAAAGCCTAAATCGCTGCTACTACTACTACTACTACTACTGTTAGGGAAGCTTAGGCTGTTCCACAATCATCTTTTAGATCTAGAGAGATCGAACTCTTATTTTTTAACTGATTGTTGAAACAGTTGCTTTGTTCTGTATTCTTAAAAAGTGGCAAATTTAACCTTGGTCTGTTTACTTTGCAGTCTTCTCAGGTCTTGCGTTTAGAATCTCATCAATACTTAAAATAGTGGGGGGAAAAGAAAAATCTCGAGGACCTATGTGTTCAAAATTATCTGATTATGTAGTGTATTACAAAGAAAAGAGAAGCCATCGTTACAGTAAGGCATGTGCATGCTGAGAAGTCAGCAGTGAGTATAAAAACCCATTTCTGCATATCACCCTTCGACAGATGAGATCAGTTTAATAATGATGTCATAGTTGGTAAACAGTTAATTAAAAAATAAATAAAATGTGAAAATGTCTTTGTAAAAAGCTGATTTTCACTTTTGCATGAATGCATAACGCAGCTTTCCGTTTCCCTCCCTTACGATGTTGATGTGTGTGTTAAAAGCTCTGATTATAATGCAGCATGTGCATATCTGTGTCTTTGTTCCTTGAGCATGTTGCTGTTAATGTTCTTTCAAGTATTTTGAATGATGCATAACTCTCTCTCTTACTGTCTGTCTTTAGTCAGGGCATCCCACAAACAAAATGCTGAAAATACAATGGAATCCACTGGCTGGCTGCAGAAGGTGGCACATTACCTTTGATAATCGGTGGAAAATTAAGTTAGATGGTCACCAACTTTACTTGATTTTTCTTTTTCCTTCATGCAAGGTTGAGGGTTCAGATTTATTTCTCAGACACCTACTGCAGCTAAACCATGATTACAGTTTCATAATTTCTTCTGGTAGGGGGAAATATATCCATTTCTAGCTTTTGGTTCAATTCAGAATGAAACCATTGTGAAATATCCTTATTTCCTAAAGAACAAAATTCTCAGTTTTGCCGAGCTCTGATTAGCATACAGAACCTGTACTACCAACATCCTCCTGCTGTTGGCAGGAAAGGAGCAGTGGACTGGAGAACAACCTGATCTCCCAGAAGTTAGAGAAGAGCACCTACTTCAGTGAATGACAGTCTGAGCTTTAGGTAATTCAGCGAAAGTCCAAAAAAATACACAATCCTGACTCTAGGACGATAACATTATACAGCTAGGCAGTACCAGGAAGCTGGGTACTCTTAGGTTGAAGTCTGACATTGAACTGGCTCTTTCTATTGCTATGGGAACTTCAGTTAACTTGCCTGTGGTTCAGTTGCTGAAATAAAAATTCTTACTCATAAATGGAAGCACTAGAAAGTATGGCTACAACTCTTCCAACTGCAGTTGTCCCATAGATTGCAGTGTGGGATATTTTGATCTAAGACCAATTTTTCAGTGAATGTATCATACTATAGCAACACTTCTGACAGTCTGTATGGAGATTTTGTGAAGATTAATTAGTGTCTGTGAAGATAGCTTCAAAGATTAGAAGGCCTGAGTACTAAATTTCACTATGATTAATCATCCATGCAGAAGACATTGTAACCTAAATAATAGAGAATCTGATGTGTTCACCCCATTGCACTTGCTAGCACGTTATAAGATCCATTCGAAATAATGAATGGATGCAGTGAATAAACTGGCAATCCTCTGAAGTATGTATGTACATCCACGTGCATGCATATATACGTGTGTATATATGTATATATACAGTTATTTGTATATATGCATGTAAGAATAGAATTTTATGTGTAAAAATCACAGAAATACTTGGTGATTTTTCATGATTTTTTATAAAGACAACTGTTTCACCTTTTTTTCTGTTTACACATCTAAGAACCACAGCCAGCTTTTAACTATTACTTTTTATATTGTCTCTTACTCTCTGAGCAGAAGCTTTTGTGGTGAGATGCCGTGAAGACACATGCACTTTCCTCTGCTAGTTCTTTTTTTCTCACTTAATCGTCACCCCTTTGTCCTTTCTTCCCCTCTCTTCCCTTTCGAACCTCACTCGTGCATAACCCAGTACGGAGTTTGTGGAACGTTTCAACCCCAATGTCCTGAAGGACTCTGCCCTGTCTACACACAAACCCATTGAGGTGAAAGGCTTGGGCGGCAAGGCTACCATAATTCACGCCCAGTATAACACCCCGATCAGCATGTACTCCCAGGATGCTATCATGGATGCAATTGCAGGCCAGGCACAAGCCCAAGGTGGAGAATTTGCTGGGTAAGATTATTTCCTTGTGTGGAATGGTCCTTCTCTGCATGGTATATCACATAGTCCCTACCTGCATGACACAACAGCTCTTCTTTGGCCTTTTTCTCTGGAGTATCTAATATGTGAAAAACAAAGATTGGTACTAGATAGTGTTTGAAAGCATTAATATCCTTTTGAAGTTTAAAGGAAGGATAGTTAGAAAATTTAACATTTCTTTTTCAGTATTATTCCTGGAACTGGTAAATGCCACTGAAATATATCTGGTACTTCATATATGAAATTAGATGGCCTGTCGCTTATCTTATGACTGTGCTTTCTTGGAACTATTGTATTATATGCATAGCTCAAAAAGAATGGAGAAGGGAGGAAAATGTTATTGATACTTAAAGAATGCGAGGTATTTAGTAGTGGTTACTGGTTCTGTTCTCCAGAACAGAGTGTTGTGCTATACTGTCCCTCTTGGTTATTCGTTTTTAATTAATGCTAATACTGTTGTCTCAAAACCTCCTATTTAGAATATTTGACAAAAGACACTATATTTAAGCTAAAAATGATCTTTCTATAATAATGTATGGATCAGTAAAAAGTCTTTGCTTCCCTCTAGCTTCTGCCATTGCCCCCTCCCTCCCAGCTTATTTGTTCTTCCATTTAAACTAGACTGGGTTGAACATAATCTGATTGTCTTGGTGATATTGGCAGTCGTATATAGGTGGGAATGGAGAAGACAAATAACAGGGTATTTTCTTGATACTCATTTCATTTTCTTAGCATCCTATTGCTTTGTTTTTCTGGATGATTCAATAGTAATTCAACCTTCAACAATGTCATAAAGGTATGAAACAGCAGAAAAGGAATATACAAACAGTTTATTTTTAAAGACAAAGTCCAGTACAAAGGAAGTAAAACACGTATGTCTTTCACAAATATGTTATACCAACGGAGTATATCTGGTACTCTTTGGACTACTGCAAAATCTGTTTATCTTTAATAATTCTGCTTTTCCAATGTATGTTTCTGATAATCTTAGAATTCACAATTACTGGGGGTGAAAAGATACTTTTCTTCAAATTATTCTGATTTCAGACAAAAAATCTCTAGAAAACATTATTTTTGTTCAACTGGAACTGGAATTCTGATTTCAGATGCTTGGGTGTTTGTATGTGAGATAAAAAAAAGTTCAATCGGCAGAAATAGAATACTGTTCTTGTAATTAGATTTATATATAGTGTGGGTATACAAGTATTTTTAAGAATTTCTACATCAAAGGTTTTTGTTGCAGGCAGATCTAGGTGTTCAGGGTCATGTCCCAGGGTGGAAGTTATTTTTTTTCTTTAAATAAATCTGTTTTGAGATTTTAGGGCATGCAAGTGTAATATCATAGTGTTATTGCTTTAAGAAAATTTGTCCATAGATATGACCAAAAACTAGCTGCAAAATACCACTACCCAGTTGACATGACAGACCATGTTGTCAGAGGTACTTGGGAATGTAATCCTCATTGAACTCTGTGCTTTACTGCTTCATATATTGGATACATAATATATTCTGCTTTTCTGAATGTAATTTTGAAAGTTTATTCTCTATGGATTTAAGGTTCCTGTCTCCATTTGGGTGCAGCTCTTCATAAGAGTACATGCAAGTCTTGCTGTTGCAACAACTGCAAAATCCAATCCAATGTACAAGAGCTGTTTTTTTCCAAGAATTTTTATAATAGGTGCCAATATGCATTTTTAGTTACTTGAGCAACTGTTTACTGAAAGTGCATGAGACCCTCAGGGGAATAATACTCTTTGATTGAGTGAGAAGTAATATTTTTAAATGGCATTGTTCAACTCTCAGCCCTTGAATAACAGATTTTTCTCCTCAAACTTCTGATGCTTGCATAAATTAGGAATAAACCCCATGAAAGACAGTGAAGTTACAGGCATGTGAAGCCAAACTAATATGATGCGAATCGGGACCCTCTTTTTGCACACATCAATCCTTCTGACCAAATGGGAGAAGAGGAGATGGAAGAAAGGAAAATGTGTATCAAAATAACTGATGGCCCTAATACATGTTTTAGTATAGCCTCCTGTTGTTAGTGAGATTTTCCAAATACAGGCATCTGGTAGATTGTAGGATTGGGACCTTATTCATAAATAAATAAATACATTTGTATTTCTGTAAATATAATTAACATTTATAATTTTTATGACTTAACTGAAATTTCATGTGGGATGAATGTAGCCCTGTGTCTCTCTTGTTAGGTATCTTTCTACCTGAAATAGAACTTACCTTCCTTTCATTTGACAACAAAATATAAGTACAGCAACACTTTTTAACAGTTTCTGTTAAAGGTGCTAACTGCAAGCTTATTCAAAATGCTGATGTTTTATGTATTTGCCTGTGCTCCCTTTTATTGATCATTTCATTCTCTTCTCTGTTTTTCAATTCTTTTTTCCACTATTTTCTGTTACTAATATTATTCTGTTGTGTTTATCACAACTCTCCCTAATGATGGGTCCCGTGTGGTATCTTTTGTTGGTTTTGACCATATGGCTTACAGTGAGTTTCCACTGGTGTAAGTAGACCCGTATTTCCAATTAGCAAAGTACAGTGAAAGAAGTGCATTATGTGTGTGTTCCTTATAATGCTTTGCGTCTTTCATAGGCATGGATTAAATGACACATTTTATGAAATGCTGGCATTTCCTACTAAATGCTGTAACATTATAAAATGCAAATAGTAATACTTCAAAACTTTACCTACTTAAAAGATCCCATGGTTATAAAGTTTCACTGTTGAGCATGTGAATCCTTTTCATTTCATATACAGCACAGTAAGGGAATCTCTCAAATGCAGTTCTGATCACAGAAGTTGCAGTACTGGACTGGAGAATGTGGTCATGTTTCCCCTTCTGTGAAAGAGATCAAAACACTGTGTCACAGGGAAGGGAAAATGCCCTTTCAGAAAATCCCAAGTAGCAAGAGAGAATTCCAGAGAGCGCAATAGAACTGGAAAATCAGTGCGCGTTCTGGGTGGAGAGCATGCCTGGGGGGCTCGCCGTTTATCTCAGTATGTAGAACTGTATAGTAAAGAATCAGAATAGTGAGAAAGGCTTGAATTATAAATAGTAAGATACTGATGAATTTTATTAGTAAATACCTCTGTCTCAAAAAGAGGCACATGAAGTAGATACATAGTTAAAAAACAAAAATCAGATTTGCATGGACTGTTGAGTCACTGCAGCAGTGACGCACGAGCTGTATTTAATGCCACCAGCAATATCTCTAACTTGTTTCTTCCATTTTGAACTTGGACTCCACCTATTTCATGCATGCTTTGAAATAAGATAGTTATTGCCGTTAATCTTTGTATATCAGACAATATTAGTGAAATGTTATCCTTTGCAGACACATCCATGAGTATATTCTCCTCTGTGATCTTGCATAAGAAGTTTTTCTGCAGGATCCACTATAGAAACTACTGTTTAAGCATTTCCTTCATCTTTGGAAAGGGACTCTTAAGCCTAACATTAGTCTGGCTCCAGAATAAGCTCATGTTTCTGTTGCTGTGTGCTGTCAGGTGCAGGTGTACGGTGCTGTATGCTATAGCCAGTTTCATAGCTTTTTGTATTTTTTTAAACTTCCTAACACTTTGCTTAGTGACTAAACAATTTTGCCGGTAGATTGTATGATTTATTAACACAGCACTTTAAATCTAGATACAAGGGCAAGGCTCATGCTCTTCTCCCTGATCAAACAGTGGCCTACCTGTTGAGTGATCCTCATTCATTTGATCGAACCAGTAGCTCATTTCTTTAAGGTGCTGCTTTGCCCCATCATACTCTGAACTCTCATTAACAGTGCAAACTGAGGATATTCTTTAGCTTTCTAGTTGATCAGGTCTGAGATTAGATTATATATAATGCAAAAATAATTCTATGAGAAGTCTGTCATATAAAAGCAGGCCAAATTGTGTACTGATTTCATTTAGTCTCAGTTCTCTGTCTATAATTTGGCCTCAACACTTAGTTACTCTTCTTCAGGCTTTTCACTTTATGTAGGAGAATAAATCCTGAAGCCGCAAGGTGGTACATGGAAGGGTAAGCACACTCTGGTTACAGATCTAAAGGGCTTCAGTTCTTTTTTGACAGCAATACCTTGAAACTCTCTTTACTTCTGTTATCAGTGGAGAGAATGGACAAGCTTGGGATAAGGAGTCATCTTCTAGTTTGACCATTTGAAATCAGTGACATCTTACCTGATACTAGTGAGAGCAGAATCAGGCTCAGGTTGCTCAGAAAATAACCCACACATACTGAATCGGTAAAGAAAGCTTAAAGGAAAGAATGTAAATTATTTATACTGCAGTTATTTAGACCTTGTGCTGGAACTTAAGCAAAGTTACAATGCCCTGACTTTCTCATTCTCTATTGCTTTGCTTTAATTATTTTTGATATACCAAGAACCAAGAGTTGTTGTCAATAAAACTATGTGGTCAGGTATTTCATCCACATTTCTGTCAAACCTCTTTTAAATTCCATTATGCAGTTTTAGCCAAATTCACAAATCATGTAATCAGATATAAATCCAACAATTTTATCAGGATTAAGGTCTAACAGTTCTAGTAGTAGAATCAATAATATGACTAAATAAAGTCTTGTTTTTATTTTAAAATATGTCATCTTGGGTGCATAATTTACCAATCTGCATGAATTGTTTTGTTTGTTTGTTTTTTCCCTTAGGGCTTTTTTTATAGTTGGACTTAGTCTAATATCCAATGTTACTATATTTCATTGTATGTCTACATCAGGGATAAAACACTGTAGCCCTTCCTTAGTTTTTGCTTATCAATTAACTGCTTGATTAAATTAAAACAGAGTAATGACTTCCAGAAGTGATTCATCTGATAAACTGTAATTTATAGTGAACTGCAAGCAAAAGTCACATTGCTACTGCTATTAAAAGAGGTTTGACTGTCCTGAAAGCTTGTTTTAATGTTAATTGTGATGCAGATGTGTGACCTATATTATGATGTGGAAAGGGGGATCAGTTTTAATTGAATTCTACTGTAATACCTTGGGATATCACATGAAAAACCCTTAAAAACTCTAGCACATTCAGGCAGAATTTTTTTTCAATTGCATCAATTTGAAGAAGTAGGTTTAAAGATACATGATATTTCTGCACATACACACCCAGATGGAAAAAATTAAATTAAGAAGAGGTATAACAGCCACTTGTTAACATTGTTATGTGCATCTTAAGGCTGTCTGTAAGGATCAACCATCACATTCGGGTTTATGAAATGGTCATAATCAGTGATGCTCTGTATTTTACACTTCCATGCTGAGTAGCTCATATTTCCTAGTTACTCGTCTATAATGTAATAATGATCAAAAAAAGAGAATGGCCTGTTGCATTAAAGACAGAGTTGGAAATACTCCAGTGTAGTGTATTAATCTAGTTCAGTTTATAGGAGGGTGCTTCACTCTGCTAGGGAAGGTTAATTCACCAAGCTCCATTTCCTGCCTTAATCATCTACCATGAAGACAGTAATATGCCATGATACACATTGCCACTGTGAAATTTGTGGCCTACAATTGTTTAACTACCTCTGAGTTAATGATGTATCTATATGTACAGTTTTAATCTGTCTGTTTGTCTGTACATCATCATATAAGAACAAAGTAGCTTAACTAGAGTATTTATGTAAAGGAATTTGATCTGTGCATGACTCGCACGCCCGTGTTGCCGCAACAGTACATGGCTGAAGCTAGCAGGACTGCCTACCCAGGGCTTGATTATCCAGCCTGCATCAGCCTGCAGTCACGAAATGTGCCATCGCGTATAGCAATGTTTTAAGCTTCACCAGGATTAAAATGCAAGTCTGGAGATATAAAGGTAATCAGCTGTTGGGCAGGAACAGGCAGGCAGTCACCTGTAACGGTAATAAGGCAAAAGATACTGCGTGCTTAGTCAATGCTAAGATGTGCCTGAAGTGCAGCAGGAGACTTGAAAGTGGAGTCACATTTTGGGGGACTTTTATCGGGCCCTTTACAGTGACAGAGCTGCTCAGTAGTAGCCAAGGAGTGCGAAGTGGCAGCTGAATGATTATGAGAGGGGTGTGTTTACTTTCTTCCAGTTAGCATTACAGAACCTCTCTCTCCCATATGAAGACTATTTCTGCATTAAGTCAATAAGACGGCAGAATTCTCCATTACACTTCCCTGCCTCAGGAAGCCCTTCTGCCTTGCACAAGGGGGTCAGAAGAGGAAAACTACTGCTCACTCCCCCATCTGATAAAGAAGGATTTGGCACTAATTTACCCATTGGTGCACTACTAGTGGAAGCCACTGATGGCACACGTCATCAGCACGCTGTTCCCAATACGAACGAATCCCCATTATGCCCTCCATACCTGGTAATGCTTAGATATTATAAATACAGTAGTATAGGAAAACATAAGCTAAAAAAGGAGCTGAAGAACACTGCTTCTCTCTACAGGGCATCTTCCAAGTTGAGAGACTTTCTTACATTTTTGTTTTGTGGCAGAGTTTACATTGAAGAACCATTTTTAGGGTTTTTTCCTAAGCCAGATTCCACCATGTAGGCCATTGTATTGAAACGTGTAAAAGAAAAAGAACTTTTGCTCAATCCTCAAGAAAATGAGAAGCCCCATATACTGGGCTTGTGAAGAATAGAAATACACTCCTCTTATAAAAAATATTCTAAAGAGGTCGTGTGTGATATAGTCCTGTATCACATGTGCTTATGGCTTCATAGTATATATAAGCATGCCTCAAGTTCCTTAGCCCCTTGCCCTCTTACATGAAAAAAAACACCCCACGCTATTTGTAGGTGCACATCCATTGACACAGCTTATATTATGCAGTGTTGGAGCAGAGATGTCTGTCAGCTGGAATGTTTGAGCTAGAATAGTTAACGCTCTAGTGGGTAATATTTTTTCTTACAGTGTATGTTGCTGTTTTATGTAGGATATCAGACACACTTTTTGGCTTGTTCATGAGTCCTTTCATGTTTTCGAATCACAAACCCAACTTCTCTGTAGATTTTCTGTGCACAGCAATATCTTACAAAATACAAGGTTTGAACCTAAACTATAGAAGCAAGTTTTATAACAGGTAACTGCACTGATTCCCTGAACTTTATAGCAGTGAGTTTGTTGGACCATATGGCCCTTAATTTTTTTGAAGAGCCATTTCTCAGTTTTCATGAGGTTGAGCATGCTGCTCACAAGACTCTATATGGAGTAGCACATTAAAGCAGTCACAATAAATCACTTGCTTCCAAAATAGATCTTGTATTTAGAGGAGTCGTGGAGCAGAGTTATTATTATGACTGCACACATCATCCCCTCAGTATATGTGTCTGCAGCTCTATTAAAATTTAGTTCTCACTGTGTGCTATGCAAAAGCTATTTTCACACACAAAGAAAAAGCTGTTAAATTACTAAGTCTACTTCAAGCTTGTGTCATAAATCAAACAGAACTTACTTCAGCTGGTGTTAAAGAGTTTTGTAGTTTTGGCTTTAGATGTGCAAAATGGAAGCTTTCTTCCTGATATCACTTGTGCAAGGTGATTAAAGACATCATAAGAGTCTGAGGTACATTCTGCTGTTAAAGATTTTAGATACCAAATACGTATTCAGATTGTGAGTACAAATCTAGATTTCCTCTTAAACATGTTTCACATGTTTAATAGACTCTGAGTCCAGGGCTATGGCAGTTAGAATTTTAATTCAGAGTTTTGACAAAGAATAATAATCTCTAGAAAAAATTGAAAAGTCAACTACATTATTTTTATAACCAAATATGTTTTCTATTTCTAAATGTAACCTTGATGTAGACTAGTCCAAAACTATAAGACATAATGTAAAACTTCATCTGTACAACATGAAGCTGTTTTTATAAAAAATTACGTGGTATAAGAGTGCTCAGAGAAATAAAAGTTTCTGACTGGCATACTCTCCTTTAATTGCCACACGTTGGTATAACCACTATATCCTTGTGGCTGCATTGAATGAGGAATCCTGAACAGACCTTTCCAAGCTTTTTCACACTGTTTTGAATATATGGATTTGAACTATAATAGATGATTTTAAAGACAGAGTGAGCCAAAATATCCTGAATTCACATAATACTGATTTATTTTTTTTAAAAACTGATATTTTCCAAAGCAGTATTTTGGATTGCTATTTTTTGGATGAGAAGCTATAAAACTAGAGCGAGGTTGGGGTGAGAGCCACGATGTGCTGTTTCACAGTGTTCCACTTTCTGAATTGCAGTACTCTTCCAATTAAAGATCCTCACGTAGACAGTGCCTCTCCAGTGTATCAGGCCGTGCTGAAGACTCAGAACAAGCCTGATGATGAGACTGAAGACTGGGGCCGCCGTTCTGCCAACCTGCAGTCTAAGTCTTTCCGCATCCTTGCCCAGATGACAGGAACGGAGTACAGTAAGCCAAATAGCAAAACATCCCCTGATCCCTGATTTTAGATTCATGCCTGTATTTTCTTATCTTAGTGTTAACAACTGATACTTAAAGATTGACTCACGTCCTGCTTGTAGTCATTTTCAATGATGCCCAGGATCAGAAAACCTTACGTGTAACTTGAGGTAACTGGGAAATCCAAGTGTTAAATCTCACCTTGCCTTTTATGCAGAAAATGTATTGATCTGCTATGGGTGTCACCATAAAAGAAGAACAGACTGTACAATAAAAAAGCATCTGAGACCAAATAGTTCCTCCTACTTACAAGTCTAATGTATGCAGTGTAATCTCTCATTTTCCAGCATGTGCAAAACTGTCAGTTCATTAGAAAGAAAATAAACAACTTAATGTCCCTTGTAACAACACACTTTTATAGAATTGACTTCCTGAGGTCAAAAAATCATGGATTATCACTTCTTTGTACCTATGTTTCTCTAGCAACCCTGTTATCCAGACGAAGATCTGCTGTGAATATCACGGGAGCTGGAACTGCCTTGCTCATTGCCTGTGGAAATGCTTTTCTGGCCATCTAGTACTTACCTCAGATCTCATTTCTGATCTAAAGAGAAAAACTCAGGGAACTTTCCTGTATCACATGGAAATACTCAGTATTTCCTCCTTATTTCTTCTGCATTTGAATCTGCTACTGCCTCAGATGTTTTCCTACAAAACAGAGGGCCCTCCCTGTAGGTTCATTGTCTACAGCTGTGAAACTCTGCTAAGAAATGAGTGTGAAAGTAGTAGTTACTTTCCTACTAGTCCTCTCCTGAGCTCTAGGGATCTGTTGTGGTTTGTACTGTTTTTACAAAATCTGTTGCTACAAAGTCAGCAAGTATATATTTTTCAATAGGCTTTTCAGTGATATTTTTATAAGAACTTGTAATTTAAACATGAACCCACTCCTTCCATTTTTTTAACTGAAACTTTTTTTATTTGCAGTGCAAGATCCAGATGAAGAAGCCTTGAGGAGATCAAGGTAGGCAACTAGCTGTGGGAATTATGGCTTTCTCCTTCCTGATAATCAAATAATGCTTTAAAACAGCATTAATAAGAAAATGCAAAACTATGTTTTTGTCTTAAAATATTCTAACGTATTTACTTAAAAATCACTAAAATTAAAATGCTATTGTGAGAGGCATGTGAATCAAAAGGGTAATAAATTGGCATGTACTTAGGAAAGACAGCGAAAAATTCCTGGAGTGTGTGTTCAAATCTGAAAGCGCTCTGCATATGCGATTTTCATTAACTTTATTGGGAGTGCGAATGCAATGAGTTCCTAAAACCAAGCCCTGTGTTACTAGTTATTCTGTAACTGGATTAAAATATATGGTGTTGTAGTGGTGGTGAAATTTATGAGCAATTTATTTGGATGATCCTGTGATTGGCATTTGATTCATCTGAAATGATACAGTAAAGGAGTTGTTTCCATTTATGTTCATAATCATCCTCTGCTTGTGTTTTGTATGAAAAAAAAATCTAATGTAGAATTTGAGAATACAGGACTGCTTTTGCTAGCTGAGAAATGTATTTGAGAGTTTTCAGATGTTCTACCAAAAACACTGATACAAAAGTATATGTTAGAAGATATTAAGGAATTAAAGACTTAAAATCATCTAATGTTGTCCTACGTAGCCTGGGGATAGATTTATTAGAGGATCTTGTGTCCAGCTTAAAAACTGTAGTTGAAGTGGAGCATCCTGCATGCAAGCCTGATTTGCATACTTCAAATCCCTGTGTCGTGTTAGCCACTCAAAGCAGCTGCTAGGGTTTGTGGTGTACGTGATACTCAACCCACTTGCCTTTTTTTTCCCCCTTTTAATCTGCCATGTGGCTTATATGACGGTTTTGAGCTTGATCACAGCGCAGTTTACAAACATTGAGTCAGTGAGAAAGGCATCTGCTGTCTTCCCTTTGAAGATACAACGAGTATACTTACAGTTTGTTAGGTTTGTTATAAAGCTTCCAGTGCAGTTCACAAAAGTTCATGAATAGGTGTCTGCACATCAGGCTTGACATTACATCGTTCACAGATGTATTTCTTCCCTCAAATGTGTGAGGCTAATTCCTGTTAAATGTATTGTGCATCATATGTTTTGATGTAATAGCACATGTGTGTAAGAGCACGTTACTATGATGGAATCTAAAATGTTCTGTTGAACCTAACAGAGAGCAATACATAGTCCTAAAGAAATAATCATTTATCTGTGGATTTGGAAAATAACAGATACTGAACATTTAACATGGCATCAGATACATTTAAAATAATTAACATATGCACTGCAAATTCCATATTTTATTCAGTGTAATTTAAAGTACATGACTATATCCATTGTGCATTGCACGTTGTCTGCAGTTTTGAGCTACCATTGTGTTATCCTTTTTCACCAGGACAGTTATGAGTCTGAGTACATTAGGCACTGTTGAATGTTATCTAAAGAATTTTAAGGGCATTCATGGATAGTAGAGGCAGAAGAGAGTCTATATTGGGTAGTCACACAGTGTGATAGTGTTACTGGCAGGAGCTCTGGTGCAGGGAGTGAAATGAGGCCTCCTGTTCAGCTAACCGATAGTGCTTGCCCTATCTTGGTGGCCTGGTGCCTAGACCCCTCCTTTGTCACCTGCAGAGTTGGTAGCACCAGCCATGGTTATGCGTGCTTCCATCATTACTGCCTCGGGCCCTATTGGACTCCTCTCTTTTTAATCTTTTGGAGAAGGACCTGTGCTACTCTTGGCTTTGTAAAAGTATGGATTCTGTGTGTCTGATATAGATCCTTCCATCCTTAACTCTGATCGCCCATCACAAAAAGGGAGAAGAAACTTCTCTTTATTGTCTTCTCCAGACGGTGTGTACAACCACCCCTTCTTATTCATGCCCGTAGTTTGGGATCACCTGTATGGTTTCTTGGGCCCCCAAATGCAAGAGGCTTCTGTGGAACTGTGACTCTGGAAGGACTCAGTGTTGCCTTAAACACATGCTGTTGTGGGAGTCTGGAAAAAAATCTTTTATGTTCCCAAACTTACACTGCCAGAGACTTCACTGAATGGAGAACTGTGGTCTCGGGCATGCTGTGAGCATGCTGTCTCTCGTGCTTTCTCTTGTCTCTTTGTGTGAGCTCTTCAGTGTAGTCAGTGAGGACTGCATGAAATAGAGATTGAGTTTCTTTCAAATGCTTGAAAAAAAGAAAAACATACGTAGCTTTTTGGGGGAGGCATCTTTTACACAGAAATACTCACTTCTGGATTGCTGCTTCTAACTTCATTGACACGTGCTCTCAGCAGGACCCGTAACGCTCAGGAATTTTCAGGTGGCAGAATATTATTTTCAGTTCATATTAATGAGTTCATTGCATGACTGTCTTCTGCTTACATTACTGCTATTTTGAAGTCACAGATAAGATTATAGTTTGCTGTGAAAACTTTGCTGTGGTGATGATTGTTCCAAAATATTTTCCAGAAGGGTGTTATCCATTTCAGTTCAAACATGTTTCTTAATACCTTTTCCTTGAATGGAGGGGTGTATTTTCAAAGCAACAAGGGAATTTTAAACTTGATGTAAGACCTGTTGCAGCTAGTATATTCCAAATTAATTTCCAAAAAAATGCTGTCTTGAAGTTTCAAGACTTCAGCTGAGAATACTTTACATCTTTTAATTATGTAAAAACATAAAAGTTTGAAAAATCATATATCAAAACTCCTTCAGGAGTGTTACTTGTATGACATTGTGTTATTCGGAACAGAAATATCAATGAATTTATTGACATTTACTCTTCTTATTGTTTTGTCTGTTATTCAGCCTGAGGAGTAAAGCTAGCCTGGTCCTTCATTTCTGCTTGTCTGGCCAGTTTCACTCTCAGGTTCTGCTGTATTAACACAATTGTGCTGCCTTTTGGGTTTAAATAATGAGGGAAAATTGCCTTGTTTGCAATGAATCAAAGATATTTGCAAATAAGAAGAACATTTTATTTTCCATTCTGTTTGATATACTTCTCTTCCTTCCTCTCCCTGACCATGCTCTCATCCCATGTCCTCGCCTTTGCCCCTTTTATTTACAAAGCCTGAAGGCTGAACTGTAGATTATCTAGAAAAGAGTCAGTTCTGAGAGGTGCTGAACGCTGCTTGCAACTTGCTTAGGTGCCTCAGTTTCCAAGTAAAGGTAGTTAGGGGTGTTCGCAGGAGATGGTCAACATTTCATAGGCCTGTGCTTTTGAAAATCTCGTGTTATTCTGCTTTTTATTGCAAGTGACCAAACATATTTATGTAAATGTCAATACTTACTGGATTTTGGGGTTCCTGTAGCCTAACTGATGAGAAAAGCTATAGAAAAGTACTGCTCAAATTCATGGCTGATGGTCCTTACAGGCCAGGATGTAGGCTCCCCTAGATATTAAGAATGGAAAATGCACTAATTTAGCACTTGTACCAGGTGAACTCTCACTAACTGCTCAGTAGGGGTGCGGGGAAAAGCTGAGACAATCTACTGGCAAGGAAGCAGTGGGGTTTTACTAGATTTCTAGCAAAAGCAGCCTTGTCAAACCAAGCACAATTCGAAGACTGTGACGTTATATCAAGTTACTGCTCAGAGATGAACAACTGAAAAACCCTTCATATGCAGTCTAAAAAGGATCACCCAGCACTGATTTGCAAGTTGAAGAAAAAAAAATCCAAATAAATTGCCGTTGCCCTAGTTATAAGGCAGGGGAGTGGTAGCCATGTTCCCTAACCCCTTTCTTTCTCCCTCCTCTCTTTCTTCTCTGTGTCTCTGTCTCCCTCTCTTTCTGTCTCCCTCCCTTTCTCTCTCTTTCTCCACGCCGCAGGGAGAGGTTTGAAACCGAACGTAACAGCCCACGCTTTGCCAAATTGCGCAACTGGCATCACGGCCTGTCGGCGCAAATCCTTAACGTTAAAAGTTAAAAGCCCGCGTTTAGCAGGCATACGTGAGATGTAGAGCTACGTTAGAGAATTAACTGCTGTCCTGACTTAGAGCCTGAGTGTCACACGCGTGCAGGGAGGACTCGCTGCTAGGGGTCTTCCCTGGGTGCCTGTCTCTGATAGATCCCTCTCGTTAGCCCGATACCCCTTCACTGTCACCGACAATGAAAAGTAGTAGTCCAACCCTATTCGTGCTCTTCATTATACAGTAGATAAACTTTTGTCTTTTACTATACCAAATGTAACTTTAATATACGAGTGGAAGGAAAGCATCACTATTTTACTGTCTTGACTTTAAATGAAGAAGAAAGTGAGAGGGAAGTTATTGACAGGATTTCTTTAAGGTGGAGAGAAATTAGATTTTTACGTTTCACTGCTGTAAAGATAAACAGGGAAGAGAAAGGTGAAAAGGAAAACTGACTCAGCCTAGAGTTTGTTAAATATACAGCATATTTACTTTGCATAGATGACTGATGTTTGAGATAAGACCTTAGCAATGTTAAGTTCATTTTTCTTCAATATGTTATACTGGTAAGAGTCGTTTGCTAAAACCATTGCTCTACGTTTTCCATTTGAAACCTGAAATTGTCATTAGATGAAAGATAGAGGTGGAATGTGCTTGCTCAGGAACTGTGAAAGAAATGACATTTTGCTAGAGGTGATTTAGAAGTGAGAAGAATATATAGGACAATTTGTGCACTGAAGTTTTTAAAAGCATCTTCTAAGTTTTAAGCAACATATTTCTCATTCTATATTGCTCTTGCTTTGACTCACATTTTTGTTCTGTATATAGCAGCATGCTTTATCTGAAATAAAAGGATTTAAAACTAAAATAATTATGTGCCTGTTTTACACAGTATTTTATCCTGTTTTGAAACAGTAACAGCTTCAACTGATTCTTGAGAGAAAGTGAACTTTTTTTGCCACCATGGAAAATGGTGGAAGTCAAGAAGCTTTTCTCTACTACCTAGAATTCTTACTGATCTTTAAATTATCTGAAATAGAATAAAACTGATGAAGCATTTGAAAGACCAAGAAAAGAAATGAACAAATACATTACTAGTTATGAAAGAACATGGCATAATTAATAGATACTAGATGACAAGCTAAATATTGTTCAAATGGAAATGCTTAATGATATTGTAAGCATTCCCTGGCAATAACGTATTAATTCGTGCCCATGGCAAAGGCACCTGAAACACTGCTGGTGTTTAGGAAGTGGTCATTTATTTTAAAAGCATAGGCAAGTCTATCAAAAATGGCCCAAAATATTTCTCTTTTCTGTTTGAATTACATCAAGAGCTGTATCGCTTCGCTTTCTAATTTATGCTCTGATGATTATTAAATGAAACAAAAAATGCAATTAAGCTGAAGTGTTTATGGTTTCCGTAGAAACAGTTGGTGTTAGCTCTTACAACAGTCTGCGTTGTGAGTCATTAGCACACACTGAAGCAAAAGTTTTCAGTGACAAAACACAGGTCTCTCCCTCTGCAACTGAAGGTTAACTCTGTTGCAGCCCTGCCTAGAGCCCTCTCTAATTTTTTTTACTCACTTCTGTAAGCCTCAGGTTAGGTACCTTTATCTGGTAGCAGTAATTGCAGATCAGAGATTAGTACATTGGATTAAAACTCTTACATTTTTTGCTGCTTCCAAGCATCTGGAATTTATATCATCAGTCCATGCAAGAAAAAAGTTCCCTTAAACTCCCATTGTTTTTCTGCGCTATAGAAGTGCGGGAAAAGCTACGTTTCATGGAAGATTTTGCATGGCTCACCCAAATACAGGAGTGTGACTTTTTTTTTTTTAAAGCTCTCCCACATATCTAAAAAAATGTGATTTTGAGTATTATTTAAGAATACATGGGTCTGATCATGCCATCTTATTAATACCTATGGAAAAATCAGTGTAACTGCACAAAAGCAGTGCAACTTTTTAACTTTTTCTGAATGTTGCTGTGATCGGACTTTGGTTCACGAGTGAATTTTATATACATACGGGGAATTTTGGTATAATTTAAAATATCAATATGCAATTAACTTTCCTTAAAACAGCAAGTGTACCTAAGCAAAAATCTTCCAGTTCTAGTTTTCAACTAAATTCAATGATTTGCTGAATAATAAGTACATAATAATGTGTTTTCCCTTAACTAGGAATTGTATATCCTTACTGTTTTACCACAAAATCTTAATACTATTTGTTTCAAGTAGTCCTAGTGCATGTACTCCAGTGAAAAAGAAAATGTCTAAATTTTATCTGAATGTTTAGCCTTCATGTTAGTCTTCATACATTCTTTAACAATCGGATAAAGCATAGTTTGATCAGATCTGAAATTAATGCAAATGTAACGAAGGACCCTTTTCTCTTCTCTCTCCTCATTGGATTCAAAAATAAGAATTTGGAGCAGATAAACCATGCAACCAGGTAGAGAAATAGTTGTCAGCCTTTTTTCCTGGAGAACAGATAGAAAATAGAATCTAAATTTTCACCAAGCTTGTAGAAGTTTACTATTTTTTATGTGATTACATAATGAATTAATAGGAAAAAAATAATTCTTCAATAGTTGCAGTTTTTAGAACTTTTGAAATGACAAAGACATCTTTCTGAAGGTGCTGTAGCTTATCCCTAATGCAAGATTGTTTACTACAATGTATTTCTAGCGCTTAGTCCAATGCCTTTCAAAACGTCTCCTAAGCGATAGCATTTGTTAACTAAACCAAATAGGTCACATTTTTCTGTCTTTTTTTTTTCTCGTTTATATTTAGAGTAGTAATGCCTTAACTCTTATCCTCAAAAATCTGCCTTTATGTTGTCACGGTGATCTTCACGCCCAGAAAATGAATGTTGCAGATATTTCCTTGTGTTACTATTAACAGGCCTGTTTTTCCCTCCTGAGTAGGAGTCAGACTCTTTCTGTGAGGTGGAGAAATTGGGCTAGAGCTGTCGTTCTGCTGCATCTACTGCTAGAGAGCGTAACAGACTGAGACCTCATGAGGATTCACAAAGAGCTTTAAGAAGCCACTAACTTCGTTTCTGCTAAAGAAAGAGTCTGGCTTGGCTACGTCCTATTTTTAATATGTCCGGGCTTAGCTCATTATATGTTGTCACTACTTCAGCAACGTGATCTTCCAGCGTTTCTTGACCATTTGCAGAAGTCTGCTGTTTTGCCTCGGAGAACTAGTCTCAGTTAATGATACTGAGGCTTAAAATAGGTCCCTGATTCAAGGTTCGATGAGTCATGTAATGCTTTAGAGTAGCACCGATGACAGGCAGGTACATCTGTTCCATCTTGAGTATATTCTGAACCATGACTTTTGCTGAGCAGAGGACAATGATTGGTGACAGTACTGAACAGTCCCCAAGCCTAAAATAAAATGAAGTATGTGGATAGTGATATTAACCTGCCACCCTTCCCCATATTGCCAGTAAAACCTAGTGTTATAAGCATTTAATGAAGATACTGCAAAGCTGGTGCCACTAGGAAATCAAAACCAAAAGACCGTCCAGGTAAATCTGCTTGTCTGGTTATGACACAGGGAAATGCTCATTTTCTGCTGTGGTATAAGACCGTTTGATCTAAACTAACCTGTTTCTTAAAAAGTGCTGCCTTGCCCTCTACTCAGATGGTCTCCTCCACACCTCTTACAGCGCTTAGTTTGCAGCAGGAATACTGACTGCATGCGGTGCATGCCGATGGGATGTGGCAGGAGTGTGACTGTGGGAAACCAGGCTCGAGAACTTCACTTCTCTTCCTTTCATGCATGAAAAGATGAGAAGAGACACAAGGTTCTGCGGTTCCTTCCCTTACCTCCCGCTTCTCACCCCTGCCTGCATAGGTAGGGGCGTAAGGTTTTGCTATGTGATAAAGGTAGAGGTCACTTTCTCTTCATTGTAGCTTCTCACTAATTATGCACAACCGTGTGGTGGTATACGCTCAGCAGCAAGGGACTGGTATTTTAGGCACTATTTTATCACTTCTGAAAAGTCAGGCTCAAGTATCAGAGCAGTTGTCTGAAGCCTGTTCTAGAGAGAGAAGAGTTGTACGCTTAGGTGTCCACAGGGAGTCTGTTGTTTTTGTAGCTTCTTTAGCAATCTCTACCATGAATTTCAGTGACTGGGGCTATCGTTCTACCTTCAGAAAATATGTGGATACTTGCACAAGTTCTGGTTCACACATGTAGAAAGGTAGAATTTTGGTAGTTAGTCTGTAAACCTTTGGCTTTCTTTAGTCACTTAGGCTTAAGCAATAGCCTTCTGCAATAGATATGAATGTGAATTGCCAAAAATTTCCCCTCCAGCACGAAAACATTCTCTGTCCTCCTTTTGCTTATCAAAATTCTTTTGACACCTCTAAGACAAATTAAGGCATCTCTATCCCCTTCCTTCATTTGCTGAAATTCCACTGATTAGCACTGGTGACCTGGCCAAGTGCCAAAAACTTCCTATCTAGGCTAGGCAGATCACCAAAATCCATCTGAAAATTGTATGCTGTTTTCCACAACAACCCACAGAATAAAGCAGGCTTCTATTGTTAGCTTTCTCATTTAAGGAACATAAATACAATAAGGACTACTCAGAAGCACATCAGTTTAATTTTTTCTGACCCCCACTTACCTACAAATAGCGAATGAGCTCGGTTGTTTCTGTGGAATTCTGAGTGAAACCAGAAGGGTAAATTGAGCAAATATTATGTCTTTCTTCCTCAATATACTCCTTGAACTTTTGTGGGAAAAGTGAATTTAGAGATCAGGGACTGTTTCCAAGCCAGTTCTCTGTAGAACCAATTGGTCAGAGATGACAGGCGCTAGAGATGGTGTATCCAATTGAATGTACTTAAAATTGAAAGAGCGAGGGATCCAAATAAAATTGGTAAATACTGTGAAGCTTTTCTTAAAATAGTCTGTAGAGGAAGTAATGCTTAAGCTAACAGAGCTTGCCAAAGCTCAAGATTCACATTTTTGTTTGTGTACTAAGTAGCACTTTAACATCTCTTCTTTACCATCTCAGTCTTCTGCATGTTCCTGTCCATCACGTGTTTATTTCTGCATTGGCTGCTTCTTATAACCTCACTTTCATTCTTCCGTTCCTACTGAGCAATCTTTCAGGTGTGCATATGCCTCCTTCCACTGATGCACATGGCTAACCAAGACGCCAGGCAGCAGTGCTACCTTCCTCTCTTACTACTGTTTTCTTACATTGCCCTCAAGTCCAAAGAGGAAGAAGTCGTTCTTGCCTGTAGCGGGTTTTCCACTGGGCATGTCTAACATGTGGTCTGTGGATCGTCAGACCCGTTCACAGAGCTTTGTTTAGTGAGAGTTAGAGAACTGGCTGATGACATAGCACTGGCACTGCTTCCTTTTACTCTGCTTCTAAATTGCATTAATGTCAGCAGAATTATGCTAAATACTAATAATTTCCTAATAGTTCATTTCCATGTAAGCAATTTTTGTATTTGATGGAGAATGTTATATAATTACAAGTGAGAGGGAGGAAAGGTAAGAAAATCCTGAAGAGAATCTGTGAAATAAAATATAATCCATATTCTGAAGTAATTTGACAACTCTCGTAATCCATACCGCTGATTTAGTTTGTTCAGGAACTGAGTAGAAAAGATGCACTAGTGTATCTTAGATACAGCTTCAAACTTAGGATAATAAGTATCTCTGTGTAGAGAAAGTATGAATTTTGTTATCATAAAAGTCACAAATTAATATCTCTCTAAAGTGACCAGCTGACATTGAGATATATGGGTCCTTGTTCTTCTCTCACCTTCCTTAGGGAGAAGTGAAGTCATGATGAGAAAGAGCCCATCAGTGAAAGGGGAATCATTTCCCAGCATACCATACCTACATTTGTTGTGCATAGTTTTTTGTCTATAAAGGTCACAAATATAAACGGAAAATACTGATTCTGCATTCAGGTTCCTACTGGCAGATACTTGTGCTTTACCAGTGCCACCCTAAAAAAGCTAGAGGTAGCCATTCAGATAGTTATTCCATATCTTGGCCTTAATGCTGCAATTGGATCTATCTGCAGCGGCCATTGAGCTGAAATGTATTCCAGCTCAAATTCCTCCATTTATTCAGAATTTTGCAGTCTCTGTTCTTACTAAGGTGATGTGACTACCAATAAGATATACTGAACTAGGGCTTAGAAACCTGCCTGACAGTGAATCCTTTCGGATACAAAGTGGAGTAGGTACACTTGCATGCCAAATATCCCTATATTAATCCTAGAAAAGGGTTATCTTATTTAATGCAAACACACATCCTACAGTATTTCTAGATTTATTATTTGACTGTTTAATAAAACAGCATATCTGTAGGTGCCACTAAAATGCATCTGTAGGAGGGATTTGCTTAGATTTAGTGAGCTGCTTTGATTTTCAGTTCCATACTAGCTCTTGAGGATGAGTTGCTGTTTTTTTCGTTGAGTATCTGATAATGCTTTTCCTATTCTGTGGCACGGTCTGCACAAACCAGGGTACCTTCTGGGAGAAAAGTATTTCCCTGTTTTGGAAAGCAGACTTCCTGGCAGGATATTGGTTTGGCGTGGGCTGCTCACATTCTTAACTGCAGTGGCTGAAAAAGAGAGACTAGCTCTTCTCCTATCCCTTTTTTCTGATCCTAAACTGAAGTCATGACTAAACCAGCATGTTAATCACTGTTGTCTTTAATCCTCTCCAGCTAACTGCCTGTGATTTTTTTGTGTGTCTTGTGATGTCTTTGTTAAGATAATAGATCCCCACAGTTACAAATACGCAGCTTGAAAAAA